>NW_022589779.1:5272606-5949928 GCF_004348235.1 Phoca vitulina | reverse complement strand
GGAGCAGGGGTTAAGGAGGAGGAGGCTCCCCGCTGAGCAGGAATCCTGATGCAGGACTCAATCCCAGGACTCTGGGATCATGACCTGAGCTGAAGGCAGACGCTTAACCGATTGAGCCACCCAGGTATCCCTCATAGCATTTTTTTTTTTTTTTTTAAAGATTTTCTTTATTTATTTGAGAGAGAGAGAATGAGAGAGAGCACATGAGAGGGGTCAGGGTCAGAGGGAGAAGCAGACTCCCTGTTGAGCAGGAAGCCCGATGCGGGACTCGATCCAGGGACTCCAGGATCATGACCTGAGCCGAAGGCAGTCGCTTAACCAACTGAGCCACCCAGGCGCCCCCTCATAGCATTTTTATTTGTAATAGCCAAGTCAAACATCTACCAATAGGTGAATGAACAAACAAACTGTAGTACATTCACACAATGGAATACTATCCAGCAATAAAAAGGAACAATCTCAAAAACATGCTAAGCAAAAGAAGCCACACAAAAGTACATATTCTATGATTTCATTTACATGAAATTCTAGAACAGACAAAAAAACAATGCGTAGTGGATAGAACTCAAATCAGTTGTTGCCTGAAGAAGAGCTGGGAAAGTGGGGAGAGTGGAGAAGGGGAACTATTAAGTGGGAAAAGGCCACAAGGGATTTTGGGGACTGATGAAAACATTCTATATCTTGATGGTAGTGAGTTACATGGGCGTATGCATTTGTCAAAATGCATCACATTATATACATAAAATGGGTGCATTTTATTCTATGCAGATTATATCAAAATAGTGTTTGGTTTGGGTTTTTTCTTTTAAGTGCTGTTGGTAGGTTAAGTGATAGAGAGCAAGAAAGGAAAGACTACACAAATACGATAAGGCAGAATGATACTGTAAAAAGCAATTTTTTTTAAATGATAGGAGAAGCTCAAATTCTAGCACAGCTAAAACTAGGAATGTAACAGAATTTATTTAATTTCAATGTAAAATGAGCATAACTCACAGGATAGCTGTGAAAATTAAACGAGATAGTTAACACTGTACCTGGTATATCATAGAAACACAGCTCAGACTGGTTGACTTTGTATTTATCCATGTTAAGTGTTAAAGTAAAACCAAGAAAATAAGTAACAGTTACATGGAGTAAATCATGAAAGAACTTTTAGAGGAAATAAGTTTAGATGCCAATTTTAAAAGGAGAAAAGGAAATGGATGAAAAAGAAGGAGGGCATTGCCGGTGGAGGGAACGGTAATATGCAGAAGAACGGAGGTGGCAAGGAGCAAGCGGCATGTAGGAGCTGGAAAAATCAGCATGCCTGTGGCAGCGAGTCCATATGCGGGAATAACCAAAACAGCAGGGCAGTCTTTCCATCTGACATAAATATTCATTTAAATTTTACAGTAGGATCCAGAATAGTAACTTCATCCAGTTGATGCTATGACACAACATAAATAAACTCAACTTCACAAGAAAAATATATTTAACTATTTAAAACAAGAAAAAAGAAAAAGTTCTGTCTTTCTGTTGAAAAAATATGAATGAGTACAATCATCAGCTTCAGTCTCTTGGAGGTTAGCCATAGTTCTTTCCCTAAAGAAAAAATAATTATTAATTATAGCGAAGCAACATATGGCCTTGCTGTGCAGTCACTGCACTCCTAAAATTATGAAAGCTACACTTTCCAGAATCTAAAAAATCTGTAAGTGATCACTCTGAAAAACAAGATATAAAAAATCTCCTCAAAAGAACTAATCAGCTACAATAAAAATTATCTCCATGGCATGCTACTCAGTGTCAGAATGCTGGAGTTCTATTCCAAGAGACCTGAAGTGACCAAGATCAGGATTCTTGAACACTTATATAATTTCAAAATGTTATTACATGTATGCATTTAAATGTGTTTAATAAAAAGAATGCAGGGTTAGCATTCTTGTAGCGTTCAAACTAACTTAAGTCCTTACTAAGATTTTACTTATTCAGCAGAGTAACTCCTTTCTATATTTTATACATAAAACAGTTAAGTGTCATTTCAATGTTTTAATTCTGGGAAGAGACAGCTAAGATCACTAGTAAGAACTTAGGCTAACTTAGTTCCCAGAATGAGAGAAATGTACAGAAACGTAGAGAGAATAAGATGCACAATGAAAAAGGAAATATTAAAGGGCAAGAATACTGACCTTTAAATAGAGTAGCAGCAATATAGCTACGGTGAGGACAACAAAGCTACAAGACTAAATTAACTCAAGTCTCTTGTTGAGGAAGGATGTAATCTAGTGACAGCTAACACAAGGTTTCATCTGCTCCATTTACACCAAACCAATATCCAGTTAGAGGCCTTGGCTCAAAGTAGAACATGTAGAGACTGAAGAATGACCTTATCTACTTTTGCTTTCTTGGGCCCACATGATAATATACATCAATGTAATACCTGAAATAATTATGAATGCATAAAAAATTATTAATGTGCTAAATCATCCAGAATCATGATTTTCCCTTTAAAACTTCCTTTGATGATTATATTTTTATAATGTAAAATACCTTTTAAAGTATTTCCTATCTATATACACTAAAAAAAGGAAGTTACTATTTTAAGAAACATAAATTTTATTTTATTTTTATTTTTTATTATTTTTTTAAAGATTTTATTTATTTATTTGACAGAGACACAGCAAGAGAGGGAACACAAGCAGGGGGAGTGGGAGAGGGAGAAGCAGGCTTCCCGCTGAGCAGGGAGCCCAATGTGGGGCTCGATCCCAGGATCATGACCTGAGCTGAAGGTAGACGCTTAACAACTGAGCTACCCAGGCGCCACTAAGAAACATAAATTTTAAAAAAAGTTTTTAACAGTAAGATTAGCAATAAAATATTAGTTAAGACCTGCCACTGTTTGGGATGCCTGGGTGGCTTAGTTGGTTAAGCCTGCTTCTCCCTCTGCCCCTCACCCTGCTGTCATGCTCTCTTTCACTCTCTCTCTCAAATAAATAAAAATATTAAAAAAAAAAAAAGACCTGCCATTGTTTTTCTGTTTTTGTTTTTTGTTGAAAGATTTTAGGAGGCTGATACTGCTAAAAATTATTCTTTTTAAAATGAGGATTGTGAAACTTTTTAAGTCAAGCTCCTTCAGAATGACTAAAGGGATGACAATCAACATGAGAACAGTCCCTTTAAGTGTACTTCAAAGGCTATATCACTGTAAATAAACATTTTATGTAGAGATGGGAAATTTGCCCATGGTGCATCTGCATTACTCAGATTAAAGATTTGAGGAAGAGGTTCAAAATTTTAAAAAAGTCTCCTATAAAAAGCCCTAAGAGCTCCTATTAAGTAATTGGAAGGGGAATAAAAGTAGCCTGATTCTCTTGCTGAGGGTGTATCTTTTTGGTTATTCAGCTTAGAAACATGCCACCCAACAGCCAGCTATATAGAAAAAAGAATACACACAATAAAAAGTAAATTTAAATTAAAGCTCTCCCTGGGCAAGCTATTGTTGGGAGTCACTAGTTTTCTCAATGATTCTTCTTCATACCTTTTTGTGGCTTTGCCTTACTAAAATCCTATTTGAGAAAAAAAAAAAACCCTAAATTTTAAAAAAGAATTTAAGCAAAAAATCAAATGAAAAGGGCGGAGAAATTTAAAATACATAAAAGTGACCAGAAAATATTAGAAAAATAAAAACTAAAGATTAGGAATAAGAGTACATAAAATGTTAGTGGACAAACACACTATGGACAAAAAAGATGAAAACAACTAAAAACAGGTAAAAATTGAAAGGAAATAAAATCAGCAACTTAAGACACAGAGTAGAAAAACAAAAACTATCTTTTAATCAACATAATATTAATAAAAAGAACATAATGCTAATTCAAGAGCTGAACACCTTCACTCAAAGATTCTTTAAACTAAGGGGCACCTGGGTGGCTCAGGTGGTTGAGCATCCAACTCTTGGTTTCGGTTCAGGGCATGGAATGGAGCCCTATGTCAATCTCCGCGCTCAGCGGAGAGTCTGCAGGAGATTCTCTCCCTCTGCCCCTCCACACCCCCTTTAAAATAAATAAATCTTAAAAAAAAGGCGGGGGGAACCTGGGTGGCTCAGTCAGTTAAACGTCTGCCTTTGGCTCAGGTCATGAACCTGGGGTCCTGGGATCAAGTCCGACATCGGGCTCTTTGCTCAGCAGGGAGCCTGCTTCTCCCTCCGCCTCCAGCTCCCCCTGCTTGTGCGTGCTCTGAGAAATAAATAAAATCTTTAAAAAAAAATTCTTTAAACTAAGACTTCTTTGCCTTCTTAAGTGGTTTCCTGAAAACTTAACACAGCTCCTAGCCTAATACCAATGATTCCTATTCCTAGTACCCTGGCTTTTATAAGATACTTACATGAGAAGGTGACACAATTCCTTAAAAAATGCTGTGCAGTAAGCATGATGATTGGATGTTCCACACCGTTGTGTGACACGTGCCTCCCTCAAACCTTGTTACCACTTCGGCACATTACCCATCTGATGTGGAGAAAAAAGCACTGAGCAGGCCGTAAGCCCCATTTGTCTCATCTGCCATTAGTACTCAGTGGGTACAACCAAATCCTGACCCACCTATATCCCACACCCCAAAAAAAGTGATATAAATTTTTAGTGCAAAAACTTAATCAGTTCTGAGAAAGCCTTTTTGTTTCTGTTTTGTTTTGGTCAGCACTACCCTAAAAGCATTAGGTATGCCTACTAAGTGAGTACACTAGTAAATGATGGGACATTATTTTTTTGAATCTTGTTTCTAACGTGCTTCCTCCTCCAACTATTGTATTTTTAACTTGGCAAGAACTTCTCCCATGAGGTGTTCCCAGGTGGGTTAAGATAATCACTTTTCATATAAAATTGAAGGAAATGTCTGCCCTTTGAAATCCTAGCATTCCTAAACAAATTTTAGAGCTGTGAGAAACCTTCAAGTCAACCACTCACCATCTCTAAATTTTACAGATGAAGAAACTAAAAAACAGAAGGGCTAGTAAGTCCCAAACTAACGTTCTAAGAACAAAATATAAAGTCAATGGAAGGAATTATTAGGATTTAGCCTCTTAGATTTAAGATGTACTGATTGGTAAAACAAAACAAAACAAACAAAACCTGCAAAGCAGTATAATACTAGTTCTTTTTTTTTTTTAAATAATTAAACATAGAAGTATCCATATAGACAGGGCACGGGGAGTAGGGAGTAAGAAGACTATCTAGAAGAATAATACCAAACTGCTAATAAATGGGCTATTTTGAACATAAAGTGTGGTCTAGTAGCAGCAGAAACTAACTTTATGAGTTTCTGTAGCTGCTGAATTTTATAGTCAACACATGTTGATGCAATAACCTAATTTCTTCTTAAAAAAAAAAATTTTAGGGCACCTGGTGGGCTCAGTTGGTTGAGTATGCGACTCCTGATCTCGGGATTTTGAGTTGGGTTGGGCATGGAGCCTACCTAAAATTTTAAAAATAAATATAAAATTTAGAAATATATAATTTACCCTGAAAAGAAAATGCATCTTGAAATGGTTTAAGTCTCAATCTCCCTCTCTCCCTGTCTCTCCTCCACCCCACTCCTGTGTGTTAGTCTGTGTGCATATTACCATGCAACTGGGGTTCACCTTCAAATTATCTTAATTTGTCTTCATATTAAATGTGGTCTTCCCTTGGGGCGCCTGGGTGGCTCAGTCATTAAGCGTCTGCCTTTGGCTCAGGTCATGATCCCAGGGTCCTGGGATCGAGCCCCGCATCGGGCTCCCTGCTCAGTGGGAAGCCTGCTTCTCCCCCTCCCACTCTCCTTGCTTGTGTTCCCTCTCTCACTGTGTCTCTCTCTGTCAAATAAATAAAATCTTTAAAAATAAATAAATAAATAAATGTGGTCTTCCCTTAAGAATAGCATAACATTGTTAGAATAATTCTAACAAGTTAAAGTAATTTAAGTAAAAGACTGAATCATAAAATTCATGTAAAGACACTTTCCTTTAGATACACAGTAGTAATAAAAATGTATTTGTAATGAGTAAGAGTATTTGTAATTTAAAAATTATTTTTATATAAATGCATATTGCTAAAGCGGTTTTAATCATGTTAAAAAACATTATTCTTGGTAAGCTAAACATCCTCCCCCCTGCCCCCAACACCCCCCACATAGTTTATTATTTTACTATGGTATTCCTCACAAGATGGTAAAGACAATAAGCTTGAGCTCATTCCTCTATGTAAATTATGAATTTCAGAATCAGTAAGTCCAAATAATGATATTTTATTATAGAGTTATCCACAGACTCTTATGCTGTCCCTCAAGGTTACTTATGGTGTCCCTCAAAGTTATTTATTTCTATTTCCCATAATTATGGAATATTAAATATCTGTCCAAAGAGTAAGGGAGGTCTTAAATGAGTAAATTATATTTCCTTCACTCCTCTCCCTGTTTCTTTTTTTTTTTTTTTTAAGATTTTTAACTTATTTATTTGACAGAGAAAGACACAGCGAAAGAGGGAACACAAGCAGGGGGAGTGGGAGAGGGAGAAGCAGGCTTCCCGCTGAGCAGGGAGCCCTATGCGGGGCTCGATCCCATGACGCTGAGATCATGACCTGAGCCGAAGGCAGATGCCTAACGACTGAGCCACCCACGTGCCCCCCCATTTCTTTTTCAACCTGTTGACACTGGTGCCCACCCTTGTAATTCCACTACAATTACACAAAGATCATTTATTGACAAATTTAATGCTTAATTTGCCACACCCTTATTCAAAGACTCTCCTCACCTTCTAGTCCCCTTCACCAATCCTTTTGGGGTTTTCACTAGCTCCCTTCACTCTGTCCAGGACTAGTGTCTCAGGGTTTCATTCTATTGGAGCCTCTTCTCTCTCCCTCACCTTCAACTACCACTTCCATGCAGTTGCTCCCTATCCGTATTACCAGCCTAAAACTTTCTCCTACATTCAAAGCCACATATCTAATGACCTGCAGAAGTTCAAAAACTTTCTGGATGCATCAGAACCGTCTAGAGGGCTTGCTCAAAAAAACAGATTTCTGAGCCCCACCTCCAAAATTTTTGATTCAGGGAGTCTGAGCAGAAACCTAAGAATCTGCATTTCTAATTAGTTCCCAGGTGACACACACTTTGAGAACCACTGGCCTACATGATTCTCCCTTAGATAAATTACAGATACCTTAATTTCAACACAACCTAATGGGTCTCCCAGCATCTACCCTGGCTGCCTCCAAACCATTCTTTACACAGCATCCAGAGTGATATTCTAATCTTGATCATTTCATGATCCTTTGTTTAAAATATTCTAATAGTTTCCAAGGGATCTTGAGACAAAAACCAAATCCTTAATATGATCTATCAAGCCTTACATGACCCAACCTCTGCCTACCGCACCACTGTTATCATTCCTTTTTTTTTTTTTTTTAACACTCCAGCCACAGTGAACTCTTTCAGTTCCTAGCAAAAGCCAAGTTCCTTGCTGTTCCAGGATATTTAAACAAGATGTTCTGCCAGAAATATTCTTCTTTTTTTCCTCAGCTCAAGTCACCTTCCTTGGCTCCCCTCCCCCACTAGGTCAGCAAATTCTTATTTCTTGCTCTTAGCACCCTCCATAAGGTAATTACACAGTGAACTGTGCAATTAGTAGTTTATTATCTATTCCACACCTTCCCACACATACATGCTCAAAGAGGTCACATGTCTATCTAGTTCCCACTGAATTTTTAGCCCCTTGCATAGTGACCTGCACTCAAATATCTGTTGAATTAATGGTCTTATAACATTAAATTATTTTGAAACCCCAAAAGGAAAAGTATTATTAAAAAGGGATTAGAAGATTTTTTTTTTTTTACTATCCTCTAATACCTAAAAATGAGAAAGTTTCATTAAACTCCACTATCTGGAAGTTTAAAATCAAGAAAAATAATACCTTCAAAAGGTAAAATGAAATCTTCCTATCACAAGTTCCTGTGCAGCCAGATATACAGATTACTGTTTGTTAACTGCACTAATAAAGTACTAATATCTAAAAGCTATTCACTAATATATAAGTATACAAGGCAGCCTAAGATAATTTTTGCATAAAAATTAATTCACATGTAAACTTGCATCAGAGTACATTCAGGCTTAGCAAAAGAGGTAGTTTTAGTTCATGCTAGGAAGTGGGATGGGGTATCTGTCTAGAATTAAACCCATATGTGGATAACCACAAATTACATAATACGAATATAACCAAGAATTAAATTATTGTGCAAATAAATGTTCTATAGATTCTCATCTCCTTTAAAATGGAAAGAGTATCTGCCGTCTGTAATTCATTCATCAACTCTTCTTCTCTAAAGTGCATGCTAAGTCAGCATGGCACTAACCTAAGTGGCAAACAGAACAGATATAACTATCTTAAGATGTAACTTTAATACAATAGAATTTATAACGAAATAAAGGTTAAACTCCATTCAGAGTAATCATTTTTATAGGCTATTTCAAGTAGTCATCACATAAAACAATTTTGGGACTGCTCTTTTCTAATCACTTCCTTAACTACCTTACAAGTGACATTAGGATAATAGGTTTCATCCCTTTGGTCTGCTTATTTTTAACTAAAAATGGCATTCCTCATTTTGAACCTTAATTTTATGTTTGAGATTTGGTTCAGAGTAACTTCCCATTTTTTCCACAGATCAAATCCATTCTCAAAAGATGTCATTTGCCACCACAGAATGTAGGTTAAAAAAGAATAAGGGAGCACCTGGGTGGCTCAGTCAGTTAAGCATCCAACTCTTTGATTTCCACTAGGGTCATGATCTCAGGGTTGTGAGATCAAGCCCCACACTGGGCTCTGCACTGGGAATGGAGCCTGCTTGAGATTCTCCCTGCCCCCCCCCCCGCCTCTCAAAAAAAAAAAAAAAAAAGAATGACGCTGAGGAAACTAAGGAAATACAGAAAGAATAGTTCCAAAAGTGTTTTTGAACAACAGTGACATTGTTGAAATAAATTCAAGATAACTGTGAACACACCAATCATCTCTTAGACAAATAAGTTCTACTATATTAATTTAAAAATTGGTCCCATTTCCACTTCGGGCACAATTCATGGATAGGCCTGATCCATGACTTCTAGTTTTCCTGAAAAACAGATGCAGTAAAGCCAAAGCACATTTACTATAAACTAAAAGATTAAGAAATGAAACAATTTAGGAATAAAATCTGGTGGTCTACTATAACATGGATTGCAGAGGTAATATGGCATACTAAATAGAATATGAATATAAAATGAGTTAGGCCAAGGTTCAACTTCTTACTTGGCCCCTTAGTAGCTACATGACTGAGCATGCTATTTGAACATGGAGTCTGTACATGAGTAATACCACCAGTAAAATGGTAATAATACCATCTATTTCAGAGCTATTATAAGGATATTACATAGCATATTGTCTGATTGGAATTCTATCCCCTGACATTTTCAAAGAATCCTCATAAGAACCTAAAAGGCTATCTGCTCCAAGCTTTCCATTTTACTAAGACCCACAAGACTAAGTGGATTGCCAAGGTCACACAGTTACTTAGTAGGAAAGACAATACTTTTGGCAAGTTTCTTATTCTCCCAGTGCATCCGTTTACTAAATCAGTTGGTGTTTGTAATGTTATGTTGCCCAAGCCTGTGACAGAGGGTCTCAAAGAGGGTTTCTGAGACAGTAATGAATCAAGACCACTTAAGGGCAGTGCTTACAAATATGATACTGGCAATCAAATATTAATAATTTAGTCCTATATATTAAATGTCTCTCTTGGATTTTAAGTCTTTTTTCTTAAAGTTAGGTATTTTAAATTACAGCTAAAACTACCTGAATATGCATAAATTGTCAGTCTTCTTGAAAGGTTCTTTTCTAAGGAAAGTATGAACCTTGTCTTAAATCAAGATACTAGGAAAAAATAAATGTGTTTCTCATTTTTTAAGTATGGTAACCGCTTATAATAAACCAAAGAGTTATCTAGTTTCCTAAAAGTAAAATTAATGCCCATACTTAGCTAAGAGTTCTTTATCAAGGATCAAAGCTTAAAATGCAAGATCTAAAATTAATTCAAGACAATCTCAAAAAATTTTATTATTGACTTTCTTATTCAATCTCAAAAACAGTTTCTTCATATTTTGATACAGACTAAGAATGGCTTTCTATCTTGGACATGAAAGAAAAATGAGTATCTGAGTGCCTAACTCTGGCCTAGATGCTTCTGGGTTTTGAATTCTAGGTATAAATTACCACAACCAAAGTACTCATCATCTTTAATTTATCATGTAAGTAACCAAGACACATAATTACACTTCTGCATGCCAATTCAAAAAGGATCTAAGAGAACCAACACAGTTTTTAATACTTTAAGAATGACTACCAAAAATGCGAAACTATGGAGATAACTCTCATACTGAAATCCTGTTCCAAAAAGAAAACTGATCAATGTGACAATGAAAAAGTTCTTGAGAATTCTAAAAAAACATGTTTTCTGAATTTAATTGAAATCACAATTTGCCTCATAGCCACAAAATGTATCACTTATTAATTTCAACTTTTGAATTTGAAGAGGCTAATTACTACTACCATGAATTAAGATGAAGAAAGAAATGAAACCTTACTTGTTAAAATACTAAATATGTTAAATCATCGACCTTTTAAATGAATATTTTTCCTGAAGAATTTTTTGTCAATAATGACAAAGTATTTTTTTTTAATTCCTACATCGTAAATTCTTGGGAAAATGAAGATATAAAAACCATAATTTCCGAAACAACCAAACCTTTGGAAATAGTCAAATATTATCTATATAATGCTAAAGATCATACTTTAAAATTTCAGGAAGAATAAGAAAAAATACCAAAACTATAAACATAATCAAAATTATAAAGGATACTGTAATGAGCCAATCAAGAAGGAAATTAATCATGACAGCAGATATCTGAAAGGAATAATGTTAAGGATATGTGAAAAAGGTAAAGCAGGAGACCTAAGGTAAAGCAACTGCTACCTAATCTAATCTCTGAATTCTAAAAATAAAGAGTTTCACAGAAAATAAAAGAAGTTCACAAAAGAACCAGTAAATAGATACCCACCTCATTAGGGAATACTTACAACACTGACTTCCTCTATATTAGGCAAATAAAGAAACTGCACAAGAGCCGATTTATTTTCTAAGCTACTTTGAATTTCAATTAAGTATTTACTATGAAGGTCCTATAATATCTTATATAATCAGGCCAAATCTGGGGGTTTAACAAGCCTTCCGAATCACAACCCTTCTGACAGATTTCAACTGCAAAGTAATCAGCATTTCTTAAATCTGGATTGTAAAAACTTCTGATTGCAGTAGAATTATGACTCTAATCATAGACACACATTCCAGCAGTAGAAACCAGAGCTATAGAAGAAAGAATTACAAAGTCTCATGAGAGAAGACTTAAAAAGATTAATGGGGAAATGCAGCAATACCACAGAGGAGAGGGGAAAGAAACAGATGAATTTAAATTTATTTGCCCAGGATAATTTACAATCAATGTGGTACCTAAAGATTCAGGAAAGGAGAATGGGAAATAAAAAAGAGAACAGGTTAAAGAAATTTTATAAGAATGCTGGAAAATTTTTATGAATATAAAATGAAAGGAGGAGATGAAAACTAAGGCCTTCAATGAACTAGCTAGGCAATTTAAATCCAACACAAAGTATCAGAGATTATAAGGTAGAAGAGAAGGAAAATAGAGAAAAATATCAATAACTACTGAACCAAAGTAGCTATAACAATTAAGGCAGAGAAGTAAATAAAGGATAATACCTCACCCATCTGGACACAGTTAAGAAACTGAAAATAAGAAAAGATATCTCAATAACCAAAATATCACAAGAGCCATGTGATAAAGCTAACAGGCCATTCTCTGGAGCAAAGTCACTATTTTATGCACAATTCTAAATGGTCCTTTTCAGTTTCCAAGTAGCAAAGCAGAAATGGCAAGAGACTCATAATGACATGTGCAAATTGGGGTAGATGACAACAGAAAAGGAATCAGAAAAACTAAGAGGCAAACAAGAATTCAAAAAGAGTACAAGTTTTAGGACCACCTGACATAAAGACATAAACACCTATATAAATCAATAGCTAAGGAACACCACTGTATTTTAACTGTATCATGATCATAATTCCCCTGAATATGCCTACCTTTAAAAAAAAAAGCTCAAAAAAATTAAAAAATTAAAAAAAACAGTTCAATAGTTCTATATACCTTATGCTAGAAAAGGACTCTAATAAAAAATGGTGGACTAAATATAAAATTTCCCTCCAGTTACTCCAACTAACCCACTGAAATAAAAACAATTCATACAGGAAAAAAAAAAAAAACCCCATAAGAGCAAATAAATTTAAAACTGGAGATAGGGGTAGAATGTGTGTATGTGTATGTGTGTATATAGATAGACAGACAGATAGATATAACAAGCAGAGAAAACTACACCCTTGTTATACCTTATAAGAGATGCAAAAAGGTGGGAACCCATATGTCTGGCAGGACCCCAGAGAGGCATGATTGCAAACTAAATGATACAGCAAAGGGTGAAAATAATAGGGCCAAAAATAGAATTAAATATTACTTGACTGTATAAGGAACAACTACATTGCCCATCCCCCATCTCCATCTCCAAGCAGCACCTAAACAACTGACATTTACCCCAAGCCAAAAAGATACTTCTCTGCTTTTCTCTAAGATAAATGAATGACTATAAGACTAAAGTGGGGATGCTGGCAAAGTAATAAACCCTTTTCATCTGGCATTTAGAGGGCCCACAAGCTGGAAGCTAGCTCTTACCCTAAAACAATGTTTGCCAATAGAGAGGCCCTACTGTCTAGCCTCTTAAGTGCTGTGGCTAGAATTCCTACTTAAATGAAAAACTAATACGGAAAACAGTCCAAGGAACAGGGTGGTAGAGGGGAGACCCAGACCAGAAACCTAGTCCTTCTTTCTGAAACATGAATGGACAACCAGGAAACATCAGGCATATAAGGAAAACTAAGCATGAAAAGTAAGAATTACAAAAACAAACACAGAAAGTGACCAGAGTGGAAAACAGATAGTTGAGGAAACACAAGATACCTTTTTTTTAAAGATTTTATTTGTCAGAGAGAGAGAGAGAGCGCACGCACACACACACACAAGCAGGGGGAGCAGCAGGCAGAGGGAGAAACAGGCTTCCCACTGAGCAGGGAGCCTGATGCCAAGACTCAATCCCAGGACCCTGGGATCATGACCTGAGCCGAAGGCAGATGCTTAACGACTGAGCCACCCAGGCATCCCCACAAGGTATCTTTCAAAAATCTATTTTACATATTCTAAGACTAAAGACAGTATTACAACTAAAACAGATGATAGGAAGAAAAGAAAAAGAGAACAAGAATATTCATAGATTACCTGCCCCCAAAAAAATCAGCCAAAAAAAACTAGGGGGGGGAATTCCCCTGAACATACAGCAAAGAAAATCATAAGATATGAAAGTAAAAATGAGACAAAAAGGATCAATCCAAGAGAGAATATCTACTTACTGAAGAGCAAATAGGCAAAGTGAAGAAAGGTATCAAAGACATAATAGATGAGAAGTTCCTCGAGTTGGAAGAATCTCATTTAGACAATAAGGACAACTGAGTGCCTAGAACAAATAACCAAAACAAAATAAAAAACCTTTATTCAGACAGAATAAAGTACAGATCACCTGAGGGCGCCTGGGTGGCTCAGTTGTTTAAGCGACTGCCTTGGGCTCAGGTCTTGATCCTGGAGCCCCGGGATCAAGTCCCACATCGGGCTCCCTGCTCAGCAGGGAGTCTGCTTCTCCCTCTGACTCTCCCCCCTCTCATGCTCACTCTCCTATCATTATCTCTCTCAATAAATAAATAAAAATCTTACCAAAAAAAAAAAAAAAAAGGACAGATCACCTTAAAAAAAAAAAACCCACAGTGAATTAGATGACATATGGCTTCTAATCAGCATCCCTGGATGCTAGAAGACAACCAAGCAATGCTTTCTGAGTTCTAAAGGAAAATTACTTGCAACGTACAGTACTGTGCCCAGCCAAGCTATCAGTCAAATATTAGAACAGAATGAAGACAACTTGTCTTCATAGAATAATTCAGAAAGTTTGCCTCTCAAACACACTTTTTCAGGAAGTTACTCAAAAACGCCAGGAAAAAAGATCAAATAAATTTAGAAAACAAAGATCTAAAATAAAACGGATTCAATTCAAGAGTACAGCAAAAGGAGGTTCCCAGGAGAGACTTAAAAGTCCAAACTGAGGCAGAAGTAGAGGCAACTCCAGAAAAATAGGGAACACAATATAAAACGCAATATGCTGAAGAGTTGAGGGGGAGGGGAAACTATGATAAAGGCATACAAGAAAAAGGGTGGTCAGAAAGACCAAGAAAACAGGAAGTCACATCCAATTTTTTTTTTTAATTCAATGGCTAGATTTTGAGCAGTTGATAAAATAAGTAAAATAAAATCCACTAGACCTTGATGTTATTATAGACATGTTTCTTCAGGTGGCCCAAGGGCTGCTTAATATAATCTGTAGAAATCATAATCTGGGCATACTACCCGGCCCAGCAATAACTAATATTTACATAGTCATAATATTGAAACTATTTATTGTTTTTCATCCTTTAAAGACAATCTGTGGACATGACAGCCGGGATTACAGATGGGGGCGGGGGGAAAGGGTGCAATGTGTTTAGGCAATAAGTTTGGAAGGGAAAGAAAAAATTGAAAATTCAGATAATGTTTAAATTGATAAATTAAGAGGTGCAGATCAACATTCAATAGACTGTGTTTTATAAAAACAACAGAGCTTCCTTTGTTGCATATTCGCAAACAAACCTCCCCCATGAACTCCACCCATCTCCTAAGAGGAGAAAAAGTTTTTTAAATAAAGATAAGTGTCTTTCAGCTTAAAACAATTTATTTCAGGTTAACTCAATTTTTAAGGCAGTGGTTCTCTACCAGGGGCGATTCTGCCCCCCAAAGGACATTTAACAATGTCTGGAGACATTTTTGGTTGTATAATTAAGGGGAGATGCTACTGATACCTAATGGATAGAGGATCAGGATGCTGCTATACATACCACAATGCACAGGACAGCCACTCACAGCAAAGAATTATCCAACCCAAAATGTCAATAATGCCAAGTTGGAGAAATCCTGCTTTAAAGGAACTTTTCAGACTTTTATAGAAAAATGTTTAGTTTCTCACAGCTCCTCAATCTTATAATGGTATCTGGGCATAGTAGGAAAGTTTACATGGGTACAGGAAGTGTTTATGATTGATCTGAATGTAGATTCATGGACTGCCCTCTGTGTCCTCATGGGCTTCAGAGGTTTAGGAGAGTCATAATGGCACATTCTGATGAATATATTTGAACAATATCCAGTGGATCTATTAACTTGGCCCCACCTCAGCTCCTGTTGGTATGGATAGTCTTGGGAGCTCAACTACCCATTCTATGCAGCCCATGCTTACAGTAATTTTACACAATTAAAATTTCTCATTAAAATAACAATCTGTTGTGGGTACTCCTCTTTGGTGCACAATTTTCTTCTACATGGTAATTTAAAGTCTCTAGATCCTTCCACCCTCTAAGTGCCCCAAGTTCCTTGGATTGGAAAAAAGAAGTTAAATAAAGAACACCTGCTTTTCTGTCACCTCTACCCACAAGTGAAAACACATCATTTCCATTCACATTCCACTAGTAAAAATCAGTCACATACATGGCTCCACCTAGATGCAGAGAGGGATGACAAGGATAGAGGAGAGAATGACAGAAATGCATGCCTGGCTGAGCAACTATTTCCCAGTCTTAACTGCACTACAGCAAAAGGAAACACATTTTGGTGGGCATTGAGATGAACCTGCAGCTGCCCTCCCCCCCAACCATTACTGCACGGTCTCTCCCTTCACAATAGTAACCTAATAACAAGCTTGTTTGCTCCCACTCTGTTAATTTCTATTTCTTTCACTAGGATTTTGTGAGAACCTCTAGATCTTTTTCATACTACCTAACCACCACGGGAAACTCACAAGGTGCAGCTCTGGGCCTTACTCTGCCTCAGTACACCATCTTCTTCCACTACTGACATATCATGTCTGCATCAGACCAGGTACTGGGCAATAAGCTAATTAAGTGGCTGTACAGGTTGTGAACTTAAGCAGTCTGGCTCCAGAGCCTGTGTTATTCTGCCTCTTTAGATTTCTAAAATAACAGGCAGTAAGAAAGTCCTTCCAGAATCATTTATAAAGCATCCACATCTTGCAAAACAGTCTAGGAACTATTACAAATTCCCCACTATGATGCATAGCACTATTTTTCTTTACTTCTGGATTGCTGATTTTAAATATTATAGTCAAAACAATAGGCAAAATTATACAGTAAGCAAAGCTGCTCTCTAGTATCCCTCCACCCCACTCTGTACTTTAAAAATGTACCCGTGCAGGGGAACCTGGGTGGCTCAGTCGTTAAGCGTCTGCCTCCAGCTCAGATCATGATCCCAGGGTTCTGGGATTCCGCCCCACATCGGGCTCCCTGTCCACGGGAAGCCTGCTTCTCCCTCTCCCACTCCCCCTGCTTGTGTTCCCTCTCTCGCTGTGTCTCTTTCTGTCAAATAAAATCTAAAAAAAAAAAAAATGTACCTGCGCCCTCACGTCCAAGGCATTCCACCTCCTTACTCCTACTCTGTAATAATGTTAGAGTGGACTGCTCTCTCCCCAGATCTACCATACTCCCACCCCATCAAAACTTACATACCCAGACTGCATAATTTCCACAGGGGCCAGAGCCAAGAATTCTTTGTAAGAAACTATGTAATCTGATAAACTAGTCCTGCTAATATGTGGCACTTGGCAGCCAAAAACAAGTTACTTTAATGGTGGAAATTTCAACAGATTTCAATTACATAGATTTGTGACCCTCAAATATCACTATATAAAGCCTATCCACACCATGTCTATGCATCAGTCTTACTCTTAGAAAGTATGAATTCTAAAAATTTTAACAAGTCACCTTAAAATACCATATTTACTATGTTGTTATATTTCCGGTTTAGTTTGGAATTTCCTGGTGAGAAATTGGCAACTGAACGAACAATAAAGAATTTTTTGCTTTACTATAAATATTTTCAAGGTTTAAAAAATAAGATGTCAAATACATGTGAAATTAAAAAAAAAATCGAGGCTATATGGCATCTTATTACAAAGTGTATTTTCATCAAATCATAGCTGAAATAGACTCAGATCATGAAGGTCAAGACTTGTCACAAGGGGCAACTGCAAATAAACTATACAAGGCAGTATAATGTGGTGGGTAAAAGGACAGGCTCTTAAATCAAAGCGCAGGTTAAACTTCTAATTCAAATCCTTTTGGTAGGCTCAACCACCTGCTACTTAGCTTCCCGGTGACTTAGGTTTAGTCCAAATCCTGGCTCCACTATCTACCACTTAATCTCTCAGTGCCTGAGGTTTAATAAAGGAAAAAAAAAAATCTGATGCAGAGGGGGAGGTGTTCATTGTGAGGATTAAATGTGATAACATAGCAAATACTTCTAAAGTAGTAACTGGTACATAGTAATCAACACATAGTAGCTATTATTTTATTATTATTATTATTACCAACAATGCCTACTAAGACACCTTCAGGGGCTATAACAATATCCTTCTGAATCTATCATGTTAATAACCCTAAATCAAAAAGTTTCTCCTTTTTATCTGAAAAGAGTCTTCAAGCTCAAAACCATTTCATCTTTTTTTCAGGCTTTTGTGAATATGGAAGATGGTGGCTAAATGGCTTCTTTTTCATTTTAAGACTCAAGACTCTTTTTTAGTTTTTTTAATAATTCCCTTCCAAATATTATACACAAGATAGACTGCTCCATGGATTATAAACACTACAAAGAGTTCACAAAGAATAATGAAATTTTGAGATTCATAAAAGAACAGCTACCAGAGCAAAAATCTTAGATAAGAAATGATGCAGAAGTCTATTAGCCCGTTCAAAAAATATTGAATTCTAAAATAAAGCACAGCAGGTAGAGATCCTTCATGGTTTATAGTCACTCGAATCACTAAAAACATATAGAGGATACTTCTGGAAAATCCCGTTTCTTCACAACAATGAACAGATGGCATGATAGGCATGGGCAATTTCTTCAAAAACAAAATCTGTAGAGAAGAAATACCTAAAGGCTCAGATTTTCAGCCACACACATCCCTTACTTAAAGCTTTAAAAATCTGAGGCATCTAGCATTTTTTGTAGTAACATTAAAGTAAAAAAGTTAAGCTTCATTTCTATCAGAAAACATTATGCTTGAAAGAAAACTAAGCATCTACAATTTTGATACAAATTTAAAGGTAATTTAAAGGGTCAACTCAAAGGTCAAGTAGATATTAGAGTTCATGATAAATATACCAAAATATGTTTTTAATAATCTAAAAACAAAGATCTATTTCTTTTTGAAAGTGAGAGCAAGTGAGCATGGTGGGGAGGGGAAGAGGGAGAGAGAGAATCCCAAGTAGGTTCCATGCCCACTGGAGCCATTGGGCTTAATCTCACAACCCTGAGATCATGACCTGAGCCAAAATCAAGAGTCAGACGCTCAACGAAATGAGCCACCCGGCGCCCCTGACAAAGATCTATTTTAAACAATTTAACGTAACGTCCTCCTATGTGTTAGATCACCTCCATATACATTATGTAACTTTATTCTCCCAACAACCACATGGGATAAGGATTATTATCCTCCTTTTACAAATGAGGAAACTAAGGCCCAGTGATTTGCCTACACTTGCTTGTATAAGATTTAATCAGAAATCCAATTCAAATTTTCTGACCACCCTCCCCCCCTCCCCCGCCGGTTTGATGCTCTTGCTTTCACTATACCACTGTCACTTCCACAATTCAAGTACTCTAAATCTTAGTTCTTATAAAGTGTACCAATCTTCTCATCTGGGAGAGGCAACAGTTGTAAGGGGAGAAGAAAAATTATTCATAATGTCACCACCAAAGGGGAGAAAAAAAGTTATTCATAATGTCACCAAAAAAAACCTCACTGTGCTTATTAATCCCACATGATTACCCAGTCCAATGTAAATGCTTTGTTCATGCTGTCTACCCCCTTAAAACACCTGCTTATCTTCAGATACACAGCTTTAAGCAAAACCTAACTCAAGAATTACTTCCCCTAAAAGAGCTTCCCAATTGTGACCTGCTCCCTTCCTCCCAATCCAACATCCTTACCATCTCACTCCTTGTATCTATTTTGGACTACATTATCACACACTCCTCTTCGTTCTCCTGTCATATATATGGAACTGCATTTTTTTCATTCAGTAACTATTAAGCATTTGAAGAGTCAATGGTGAACAAAAAAGACAGGCCCTTGCTATCACAGATGACTCACGTCGTTTGCATCTCTTAAAAAGGTAAAAACAACTTAGAGTATAAGAGTATGATGTTCTACGACAAAGATTCCTCCCCTGCAAGGTCTCTGAAGAAAGCTTTCTCCCTTGCATACTTGATAACATTTTTCAGGGAGGAAAAATTCTTTCTAACATGTCTTTCAGGTGAGACCTTCAACTTCATGCCTTCAAAGAAATATGAGGAAGTGAGGAACCAAGGTAGAAAGAAGGACAGATCTAAAATCTTTCAAGGGTTTCCAACATACAAACGTGAAATCTACATCTACACATTAGTGCAGGCATCCCTTCCTGAGTCCCATCCACAAGAAAATGATACTTCGTTACAACTGCTCCAATCAAGCATCTCCACTAATCTCCTTGCACCAGGCAACTTCACTAATGCAGTACCCAGAGACTTTTCAATTCAAGTTGTATTTATGGATTACATGTATATCATATTCGTAAAAATAAGGAAGGACCTATGTCCTTCTACTTTTGAATCTCCTGATACTCCAAGATCATTGCTATAAATGTGTTCATCTTTGGATATTACAAATATTCAAATATAACACTTCCGGTACTGCTATTAGCATAAGACTTTTCCACAAAATCAGAAAACTACATCTAAGTATCAATTCCTTATTCTGTCACTCATGCTCCAAGTAACCTGCTCTTGAAGGATTATTTATAAACCAAAACAAGTTTAAATGTACTAAGAGTACTCACTAAAGAAATTCTGCAATTTGTCTTTTAACAAGACAGATCCTTTTGTAATCAAGATTTGGTAAAATCATAATTTTATCATTTTTTTCTTAAATCAAAACTAAAACATAACTTCATTACACAGAATTGTATATTTATCCCCACAGCATAAGGGTTTTCAATTAAAAAATGAACCAAGAAACTAGATCTTGCCAAATTTATAAGTGCCATAAATGTGCTGCTGTAAGAAACATATTTGATTGACTCTAAAATGTAATAATACTCTAACTGAAAAAGGACAGCAGCACCTTTTCCAGATCACAGATACCATATTAATATTCAACAAGAAAGAAATAAACCATGACCCTTTTTAAAAACCAATTCTAAGCAGCTGTGTACAATGTATTGTGGCTCAAACGGTTCACGTGGAATTTGACCGCAACAACCTAATCTCCATAATTAAAGACCTAAAAGGTAGTTCTTATGTTTCATCTATTCCCTTTCCCAGTACTTTGAACAGGTATATTGTAGTCATTCCATACATAGTTGCTATCAAAAAAGGGGTATAAATACTTGAAATTAGCTGTACTTTCTATAAAGGACAAACTGCATACCCTTACTCTCCCTTTCCCAAACTGTTTTATAAAACTAGCATGATCTTAATTTCACTGTAAAACGCGTTTCTAGCAAGCATAAAAATTTACCATAGTCTCTCAACATGATCAACTGTAGACAACACCTGATGGAATGGAGAATATCTAACAAGCAATTCACCCACGTCCCTCTACAATCCTTGCTTTCCTTGGAATCCTAAGGGAGGCAAAAACTTAAATGATTATCTGAAAAGACCTAAAATGGCACTAATCTGAGGCTAAGTTTCAGGAGAAGTTAATTAAAACTAATAACCCTACTATAGTATTCTCATACTAATTATAAGTCACTCAAGTCCTCTAGCATTAGGAAGGCAAAAACTTAATTATAATTATTTAACGCAAATATGCTTATACCATCATCAGATAAGTTTTCCCATCTGTTTGAGGAGCCCAAGTTATCTATCATTTCAGACAGTATTTAGATAAAATGAAATTAGGCAAGTTCCCTAACGCAGATGTCTCTCATAAAGACGAGGGTTAAATGACTTTTGTGAATGGAAAATCTGCATATACTGTTGCTTCACTCAGTTGGTCTTGAGTGGGTGGCTCAATGAACCAGAAGCGTGCTCCATGTGAAGCTCCTTAGAACCTGATTTCACTCTTGAGAAAGGGCTTAGAAACAAACATTACATTCAAAAGTACAGCAAAGGCTTCGTCTTCCTCCTACAAGTCGGCCACAGGAACTGAGTTTAGAGGAACGACACCGTGTCACTCGGCTCTGCAAGGGCGGGTGCGGTCTGCGGTGCGCGGTACAGCCTCCTCCGGGGCTGTCATAGGAAAACCGGAGCCTCGCCTTAACCGCGCCAAGTGACAAAGCACCAGCTCTCCCCCGCGCGGGGGCTTCCGGCAAGACCCCGCGGTCCGCCCAAACTTCGCGAGGAGGCACTCAGGGCGGTCAGAATGCTCTTACCACCCCCGCCCCGACGCGGCTTTGTAAGGTTTGCACACGCACGTACTGTGGGCCCCAAAACACTCCACCCCCGCCGGCCTTTGGAATCCCCCACTCCACAAGGGGACAAAGGACCCAAACAGGAACTCTCCGGTGCGGGGAGCCCCCGCCGGCCCGAGCTCAGAACGTGGGGATAAGGGGGTGCAGTCGCCCGGAGGGGTGCAGACCCGTCGCCCCCCCGACTCAGGAACCGGCGTGACACTCACCGGTGCGGAACCCCCGGAGAGGCGGGGAGCAGGGGGCCGATTCCTCCGGGGCTCTGCACGCGCCCGGGCGGACCCCAACTTCTCTCGGCTGCTGTCGCCGGCGGCAGCTAGGGCGCGAGCCCAGACCGAGGGCGCTGGCTCGCCGCCGCGAAGGCGCTGCCGGCTCTGCACGCGAGGGGGGCGGGAACTCCGGGCCCGCGGTCCTCCCGCCAGGGCGGGCTCCACCTCCCCCCTCTTCTGCCCGATACTGGCTGCGGCTACTGCCGCGGTAAAAACTATCGCTGCAGCGGCGGCTCGGGCTACCGCTCCCACGACCGCCCGGCCCGGAGCGCGTCGCGGCCTAATGTTGTCATCGGCCGCGTCGCCGCCTCTCTGAGCACCTAGAGCCGCCAAGATCCTTCACATCCGAGCTCCCTCCCCCTCCAGGCCCCGCCCCCCCAGCTCGCGGGCTCCAGCCAACCCCCCTTTCCCGTCACATGACCGCGCGCGGAGGCGGTCGCGGAGACGCCTCCCCTGCGGGTCAGGCGTGAGTCGCGCGGGAGCAACTGTCAACACCTTGTTCTACCAGAGACTTACCGCCGCAGAATTGCCTCCGCACACCCGAAGGCGGCTTCGGGATGCGAGCCCACCGCCGCCCGCTCCACGCCTGTGACCTGCTGAGGCGAGGCCTTCTGGACCGGTCTTACAGGGCCCTGCCTAATCTGAGGAGACTGCACAATGCAGCTCCCTGGTCAGGACTTAGGACCCCACGCCCACTCGGAGGCTCGGAGGCCCGGAGGCGCGAGCATGACACCCGCCTCCTCAGCCCTGGCTGTGGCTAAAGTTTTAGCCAAACAAAGGAAAAAAGAAGGCATCGTGGTGTCTGGCTTAAAAAGCAGTAACGAATTGTTCCGATTTCTAGTAGCACGTTAATTGTGAATTTAATTTACTGTTTTCCTCATTAGAGGTTTTTATTTTTGAAGAAAGGATGGTGCGTTTCAATCACGCTGGGATGAAAATAGCCTAGCAAACTTATTTTTGTTCCTAGTCAGTTTCAGCATCCTTCGTGCCGGTTTTACAGTCATTAAGTCTTACAATGTGTTAGGTTGGTGGCAGTTTAAACAGATACACAGGATTTTGGCAATTTGTTCCATTTTTTAAAATAAAGACTAATCCTTTTTTTTTTTTTTTTCCCAAGTACCTTAACTTTTGGACATACCTTTTGCCTTCCTTTTAAAAGGAACTCTGTCCCCCAACCCCCAACCCTGGTGAGGAGAAGAAAAGAATATGCTGGTCACCAGAGGAAAAGCAACAATACAGAAATGAGGGAGGTAGAAAAGCAGAAAGATCATAATCAAACCCTGCTAACAATGAAAGCACATGAGAACGTTTTCTCAGTTTGTAAGTCATTTTTCCTTCTAGCCCAGAACTAAGGGTTTTGCTTAAGCAAGTCTATGCCCTCATTACATTTTCTTAATATGACATCAAAAAGCTTTCTGATCAGCTGGTTACTTTGAAATGAATAAGCAATAGAGTTTGGCTTATGTAATCATTAAGATCAATGTATTTTATGGGCACACTAAGAAATCATGGATTTTAAGACTCACCATTATTTCGTGTTACTCAAGAGAGAAAAACACTGCCAATTAAACTATGCCATGCCACTGATATTTTTAGGACACATCTTGAATTCAGAGATGTTAAAATGTGAAAAACAATGAGTCTTGGAATCTGTGGATTGGTAATGAGCTGGTGTTCCAATGAGGAAAAGATTCTACAGGTTCTGTTCTGAAGTCTGAGATATTGTAGTTCAAATAAATATGAGAGACGTTTATTATTCTGTGAATGACACTATTTCAGCAAAGCTAGTAACTTCGGAGTTTGTCAACAGATTGAAACCTGTCACCTATTTTCTAGAACAGTATTTTTTTATACTGACTCAAAAATTAATTTTTTAATGAAATAAGCTAAAATGGAATAGAATATAAAGATCAGAGTACGTACCTAGTGTGGACAAGAAATTGCTTTGTGAAATTTTTGTTTCATTTGTGGGAAAGGGTAAGAGTGTGTCCTATGTTGTGATTTAAACTGTTTCTTATTGTGAGTTGCAATCAAATAGATTTGAAAAAGAATGTTCTTAGAGCACAAATAACAGGCAAAATATACGCTCTGAGCTCTCTTTCTCTGTTGCTTTTCCTTTACTTTGGGAACTAAAACTAAAGATTAGAAAGAGAAGGCAAATTGCCTTGACAATCCTCTCCTGCCTCAGCCCAAATTTCTTACATTGGCTGTTGAAAATAAATGGTCTTTTATTGGAATAGAAAGCACTGTTCTAGAAGCAAGGTGGCCTAGGTTATAGACCTTGCTAATTAGACTTTGACTAGATGAATTACTCCCTGCATTTCAAGTTCTGATAAAAGTAGGAAGTTGGACTATATGCTGTTTAACCAGTGTCATTCAACCTTTTTTTTCAGTGATGATATTCACATTTGAAATAACCATTGTACACTCAGGATTGTGCAAATTCTTGTCAGACTAGTTGTAACTCCTATCAACCACACTCAAAAAAAAAAAAAAATCAATGCAAGTTCATGAAAGTAAAGATATGGGACAACAAATGTAAGTGTATCTTTTGTAATTGTCTGTATTTTAACTGTTGCTAATAATAATTGCTTGCCATAAATGATGATTTTGACATACCTCACAATTGATTGCAACAAAATGATGTATCAATATATTCAAATTCAGAAATACATACTTTTCAGATCTTTTCAAATCTAATATTCTATGAGTCCAGGAAATGGTCATTCAATCTAGCATTTGTGATGTAATCACAACATAAACAAATTGTAATATGTAATCCTGCACTGTAATTGAGAAATATCCTGTAACTCCCATTTGCTATGTTGAGATACCCTACAAGTTTTCTACTCTTAAAATGATTTTAAGAATAACATTTTTAAACAAAACTTTTTATTAAAACTATCCACTTTTATTATAACTATCCAATTTTAACTCCAATGAGAATTAATCTCTTATTGCCTAGTGTTTAATTAATTATACATTTCTGAGAATGAGAAGTTCTTTTTCCAAATCAGTTAAAGCACTGACAGGCATGATAATTTTTCCCACAGAATATGTATCAACCCTGACCTAGAATGAGAGAGATTGGCTTGAGGTTGTTTTTGTTTTACCTTTAGCCTTTCCATTTAGACACTTATGTTGCCAAAAATTGCTGATGAGGATTTTAGGTTAAAATCCTCATTTTCTCAGAGAAGATTAAGAGCAACCTTAAACATGAATAAGGTATTCAACACAATAAGACTGTGGTAGATTATATTATTACTCTTGGCCATGTAACTTGCTCTAACCAGTGGTTTATAAACAGATGTAATACATGCTAACTGCTTTAAATTTGAGTGCAACATTCAGGTCAATCTCTTAGTCTTATGCTGCCTGCCATAAAAAAGGCATGTTGCAAATAGGCTATCAGAATGAGAAAATACATGGAGCAGACCTGCAACTGACCTTTACCCTGGAGCAATACAGCAGCAGCTGACCTGCAGCTACTAACATGAAACAAGAGTAAATCATAAATATGTATTGTCCTAAATCACAGAGATTTTGAAATTATTATGTAATATAATCTCACAAATCAGCTTAAGTGAATGTAAACCAACAGATTAGTGGTTCAAAGGCTAAATGCACTGTAGAACAATAATATTCTTCTATTTAGTAAAATAAAATAATAGACACCTTCAAAATAGTCACCTAGATATTTGGTAAGCACCCAACTAAAAATTTCTATTAAAAAGTAGTCTATTTATAAGATCTGTAGATTTGTTTGCAAGATATTTATATATCGATGCGGGGCTCGATCCCAGGACCCTGAGATCATGACTTGAGCTGAAACCAAGAGTTGGGTGCTTAACCGACTGAGCCACCCAGGTGCCCCGAGCAGTTCATATTTTAAACAATAACAAGCACAGAAGAAAATGAGACCGCATTAGTGAGAAACAGTGAATATAGATAGCAAAAACATATTCAGAAGGACTTCAGATACTGAAATTACACACAGACTGTAAAATAACTATATAAAATATAAATAAAGGGCAACCTTGAAAATATGTACAGAGAACAAGAAAGTACAAAGAATAAAGATATTTTTTAAATAGAATTTAAAGAATAAAAAATATAAATTATTAAAATTTAAAACTCAGTGGACATGTTTAATAGTCTATTTGACATAGCAGAAGTACAATTTAGTGAACTGGGAGAAAGAGATGAAATTGCCCAAATGCAATAGAAAAAAGAAAAATAAATGAAAAATATAAAGAGACTTTAAGTGACATCGAAGACATTCTGAGAAAGTATAAAATAAATCAGTACTCCAAAAGAATAGGAAAGAGAAAATGTGGCAGAAGCAGTATTTGATAAGATAATGGTTGAAAACTTTCCAGAACTAATGAAAGACTCTAACCCACAGACTTAGGAAATCCCCAGCAAGTTAAAGAATAATAGATCTACACTTATATACATTATAGTAAAATTACAAAACACCAAAAACAAAAAAAGAAAACCTTAAAAGTAGAAGAGAAAAAAAATAGATTATCCTCAAAATATCTGGTAATTGGCTTTCCTCAGTAACAAACAATAGAATCAGGAGACAGTGGAATAATGTCTTCAGTGGCCTAAAAGAAAATGATGATTAGCCTAGAATTCAATGCCCATTGAAGAGATCTTTTAAGAATGAGGCCAAAATGAAGGCATTTTCAGGCAAGCAAAAGCAGAGTTTGCTGCTAATACTGATTCTCACTAATAGAAAGTCTAAAGAAATTTCTTTCTTCAGAAAAAAAATGAAATGATCCCAAATAAAAGGTCTGAAAGTTAAGACTAAAGGAAGAGCATTGAAAGTGCTAAATATTGGGCGCCTGGGTGGCTCAGTCGTTGGGCATCTGCCTTCGGCTCAGGTCATGATCCCAGGGTCCTGGGATCGAGTCCCACATCGGGCTCCCTGCTTGGCAGGAAGCTTGCTTCTCCCTCTCCCACTCCCCCTGCTTGTGTTCCTGCTCTCGCTGTCTCTCTCTCTGTCAAATAAATAAATAAAAAAATAAAAAAATAAAAAATAAAAAAATAAAGAAAGTGCTAAATATTTGCATGAATCTAAAAACCACTGACTATGCAAAACAGAATTGTTAAAATTATTTAATATTTTTAAAAGAAAAAATAGCAATCACTCATATTCCTAACATCAGAATAAGTCCAATCAGATTCTCACTTTATACCTACTATTAAACAGACCTCATCAGACTAAGTATTCTATCCATTTGTATTATCATTTCCATCTGGTATATGCCCTTAAAAGCAAAAATACTAAACATTTCCATTTATTTTTTTCCTCTTTTCTGATCCATTTAGGCAAAACTGTATTAATGTTTTATTGGTATTCTCTTTTTAAATAACTCTACTGGTATAGCATTTTAAATGTTTTTCTTCATGACATTTTTATTTCAAATTTGCATAATGTACCAGTGAAGATGATTTATTAATAATCAGACTAAGAAATTAACACATATTTAGGAGATCATGATTTAGAGTAATAGAAAGTAGAATTATATACTATTTTTCACATAACTATGAAGCATTAATGAGTCCCACCATAGAAGTCTAAAAATGAAAGTTCATCATAACAAATTATATAATTATGTATTCACAGGTTAAGAACAATTAACTCTTACTGAAAAGCTCTGCCTACTCTTTCCACCCACATTGCCTATTCAAAATTAGGTGCATGCTATGACTTTTAATACCATCTCTGGAAATAGTTAGAAATCTATGCTCAGGCTGTAAAGATTGACTCCTGAGTTTTAATTCAGCTCAGAGGGCATCCTGAACTCGAAATAAATTTTTATAAAGGGAGAAGAAGAACCCATCTCTTTCTGGTATCTACCTAGACTACACATTCCCAGTTGTAAATATGTTTTTCATTTCAATTTCAAGAGAGTGTATAAAAAGCTGTTTATCACAATTACGTAAACATGAAAAGCATAGAACACATAATTCCTTAAATTTCCGAAGTTGTAGTAACTACGATGCAAAGAAATTATACCTTATTTTTTTTTTTTTAAAGATTTTTTATTTATTTATTTGAGAGAGAGAGAATGAGAGAGAGCAAGCACATGAGAGGGGGGAGGGTCAGAGGGAGAAGCAGACTCCCTGCCAAGCAGGGAGCCCAATGCGGGACTCGATCCAGGGACTCCAGGATCATGACCTGAGCCGAAGGCAGTTGCCTAACCAACTGAGCCACCCAGGCGCCCGCCTTACTTTTTTTTTAACCAAAGCTTTACCCTTTCTTTTCCTCAGCCATATGAGATTATTCAAAACATATTTACTTCTATAATACTTTCCTGAGAAAACCAAATCTATAATTTCACTGCATAATGTCTAAATGACTTTCATTACTTTATATTTTTTAACATATAAGAGATTATATATTACTAGTATAGATTATTCCAGTTAGCTTTGTCCAACCTGTATTTATATGTCTATAAACTTTCTGACAGTTCACAAGTAATTCAATTCATATAAGCCAGACTGTACATTAATTCTTTCAATTTAATAAGTTATCAGTTTTTACTGGGTCCAAGGCCCATCCTGTTTACAAAAAAATTATTAAGTAGCTGTAGGTTACTCCACCTCTTTTCTGAAATGAATGGGAAGCTAGCAAGAGGCCTTGCCCTATAAACTAACAGTTTTTCAAAACTGCCATTTGTACTCTTCTCTGCTGGCAAAGAAGGTGCCATACCGACAACATTATCAAATAGCAGCATCTACCCATCCCTCCCAACAAGGACAGGTGCTGCCTGGATTACTTTTGTCAAATCTCCTAGGTATTTATTATCTTTCTTATTTCTCCAGAACACTGGTGCCCAGAAGTGACAAGGTGAAGAAAGAAGGCACCTACCCCTATATTCCAGTAATGTCTGTCCAAAGCATTCTTGTCAGGTTCATCCCTCTGTTCTAGGCCCTGTTGCTATTTTCCCCTAGTTGTTTTCAGTCAGTTCCTATGGGAGCCTAACTTGCTGGTATTATACACACAGACAGCTGAGACCAGATTCCCAATCCCATTCCCCCACTGGTTTCCTTTAACACTTAATCCCTATAAAGCACTCCTGGAATGGACTAGAGTTGGGATACATCTATTTTTTATTTTCTTTTTAAATATCAGCTCCTTTCCAGAGATGACCAAACACTTTGCCCCTTGTGGTACCACATTGTGTTGATTATTTTGACTAACTTTCTTTTGTTGTCAGCCAATAGTCTTGGACCTAACATCGTTTGCCTCCCAGCCCCCCTTCCTGAAATTATTAGAAAAGCAGTACACCATATGAATACAATGATCTAAACTAGGAACAGGGAAAATTCTAGAAGAAAATGAACTTTATGCAATAAATAAAGGCAAGGGGAAAAATGGGGCACTATTACATATTAAAATAGACTCATCAACATTAAAATGGTGTCCACGGATTATAGTACCTACTGCCAAGCTACAACCCACTCAAGGATATGCACAGACCACCCAGGCATATGGGCAGCAAAGTTATGGAACCTATGGACAGCCCACTGATGTCAACTATACCCAGACTCAGATAACTGCGACTTATGGGCAGACCGCCTAGGCAACTTCTTATGGAACAGCCTCCCGCTGGTTACACCACTCCAACTGCCCCCCAGGCATACAGTCTGCCTATTCAGGGGTATGGCACTGGTGCTTATGATACCACTGCTATGGTCACTACAGGCCTCCTATGCAGCTCAGTCTGCATATGGCACTCAGTCTGCTTACCCAGCCTATGGGCAGCAGCTGGCAGCCACTGAACCTGCAAAACCGCAGGATGGTAACAAATCTGCTGAGACTAGTCAACCTCAGTCTAGCACAGGAGGTTACAACCAGCACAGCCTAGGATGTGGACAGAGTAACTATAGTTATCCCCAGATACCTGGGAGCTACCCCTGGGAGCTGACCCCAGCCAGTCAGGGTACCACCATCTTATCTCCCTACCAGCTGTTCCTCTGCACAGCCAACTAGTTATGATCAGAGCAGTTACTCTCAGCAGAACACCTATGGACAGCCCAGCAGCTATGGACAGCAAGTAGCTATGGTCAACAAAGCAGCTATGGGTAGCAGCTGCCCACTAGTTATCCCTCCCAAACTGGATCCTACAGCCAGGCTCCAAGTCAGTATAGCCAACAGAGCAGCAGCTACGGGCAGCAGAGTTCATTCCAACAGGACCACCCCAGGAGCATGAGTGTTTATGGGCAGGAGTCTGGAGGATTTTCCAGACCAGGAGAGAATGGGAACATGGGTGGGCCTGATAACCGGGGCAGGGAAAGAGGGGGATTTGATCGTGGAGGCATGAGCAGAGGTGGGCAGGGAGGAGGACATAGTGGAATGGGTGCTGGAGAGCGAGGTGGCTTCAATAAACCTGGTGGACCCATGGTCGAAGGACCAGATCTTGATCTAGGCCCACCTGTAGATCCAGATGAAGACTCTGACAACAGTGCAATTTATGTGCAAGGCTTAAATGACAGTGTGATCCTAGATGATCTGGCAGACTTCATTAAGCAGTGTGGGATTGTTAAGATCAACAAGAGAACTGGACAACCCATGATCCATATCTACTTGGACAAGGAAACAAGAAAGCCCAAAGGTGATGCTATGGTGTCCTATGAAGACCCACCAACTGCCAAGGTTGCCATGGAGTGGTTTGATGGGAAAGAATTTCAATGGAGCAAACTTAAGGTTTCTCTTGCTAGGAAGAAGCCTCCGATGTACAGCATGCAGGGTGGTATGCCTCCCTGAAAGGGCAGAGGGATGCCACAGCCACTCCGTGGAGGTCCAGGGGGCCCAGGAGGTCCTGGGGGTCCCAATGGGTCACATGGGAAGCCATGGAGGAGACAGAGGTGGCTTTCCCCCAAGAGGGCCCTGGGGTTCCCATCTGGAGGAGGAAACGTCCAGCACTGAGCTAGAGACTGGCAGTGCCCCAATCAAGGGTGTGGAAACCAGAACTTCGCCCAGAGAATAGAATGCAACCAGTGCAACGTCTCGAAGCCTGAAGGCTTCCTTCCAACCACCCTTTCCACCCCCGGGTGGTGACCGTGGCAGAGGTGGCCCTGGTGGCATGCGGGGAGGAAGAGGCAGCCTCATGGACTGCAGTAGTCCCAATGGGATGTTCAGAAGTGGTCATGGTGGAGAAAGAGGTGGCTTCCGTGGTGGCTGGGGCATGGACTGAGGTTGCTTTAGTGGAGGAAGATGGGGCGGCCCTGGTGGGCCCCTTGGACCTTTGATGGAACAGACAGGAGGAAGAAGAGGTGGGCATGGAGGACCTGGAAAAATGGTTAAAGGTGAGCACTGTCAGGAACGCAGAGACTGTCCCTACTAGACGCAGAGACCCCGTACAGCTTCACTGACTACCAGATTTATTTTTAAACCAGAAAATGTTTTAAATTTATAATTTCATATTTATAAGGTTGGCCACAACATGGTGATTATACCTTGTCTGTACTTTAGTATTTTTCACCATTTGTGAAGAAACATTAAAACAAGTTAAACGGTAGTGTGCTGAACTTTTTTTTCCTTCTTTTAAAGATGGTTGTTTTGGTTGTTTAAACTAAGACTAAACAGGGGTGCCTGGGTGGCTCAGTCAGTTAAGCATCTGCCTTCAGCTCAGGTCATGATCCCAGGATGCTGGGATGGAGTGCTGCATTGGGCTCCCTGCTCAGTGGGGAGTCCGCTTCTCCCTCTGCCTCTGCTCCCCCCCTGCCATGCTCTCTCTCTCTCCCAAATAAATAAATAAAATCTTTAAAAAATTAAATTAAATTAAAAATAAACTAAGACTAAACAATGGGAACCCCTTGTGAACATGCTCAGTATCACTGTGGAAAACCAAGAGGGCCTCTAACTGTAACAATGTTCATGGTTGTGATGTTTTATTTTTTTAAATAAAATTACAAATGTTCTTTTTTTTTTTTAAAGATTTTATTTATTTATTTGACAGAGAGAGACATAGAGAGAGAGGGAACACAAGCAGGGGGAGTGGGAGAGGGAGAAGCAGGCTTCCCGCTGAGCAGGGAGCCTGATGCAGGGCTCGATCCCAGGACCCTGGGATCATGACCTGAGCCAAAGGCAGACGCTTAACAACTGAGCCACCCAGGCACCCCAAAATTACAAATGTTTATTAAAAAAAGTAGACTCATCAGATATATCAACCAAATACAATGTATGGACCTCTTTTAGATCCTGTTTCAAATCATTTTTATAAAAAGACATTAATGAGATAATCAGGGAAATACTACTACTGGTTGGATATTAAATGATATCAAGGAATTATTAATCATCTTAGGCATGATAATTATATGTGATTATGTTTTTTTAAAATGTCTCATTTCTTAAGGACACATACTGGATAATCAGGCCCCTACTTTAGGGGGAGAAAAACCTACCTTCAAATTATGTCACTTTTCTTTTCTCTATCTGTAGGTCAAATCCATGGGAATGTACTCTACAATTACTACTTGTTATTTTCTTTTTTTTTTTTAAGATTTTATTTATTTATTTGAGAGAGAGAGAGCACAAGACGGGGGAGGGTCAGAGGGAGAAGCAGACTCCCTGCTGAGCAGGGAGCCCAATGTGGGACTCGATCCCAGGACTCCAGGATTATGACCTGAGCCAAAGGCAGTTGTTTAACCAACTGAGCCACCCAGGCGCCCTACTACTTGTTATTTTCTACCCTTAAGATAGTAATCATTTCCTCTTTATCATGTCTATTTTTTTTAAAGATCTTATTTATTTAAGAGGGAAAGAGAGAAAAATCATGAGCAGGGAGAGGGAGAAGCAAGCTCCCTGCCAAGCAGGGAGCCCTGTGCGGGGCTCAATCTTAGGACCCCAAGATCACAACCTGAGGTGAACACTTAACCAGCTGAGCCACCCAGGTGTCCCATGTCCATGATTATTTTTTGGTAAAAGTATTTAAATCAATAGCAACTCATGCTATCTGTTATTTGCTCCAAACCTCTATTAAACCACTGTGAAAGGCCAAATATCATATGACCTATGGTAAATAAATCTGATTAAGCACATTAACATGTTCAAATTTATATAAAGCATTCTGCAAATACAGATTACTCTAGAGATGCTAAGAAGCAGATGTACTGATCTCCTTGGCATTCACATGATTCAGCTACAAATAGAATTTGAACAGATTCCAAATGCACAACTGTCAAATTCATAAAAAGTAGCAAAAAAAGTCAAGTGAAACAGTTCAGGCTTTGCCTTGATTAGCACTGTTTTCTGGAAAAAAGAATAGTTGAAAGTATTCTGTTAATGTTTTTATTTCTTCAGTGCTAATATTTGACAAGAACTAAGTACTTTCATTTTATGCAAAGATGTTCCCATTAGGTTAGTGGGTGATAATCCAGAAACTGTTATGAGTTAGTATTACTATTAAATTGAAAGAAAATCTTAAAATCAATTTAATCAAAGGGGCGCCTGAGTGGCTCAGTCAGTTAAGCAGCTGACTCTTGATTTCAGCTCAGGTCATGATCTCAGGGTCCTGGGATCAAGCCCCACATTGGGCTCAGTGCTCAGAGGGGAGTCTGCTTGAGGATTCTCTCTCTCTCCCTCTGCCCCTCTCTCAAACACACACTCTTTCACTCTTTAAAATAAATAAGTCTTGGGATGCCTGGGTGGCTCTGTTGGTTAAGCATCTGCCTTTGGCTCAGGTCATGATCCCAAGGTCCCAGGATCAAGTCCCACATCAGGCTCCTTCCTCAATGGGGATCCTCTTCTCCCTTGCCTGCTGCTTCCCCTGCTTGTGCGCTCTCTCTCTCTCTGACAAATAAAATCTTTAAAAATAAATTAATAAGTCTTTTTAAAAAATCAATTTAATCAATATTACAAAGTTCATCAATATAAATTTGACTCACTGAAGTAGTATAGTGTAGTGGGGTTGAGCTCCAACTCTAACATCAGATATATAATGCTAGCCTTGTCATTTACTAGCTGTGAGACCTCTTTCCTCATCTGTAAAGTGGAGTTAAAAAAATTTTTTTTTATTTTACAGTGTTGTGATAAGAAAGAACTTAAGAAACATAAGCTGTTATGGTTACTCTCTTTGGGGAATATTACATTATACACAATATTACTGTATTTTCACTTTACTCAGTTGTAAAAAAATTACACACACGCTATACTCTACCAACTTTCCATTGATCCCAAAACTTTGTGGCGACTGGCCTAATTCTGAGAATTATAGAAGATACATAGGTGGGCATAACCCCAGGCCATGGAAGCAGATTTATTTAAGAATCTCTACAATTCAAATATCAGGTCTCACATGTGATGTGAGAATGAAAGCCATTTCTTCGGCAACCAGGAGATAGACTCAATTTGAGAGTTGTACTTGCCCCAAATAAGACTTCAAACAGACATTCGAGTGTTGCAATACACGAAGTCAACACTCTAAGCCAGTCCTCTCTTGCCAAACTTATTTCTTAAGTACAATGAATCATAGTAAAACAAAATTTATCTCTAAGCACAATGCAGTAATGCACACATTTCCTCATTCTTCTGCCCTTGCGCTGTCACTTAGCGATCCAGAACACCTTGTTTATAATAGTCAATAGATATAAAAATGGCCTTTTGAAATCTTTGAGAAATATTAGTTGTAAAGATTTGCTGGATTCAAGTTAAACATTTTGGGCTAGAATAAATATAGGTAATGTAGTATACTTTGTATAGCATCTTTCATGTTCTTCGATTAATGCTCAATTATTGATGCTTAGACTGATACTGAAATAATGATATGGCAGTCTCATCCCTACTTTATAAACTCATGACTAGGAAGTAATTTGCATGGCATTACTTTGATACCATGCATATGCCTAGTTCCTCTTCAAACATAAACCTCATGTTTTAACACTTGTTTTAAAACCCTTGTACGTGTCAATAATTTCAATAAGAATTGCAAAATAATTTTAATACCATCATTCATTCTATATTCTGACATTTTTTTTCCAGTAAAATAGAGCTTGCCTTTATACCTAGAACTATTTGGTTACCTTAAAATATGGTTCATACAGGAAAGGAAAAATAAATTCCTTACTTTTAGTTAGTAATTTTCTGAATATTGATAATTTGGAGACTAGTGGGGAAATCTGATTTTGGGTTTTAGATAAGATGAAAATTCATTTACTTGGAAAGGTAGAGGTTGTTAATTTTAAAAAAGTAAATAGGTTGTAAAACTGCATACCGGGTATGAAACTATTTTGGTTAAAAATATATACATTTAGGGGCACCTGGGTGGCTCAGTCAGTTAAGCGGCTGCCTTCAGCTCAGGTCATGATCCCAGAGTCCTGGGATCGAGCCCCGCATCAGGCTCCCTGCTCAGTGGGAAGCCTGCTTCTCCCTCTGCCTGCCACTTCCCCTGCTTGTGCTCTCTGTCAAATAAATATTTAAAAAAAAATATATATATATATATATATACATTTATATGCATATATAGGGATAAATAAAGGTATGGAAAGATATACAATAAGCTGTTAACAATGGTAATAGATGGGAAATATGGTTCTTTTATTATTCTATTTTACTTATATATGGTTTCCAACTTTCTACCATACATGTACTACTTTCAAAGTAACAGAATTTTTTTTTTTTTTAAGAAAATCACTATTTCCTACTGGCCCTACATATAGTTTCTGAATCATCATCAACATGAGACTGTAAAAATTCCAGCTTGAGGGACTGCCAGGGCACCAACCTAGCTGGTTACTTCTTTAAAGCCTCTCTGCTTGCAGGACAACCCATTCAGGACCCCTCTCTAGAGAGCTCCTTTCCTTTCTGTTCTCACCTTCATTTAATAAACTTTCGTTCCACTTCAGAATAAAATAAAATAAAGCCTCTCTGCTTGCAGATTGCCTTTGCCTTTGCATCTCACCCATGGTTCATAGGGCTGCCTCAGCACTAGAAACATGTAGCCTTTCCACTGTAGCAGTCTTCACGAATTGGCAGCTTACTTGTGTGCCTCTGTTGGCCTTGGACAGAAACTCACTTCTTATAGTTTTTATGTCATCATATTAGTTTTCTTCCTACCTTTCTGACTCTTCCTCATTCTTCTCTACAAGTTTATCTTTCTCTGTTATTTATTTGTTGCTCCAAAGTTTCAAACTCAGCCCTCTTCTCTTTTCACTTTACATCTTCTTCCTAGAAAAGAGAGGAGAAAATGGATCTTGTGTTCTCATTCTTTTTAATCTAATATGTATCTCTAGCCTAGTCCTCTCTCCAGAGCAAAAAAATCATATATATAATCACTAATTATTGTACTCTCTAGTTAGACATTTATATATTTATAAATTTATATATTTACATATTTAGGTGCTCCCCTGCCTGGTTCTTAAAATAGGAATATGCTACTTTCAGAACTTTAGGGAAGAGTAACTTCCATTTTTATTTCTACCATCTTCCCTGAGAAGAAAGAGTTATTTTATATAATTGGTGATTTAAGAAGAAGGAAATAAGACCCAGCCCCTTTCTTGCCATATTTTTCAAATGTACCCACCCACAACAGATTATGTTCTATTCTCTTTCTCATTCTGTGTAATAAACTAAACACACATGGATCAGAGCCTAGGCTTGCCTTCTAGAGGCAGGTCTGAGTCCTAACCCTCATTTTTTCTACTGTTGACCTCACTGAGTGTGGAGACCAGTGATTCTGCCCAAGTGTATCTGTCCTGCAGACCCAGATTTTCCTTTTATTATGCCATATCCCATTTGCACTTGGGGAGAAGTATGGAAAAATCTGGTTGTGGCTGTACATTGAAGTCATATTGTCCAAACAGCTTTATCAGTAAGAAGGTGGTTTTTCATCTTTCTCTATTTGGCTCCTTATTAATTGGTTCTGAATTCAGAGGAGAGTTAAGACATATGAGCATCTGTCACTGCCTAAGCCCCATTATTGATAGGACAACTTTATCCAAAAGTAGTTGTTTTTTTTTTTTTTTAAAGATTTTATTTATTTATTTGAGAGAGAGAGCACATGAGAGGGGGGAGGGTCAGAGGGAGAAGCAGACTCCCTGCCGAGCAGGGAGCCCGATGCGGGACTCGATCCTGGGACTCCAGGATCATGACCTGAGCCGAAGGCAGTCGCTTAACCAACTGAGCCACCCAGGCGCCCCCCAAAAGTAGTTGTTTAATGAGAACCTAGGTATGACATAAGGAATGGAAAATGAAATCTTGCCAATTTAACAAGGGAATAAAAGATCTCAGAATAAAATGATAGCAATTATCAGAGAATCAGCAAAATAGGAATTTGTTCATTTATTCCTGAATGCCTACTGTGTGTTAGACATTGTTTCAAGAGGTTTAAAGAGTTAGAATATTTTAGACAAAATTTACCTGGTACTCCATGGGACACCTGGGTGGCTTAATTGGTTAAGCATCCAACTTTTGGGTTTAGCTCAGGTTGTGATCTCATGGGTCCTGAGATTGAGCCCTGCTTTGTCAGGCTATGGAGCTCGGCAGGGAGTGTACTTGAAGATTCTCTCCCTCTGCCCCTCCCCCGACTAGAGTGGGTGCTTGCTTGCTCATGCCCTCTCTCTCTCTCTCAAATAAATAAATAAATAAATAAATAAATAAATAAGTTACCTGGTACTCAAATTTGACTGAGTTAGTATATAGATTTTACTTAGGAGAATGTTCTAATTATCTTCACAAATTCAATATTGTGAGAATGTCTGACTAGGTGTTAATTATCATTTTAGAAGGAATTTAGTTCTCTACAACTGAGAATGCTCATAGTCTCTCCAATTTTAATGTGTTTTCCTGTACATGATGCTGTTTCTGAAGTATTTAGTTGCCCCCTGCTGGTCACATAATTATAAAATTCCTGAAGATAATGTATTTCTCAGATTGCATGTGATGACAAACTTCTGAGATGCATTAAACCTTTTCATCAAATGAATTCACAATGTATTTCCAGTGCTCAAATGAGATATGTAAGTTAACCCAGAGTTCTTAAATACAATCTTCTTCCTATAAATGCATTTCATATTTTATGTCTCTTCAAGTCCCTTTTGAAACCATGTAGGGATAAATTACCAAATTGAGAGGGAAAAATAGCACTTGTTCAAATATTTTAAAAACTATTATTTTTATCCTGTCTCTGCTACCACCTCTCTGGCTAATGTTGGACAAGGCACTCTAACTTCTTGATATCTATTTCCTCATCTGTAATATGAAGAATAATTGACATATAATCAACTGTCCATATTTAAAGTATAATTTGATAAGTTTGACATATGTATTCAACTGTGAACTATTGCTACCATAGTTCAAGATAGCTCAAGATAGTGAACATATTTATCATTCCCAAAAGTTTTTTTTTTTTTAATTACTTATTTTGAGAGAGAGAGATTGGGAGGGTGCATGCAAACAGGAGGAGGGGCAGAGGGAGAGAAAGAATCCCAAGCAGACTCCTTGCCAAGCGGGGAGCCTGATGAAGGACTGGATACCACGACCCTGAGATCATGACCTGAGCTGAAATCAAGATCCGGAGGCTTAACCTACTCAGTAGAGCCACCCAGGCACCTCATTACCAAAAGTTTTTTTGTGCTACTTTGTATCTTCTTCTTCATGCCTCTTGCCTCTCCCAGCCCTCTCCCATCCTCCAGTAACCACTGACGAGCTTTCTGTTACTATAGATTAGTTTGCATCTTCCAGAGAAAAACAAATTTTACGGTCACTAGTTTAAAAACTAAAATGAGGTATGGAAAAACTTAAATTCTTTTTAAATATTAAAAACTTTATTTTGAGGGTGCCCGGGTGGCTCAGTCAGTTAAGTGTCTGCCTTCAGCTCAGGTTATGACCCCAGGGTTCCAGGATTGAGCCCTCATCAGGCTCTCAGCTAAGCAGGGAGCCTGCTTCTCCTTCTCTCTCTGCCTGCCGCTCCTCCTGCTTTTGCGTGCTCTCTCTGTCAAATAAATACATAAAATCTTTTTTAAAAAGTTAAAACAAGAAGAACCATGAGAGACGATGGACTCTGAAAAACAAACTGAGGGTTCTAGAGGGGAGGGGGGTGGGAGGATGGGTTAGCCTGGTGATGGGTATTGAGGAGGGCACGTTCTGCATGGAGCACTGGGAGTTGTGCACAAACAATGAATCATGGAACACTATATCTAAAACTAATGATGTAATGTATGGGGATTAACATAACAATAAAAAAATTTTAAAAAAAAGTTATAACAAAAGAAGGCTTTAACTTTAGAGTCAGCAGATATGAGCTTGGGTCTTGGCTATGATGTTTACTAGCTGTGTGACCTTGGGCAAGTTATTCAACATCCTAACACCAAGGTTAACAGTTTCCCTATACCTAGGAGAAAGGATAAGAATATCATCTATCCCCATAAAGATGTTGGGAAATTGCATGCAAAGCAATTAGCTCAGTGCTGGGCCTGTAATATAATACAGTCAACCAACGGTAGCTATATATCTTCAGACATTTCAAAGAGCACCAATCCAGTTTTAAGAAAAGGAAATGAGAACCCTGACCATGTAGCCAGTGTAATCTTAAGGTAACCATTTTAGAAGTTTTATGTGAGAATAATTCACTGTGCTAGCCATGGTATCCAGATGACTCTGACTCAAGTCCTTAAGCATCCCATTGGTTTTCCTTCCTCATAACTCCTTCCCCAAGTGTCATAGTTTTCCTTTCTTTGTAATTCCATCCCTACCAAACATATGACCTGACAGTCCTCTCATTTCACCTTTATGATTTGACAAATAACTTGACCAAAGTAAAGTGAATGATAGTCACTCTACCAAAGCAGAATAAGTGGTGATTATCACTTAAAGTGATAGACACCATGGGAATAGAGATAACTGAAGAAACTAGTGTGTTTTTTTGTATGTGTGATAAATGTTCTTTAATAGTTTTCTCCTTTATATTTAAAGACTTCCGTCACTCTTTCTGAGCTGTCAAGCTCTGCCAGGTTCATACTTGATAAAATCCTCTCTCTACAACAGAAATTTATTGAGCTCCACTTGTCAGCCTAGCCAATCTAGTACCCAGGGCAAGTTCTGCCTTTCCAGAGGAGAGATACTGTATCTTCTAATCCTTTTGTGTGCTTTCTTCCATGAAGTTTTAGCATTGCATTTAGGATTGTATCATTAATCCTGAGAAATTATGTGTGTGCAGCAGATAGGCCCTAAGGTAACTCCCAGTGATCTCTGTCTTCCAGTATTAATGCTCTTACCCCCAAATATAGGTTGCTAACCTGAAAAATAAAAGTCAGTTATTTTATCGGCAAGAGTGGATTTATTTGGGAAAAACAGAGAATTGCAATTCAGGATAAGCAAGTTATAGCAAAACTATTGGCAAGTCTAACAAAGGAAAGGAGTGTTATTTTATGGAAAAGGAGGAAGTTGGGCGGGTTGTTTTGATCAAAAGTCAGAGGAAAGCCCGAGTCTAGGGTAATGAAGGTTTCTCAATGGCTGAGTTGCTGGGGTAGCTAATTTCTTGTAGCAGATGCAATGTACATCTTTCCCTCTTGGGCCCTGTAACTGATGATTCTTTCCTATTGAGGATTCTTTTTTTAGGGGTGTGTAATTGACAGTTCTTCCTATAATTGACATTGAGTGGAATGGCTTCCCATTCCAGCTCCCCTTCTATTATCCCGAGTTCACTTTAGAAAGATTTCCCTTTATAAATTTTCACAAGATAGAGTCTGTGAATTGCTTCTAACCAACAGAATATGGCAAAGGTGCTAAGATATTACCCCCATAATTACATTACACTATATCATAGATGTGGTAGGATATATCACTCTCATCATTATGTTACATTATGTAAGAATCCATCTTGTTAGCAGAATTGTTCTTTCTCACTTTCTTGCCGACTTTGATGAAGCAAGCTGTTATGTTGTGAACTGCCTATGGAGAGGACCACGTGGCAAGAAACTCAGGTGGCCTCTAGAAGCTGAAGACAGCCACTGGCCGACAGCCAGAAAAAAACCTCTGAAGCTCTTACTCCTACAGCTGCAAGGAAGTGAATTCTGTCAAAAATCTGAGGGAGTCTGGAAGCAGATTCTTCTTCACTTGAGCCTCCAGATGGGAACACAGCCCAGCCAACACATTCAGTGTAGCCTGGAGAGACCCAAAAGTGGAAACCCCAGCTAAGCTCTGCCTGGACTCTTGACCCACAGAAACAGAGATAATAAAGTGTGTTGTTTTAAGCTGCTAAATTTATGGGATTTGTTACACACAAATAGAAAACCATACAGATTTTGGTACCTAGAAATGGGGTGCTGTTATAACAAATACCTAAAAATGTGTCTGTGGGTGGAGCAGTGGGTGGAGGCTGGAAGAATGTTAGAGGATGATAAAGCCTAAATTGCCATGACCAGATTATCAGTAGAAATATGGAACTGAGGACATTACTATTGAGGGCTCAGAAGGAAGTGAGGAGTGTGTTACTGGAAACTGGAAGAAAGGGAATCCTAGTGGCAGACAACTTAGTGAAATTGCCTCCTGCCATTATATTGAAAGCAGAACTTGTAAGTGATGAACTTGGCTATATAGTTAAGGAGATTTCCAAGCAAAGTGTTGAAGATGACAACTTGCTACTTATAGTAAAAATTCAAGAAAAGAGAGACAATTTAAGGGAAGAATTGTTAATCAAAAAGGGAACAGGACTTGATGATTTTGGAAAATCTTCCTCCTCCCCAGATGGAAAAAATACTAACACTAGGAGATGGCTTCTGAACACTGTCAGGAAAGCTTGCTCCAGAGAAAATGCCCAGGGAGTAACTCCACAACCTTTTGTTAAAACCTCAAAGAGATCAAAAGTCAAGGCGCAGGGCACCAGGGTAGCTCAGTTGTTAAGCGTCTGCCTTTGGCTCGAGTCATGATCCCAGGGTCCTGGGATCGAGCCCTGCATGGGCCTCCCTGCTCCGCGGGAAGCCTGCTTCTCCATCACCCCTCCCCCTGCTTGTGTTCCCTCTCTCACTGCCTCTTTCTCTGTCAAATAAATAAATAAAATCTTAAAAAAAAAAAAGTCAAGGTGCTTAATCACACAAAGGGCTATTTCAGGAGATTGAGGGTGTGTCTCAGATCTTCTCAAGCAAACCATTAAGCCTCTAAGAAGTTTAAAGGTGCTATTCCTCAGCCCTAGGCTCTCAGCAGGAGCCAAAGATGGAGATGAGATTATTTTATAGAAACAAACTGTAGATTGTGTGGTCTTTGTCTAATGGAGTGAACTTCATTGAAATACTTGAAGATGCACCAAGTTCTTGAAAAATTTATTTCAGCAGAAACAGTGCCAGCTTGGAATGAAAAAGACAGTATGTAAAACAAAAGGAGGCTGTCAGACTGCCCCCCCCAATTTTATTGTCAAGAAATAGTCTGATAAACCTACTCATCTGTGAACACATGCTACCTTCCAAAAAAAGGAAGGATGACTCAGAGGGCCGAACCAAGAATCCAGGGGGCAGAGCCAAGAGCCTTGCAGGATTATCCCTAAGCCAAAGAACTTAATCGAGGAACTCCCAACATTCACCCAGTTGTATTTCAAAATGCTATGGGGTTCCTGGGTTGTTCAGTCAGTTAAGCGTCTGCCTTTGGCTCAGGTCATGATCTCAGGGTCCTGGGAACGAGCTCCGCATCAGGCTTTCCACTCAGTGGCGAGTCTGCTTCTCCCTCTGCCTCTGTGGTCACTTTTGCTCTCTCTCAAATAAATAAATAAAATCTTTAAAAAACAAAACAAAACAAAATGCTATGGACCAAGAAACTCACCTTTCATTTTACCTTTTTTTAAGCCTTTCATTTCCCCCCTGTTTGAACTTGAATGTCTTAAACTGTTATACTCAATCTGTGCCAACACTGAACGTTGGGTATGTTGGAGGCAGATCACTTGTTTCTTTAGTTTCTCAGGCCCGTAGATAAAGAGTAATTACTTGTACCCAGGAACTAACTTTTTCTGAGTCCACTCAAAACTGGCAACCTTCCAAGTCACCCCAAGTGTTGTATATGATGGTTCTCTGTGCCTTTTTCTTAGTGGTAGGATACTTCTTCCTTCATTCTCCCTTCAAGTCTCCCACCAGTAATTTCTATTTGCTGAACCTAACTAGAAGCTAGTTGGCAAATGGATACTGGGAAATATGGTTTAACCTGGTCATGTCCTGTGATTCAGAGTGTAGAGCAAGGAAGAGTCTAGGAAGGATGGATCTGAGAGAAAATAGGCTAAATGACCACCACAGTCTGCACTTAGAATGCTTTTTACATCTGGAAACTTGCTACAACTCAGCCCTAATTTGGTCTGTTCTCTGATGAAAGATTAGACCCTCCTTCCCATTTCTATCCTGTTTTGGGGTCAGTGTTGTTTTTTTTTTTTTTACACCTTAGGTCAACATTTGCTTTTTCATTTATTGATTTTGTCTGATTGATAGGACCATTGCGTACCATCAAGACAAGTAATTAGACCATTTTTCCTTTCCTTTTCTTTTTTTTTTAAGATTTTATTTATTTATTTGACAGAGAGAGACACAGAGAGAGAGGGAACACAAGCAGGGGGAGTGGGAATGAGAGAAGCAGGCTTCCTGCTGAGCAGAGAGCAAAGGCGGGGCTCGATCCCAGGACCCTGGGATCATGACCCGAGCCGAAGACAGACACTTAATGACTGAGCCACCCAGATGCCCAACCTAAAATCATTCTTATTCAGACATGATTGTTACTATTTAAATAGGAGAGTATTGTTAACATCATGGACATCTTACTTCCAAATGAGGCTACCTTCTCAGTAGAGTTGCCATAGAGCAAATTCAGGACAACTCAATTCTTATACCTATTTCTGTATTCAATCTGTTCTGGTATTTGTTTTGGTTGAAAAAAAAAAAATCCATTCTCACACATATATGTAATTGGAAAAGGAAGGAATGGTTTAATAGTTTTTTAAAAAGATAATTGTGAATAATCTCTTTGATACTATACTGCCAAAACCCTACAAGAGATAGTTTCTTAAAGATTAGTAGCAATGTGGAATCTGAAATCATATGTATGGACATTTGTATACTGTAACATTAAAATCTACTGATATGGTGTATCTTGAACTTTGAATGGATCTTTTACCTACACATTATTTTGTAACATCATGCATTGTTCATTTGGAAAATAGTGGTTTACTGAGGTATGCATATCTTCCAAATGTTGATACATTTCATCTGAAATATCAAAGACTCACATTCATGACTATCACCACTGATCTCATCAGGGAAGTCCTTAAGAATTAGCAAATTGTCAGACTCATGGGTAGATACAAGTTTTCCAAAATTCTGAATTTTTTCCTGAAAGCTCGAAATTTTATCTTTAACAACAAATGCTGTAAATTGTTTTCATTGAAGTGACAGACTTCACTAAGTTTTGAGACAATGTCTGCCAAATACCCAAGTCTGAATAACTATATTTTGGTTGCCTGTCATTCTTTTTTAAAATTTTATTTTATTTAAATTCAATTAGTTAACATATAGTGCATTAATCCTTCCAGAGGTAGAGTTCAGTGACTCATCAGTTGCATATAACACGCAGTGCTCATTACATCATATGCCCTCCTTAATGCCCATCACCCAGTTACCCCATCCCCTCACCCACCTCACTTCCATCAACCCTCAATTTGTTTCCTATAGTTAACAGTCTCTTATGGTTTGTCTCCCTCTCTGATTTCGTCTTATTTTATTTTTCCCTCCCTTCCCCTATGATCCTCTTTTTTGTTTCTTAAATTCCACATATGAGTGAAATCATATGATAATTGTCTTTCTCTGATTGACTTATTTCACTTAGCATAAGACCCACTAGTTCCATCCACATCATTGCAAATGGTAAGATTTCATTTTTCTGATAGCTGAGTAGTATTCCATTGTATACATATACCACATCTTCTTTACTCATTCATCTATTGATAGATATCTGGGCTCTTTCCATAGTTTGGCTATTGTGGACATCGCTGCTATAAACATTGAAGTGCAGGTGCCCCTTTGGATCACTATGTTTTTATCCTTTGGGTAAATACCTAGTAATGCAATTGCTGGGCCATAGGGTAGCTCTATTTTTAACTTTTTGAGGAATCTCCATGTTGTTTTTCAGAGTGGCTGTACCAGCTTGCATTCCCACTAACAGTTATAAGAGTGTACCCCTTTCTCTGCATTCTTGCCAACATTTGTTGTTCCCTGACTAGTTAATTTTAGCCATTCTGACTGGTGTGAGGTAGTATCTCATTGTGGTTTTGATCTGTATTTCCCTGACTCTGAGTGATGTTAAATATTTTTTCATGTGTCTGTTGGCTATTTGTATGTCTTCTTTGGAGAAATGTCTGTTCATATCTTCTATTTCTTGACTGGTTTATTTGTTTTTTGGATGTTGAGTTTGATAAGTTCTTTCTAGATCTTGGATACTAGCCCTTTATCTGATAAGACATTTGCAAATATCTTCTCCCATTCTGTAGGTTGTCTTTAGGCTTTGTCAACTGTTTTGCTGTGAAAAAGCTTTTTATCTTGATGAAGTCCCAATAATTCATTTTGTCTGTCATTCTTTCAAGTAAAAATGGTGTTCTGTATAAAAAGTGGCTTGTTCAACTCACAACTGAAACACATAAATCTTTTTTCTCAGGACAACAATTGTGCCTTCGTATTCAACAGGAATGCTTTGTGCATTTTGTATCATAGAATTTTTAAAAGACATGGAATCAGAAGTTCAGATTAAATAAAATTAGTAATTGTTGCTATTTTATTAAGCATATTATTAAATGAAACTCTTTTTTTTTCTTGTGAGTATATAGCAGTGACAAATACAATCGCTATTAGTCTAGGCTGGTATTGCTGTCTTGATTTCTATTAATGCACCAGCAATTTTACCCACCATTACCTTTGTATTATAGTACAAATGTCAACACAGTTTGAAAGGCAAATAATGTCTTAGTATTATTTTGAAAATAGTTTTGACCTTGCAGATACTTGAAAGGTTTTCAAGAACTCCATGGAGTCTACAAACCACATTTTGAGAACTGCTGCCCAAGAGCGAACCTAACTTATAAGTGGTAGCAATCCATTTTTCACACAATTTACAATCACACACAATTTTTCACACTCTGAGAAGAGTCTGTGGTGTTCTAACCAATCCTGGCCTAACTGCTCTCACCAACCTTTTCTGCTTACTGGTAATCATGACCCATCATATTCTGTTCTGGTTCTAGCTTATTTCCCCATTTCTTTTTTTTTTTTTAAAGATTTTATTTATTTATTTGAGAGAGAGAGAATGAGAGACAGAGAGCACGAGAGGGAAGAGAGTCAGAGGGAGAAGGAGACCCCCCGCTGAGCAGGGAGCCTGATGTGGGACTCGATCCCGGGACTCCAGGATCATGACCTGAGCCGAAGGCAGTCGCTTAGCCAACTGAGCCACCCAGGCGCCCTATTTCCCCATTTCTAACCCTCCATTCTTCTTGCCAAAATAAAAACTCCTGGCCCCTCTTCTTGTCTGCCTAATCAAACCCCACATTAATTTTCTAATGATTCCAGTTTAATTCTTATTTTGTTGCCAGGAATCAACCTAGCCCTTCAGGATAGAATTTTATTTCTATGTATGTATGTATGTATGTATGTATGTATTTAATGAATTAAATAAATTCATTGATTTTAAAATGAATTTTCTGCAAATCTACTATTTCACTTGCTAGAGAGATAGCATTTGCTTTGGGTCTTAAAGGGTGACATGATTTGGACAGGTGAAATGAGACTGTACATTTTTCAAAGTATAAGAAATAATAATAGTTGTATGAAGGTAAAAAAGCACAGGGGCTGCTTAGGAAAAGGCAAGAAGGATGCAGATAATAGAGTAATTAAAAGACATGGTCAGAAAGGTAGTAAGGGGTCATGTTGTAGAAGGTGTTGAATGCCTAGAGTTCATTTAGTAAGCAGTGGGGAGCTACCAGAGATGTTTCAGAAGAGGCAGAGATAATGGGGTAAAACAGGCTCAATAATCAAAGCATTATTTGTGTAAGATTTATTTGGCAACTACAGATGAAAAGAAATTTAATGGAGAAAAGAGACTTGAGGCAAGAAAACCAGGTTGGAGGCCTGAACTAGGGTGGTGGCCCTAGAGGTGGAGATGGGTGGAAATATATTTTGAGAACACTGAGGAAGTAAGATCAGTAAGCAGTGGTGAGGGAGAAGTGGTTGTGAAAAAATGATTAAAGCTTTAAGTATGAGTTACTGGGAGAATGGTGATGCTATTCACAGAAGTCAGAAAGTCAGAAAAAGGAACGGTTTGTGTGAGGCAAAATGATGAGTTCAGTTCTCTACCTATTAGGCATGTAAGTAGTATACCCAAGGGGAACTAATTTTATAGCACTTACAAGAACTGGAACCTAACAGATAACTAGAAGATTGTGGTTATTAGGTATATACGTGGCTATACTCAAGGGGCAACTAATTTTATAGCACTTACAAGAACTGAAAACTAATATATTAGGATATTAGAAGATGGTGATTATAGCTGGACTGGCTTTATATGTCTCTTTACAATATAAATGTAAAGGGGAAAATGCAGTCAGTATTTTAATTCTCTGTAGAGTTTCTTTCTAGACATCCGTAGCTTTCTTTTGGTCAATGTAACACAAAGATAGCTCTAATAAAGTGATACATATTTATCAAATGATTTATATGTGTTATTTATTATGCTAAATTTTGTCAGTCAGTCCTCACAACACTTAGACAGTATTATCTGGATTTTCATAAGAGAAATCAAGGTGCAAAGAGGTTAAGTAACTTTCTCAAGGTCAAATAGGAAATGGTGGAATGACATTTGAAACCAGGTTCTGCGTGGTTTCAAAGTTCTTGTTTCTTCTACTTTATGTAGTTAAAGTATTTATTTGCCTTTCTCCCTTTTCCTTTTCACAAAATGAAAAAGAAATAGTGCCTTTTAGCATGGGCTATTGGTTTTTACTATGTGATTGTATCCAGAGATACATTTAATGCCTGCTTAGGACATCTATCTTAAGAAAGGCTTTGCTCAGGGACTCTTTTTTTTGTTTCTTCAAGTTTTATTGAGATATATTTGACATACATTACTGTATAAGTTTAAGGTGTATAGCATAATGATTTCACTTACATATATTGTAAAATTATTACTGCAATAAGTTTAGTTAGCATCCATCATCTTATATAGATAAAATAAAAAGAGAAAGTGAAAAAAAAACAAATATTTTTTCCCTTGGTGAGGAGAACTCTTAGGATTTACTCTTTTAACAACTTTTCCATAAATCATACAGCCATGTTGACTATAGTCATCATGCTGTACATCACATCCCTAGTACTAATTTATCTTGTAATTAGATGTTTTTACCTTTCGACAGCCTTCCTCCAATTCTCTCCTCCTTAGGGGTAGGGAGTTACCTTGGTAACCACAAATCTGATCTTTTTTTATGAGTTTGATTTATTTTTTTTTAAGTTTAATTTTTATTTTTAAGGATTCTGCATGTAAGTGAGATTTTACAGTGTTTGTCTTAATCTGTCTTATTTCCCATAGCATATTGCCCTTAAGGTCTACCCATGTTGTCCCAAATAGCAGGATTCCCTCATTTTTATGGCTAAATGATATTCTATTGTATATATATGTCACAACTTCTTTACCATTCATCCATTGATGAACACTTAGGTTGTTTCCATGTCTTGGCTATTGAAAATAATGCTATGATGAACATAGGGGTACAGATATCCTTTTGAGTTAGTGTTTTTGTTTCCTTTGGATACATTCCCAGAAGTAGAATTGCTGGATCATATGGTATTTCTATTTTTAATTTTTTGAGGATCCTCCATACTGTTTTCCATAGTGGTTGTACCAGTTTGCAATCTCACCAACAGTGCACAAGGGTTCCCCTTTCTCTATATCCTTGCCAGCATTTGTTATCTCTTGTCTTTTTGATGATGGCTTTCATAGATCTTCTTTGGGAAAATGTCTATTCAGATTTTTTGCCTATTTTTAATTGGATTATTATTATGGCTATTGAGTTGTATGAGTTCTTTATATATTTTAGATGTTAACCCCTTATCAGGTATATGGTTTGCAAATGTTTTTTCCCATTCTGTGTGTTGTCTTTTCATTTTGTTGGTTGTATTTTTGCTCTGCAAAAGCTTTTTATTTTGATGAATTTCTACTTGTTAATTTTTTATTTCGTTGCTAGTGCTTTAGGTGTCATATCTGAAAAATTATTGCCAAGACCCATGTAAAGGAGTTTTTTCCTAATTTTCTTCTATGAGTTTCATAGCTTCAGGTCTTGTTTTTAAGTTTTAAATCCCTTTCAAGTTAATTTTTGTGAGTGGTATAAGATAAGGGTCTAGTTTCATTCTTTTATATGTGAATATCAAATTTTCCCAGCAGTATTTATTGAAGAGACTTTCTTTTCTCCAGTGAGGGGCTCTTCTTGGGGCAACTACTTTCTCCAGTGGAAGGACAATTCCTATCCTTTTTAAGTTTTAAAATGTAACTATAGTAAAGTCATTTAAAAAATAATAAAGGGCTAGGTAAGTTCCTCTAAAGCCACTTTAAATTTAGAGAAACAGCAGAGAATGCTCTTAATAGCAAGTCTGAGCATTCAACTGTGGAGGCCTTCTTCTAGACAGAGGATGATGAGTCTAGAAATTAACGTTATGATTAGATGCTCCCATAGAGTGCAATGAGCAGAGATCCAAGAAAGACAATGCCTGTGCTATGTCCTTTACATGCGCCACCTGGCTCTTGGTGCTCAATGAATGTAAGTCCCTTTCCCTTTTACATTTTCCAAAATACTTCCACACATCTCGTTTCATTTTTCTATATATGAAAAAGAAAATCCCAAGGAATAAACTATTATTCTTATTGTACTGATACATAAGAATCTTTGTTCATTGAAGCTGAGAATGATTGGATAATTCTGCAGTTCAGTCTCTCTAACCTGAATGTTCCAGATTTGCTAAATTGATCATGTAGGAATTGATCATGTGTCCCTGTGGCCACTGAGCTGTGATAATGACAGAAAGTCTGATAGGAAAGGTCTTCTTGTTTATAATCCAAACTGAGCATGGTTCCCACTTAAGTAAAGACCCATGACACTTTCTGTGTAACACCATTGAACTTCCCTTGTGCAGTGGCTGAGGACACTACTGTTAGTCCCTTTTTCCCTAGGGTTGAATAGGTAACATTTTGCATTGCAAAAATATACCAGTTGTTTAATTTGACAGAGTTCTCAAAGAAAGTCTCATGGAAAGTCTCAGACATGAGGTGGAGAAGGTGGAGTGTTTCTAGAACTGAGCATTTGTGTAAGTTAAAAAGAGCTTTGAAAGTGTATCAGACATGAAGAAAAGCAAAGCATGGTGCGATCATGTCACACAAAGTAGACCTGCATGCAAACAGCATAAAAGGAAAATAGAAGATGAGGTTCACTAGATATTCAAAGTTCAGATGATAGAGGATACTGACCAGGAAGATTATAAATTTTGACTGTAATGTATTTAAGAAACATTTGACTATTAAGAAGGAAAGAAATTATTTACAAGTGAAGCCATATAACCTATTTAAGACATGTTCTTATGCCTTTATTTCAGGCTCCTTCATTCTGTGAAAAGAAAAGGGAAGGAAAGCATAATGACTGAGTAACTCAGGAGAAAGAGAGACCTCATGTTCTCTAAAGGAGAGTAGGAAGAGTAACTCTCAGAACAGTATGGGTGATTGGGGTGCCTGGCTGGCTCAGTTGTTAGAGCATGTGACTCTTGATCTCAGGATTGTGAGTTTGAACTCCATGTGGGGTGTAGAGATTACTTAAATAAGAAAAAAAAAAATTTTTTTTAAGAAAAAAAGACAAAACAAAACCAGGAGAGCCTGGGTGACTCAGTGGGTTAAGCGTCCCCTTTGGCTTGGGTCATGATCCCAGGGTCTTGGGATTGAGCCCCACATTGGGCTCCCTTTCCATCTGCTGCTGCTCGCCCTGCTTGTGCTCTCTCTCTCTGTCTCTCTGTCTCTCTGTCAAATAAATAAATAAATAAATAAATAAATAAATAAATAAATAAAATCTTTTAAATGAAAAGAAAAGAAAAGAAAAAAAGAACAGTATGGGTGACTTTTTCCCTTGATTAGTGTCTGACACCAGGGAACTAAGAAAATTTCCTTATTACACTAAATTCAGACCCTTAGAAAATCAGAATCCTGTACATCATGAGATAGTTAAATTAAGTCTCCTAATTTCTTTTATATAATCACCTAGAAAAAACAGAATGGCATCCTGAGTAAGCCAGAATACCTGCAAAAAAAGCTTAAATAGATCTGCATTGGATCCAATATCTATATATCATACCTAATATCTATATTCTATTAGTTCATTCAATCAATATGTATAAATTTCCTACTATATGCCAGGCACTGAGGATACAGTGTTTATAAGACAGATATGATCCCTGACCTCATGGAACTTTCAGTCTCCTGGGGAAAATAGGCATTACATAAACAATGCATTCATTTTTACCAGTATAACTTTGTAAAAAATGAACAAATATCTTTTGAGGTTTTATGCTAGGTGTAGAAGATACCAAAAAAGTGGTCTTCAAGAAGGTGAAAGTTGAATCTATCGGTGGGAATACATTACATTGGTAAAACTTTGCAAATTGTTACTTTTAGTGCCCAGTAATGCTGGACATTTCCATTACCTCATAATATGATTCAACTCAAATCCCCTTTCTGTTCAAATCCCCATCTCAATCCAGTTGCACCTTTATAAAATACTATCACTTGTTACCACTGAAGGCTAATGGAAAGAGCCTGTGGATTCTTCCACTGAACAGAATTTCTCTGCCGTATTGAACCTCAGCTGACATGAAACAGGCCTATTTGTTTCAGTTTCAGAAAGCAGAAAGCTGCATTTTCTTTTATCTGAGGGTTTGTGGAACTCACAAGATCTGAAAAGCCTGTTTTAGAAAATGGCATGGTGGAGAACTGAACATAAAAGACTCTGGCCCTGGTCCAATAATTTTATGTCTAGGACTGTCCTTACTTGTTAACAAGAGTTTTGGATTGTAAGAAATAAATTACCTCACATTTATAGCTTTGGCCTCTTTAAGGCAATATAACTAGAGGCAAAGGTAAGCACACTGCCCTCAAAAAACATCAGAGGGACATTTCTGAGTCATCAGACAAATACTATAAGAACTTATATCTCTTGAGTTCACCCCTCTAAAAATAGACCAGGAAAGTCTCAGAGCATATAGAGCATTTAGGTTTCTAGTCTCATTTTGGAGCTATAGTCATTCATCACATCTGTTAGCTGACAGTCACCAGTACAAGAAATACAAATGTCAACACTGGTAAAGGTTTGACTAAGAGTGAAACAATTTGAGATATATTACCTTTATGCAATAATTTTAATAGTGAATAACCTTTTAAAAATTCAGTCTGGGCTCCTCCAACTAAAAGAAAAATATAAAACTCAAATAGCACTTCCTAAAAGATTCCATAGTGTCCCAAATTTGGAAATGTGTATTTAAATAAAGTTTTAAAAAGGTTAACAACTGTTCCATGGAATGCTTTTTTTTTTTTTAATTGGTGGACTCAAGGGAGAACAGAGATATGTATGGTATGCTGGTAAACTGACTTTCTGAAAAACAAAAACAAAAACCCAACAACTCTGATTTCAAATCTTTCTTGATTTCTTCAGTATAAATACCCCCACCATGACCAATTTCAAGTTACCAACATGAAATCACTGAACTTAGAGTTGGAAGAGATGTGCACGATCAGCTCTTATGAGCCTATGGAAGCCGACTCCAGCACCCTCTGACTGTGATCTAGGGGAAAGATAAATATTAATTTATTTTCTGTTAAGGAGCCAAAAGACTACATTTTTTTCTGATGTAATTCCGAGAAAATCCAGGTTTTGGAATGATACCTATGTTTGCTTTTAATATTTTATCAAACTAAAGATTCCTTTTATAAATCTTTTCAATGCTGCACACTTTGATGTGATTTAGGTTTAAACGTGGCAGTTTTCCCTAATGAGAAATATAAAGATGTAAATGTTTGTTAGCAAGACAATATTCGAAAGATTTCTAATAAAACTTCAAGTTGCTCAACTTGGCAGTAATGTTTCTATTCCATTGGATGAGGTAAATTTATATTTAAATTTTATTTATTTATGTCCACCAGATGGCAGACATTTCACAGCAACCTTACAAATAAGGCACATCTTCATTTCTGCAAGGCTGAGCAATAATTTTTGAAGATCCTAAAGGAAATTAAAAGCACTTTGATTAAACAAGAAATGCAGGAGCACATTTGCAACTTGGATTGTACCCTAATTTCTGCACCCCTCCAGCCCACACCACTTCTTTGGGTTCCAGAGGGCATTATCTGACTGCTCTTTTCTGATATTTTCATTATGGAAACGTGGATTTGAACATGGTTGAAACTGAACTATACATGTCCTTTCTATGTGGTTTGGGCTTCTTCAAAATAATTAATCAGTGCGGGAGCATAAGGACCATCTTGGGCCAACCTGGACAGTGCAGAAGGGCCATTCCAGCTCGAGAGCTTCCTGTAGCATCAGTCAAGGTTGTCACTGGCACTGCATCACAGCTCAGCTTCTCCCTCTGTCTACTCTTGCTTCCTTCCCTTCCCTTCCCTTCCACAGGTACTAATCCCAAGGCATTCCTTAGTAAACATCATACACATTAACTTAGTCTTAGAGTTGGCTCCTGGAGGACCCAGCTTACAACAACCTGGGAATTGTAAATTCAGTAGAGAAGACTAACTGGTGAGAGTCAAATGAACTGTAACCATATGAGGCCAGTCAGTGTTGGTGCCAGAATTTCCATTTGGGCACATTGGGAGCAGCATTCTGTTTTGTGTATGTGTGTGTGTTTAAGGATATTGGGGTGGGGAAAGGGAACTTATTTGGGGGCTTCTTTTGAAGTTGCTTATAAATAAGTACACTATGACTTCATTGTATATTTATTTGTGGGGCTTGTCTGGGCAGCTGATGGAGATAAAGGGATGAGAATAAAAGACCCCGTGCACACATATACATCCCCCCACTCCCTACTTGTCACCCTTAGGATGACCATCTAAGGTTGGCTGAAAGAATTGTGGAATTCTCCAGAAAGTCTTATAAAGAACTGAGGCACTTAGCATTGTTGGTGGTGTTTTGTGGCCAAAGATGAGCAAGAGAATAATCATGGGGGCAGAACCAGAAACTGCCATGACAGAGTGGATGGAGGGCACATGCACCAGTAACATTCACTGCTTAAATTAAGATTGTCCTGTAGGGGGGCACCTGGGTGGCTCAGTCGTTAGCGTCTGCCTTCAGCTCAGGTCATGATCTCAGGGTCCTGGGATCGAGCCCCAGATTGGGCTCTTTGCTCAGCAGGGAGCCTACTTCTCCCTCTGCCTGCAGCTTACCCTGCTTTACTCTCTCTCTCTCTGACAAATAAATAAATAAAAAATAAAATCTTAAAAAAAAACTCTCTGAAAGATATTTATGCAAAGGAGTCTTAAAGGCAGGCTGACTTGAGGAGACATTGCTCTGTCCTCCGAAAAGTTCTCTACAACCTGCGACACTCTGCAGATCTAACTGGTTATCTTAATAATCTGCTTCCCTAGCAATTATTTTAAAAATGACATCTTTACTTTTTAAAAGGTAATTAAATATTTGTGAGGTTTCTTTGTTAAACCAGAAAAAGAGTTTTAGAATGTCTTTTTCTCTTTATTTTTATTTATGTTTTAAAGATTTTATTTATTTATTTATTTGTCAGAGAGAGAGAGAGAACACAAGTTGTGGAAGTGGCAGGCAGAGGAAGAAGCAGGCTCCCCACTGAGCAAGGAGCATGATGAGGGACTTGATCCCAGGACCCTGGGATCATGAACCGAGCCAAAGGCAGACATGTAACCGACTGAGCTACCCTGACGTCCCAAGAATGTCTTTTTCCCTTTATGCACAAATGAATAGTATCTTTGACTCTTGGCTTCCTTATGCAAATAGGTGAGAGCTTTTGTCTCATTAACTGGAACCACTCAAGGTTGCAACTGCTTCCCAGTTCAAACTTAACTTGTTATCACCCAATTTATTTTCATTAACTGATCCCTAATACTAGGGAAAGTATTTTAGTTCCATGGGTCTTTATTTCCTATTATTTCCCAAACAATATTAAAAGACAGGCGTTTTTATATCTGTAGTATAAACTTACTGCTTATCAGGATCCTAGGAGGATGAATATGAATGTTACTTGAAGAAAAAATAATTTATTTTTGCAGTCTCTTAGAAAAGCATAAAACTCTCTGTAAAATCATTTTGTCAGGAAAGCAGACTTGTTTTTGGGTACATCTCCAAATATTATTTATCTTATCTGGTGTACTTGAATGGTGTCTCCTGAATTTTAGAGACCTACTTGGTTCTAGGATTGTTTATTTGAATACATAGTCCAGGCCTGGGCAACACAAAGCAAGGAAGGGGCCAAATTTTTGGTGAATTGGGGCCTTGTATCTTTGGTAAAACTAGTCAAAGGTATCCTTTAAATGAAGCCTGCCTAGGGTTTCTCAAATGTAGGTGTTGTTTTTGTTTTTGCCATATTTATCCAGAGCGGATTTTGTCTTCTCCTTTCTTTATTACTCTTGGTCCATACTGGGTCAGCTACCTTTTACATCTTAGCCATGCAGTTAAAGCACAAAGCTTTAATTTGTGCTTAATATTTAATATATGTGGGGAAATCTTGGCACACTTATAAAAAGGTAATCTGATTCACAACTAATTTCTTCATTTGTTTCCAGTCCATATAGAGAACTCTCTTACTTTTCCTGATTTCCTAGGAGGTGAGATTTCTTTCCTTCATTATTTTTCTAGGTTAACTTTTGGGTTCAGAATGAAGTTCATTTCATGGGAGCTTGTAACGTCCTGTACACTTACACACTTTAAGTCTCTTACTCACTGAAGCTTATTCTTACCCGGTCCCTCTTTTCCCCGGGCATGTAGGCTCTGAACAATAACCTTGATTTTTTTCCTTTTTTAAAAACAATTTCCCAAGGGTGCCTGGGTGGCTCAGTCAGATAAGGTCCGACTCTTGACTTCAGCTCAGGTCATGATCTCAGGGTAGTTAGCTGGAGCCCGCTTAGCGGGGAGTCTGCCTGAGATTCTCTCCCTCTGCCCCCCCCCCCACCCACTCACACTCATGCTCGCTGTCTCTCTCTTTCTCAAATAAATAAATAAATCTTTAAAAAAATTTTCCCAATTCTTGAGAGTTTCAAGGCCACCTAGCTAGTAGATGAAGAAGCCATAATTCAAAACCAGGCAGTCTCTTTTTAGAGCCTGGAGTCTTTTTAGTCACTGTAGTAACTCTCCTAAAGAATGGACATGGGACGGGCATGAGGCAGAGGACTGAAGATAGCAGAGAGGTTCCACTGCAGTTATTCCAAACACCAGTTCAGGGACCCTCTTGAGAATAGGTGGGGTAATACAGCCAGGCTAGCTTGAAAAAAAACAAAACCAAAGGCAGGGTGGGTATACTTTTTGTTTCATCATTGTCTTGTAATAAGTATTAATTGTGGAATACTATGAACCTTAATATCAATTCCAAATCTTCTTTGCACTTTCTTCTTATAGACTTTTGGGTCTGCAGGAAAATAGAATTCTTAGGTAAACTTTTTTGTTGTTGTTTTAAGTTCCCAAAGTAGAGCATGCAGATTGGTACCCTCTTCCCCAACTAGGCACATACCCATAAGCAGACACACACACACACACACACACACACACACACACACACACACACATTCTCTATATGACATATGCTGTAATTAGTTCTTTAAAAACTACCAAAGTACGGGGTGCCTGGGTGGCTCAGTTGGTTAAGTGGCTGCTTTGGGCTCAGGTCATGATCCCAGGGTACTGGGGTCAGGCTCCCTGCTCAGCCGGGAGCCTGCTTCTTCCTCTCCCTCTGCCTGCCTCCCTGCCAACTAATGCTCTCTCTATCTCTCGTCAAATAAATAAATAAAATCTTAAAAAAAAAACAAAACTCCAAAGTACAAACTTCTCTCATTTTCAGTTCTTTCCCTACCAGGTCTTTCCAGTACTTATTTCTTCCAGTAATACTAACATACCTATTCCAGTCACAACTGCTGTGTAAGAAACCACCTCCAACTTAGTGGAGTAAAACAACAACAATCATTTTATTATGGTTTCTAAGTATCAGGCTCAGAGACTCTCATGCTAGTGACATCAGACACTGACTGAAGTTGTAACAGTATTTGGGGGCATTTTAAGGCTACAAAACAGGAGTGTAACAGCCAAAAGGACAGAAACTGCATCACCTTTAATGACCTAGCCTCAGAAGTTCTATATTTTCTTTGATTATAAGCAAGTCACAAGCCTGCCCAGATCTGTTAATTTCATTGCTTTCTGCCTCTCTATTGGTAATAAGATCATGATGGAATCATAGGCCCAAAAGGAACCTCAAAAGTCATCTAGTCCAATCCTCTATTTCATGCAAGTTTTAATTACTCTCTGAAAAAAAATTTCTATTATTTACATTGACTTTCTCTTCAAATTTCAATCATTTTTTTAAAATGTATTCTAACAAGTTTTGCACTTCATTTTATTTTTAATAATCATACATGTTTTTGCAAAACTACTTTAAAAACTCAATAATACTAGTAATACTAGTATAATTATACTAGTAATAATTACTTTCAAGGGGTTAACAGTTTAAATGAAACGGGATAACCATACACAAAGGAAAAGGACAAGCATACGCCCATACTTTAAATAAGTGTTCAAGGAAAGGACAGTTTAGGGAATAGTCAGAAACCTTTACTTAAAGACCACATGAGGGTGGGGTTCTCATGATGAGATTAGTGCTTGTGCTCCTTCTCTCCCTTCCTCTCTCTCCCCGAACCCCCCAACTCGCCATATGAAGATACAGCAAGACGGCAAGTATCCACAAACTGTAGAATCTACTTCACCTTAATCTTGGAATTCCTAGCCTCCAGAATGGTGAGAAATAAATGTTATGCCACTCAATCTACAGTATTTTAGTGGCTTGAATTGACTGACATTAAGGAAATTGAATATTTAGATTTAGAAATGCATTTTCCCATAGGAAACTTGATTTAAATAATGATTCATTTCTAAAGTGAGGCCATTAACTGAATCCATAATGTAGTTGAAATACCAAATAATTCAAAATAAAAAGACAGTTTTATTTTTTATTATTATTTTTTTTAAAGATTTTATTTATTTATTTGACAGAGAGAGACACAGCGAGAGAGGGAACACAAGCAGGGGGAGTGGGAGAGGGAGAAGCAGGCTTCCTACGGAGCAGAGAGCCTGATGCGGGGCTCGATGCCAGGACCCTGGGATCATGACCTGAGCCGAAGGCAGACGCTTAACGACTGAGCCACCCAGGCGCCCCAAAAAGACAGTTTTAAAAAGCTGTTACAATATTGGTTTTTAAATACAACAGGTAAATAAAGCATTTGTCTATGAAGCAGAAGCCCTGGGTTCAGTCCTTTCTTCTGCTATTCTCTGGCTGTGTGAATCTAATCAAACCATTTTACCTCTCTGGCCCTCAATTTCTTCACTTACAAAATGAAAGGGTAGGAAAATTGTGGAAAAATTATATCTAAAAAAAGTCCTGGGGCACCTGGGTGGCTCAGTCGTTAAGCGTCTGCCTTCGGCTCAGGTCATGATCCCAGGGTCCTGGGATCGAGCCGCATCGGGCTCCCTGCTCAGCGGGGAGCCTGCTTCTCCCTCTCCCTCTCCCCCTGCTTGTGTTCCCTCTCTCGCTGTGTCTCTCTCTGCCAAATAAATAAATAAAATCTTAAAAAAAAAAAAAAGTCCTTCCCATTCCACACCCACTAAAAGGAACTCAAAGAAGCTAATTAGAGAGGGGAACTTAATCCACACTGAAACTGGAAAATGCCCTAACTTCATACTGCAAACTCCGAAGAACATTATCCACAAGTTGGCAGAGAAGCCAGGCTACGGTACGTGGTTCTCGTGCTCTTGCACAAATGCAAACCTCGTAGATAAGATTGAAGTACCTCTAACTCTATTCAGTTTAGAGGAATGAGGGCTTCAAAGGATGGGTGGTCTTCAGGAAAAACAGCAAACAGCTGAAAAACAGCTCATAATGCTTTGAGTCGTTACCCTGCTAAAGGTCTCCAGGAGACAATGCCATGTCTTGAAGTTCTATTTAGGATGGATGTGAGGCTGCAGATTGGTTAGAAGGGGAGCCTTAAAGCCGATTTTCCAAAGCACTTTATATCAGACTGAGGAAACGTCAAAGTTCAATATTAAAGAGTTGGGGAAGGGATACCTCTGAAATTATGGGACCAGCAATTCCTAGGTACCTTTCAGCTCAGCCATTGCCAAAAATAATAGGATGGGAGGAGAAAGCCTTCAATAAAGGAGAAATTTATTTTCTTCTTAGAAACTACTCAGAGGGCAGTAGTGGGAAACAATGCTGAAGCCCCAAGCTCAGAGCAACTGACAGCTGTGCATCCTTTGCGTCTTGCTTGGTGTCCCTAATGTAACAAGAGGAGTGAGGAATTGAGGCCATGGAAGCCTAGCATTTAACCCATCTCATGGTTAACTTCTGTCTAATGGCTGGACAGGAGAGTTTTGCAGGTTTTGGCATGACTCAAAATAATTATTACTGGTACTGGCAAAGAGTGAAGCCAAGTTCCAGCCCTGACAGGATTACCCCTCTGGCAAATAGTATGAGCAACAGCATGTTACTCTCTTTCTGGCTACAGCTGCAGCTGTCATGGATGGAAGTGGACACCACCTTATTTCTGCTCATGAGAACTCTGGACACCCAGCTGAACCTTTGTTTACACCTGAGGAAACCAGAAATCTAGCTGAAAACTAAGATGAAAAACCACTACAAGATCCATATCTTCATTTGAATATTAAGGAATTAAAGAGTTTATGGTGAAAAGTGTAGAAGTCTATAACTTTCTCATGAATTGCCACTGGCAGCCTCTGGATACACTTCACCCTAAAATCCCAGATGAGACCTCAAAGAAGCAAGATGTTCATTAAGCTACCCAACTATCATATTAATTGTATGCTGTTTTGGTTTTGTTATATATATATAATATTTTTCCAGGAATGTACTGGGTTTGGAATGTAAATACAAACTTCCAGGATTTAAATGTAATTGACATGATAGAGTATAATGTAAATAAATTTCACTAGCGCAACAACAGCAAAGAAGTGAGACCTGCCAGACACATGGCATGCCTAATTGCCCACCCCAGCTCCAACATAGGCCTTTCTTTATGAATGAGAGCAGGGACTGTGGAGAAAAATGTAGAATCAGGAAGGCGGCCCAGCCAGCCAATCAACAAATAGCTCCCTGTGAAATAGATTTTAGGTGGCAAACAGGGTAGAATCTTAAACAGAAGGGTTGAAGTCTAGGGGCGCCTAGGTGGCTCAGTCAGTTAAGCATCTGCCTTTGGCTCAGGTCATGATCTTGGGGTCCTGGGATGGAGCCCCTGGGAGTGAGCCCTGCATCAGACTCTCTGCACAGCAGAGAGCCTGCTTCTCCATCTCCCTCTGTGCTCTCTCTCTCAGATAAAGAAAAATCTTAAAAAAAAAAAAAAAAAAGGTTGAATTCTAAATGGTCTCTATGGCTCCTTCCAACTCTAATATTCTAAGACGTGATGGATAAGAAATCTTTATCTTGACTGTTGGTACTTAGCAAAATATAGATATAAGTGAAAGTGAATGAAGTGGTCAGTAAGGACTTCATGATGATTCTGAGGGGAACTCTGAACAGCTTTCAAATATATTAAATTCAAGTTTTCTGTTGTCATTGATTTTACCCCCAATACTGAGACTCTCCTGCAGGAAGATGAAGAGCATGATCCTCAAGGTGGTAGGCACATGGAGAGTACTCTTTGAGTTTGTAAATGGAACAAAGAAAGTGGGAGTGGAATTTTTCTGTGAGTGAGCCAAGATTTGGAAGCAAAAAGAAAGACCAGTTGAAAATGGTGTGTATGGGGCGCCTGGGTGGCTCAGTCATTAAGCATCTGCCTTCAGCTCAGGTCATGGTCCCAGGGTCCTGGGACTGAGTCCTGCATCTGGCTCCCTGCTCAGCGGGAAGCCTGCTTCCCCTCTCACACTCCCCTTGCTTGTGTTCCCTCTCTCTCTGTCTCTCTCTCTGTCAAATAAATAAATAAAATCTTTAAAAAAAAAAAAAAGAAAGAAAGAAAATGGTGTGTAGACAATTGCCTGCCCCTTGCCTCCAGGAGGATCCTCTGCTAAAGCCAAATGTAGATCAAAGTGACTGCAGAGAAGAGAAGTTCTCTTGAGGAGGACTCCTCTATATCTTATTGGTGTTCACACCCTCGATGCCTTGCCCTCACTCTCTTCTGTGTCCTGGTCCTGGAACCCCACCGCCCTGCATGCGGCCTGCTCACCAAGGAGAACAGAGTGATCCAGAAGGCAAGCTGGCTGAGCAGGCTGAGTGCTCCAGCATGTCCACCTGCATTAAGGCCATGACAAAGCCTGACACCAAGCTGCCCAGTCAGAATGTAACCTGCTCTAGGTGGCCTATAAGAATGTCTTCAGGGACGGGGCACCTGGGTGGCTCAGTCGTTAAGCGTCTGCCTTCAGCTCAGGTCATGATCTCAGGGTCCTGAGATCAAGCCCCGCATCGGGCTCCCTGCTCTGCAGGAAGCCTGCTTCTCCCTCTCCCCTCCCCCTGTTTGTGTTCCCTCTCTCACTCTGTCTCTGTCAAATAAATGAATAAAATCTTTAAAAAAAAAAAAAAAAAAAGAATGTCTTCAGGGACTGCAGTTGCCCCTGGAGGATTTTCTCAAATATGGAACAAAAGATGAACACCTCTGAGAAGAAGTTATTAAGAACTACTGGGAGAAAGAGTCTGAACTGAGATTCATCTGCACCATTGTCCTGCAATTGTTGGGTAAGTACTTAATAGCCAATGCAACTAATCCAAAAGGTAGTCTTTTATCTGAAAATGGAGTTTACTTCTAGTAACCTTTGTTGCACATGGTGATGATTGAGAACAAACTATAGATAATTCTGGAGGAGCTTTCCAAAAGGCATTTGATATAAACTACAAAGAGATGCAACCCACACACCCAATCCACATTGGGCTGGCTCCTTTCTGTACTCTAACATGAGATCCTTAATGACCCAAAGCTTGCCTGCACACTAGCTAAAACTACTTTTGTTGCTATTGTTTTGTTGCTTTATTGAGCATAATTAACATACAGTGTTATATTAGTTTCAGGTGTACAGTATAACGATTTTACATTTGTATACATTACTCAGTGCTCAGCACTATAGGTGCACTTTTAATCCCCTTTATCTATTTCCCCCATCTCCCTACCTGCTTCCCCTCTGGCAATCATCAGATTGTTCTCTATATTTAAGTCTTGTTTTATTGTTTGCCTCTTTTTTCTTTGTTCATTTGTTTTAGTTACTAAATTCTACATGTGAGTGAAATCATATGGCATTTGTCTTTCTCTGCCTTACTTCACTTAACATTCTACCCTCTAGGTCCATTATCTACATTGTTGCAGATAGCAAGATCTCACTCTTTTTTTTTTTTTTTTGGCTAAGTAATATTTCACCCCACATCTTCTTTATCCATTCATCTAGATGGACACTTCCATATGGCGGATACTATAAATAATGCTGCAAAGAACATAGGGTGCATATATCCTTTTGAATTAGTGGGTAAATACCCAGTATTTAGTGGAATTACTGGATCATATGGTAATTCTATTTTTAACTTTTTAAGCCACCTCCAAACTGTTTTTCACAGTGGCTATACCAATTTTTATTCCAACCAACAGCGCAGGAATGTTCCTTTTTCTCTTCATCTTTGTCAACACTTTTTTCTTGTCTTTTTGATGCTAGTCATTCTGACAGGTGTAAGGTAATGATATTGCATTGTGGTTTTGATTTGCATTTCCCTGATGATTGGTGATGTTGAGTATCTTTTCATGTGTCTGTTGGCCATCTCTATGACTTTTTTGGAAAAATGTCTATATGAGTCTGCTGCCCATTTTAATTGGATTTTTTGTTGTTTTCTTTTTGGTGCTCAGTTGTATAAGTTCTTTATATATTTTGGATATAAACCCTTTCTTGGACATATCATTTACAAACTTCTTCTCCTATTCAGTAGGTTACCTTGTCATTTTGTTGATGGTTTTCTTTGTTGTGCAAAGGCTTTTTAGTTTAATGCAGTCTCAATAGTTTAATGTTTGCTTTTGTTTCCCTTGCCAGAGAAGACACATCTAGAAAAAATGTTCCTATGGCCAATATCAAAGAAATTACTATGTTTTTTTCCTAGAAGTTTTATGGTTTTAGGCCTCACATTTAGGTCTTTTATCCATTTTAAGTTTATTTTTGTGTATGGTATAAGAAACTGGTCCTGTTTTATTCTTTTGCATGTAGCTGTCCAGTTTTTCCAGCACTATTTATTGAAGATTATGTCTTTTCCCCCATTGTATATTCTTGCCCCCTTCATTGTAGATTAATTGACCATATAACCGTAGGTTTATTTCTGGGGTCTCTATTCTGTTCCATTGATCTATGTGTCTATTTTTGTGCCATGCCTAAAACCACTTCTGATGAAGGCATCACAGAACTTAATGCACTGAAAGAAGACTCATACAAAGACAGCACCCTTATCATGCTTAGTGACAACCTAACATTATGAACACTGGACAGTGCAGAAGAAGAAGGTGAGGTGCAGAAGGGGCAGAAAACTAAATGTATACAGGGTGTCATCCTTTTTTCCTTCAAGAAACCTCTTTACACATCTCCATTCCTTGGATTTTCTTTTTTTTTTCCCCTTTATTTTATTTTATTATTATTATTTTTAGATTTTATTTATTTTTGCGAGAGAGAGAGTGAGCCCACAAGCCGGGGAGGGGGGAGGGACAGAGGGAGAAGCAGACTCCCCGCTGAGCAGAGAGCCCCATGCAGACTTGATCCCAGGACCCTGGGAAAATGACCTGAGCTGAAGGCAGACGCTTAAATGACTGAACCACCCAGGCACCCTATTTTTTTTGTTCTGTTTTTATTTATTCACTTGGGAGACAGAGCACACAAGTGGGGAGGAGGGGCAGATGGAGAGGGAGAGAGAGAAGCTCAAGCGGACTCCATGCTGAACACAGAGCTTCACACAGGGCCAGATCCCATGACCCTGAGATCATGACCTGAGCTGAAACCAAGAGTCGGACACTTAACCGACTGAGCCACCCAGGTGCCCCACTCCACTTGGATTTTCTACAGCAAAGAAACCGATTCATGTTTATGGAATCATCCATTTGATATTTCACAATGGATTACATTTCTTAGAATAGGTGTTTTACTATAGATGTCTCATAAGCCATCTCTTCTTCAGAGGTAAATGGTATGTATTGAGTATCGTGTTGAATAAAGTGGATATTTAAAACTAGATATAAAGGGGTGAGGGGAATGTAGGACAAAATCCCACTAGAATAGGATTATAGGAAAGTACTGAGTGAGACAGTTCCCCATGCTGATCAACAGGTGGCATTAGAGTAGCTTGGATGCCAACTGGAACAGAGGGTGGACATATTCAGGATCAAGGCAGTCTTTGGGTGAATGTGTGGGGAGGCCGTGTGACTGGTTGTCTATATTTAGTTATGTCTTATCTCTCTAAATTGTTTATTGCTTGAAGCTAGGAACATTTTCACATACAACTAAAAGTTGTACTGAACTTTTCTGTGCTTTCTTTTTCTCCCTTTAAAATGGAGATAGGGGCGCCTGGGTGGCTCAGTCATTAAGCGTCTGCCTTCAGCTCAGGTCATGATCCCAGGGTCCTGGGATGGAGCCCCATATCGGGCTCCCTGCTCCATGGGAAGCCTGCTTCTCCCTCTCGCACTCCCCCTGCTTCTCCCACTCCCCCTCTCTCACTGTGTCTCTCTGTCAAATAAATAAATAAAATCTTAAAAAAATAATAAAATGGATATAACAGTGATAGCTGCCTTCATAGGATTATTGTGAACAATGAAGAGTTAATGTATGTAAATGAACAATGCAGATTGCAGGGTAAATGCTCAATAAATGTTAGTCAGTATGACTGCACAATGACCTCGAGGCACATAGTAGGCACATGTAATATCAGCAGGTATTAGTGGATGCATAAATGGACAGGATGCTCATAAGCCTGATATTTATAACTCAGAGACTACCTAGCATCAAAATATCCATAGAACAGGGGCACCTGGGTGGCTCAGTCATTAAAGGTCTGCCTTTGGCTCAGGTCATGATCCCAGGGTCCTGGGACCGAGCCCTACATTGGGCTCCTTGCTCAGTGGGGAGCCTGCTTCTCCCTCTCCCACTCCCCTGGATTGTGTTCCCTCTCTTGCTGTCTCTCTCTCTGTCAAATAAATAAAATCTTTAAAAAATATATCCACAGAACATATTGGTAAGGGAATAATCATTCACATTGTTAATATGATACTATACTTTAAAAAAAGTATATAATCTTGGAGTGCCTGGCTGGCTTAGTTGGTAGAGCATGCGACTGATCTTGGGGTTATATGTTTGAGCCCCATGTTGGGTATAGAGATTACTTAAAAATAAAATATATATATATTTTTTTAAAGTATATAATCTCAAGAGTCCATTGAAATGGTGTTTCCCTGAGTATCATTTACTTTATGTATACTTCACTGAATCTTTCCAGAGAGGTGTTGTATCAATATTGCAAAGCTAGGCAAACCTATTTTAGTTTATTCCTCAGGTAAGAAGGCCAGTCCCTACAATGTTCAGCTCTGCCCAGACACAGACAGGTCTGCTCAGCTTTATGCATTCAGTTCTATCATTACCTAGAAGGCTACTCAAAAAAGAGGCTGGAATTAGTCTTCCTGTTCTAAGCTTGATAGTCAGTAGACCAGACGAGGACTCTAGAATACTTGATTAGCCATCAAGCTACATTTTCCCTTCCTAATTTTTGACTCCGAGAGTTCAGGTCTTAGAGTGGGGCTTCTACCCAGATGTCTGGTTTTCATGTCAATTTTTCCTGAGAATGTTGCTCAGTCCTGTACCCCAGCTAGGGCCTTGACAACCTACCTATCCATTTCTCACCCTCTTATCCTGATACCCCAACTATGCCACTGTCCCTTGGATGCTAGATCAGAGTCTGCCTCAAACACCATGGATCCCTCTGGGACAACTATCACTGTCCCTTTGACAAAAATTTCTGTAGTCTAGGAGGCAGTAATAATCATCACATCCCCTCTTGGATGTGGATCCAAATTAACCCTGCATTCCCCACACCACTTCAGACCCTATTATTGGGATTTCTGACAGGCCAGCAAAGGCTGACCAAGCTGCTGAGTTATTCTTCCCTTCCCTTGTCCATGCACATTTCCACCTCCTATACTGGCTTAGAAAGCCTCATTCATGGCTGATAGGAAGGGAAGATTGGAATGGAATAAGAGAAAGGCAGATATTGCAAGGAAGAGTAGTGATAAGAATACTTTTAGCTCCAGAGATATAAATGCTATATGTGGGAATGGAAAATAAAGTGATCCTGAAATTTTAACATAATTTCATAGAGGCAATATGGAAATAAAATAGGATTTAGCTCTGTTTGAGTCCTGCCTCTTCCACTTACTGGTTACTTGCACTTTGTGCAAGCTTAAGCTCTCTGAGTCTCAATTTCCTCATGAGTAAAATGGGATTATAAAAATGTTTATTTTGGGGGAAAGGGCACAGAGTTTGAAACATGGCGGATGACATGGACCAGCAACAAACTACCAACACTGTAGAAGAGCCCCTGGATCTCATCAGGCTCAGCCTGGATGAGCGAATTTATGTGAAAATGAGAAATGACAGAGAGCTTCGAGGCAGATTACATGCTCATGATCAGCATTTAAATATGATATTGGGAGATGTGGAAGAAATTGTGACTACTATAGAAATTGATGAGGAAACATACAAAGAGATATATAACAAAACGGAATATTCCAATGCTTTTTTTCCAGGGAGATGATGTTGTATTAGTTGCCCCTCCATTAAGAGTTGGCTGAAACAAAGAATTTATCATGTATGGAATATAGGAGCTTTTGTATGATTGCCTCTTTAAATATAGAAGACATTCAAAAGAGAAACCTGCATAAATTTTGATATTAAGAAATGACCAAGGATTCTTCCACTCCTGAAATGAGTTGATTTGCAGATAACTCAAAAATCCTTAAGCTAAAGGGCATTTTAATTTTTTTCCAATCCTTTCAATAAATGTGATCACCAAGATGCAGAACTCTTTTTTTCAGGAAAAAATAAATAAATAAAAATGTTTATTTTGCAGGGTTGTGAAGATTAAATGAGATAAGGCATGGAAAAATGCTCCATTTTGGAGTGGTGCTTGTCCTGCCCATGACTGATTCTCAGATTAGAGATTAAAAAGTAATACCCTGTGGGCTGGACTTGGCTCAAAGATGAGTTTTGTTTGAGTCTCTGTCAGAGGTCCCCAAGACCATTCCTAGGTTTGATGATTTACTAAGAGGATGTACAGGACTAAACATATAGTCCTACTCAAAGGCTATGATTTATCATGGCAAAGGATATGCAGCCAAATCAGCAAAGAAAAAGCACATGGGGTAAAGTCCAGGATAAACCGGGAATAAACTTTCAAGGGTCCTTTCCCATGGAGTCACACAGGATGGGCTTACTTGCCCCAGCAGTAAGTTATAACAACACACATGGAATGCTGCCAAGCAAGAAGCTCATTAGAGACTCAGCACCTGGGTTTTCATTGGGCCTGGTCATGTAGGCAGCTTCTGCCAGGCAGATACCAAAATTCCAGACTCTCAGAAGGAAAGCAGGAGCTTGGCGTCATCCATATTGTTTGTACAAACAGTTCAGGCACAGTGAGTCACTCTTATCAGTTTTGGGAATGGTGGGAGCCCTCCCAAAGTTCAAGTTCCCAAATGCCAGCCAAGGGTCAACCTGTAAGTAGGTCTGTCTAAGAATAAGCAGGTCGACCTGCTATGTTACCATTTTTACACAGGCACACACAGGGAATGCCCATGCAGGCTTTTTTTTTTTTTTCTTTTAACTTAGTTGCCATTCTTCAAAAATTAAGAAATTTCACTCAGGATTTTCAGCTCCTTGTGAAAAGTCAGATACTGTGGCAAAAATAGATTCATTTTCCCACAAGGCAACAATTGGCAGTCCCCTTTAAATGAGGCTTCAATTCCCTTAAATTCACCCCCATCTCCATCACTGTCAGTCTTTTCCACATTGAGTGCCGACTGCCATTTAATGTCATGTTTTTGTAACTGGCCATGAGCTGCTTGAATCAGAGTGGCCAACTGACCAGAGTACAAGAGAAAGAAGCAGGCATGTGGAATACCTGTGCGTCATGGTAATTAATAATAATACAAAAGGGTCACATTGATGAATTTCTGCTGTTGAGGTCCCAAGAAATGCCATGAATCTAGAACTCCTCTGTGGCACAATTACCGCAATTACTTATGGGTATTCTTGGATTGATATGACAACACTTTTACTGCAATGTACTATAAACCCTTTTCATTTAAGTTAACTTGAATTAGTTTTTGTTCCTATCCACCCAAAGATTACTGACTGGAATAGTGAAAACATAAATAAAACATTACATTTATTGTCAGTTAGTACTTTATAAATCAAAGCTATTGCTACCATCATCACGGCCAAGAATTGTTGGAATGGACTAAAATATGTCAATAGAAAGGTAAATCTTGTTCAAAGGAAATAGATCCAATGAATATTCAAGTAGTTCTACATATCAATGTATCCACTTATTTACTAACTCAACAAATGTTTACCAAACACCTACTGTGTGACAAGATACGACTATAGAACAAGATAAAATTTCATTTTTATATTCCTAGCATCTAGAAAAGTACCAGGCTTGGAGTTTGGATTCGATAAATGTTTCCTGACTTCAAAAATAGTGTTCATTTATAAGGAGATCTAGAAACCTAAGGATAGAGATAATGAAACTAATTTTGTTCAGTACAAAAAGGGAGAAATGCACGTGATATTACTGTAAGATTATGCTGCATGTCACCTAACTAGACAGATGTTCGAGATGCTGCTTTCTAAGTCCAGTTACAAAACTGGCACTGAGGCAATTTCGAGGAGGGACTTCAACTATTCCAATGTGTATTGAATGTTCTATTTTGCTAAAGGCAAAGAATTAGGAAAAGTCTTTACTTGCCACCTGATAATTTTATTACTTAGAAGACTAAAGAAACAATTAGGGAAACTTATACTCTAGACCTGACTTTTACTAATAAGGAAAAACCGGTTAGTGAAGCATACAGAAGCTACAAGAAGATCAAGAGAAGAGGCAGTGTCACATTAGGGTTGGACACTGGGAGCAGAGTCCAAATTTGTTAGTATTTTTTAGTTGTCAGTGGCAAGAAGCCAATTCAAATTGACTCAGTCACAGTTGGATCAAGGTTTTCAAAATAAGTCATCAAGAAACACTATTTCTCTTTTGTTATTATTTGCTTTCCCGTCTGCTGGCTTCATTCTTAAGACAGGGTCACCTCTCATAGTGGCAAGATGACCTCCAATATCTCTGAGCTTATGTCCTACAAGGTTAGCAAGCTCATTAGAAAGAGAACCTCTCTTTCTGAACATTTTTCACAGAAGTGTGGGATTGGAGAGTCATTTGGCAGGCTTGTGTTATGGGCCCATCCCTAAACCAATTATATGACGTATGTGAGGGATGGGAGTAGGAATATATCAGACACATACTAAATCTGAAGCTGAGGAGCTAAAGTCAGTACTATTCAACTAAAAAGGAATAGTTCCATGAAGGAAAATTAAGGTGCTATTTCAAGAATTACAGGTGCTGGGGATTCATTCATTCAATAACTATTTACTGAGTGCCTACTATATTTAGGCTTATTTTATTTCATTTTTGTTTTTTTTGTTGTTGTTGTCTTTATTTTTTAAAAGATTTTACTTATTTATCTGACACAGAGAGAGAGCGCACACAAGCAGGGGGAGCATGAAAGCGAAAAGCAGAGTCCCCGCTGAGCAGGGAGCCAGACGTGGGGCTTGATCCCTGGGACCACAACCCGAGCCAAAGGCAGACACCCAACAAACTGAGCCACCCAGGTGCCCCTGTTGCTTTGTTTTTAAAAGATTTATTTATTTTATTTATTTTTCTGGTTCCCAAACTTAAATTTAACGTAAAAATAACAGAGGGATGATAGATATGATTATGTAAAAATATAGAGGTTTTACACATCAAAACACAAAATAGAAATAAAATACAAAGAATAAACTGACAATAATATTTACCATATATAAGACAAAAACTTAGTGTAATTAGTGTATAAAGATTGCATACAAATCTCTGAGAAAAAAGTAGTGAGATCCCAATTATAAGTGGGTAAAGGGTACCAATAGACTAGTTCACCCCCTCTTTGAAAAATGACTAACATAAACATAAGAAAAATGTATTCAACCCTAAGAATATCAGAAGAATGTAAATTTAAAAAGCTATAATTTTCACCAATTAAGGTAGCAAATTGTTTTGGATAAAATATTCCATACTGGTCTAGGTATGGTGAGACAAATTCTTGTGTGCTCTGTCGGAGTAAATATAAATAAGGACATCCTTTCAGGGAAACAATTTGGTTGTTTGCCTCAGAAGTGTAGGTTTATTTTAGATTCCAGATATATAACGGTGAATAATAAAGACAAAAATCCTTGTTTTATTGGGCCTTGCACTCTAGTTGGGGTGAGAAAGACAATAAACAGCTACATTAATAAAATATGTAATATTTCAGGTGGTGATATGTGCTGTAGGAAAATATCAGGGAAAAGGAATAGAAATTGCTGCAATTTTATGTAGGGTTATCAGAGAAGGCCTTATTGAGAAGGGGACATTTGAGCCAAAGCAGACAAGAGAATGAGCTCTGTAAATATCTGGGTAAAAGGGAAGAACGAAAGCAGTGTGTATGTGGATTTGTATCTTGCAAAAGTGAGCCAGAGGAGAGTAGGTGATAGGTCAAAGATTGTAAAAGGTCTTGAAGGCTATTGACTTTGATTTTAATGAGTTGAGAAGCCACTGGAGAGCTTGAGCAGAGTAATGACATGATCTAGCTGACATTTAAAATGTAAACCAAAGGGAGGATGCAGGAGATTAAGTAAGAGATCAGTATAGTAATCCAGATTAGAGATATTAATAGTTTAGACCAAAATGATATAACAGTGGACTTGGTTAAAAGTGGTCAGATTCTGGATATATTTTCAAGGTAGTGAATTGTGGGGGGCAGGAGAAGTAAAAGAAAGTATCAAGGATAACTCTGAGATTTTTGGCAAGAGTGATCAGAAGGCTAGAGTTGCCATTAACTGAGATGGAGAAAACTGTCGGAGGAACAGGTTTGTAGAAGAATAGGAGTTCCACCGCATTCTTATTAAATTTGAGATACTTGTTAATGATTCAAAGTGGGGATGTTGGTGGGCAGTTGAATATATGAGTCTAGGATTCAGGTAAGAGTTCTTGGCTGCAGAGTTTATCAGAATACAGATATATAATGCCATGAGACTGGATGAGATCACTGGGAGAGAGAGAGAGTGTAGAAGAAAGAACTCCAAGAATGAGGTACTTCAATGTTTAGATGTCAAGACGATGATAAGGAATTCCTAAAGAAGACTGCAGGCTGAGAAGCATCAGTCAATGAGATAAGAGGCAATCTAAGAGGATGAGATATTCTGGAAGCAAAGAGAATAATATGCTTCAAGAGGGAGAGATCACTCTGTCAAATGAAGAGAGGTCAAGTGAAAATAAGGACTGACCTTTGGATTTAACTACTTGCCATGAGCAGTTTAAATGGTCTGAAGGTGAAAAAACCCTATAGAGTCTGTTCAAGAGAGAACGAGAAGAAGGGAATTTGGAGATTGCAAATATTAAAAACTACAACATAGTTTATATCTGTGTTGTGCAATAAAACAGAGCAGAGAAATGGGGCAGTAGTTAGAAGAGGGATATCAAGAGAAGATTTTTTTTAAATGGGAGAAATGTATATGTTATAGAATGATCCATTGGAGAGAGGAAACTGATGATATAGGAGAGTAAAGGCAGAATTGATGGAGCAATGTTCTTGAGGAAACATGCAAAACAACAGATGTCCACTACAAAAACATATGGGAGATTTTAGAAAAACAGATTTCTAAAAGCCCAGAGAAAGGCAACTATGGTTTTATGGCCAATATCATTTAAAAAGGACAATAGATTAAGAAAAATGAGAGAGACTAAGGGGTAGTATTCTGATGCAGTGGAAGATTCTGGCTTGAACCTAAGTTTTATTTTATTTTATTTCTTTTAAAGATTTTATTTATTTATTTGACAGAGAGAGAGACAGCGAGAGAGGGAACACAAGCAGGAGGAGAGGAAGAGGCAGGCTTCCCGCTGAGCAGGGAGCCTGATGCGGGGCTCGATTCCAGGACCCTGGGATCATGACCTGAGCCGAAGGCAGACGCTCAACGACTGAGCCACCCAGGCGCCCCTTGAACCTAAATTTTAATCACCATTGGCATTCAGTGTCAGGGCATGAATCCTCCATTATTGTGCATGACAGGAAAAGGAGTCTCCTGGGAAAGAATTCATTCTAAAGGAAGAGAAAGTAGTGCTCTTAGGTTTGGACAATACCTGGCCAACAGGAGGGGAAATTAGTAGAGCATGATGTCTATCGCTCAGGTTTAGCCTCTGGCCCAGAGGCTATAAACCCATGTTAGAATCCTAAGGAGAGGGGAATACAAGAGATGAAAGCTCTGTTTCAATAAACTATGTAAGATACTACGATAACAAGACAATGCTATCTTGTTACTCATCTGTTAATGCTAAGGCCCAAGGGAGAAAAGCCTTGATCCTACTTTTGTGCAACAGGCTTCAGTGCATTAAAGATTCTAAAAACTGCCTCCTCCAACTTTAACATTCAATGAGTCTGAAATGGTGACCAGTCCTGATAGTGGTGGCCAGTAGAGGCCAGCCCCCATCACCCTGCAGGAATGAAAACCAGTTCCAAGAGTGGGAGAGATTTTAATAGTTTGTAGCTTCAGGAGAAAATACCCTTAGCATGGATATCACCTGCAGTGGTGGCAATGTTCCGGCACTACCAAGTAACTTCATGGGAAGCAAAGGTTTTGTCAGCAGGTATCTCCAAAGGTGGTCTGGGTGGGAGAGAATCATGGCAGACAGAGGGGAGAGCTGACATGACTTGCTGATGAGCACACATGTCATACTACCTATGAGCTTCGTAGAGACAACTGGATGAGACTTTAAGAGCAGCTACAAGTCCTGCAATAGGGTTGGGGTGAAAATCAGAAAAAAAAAAACAAAAAACTATTTATTACTGTTGATATGATTCCATTTTATGCTTAGGTTGGTGTGGCTAGGGAAACATGGGTTATAAGAAATTACAATCACACATAAAGCTGATGAGGAAGAAAATACCAAAGAAAGAACATGTGGCTGAGGAGAATGGGCTCTGTTGAGATAGATGCTGATGATAGAGGTGTGCACAACCAAGGACACAGACGGAGGGAAAACTCAGGAAGGATAAAGCACAGAACCAGCTCAAGTTGAGGATAAAAAGAAACAGTTCAGTTAAAACAAAACAAAACAAAGCTATGTTTGGAGGAAGAAAATGATGTAATGCTGACAGATGGCAGAGAAAGTATAACCACTTAACTATTGTTTTACTTCTTTTCTATTGTTTAAGTAAAGAAAATGGTCTTCAAAAGGGAAGGTAGAAAACATAACTAAGCAGAAAAATGAGAGATCCTCCTCATTTTTTACTTTTCTCCATTTTTTGAAAGTTTTAGAATGAGTATTACCTTTCTTAAAAAAAAGATTTTTTAGGGGCACCTGGGTGGCTCCCCTTGGTTTGTTGGTTAAGCGGCTGCCTTGGTTAAGTGGCTGCCTTCAGCTCAGGTCATGGTCCCAGAGTCTTGGGATCGAGCCCTCCATCGGGCTCCTTGCTCAGCGGGGAGCCTGCTTCTCCCTCTCCCAATCCCCCTGCTCGTGTTCCCTCTCTCACTGTCTCTCTCTGTGTCAAATAAATAAAATCTTTAAAAATATATTTTTTTAAATATTTTATTGAAAAACAAGAAATTAAAATTCGATATATATATATATATATATATATATAAGATTTAGCAAGAGTCCAAATCAATGCTTTAATGATGCCAAGTCCACAGTTCCAGATGAATTATAGCCTAAGGTATTGGGAGAGTACAGATGTAATAATGAGACACCTGCTGATAGTCTTTAAATCATGATGAAGAACAAGAAAGTTGCCAATAGATTATACCTAATATTGACATTTCATAAAGGAACTTTATATGTCTAATATTAACTACTGGTATCTGCTACATGCTAGCTAGGCATTGGGCTAGACCAAAGGTCAGTAAAGTATGGCTCATAGGCCAGTTTCAGCCCACTGCCTGTTTTTGTGCTAAGAATGATGAATTAAATGGTTTGAAAAAAATCAAAAGAACATTTCATGTCATGTGAAATTGATATGAAAACCAAACCTCAGGGTCAACAAAGTCTTATTAGAACACAGCCATGCCCATTTGTTTACATACCGTCTATGGTTGCCTTTGTGCATCAATGGCAAAGTTGGGTAGTTTGACAGAGGCTTATGGCCTGCAAAGCCTAAAATATTTACTATTTAGTCTTTATGAAAAAAAAAATTCACTGATTCATGGGCTAGATATCTATCTGATGTTATCTCTAATCCATGACAACTCTGAAAGTTTGTATTTCATTAGGTCCTCTTCAGGTCTTACTCAGGGAGGTGGGCTGAGCAGCCACTCTTATCCCTGTGATAAAATAGAAGCTCAGAACATTTAACTAACTCGTGCAAGTTCACACAGCTCACATGGGACTCGTGTGGTCTTCTGTTCTCAAAGCCCACACTTTTTGTAGCATACCAGACAGCTAGAAGACAAGTGATGGCAAATGTTTTTTTTTTTTTTTTAGTGGAGAAAAGGACACTAGAAATCTTATTCTAGTGAGTTTCACTTTATAAAGATTTTATTTATTTATTTATTTGACAGAGAGAGAGAGAAAGCACGAACAAGAGGGAAGGGTAGAGGGAGAAGCAGACTCCCTGCTGAACAGGGAGCTCGCTCGATGCAGGACTCCAGCCCAGGACCCTGGGATCATGACCCGAGCTGAAGGCAGACACTTAACCGACTGAGCCACCCAAGCGCCCTCTAGTGAGTTTCATTTTAAATCTCAGAAAAAAAATTAAATTGCTAAATGAGTGACTATAAAAATGTAAGAAAATAAAGTATTCACTAAGAATCTTTCCTGCTTTGATCATGTTTCTATTTTATAAAATATTTCATATAATATAAATGCCTTAAAATAAGATTTATGATAAAAGAAAATTATAAAGAAGGACTTTGACTCTTACATTTAGATAGTGCTTTACAGTTTTCCAAAGCACATTTACACGTACTATTTTATTTGAGATCACAATTCTATCAGCTTGGCAAGGCAGAGATTGTGAGCCCTGTTTTGCAGACAAAGCTCAGAAAGATTAAATGGCTTATGTAAAGTCATAAAACTAGCCAAGATTTGAACCCAGCTCCCCGACTTCCAATTCAGTGTTCAGGGCAAAATAAAACAGCTATGTTTATTGCCTTCTTAATTTGTGCCAGGAACTGTTCTAAATGCTTTACCCGTATTAACTTATTTGAGTTTCACAATGACACTGTGAAATATGCTCCATTATTATTCCCATTTTACAGATGAGGAAACTGAGGCACAGAGTGATCCAGTTCCTTGCTTAAGACCACAGAACTTATAGCAGGTGGTAGAGCCAGTATTGAACTCTACTATCGGACTCTAGAGCCAGAGCGCTTAGCCGCTACAAACGGCTTCCTCCTGGGGTATCTGACACAGCTCCCCACGGTATCACTCTGGCCTAATAGCAAATCTGTGTGCTGGATGAAAATGCAGCTACACGACTACATTGCCTACTGAATAACAATACTGAGAGTAGTGATTAAAGGTTTGCAGTATCCTGAGTGGTAGGTCCTCAGAGGAGAGCGGTTTATAGTGAAGTCTTAAATTGATTGTTCATTTTTTGCCTATTGCATTGTATTGCAGATTACAAATATAGGAAGTGGATCTGAAGATTGTATTATCTGCTTTTAACTAAGTAATCTCAAAATGAGAGGATTGTCTGAAAGGATCCATACAAAAAAACTGTGTGTGGTAAGTAGTTCATACAAATGAAAATGTATGTATTTGCACATTGGAAGAATGCAAGCACAATCAACAAGATGATGGCAGAGCCACTCCTTGTAAAGTGAGGGGCAAACCTTTGTCAACAGCAATGAGATAAAACAATTGATCATCTAAGCCTATGTCATATATGTAGTTTTATTGCTCTGTTTTTTTTTAAAGATCTTTATTTATTTTTTGACAGAGAGAGAGACAGCGAGAGAGGGAACACAAGCAGAGGGAGTGGGAGAGGGAGAAGCAGGCTTCCCGCTGAGCAGGGAGCCCGATGCGGGGCTCCATGCCAGGACCCTGGGATCATGACCTGAGCCAAAGGCAGACGCTTAACGACTGAGCCACCAAGGCGCCCCTACTCTCTTTAGAAATATAATTAAAAATATACATTATAGAAAATCATTAATAAAAATAATTTTGAAGTCAAAACAGAGAACATTGACACATCATATATAAAGTAAAACCGAACCTTGGGCAATGAGCTGGATCAGTGAGTTCAGTAAATAGCAGGAACATTCAGAGAGTTAATGTTTGGGGCTTGTTCCTGTGATCCATACAATTCCCATCTTGCTCTTTGTTTTGAAAATGTTACAAGTAGAATGTCTGATTTGGGTATTGTAAGCAACTCCCTGGAAGTTATTTGCAATCATTCTAAACTAGTGATTAACCAAGTATATACTGGACCAACAACATTAGCATCACCTGAGAACTAGCAAGAAAGGACCCCCCACCCCCACCCCAGATGTACTAAGAGAAAAACTCTGAGTATAGGGCCCAACAATTTCTGTTTAAACAAGCACTCCAGGTGATTTTATTTGAGAACCATATATTGTATGTGTCTAGAACGGTTAAATTAGATATAGTTGGAAGGATAGGAAGGAGTTTCTCAATATTCAAAGATAGTATTGGATAAAGGCCATTTAAGGTGAATCTACTTAAACTACAATTTTACAGTCTTACTATTCAAACTTAGGACCAAAGACTACCAGCATCAGCATTCCTGGGAGCTTGTTAGAAATGCGGACTCTATGGCCCCTCTCCTGACCTAGTTGAATCATAATCTATATTTTAACAAGATCTCCAGGTGATTCCTATGCACATTAATATTTGTGATGCTGTTATAGAAAATAGGTTTTTAAATGTTTGATTGGGAGGGGTGCCTGGGTGGCTCAGTCCGTTAAATGTCCAACTCTTGATTTCAGCTCAGGTCATGATCTCGGGATCATGAGATCAAGCCCCGTGTCCTACTCCACCATCAGTGGAAGTCTGCTTGAGATGTGCGTGAGCTCTCTCTCTCTCTCTCCCTCTGCCCCTCCCTCCACTCACACGTGTGTGTGTGGGGGGGAGGGGATGCACATGCACTTTCTTTCAAATAAATAAGTAAATCTTTAAGAAAATGGGAAAAACTGAAAATATTGTTATTTTAAGTTTTTCTCTTGAATAAAATCATATGATAGTATGGTATAATATTCTTCAACATTTTATGGCTGACTTTTGTAGTACTATCATAACTTTTGTAACAAAAATAATTTGAGGGCTTCATTATTTTCAAAGAGCTTCTTCTAATCTTTGATTGCCGAATCATTCTCTTTTGAAGTGCTTGTCATCAGACCTATTTATTTTCTTTTAGTACACGCACATCAGATGGAACTTGCTTTTCCATGGCTTTTACGTGATCCCAGTTTTCCAACATTATGTTCACTGACTTTATGAAGTATACCTTGCTTTTTAAAAATTCACAATTCACTTTAGGGTCAATTTCCATTACATTTGTGGATGTTTACATCCAACATTCAGGCAGCAGCTGCCGGACAAACACTTTGACAGGATGGGTGGGGACGGACGAAACCTAGTGTTAAGCTGGAGGATGTTGGGTGGGGACAAATTTTATAAGTGGTCAGTTCATTAGTTGAATATGTCCATATTATAATTACTGCTTTATTAGGTAGCCTCTTAAATGGGATGGTGGGATAATGGAAACTCAGATAACAATGACACAAATGTTAAGAGTGATTGTCTCCAGGCAATAAAACTCCATGTAATTTTTATTTCCTTTTTTGTGCATATCAGTATTTTCTAAACTTTCTATAATGAATGCATGTTATTTTTGCAACCAGAAAAAAAACTCTATTACTTAATAATTTTTAAAATCGAGGTATACTTTATGTGACACGACCGGATCCAGTGGAGGCCGGCAAGGCTGGCAGTGAAAGAATTCACCCTAAGCAGGACAAAAGAGAGAGAAGTTTACAGAATTCGCTGCAAAGGAGTAGGGGGCAGGACAGCAAAGGAGAGACTGTCTGCCAGGAGGCGAGAGGGGGTGGTGGGGGCTGTAGTTAAGGGGGGAAGGTGAGGAGGTATGGGAACGTATGCAGTTTTCCTTTTTTCTAACCCATTGGTCAGCTAGGACTTGTGGATATTTTGAGGTGGGTTGCCTAATGGGCCTGTTTGTATTCAGCCCAGTGGCCCCTGTGGACCCTTTTACCTTACTCAGGTTTCCATTGCTCAAGTTGATTGCCTAAAGGCAGCCTCCACAATTTACATTCAATAAAATTTAGCACGGAGAGCCTAAGTGCTCAGTTCAGAGTCGCGGCCCTTGTGTACACTGTGTGTGACCATCACTCTAAACAAGATATGAGCTATTTTCATCACCCAGAAGGTTCCTTTGTGCCCCCTTTAAATCCGAAATTACCCTAATACAGCACTCCTCCCGTGATACACACTGCTTTTCCAAGGCGTTCTAACCTCTCGGGTTATTTCAACGTACTGCTCGGGAGCAGCACACTGTATTGGATTTTAGCAAATCCACGTTGTGTGTTGGCCTCAAGCACCGGACTGAGGTACACAGAGGGACTCAATGCCGCAGTCTGCATTTCTTTCCATGTATTCCTCTTTGGGTATTTCCAACTCATATTTTGTAGAAAATGAGAAAAATAATTTCCCCTCCCCCACAGTCATTCCCTTTTCTCTTTCTCCTTCCTGCTTTGAAACAGCTACTTCCCGCACTGCCAACAGAGGATTCTAAGATGAAAGCTTTGTTCTTGCCGAGGCCGACAAAGAGCTCTAAATACAGCCCGCTTGCCAGTGTCTAGGAGAGGAAGAGGCATGTGTCGCCCCCCTGCCCATACCATGTCCCCCCCGACGCCCACATCTGCCCCTCACATGTCTCTTTCTTACTGTTCTGGTTCATGGTAACAGTTAAAACAGCAAAAATAATGTTGACTAAAAGATAATAAAGTTTAAAACACACAAAGTGCTTTCATAAAGGTCATCTCATTTTGTTAGGCGTCCCTGCAATTCCACTTAAATCCTGTGGGGAAAAACTGCATTCATTAATTCATTCCTTTGTTCATTCACACAGCACATATTTATATACGTAGATACTATGTTCTAGACAAAATACTAGGCACTAAGTAACAGTGGCAGAAAAAAAAAAATCCCTCCCAAAACTTATTGTCCAGTGGGCAACCAAATGAGTAAATAGGCAATTCTGACTCAGTGTAACAGTTTGTGTAGTAGCATACTGAACCCAGGTTAATTATAATACTGAAAAATTAGAAACAACCGAACTATCTTAACAATAGGAAGATGTCAAATTACTGCACAGCTGCTTGCTGGACTGATTTGGAACCATTAGAAGTCATTTTTGGGGAAGATACATTTGAGGATATATTAATAAACACACATTACTTTTATAATCAGGTAAAAAAATTGTAAGGTGAAAAACACAATTGTTATAAGTATGCCAAGGTACTACCTAGCCAGCACATAGTGATGGAAATATTTATCTTCATATACGCCTTAAATTGAAATATATTTTCTAATGAAGTTTTAATTTTAAAATGTGCCCTTATAATTCTTCTTTTAATAGGTTATCTATAATTAGTTTTTTGGATTTTTGTGTGTGTGTTTTTTTAAAGATTTTATTTATTCACTTGAAACAGATAGAGAGAGAGAGTGAGAGCATGAGCACGGGAGAGACAGAGAAGGGAGAAGGAGAATCAGACTCCCCGCTGAGCCCGGAGCCCTACGTGGGGCTCAATCCCAGAACCTAGAGATCACGACCTGAGCCAAAGGCAAACGTCTAACCATCTGAGCCACCCAGGCACCCCTAGTTTTTTGTTTTTAAATATAATATTTAAGAGCAGTCCCTCTTGTATTTTTCCTAATCTCAATTCCCATTCTCCAACAGGTAACTTCTGCAATTTTTTAGCTACTTGGGGGTGTATACCTTGATAATCTGAAATAACATGTGAATACCACTATTTTCTTTCTCCTTTTTTTTTTTTTTAAAGATTTTATTTATTTATTTGACAGAGAGAGAGACAGCAAGAGAGGGAACACAAGCAGGGGGAGTGGGAGAGGGAGAAGCAGGCTTCCTGCGTGCGGAGCAGGGAGCCCGATTCGGGGCTTGATCCCAGGACGCTGGGACCATGACCTGAGCCGAAGGCAGACGTTTAACGACTGAGCCACCCAGGCGCCCCTCTTCTTCTTTTTTTAAATTGAGTATTAGCTTTTATACTTTGATTTTTGTTGGGGCCCTCCCTCTCTCTCTCCTCTGACACTCTCTCCTCCAGGAAGGAGTGATTTACCTGACCAGCAAGCAGGCCTGCCTCAGCCCACTCCTCTTTTCTCTTGCACGCACCTGCCTGAGGCAAGGTGCCTTCTGCTTCTGTTCCATGAGCAAGCGTCCGGGGGCAGAGTGTGCCCTGTGCCTGAGACCAGTGATGGAGCAGCTAAGTAGGCGTAACTCATAGTTGAAATATTAGGAAGCTCACCCTTCAGGGTTCAATCCAGTTTCTGTTTGACAGAAACTGTTAACACCCCCCCATATGCCACACCCATCCGTATCTAAGCTTACCTGCCTGTGCTTGTAGCAACAGCTTCCATCTGACTGACACCTGTGTCTTCGCTTCCCCCCAGGAGGCCTTTCTGCGGCCCCACAGGTACTCTTAGTACCACGGGAATCAGAAATGCACAGTCAACACCATCTTCAACTACTGGGACCAGCTTCCCTATTCCCTGGTGGGACAATTCTAAGGTGGGTTCCACACAGTTTTTCAGAAGGTTCCCTGGGGGATTGAGTTCACTGACATATTTTACTGGCTTTTTTTCTCTTTCTCTTTCTCGTTTTTAATTCTCTTTCTTTTTTAATTCACAAATTAAAAAAAATTGCAATAATTAGATACAAAACTTTTTTGGGGGGTTATCAGCCATTACTACTTATTTTAGAAAATACCTTTCATGGTTTTTTAGTAGGGAAGAAATTAAAAATAAACCAGAACAAATACTAAAATGCTTCTTTGGCTCACAGAAAAGGTTTTCTTCTTAATTGTATTTATTTAAAGATTTCTAAAGCTTTGCAAACTGAAATCAAAATGATACAGTGAAATATAAAAACACAAAAATTCTCCAATTTAGCCAGCCTAAGATTTAATCTTTTTCTTCTGGCAGAGTCTAGTACTTATAGTTATATTTCTGTTAAAGAAGAGAATAAATTCCCATGAAATGCTTCTTACTACAATCATTACTACCAAGTGTCCTATAAAATTTCTGGATATCTGCACTGCCAACAGAGGTATTAGGTGAAGTCCAGTGTTTAGTGATGAAACAGTCCTTTAGTGAGGCAGCCACAGGCAACTTAAGTAAAAGGGAGCAAGTGCTTGACTTGAACAAAAATTACCTGAATAACTTCTGGCAGTTATTTTTGAATTGTGAAGACCTGACCAGAAGGTTAAGGAACAGCTGGAGGCACTAAAAGGATTTTTCTAGGAGAATCCTCAAGGAAAATATTGTCCACAGGTGAATGCTGGTCTTCAAAAACACTGAGCAGTCTGAATCTGATTACTGGGATCCAAATTCCATCACCTCCCCCATCCCCCCACTCCCCCACCCCGGGCAGTGGTTTCCCTCCTCTTAGGAGATCCTGAGATGGGTATCATAGGGTATGTCTTAGCTTCACTGAAACAAAACCTGCCTTCAGCTCATTACCCCGGTGGTGATTCAGTCAGACTCAGCTGGATCCCATTGAAGGGTAGCTGATGTGGCTGCATTTATGAAACTGACCCCCAGAAAAGACATCTTGCTAAAAGTAACTTTTCTTGCACTAACCAGCACATGGATGGTGCTCAGGAAATAAAATAGCGCTCTCTGAGAGGGTTGAAAAGCACAGAGATTAACAGAAAAAGTAGCTTCGGGTACATTTTTACAGGTGGACAGAGGACTTTAGCGTATAGCTGTACACCAAGTATTTCAGCAGTATTTGCCAGAGGCCTGTCTGGGTTATTGAGAAAGGTCCCCGATAGTTGAAAATTGAGAATTAAGAACTTGAGCGCGGCATCTGACAGGCATGGATTGAATTCCAGTTCCACCATTCACCAGGGGCAAGCCCTTTGGTAAATTGCGCAACCACTTTGTTTGCTTCATTCATTCATATAAAACGGGGAAAAAAGATATTAAAATCTCATAGAGTTTTGTAAGGATCAAACAAGAAAATGTATGTGAATGTTACTGCTCTGCAAGTAGAATTCTAACACTGCTTTGCTATCGGCTTATATCCACTTATGAAGAGTGTCATAAAATTACTGAAAACTATAGCCTTTTAAGTACCAAGAGAGACATGTGAGTGACTCAACTTCTTGAGAAAAATGATAGAAATAAATATTTTGCTTGTCTCTTTGGACATAGCAAGTCATAAATCTCAGCTTGTGAATCACCATTCTGGAGTCCCCTATAGGACAGAGAAACCCAGCTTAGCAACAATCCAAGCGGCAATTTACAAAGCTTCCCTGAGAGTGGGTAGTTCTTCTTTCTTCCTAAGAGTACATTCAGTGACCAGCCATGAGCAAAAAGTCTTCAAAGATTACAAATAATAACATTAATGATAAGAGAAACAGGCAACAGAGGCAAAACAAGTTGGTTCTGAGTCAAACTGATAGGGATGGATCCTGAAAAGTCTTGTGCTTTTATTTCATTATTTTGAAATTTTTGTGTTTCCTTTTGAAGAGTCTTCCTTGCTGTGGTGAGGGAACAAGAAAGATATGGCAGGAGGGCGGGGGGGGGGGGGGGAATCTACAAGTGAAATTGTAAGGTTCTTTTAAATGATTATCATCTGTGTTGCAAAGGGATTTAGGTAAAGCTGATATTTGTTGCTGATCTCCCTCTAAATTGGAGAGCAGACCTGCCCAGATTTTTTTGCTATGTCTCAGAGTCATTTGTTTTTGATTCATCCAACAGCCCTGCCAGAAGCAGAGGAATAAGAATCAAGAAGAGAGAAACTCTAACCTGCCTAGATATCGGCATGTAAAATAAATGTAGGTTAGCATGACAGTCTGAGATCTTCAGTACAGAACATTTATGGGCTGTGCAGTGACCAGCAAAATTTTTTTTTGAATTTATATGTCCCAAACAAGCTTAGTTTTATTAAAGTACTTCCATTTTTTACCCTCAAACAGTAACTGTCTTGCTGGGGAGAGAAATCTTGCAAACACATAAAACAAATTGTGCTAGCATAGCATAGTAGTTGTTAGGAGTTAGTTGGACAGTTAGGTAGTCAGGGCCAGGGTCCCCAACAAGAAAATATGGAGTTGGGACAGCTAAGACAAAACAGCACTAACATCCTGTTTTGCAGCTAAGACAGGAACACACTAGCATTCTGCTTTGCAGCCTTTGCAAAAATGACTTCTGCAAAATGTCCCCAAATAAAACAATTAACCACAAAGCATTTGTCATTTGTCATCGTGAGCAAGGGGCAATTAAGACATAAGCCCCCAGATGTCAGCCCAAAAAGACCATTAGCACATAAACATTAACCTATTAAGTAGACAGATACGTGATCAAAGCCCTGGTTGGCACAACTCAGCACACCCTGCTTGCTTAAGATAGTTCCGCAAGAGAGCTCATAAAAACCGCTAAACTTAGAAACTCCAATGGCAACCCTCTCGGGTACCCTCCCTCTTTAGGAGCTTTGTACTCTTGCTCAATAAACTTTGCTTTGGTGCCCACCACTCTTTGTCTGGTCCACCTCTTCATTCTTCAAAGTGGGGTGACCAAGAACTGCGGGCACTAAAGGAATAGAAATCCTGTAACATAGTTACCAACTTGGAATCTGGAGTCAGACTGCCTGGGTTCAAATCCAATTACTGGTTGTATAACTTTTGGCAAGCTGTTCAACATCCTAGTGTTTCTGTGTTCTCTTCTGTAAAATGGGGATGATAATATAATCTACCTCATAGAGTTGCTGTGAAGATGAAATGAGTTCATACATGTAAAGCACCTAGAATATTATTATCTGTGATAATCTGGCATATGCACTTGTCATATGTTATTTTTTTGAAGTCTTCATAACAACTCTAGAAGTAGGTGTTATTAACTCTAGTTTTCAGGTGGAAACTACTAACCTTTGGGGCCTGAGAGCCCTTGATTTGAATTCTACCTCTGAGATGTTTGGCCTGGCCAAGATATTTAAAAATAACTAAGCTAATATTCATGAGATAATGCCTACTCCCCAGTATTCTGTTAGAATTGAATGAGTTGTGGGGCGCCTGGGTGGCTCAGTGAGTTGAGTGTCCGAATCTTGGTTTCAGCTCAGGTCATGATCTCGGGGTGCTGAGATTGAGCCCCGAGTCAGGCTCCATGCTGGACATGGGGCCTGCTTGGTATTCTCTCTCTCCTTCTCCCTCTGCCCATCCCCATGTGCATGTGCTCTCTCTCTCTCTCTCTTTCAAAAAAAAAAAAAGAATTGAATGAGTTGGATGAATGTAAAGCACCATGACTGGCAAAGGTTACCAGACCTGTTGCATTGCACGTCTCTAGAAAGCATTGTTCTCCTTATATTTTATGAAATTGGGACCCAATATCATTTCTAATATAGAAATCCTTATTTAATCATATTCAACCTTAGTTGAAGTTTTCAGTGATGAAAAGCTCATTACCTTAAGTGGTCTATTATTTTTGAGGATTTTTAATTGTTGAGAGGCTCTCCATTATGATGAACTGAAATCTGTCTTTTTTTGGGGGGAGGCAGTTATATAATCTTAGTATTTATTTCTAAAATATTCATCGGAAATGAAACACGTTGTTACTCAAATGCTTTTACTGGTTGGTGTGGGCTTTTTTTTTTTTTTTTAATTCCAGTGTAGTTAACATACAATGTTATATTAGCTTCAGGTAGAAATCTGTCTTTCTTATAACATGAACCCACTAAGCCTAGTTCTGTTCTTTTGAATGGCACAGAATGAGTCTAGAACAGGGTCCTTATAGTTCTTACACAGGGTGGGTAAAAGGAAAGCATGAGCCAAGGATAACTATGCATACATTTCAGGGGTCCATGAACCTAGATGGGGAAAAAAGTGACATCTTTATTTTCATTTATCTCTAATTAAGTTCAGACTTCCTTCAATTATGAATGAAGGCAACAAACAACAGCAGTCTTAACAGTTTCTATGAATTTGTTAACAGAAATGACACCTATTTTCACGTCACATTCCAGTTGTTCCAGAAATCTTAAAATATCATTCACAGTATAACTTGGCAATTTCAGAAGTTATTAGGTCTGTTGCTCCATTGTGTTATTTATTGTGCTAATAAAAATCATACACGTTGCTATATTACAAACTTAACCCTTTCACCTCTGTGTCTTTGCTCCTGTTCTTTCTTCGACTGATTCCTAATAGACCCCCCTCTTTGACAACCAAACTCCACTTTCCTCCCTTAAATAGACCAAATGCCTATCAATGGATCATCTCTCTTCAGGGGCCTCATCCAATTTATAACACCCTTCCTTGCCTTTCTTTTTTCTTTCTTTTTTTTTTTTTAAAGATTTTATTTATTTATTTGACAGAGAGAGACACAGCGAGAGAGGGAACACAAGCAGGGGGAGTGGGAGAGGGAGAAGCAGGCTTCCCGCTGAGCAGGGAGCCGGATGCGGGGCTCGATCCCAGGACCCTGGGACCATGACCTGAGCCGAAGGCAGACGCTTAACGACTGAGCCACCCAGGTGCCCCCCTTCCTTGCCTTTCACTTAGATATTTTCTCTCTCAACTTGGTGTAACCTAATAAAGGCATGCGGAATCAAAGCATTCATCTTTAACTGAGATTACTAGTTTACCTACAAAATCTCAATTAAATGACTAACAGGAGTGTCAATGAGGATATTTCTAAATCAGTCATTATTTCATCATTGACTTTTCCCTCAAGGATTTTCAAACTCCCTTGTACAAACTATTGTTTAAAAAACATAATATTAATTGTTCTTTATGCAAAAGATGTGTTGGATGTACATTAATGAGGCTGAAATGATATATAAAGGATGAAGGATTCATTCTATCATTGGTGTTGGATGCACCATAATAGTAACAGAATTCATTTCAAGAAGCATTTACTGAGCAAATGCTATTAATGGAAGGTACTTATTCTGGGAGATAAATCAGTAAACAAGATAAGCTCTCTGCCCTTGAAGAACTTTTCATTTAATGGCAGAGACTGGTATAATATCGAAATGTTTATAGAGGCTAAACAAAGTGTTCAATAGCAATACCTTTTTCCAAGTAAAAATAAGTTTTTGGAAGACAGGCATTGCTTTGACCTCTCCTTCCTTCTTCCTTTTATTAATTTTAAAAATCATTCATGGCATCTAGTATACATGTTTCCTGTAAATCATTTCTAATAAATTTCGGGCTGATATGTTGAACCCAGGTATTCTCATTCAACATTTGGAGATGGTAGGCCTTAATCATTAGACACTATACACTGTGTCTGCATGAATACTATAAGGATAGTTCTTCTGCAAATTACTGGTTGATTTTCCTTTTAGCAATCTCTTTGATGACGACGATGATGATGATGTTGGTGATGACATCAGACTTTACCTTTAGAGACAGTATGAGTGTTACAAGTTCAGTTGATGTCCTTGAGCCTTTGTTTGTAAATGACAATGCTAGTCCAAATGATCTCAAACAGCTCTAACACATCTGTACTTTATTGACACCTATCAGGAGAGGCCCATTCTGTTTATGTATCTGTCACTGGATTTCCTAATAGTCATTTGGTTCTATAATGGTCACAAGACCAGTGTAAGGGAAATGTCAAGATGTTTTAAGTGAAACCATATTATAACAAGATGTTTTAAGTGAAACCATATTATAACAGGATGTTTTAAGTGAAACCATATTATAACATGGTTTAACATAAAGAAAAGTGTGTGTGTGTGTGTGTGTGTGTGTTATTGGTCAAACCATAGTCTGAAAAATGCACACATAAAATAAAAGCTTTTTATAACTTTGTTAACTGATTATGCTGGTAAGAATCTTTCTACATAATACCAAAAAGACTTTTATGGAAATAAAATCAACTCTCCTGCCTGCATTAGCATGTGAACTTTCAACCACATAAATGGAAATTAGTTTTATGTGTATTTGGAAATGGAAAGAGGTCTTTAATATTGAAGCAGCCATGGCTTTCACCTTCAGGATATTTAAAATTCCAGTTAAAATGTAAATTATGAATAGTTTGAAAACTGAAGCTTCTTTCTTAAAAATCAGTTTCTTGGAATTAAAATATTGAGTCCTTGAATAAAGTGGAAAATATACTGCACACTTAAAATGATTTCTTCTTAAGTTTCACAGATATTTACAAATGTGAAATAATGTACGAAAGCATTAGCTCTTGTTATTTATGACAATTCAGTTAAGGAAAGGTAAAAGAACAGTCTTCGGGACATCTTTTTTAAAAATTAAAGGTCTTCAATTATTGATATTCTGAGTTTCAGTTAAGTGCCATATGTTGTGGTTAAGCTTTTGACCTTTCGTGTAATGCAAGTAAATCCTAGAGGAACATGGAGGCAAAGGAAAAGTAGCTCGGCTGAGATGTCTAATAGTGACATGGAAGCAAACGAGGTAAAGCTAGTCAGAGAGGAGAAGCCCAGGCAACCGAAGCTTCCTTGTTGCTGCTCCCAAGTTCCTCTAAAACTTAATACCTCATGTCCAGAACAATCCTGATCCCCATGAGAATACACCTATGACTACCATTTGCTTAAGGGCTAACTCCTTTGCCTCTTAAAGAGGGATATTTGAAGCTGTAAAATATGTAAATGGAATGATGACCACAAAGTGTCATTTCCTGAGGTGTGAATATGCCCTAGGCACTATAAAAATTTAACAAGTGATAACTCTCCAGCAGAACATTTCTTTAAGACTTGCACTCTTTTGTACCATTTTGTCCCTTGGTGTTTTCCACCAGGCACCTACCAGGGGAAAGAATTTTAAAAATTGAAGTGTGATTCAAATAATAGTAATATTCAATAATCATTAGCAGAAATAATATCTCTAAAATATCAGTGTGATGTTAGATATTCCAAAGGTAGATGAAAATGTAGTGTGAGTAATCAAAGTTCCTTAAAATTTGGAGTTTTAGTAAAAACTACATATATTGTCAATTGAAGTAGGTAAGAAAGTAGCACCAGAAACCACCACCCCCCCCCTTTTGTAGGTCAGTGCTCACTGCTGAGTGTGCTGTAATTATGTACTCTAAATGAGCTACAGCTTGAGCTAATAATACCATACAAAGTACTAGAAAGCTGTAATTATACATCTACATAATATATGCTTGGCAAGATTGTCAGTATTGGAGAATCTACTGTCAAATAGCATCCGGCAGAGTTAAAAGTCCAAGTTGGAGGTTAGAATAATTGGTCTAGACTGGATATTGTGGCTCAAGCAGAGTAAGTCATATGCCTATTAGACAAACTCAGTGATAACGAGTAAATCTAGAAACAGTGCAAAGTCTTAAATTCTATAATCACATTACTTTAAAACACAAAGCCTCTCTAGACTGAACACCTACTATACACCTCTGCGCCATACTGGGTGCAGGAAATTTTAAAACAAAACAGGAGAGGAAGAGCTAATTTCTGACGGCCAGTTGCTCAAAATTATGACATAGGGTGAATTTGTGTCTCATAGAGACATGTCCAAAGTAGAACGCGTTAGCCGTACCGTTGACATCTCTGCTGCCTTTAATGATGACCTACATTAAGTCACTCCTTTGCTGTTCTGTTTGAAAAACGTTTCCATTAAACCTCATGTTCTCGTGTTTCCTGTTAGAATTACACAGGATCACCTTCAAAAAGATGTTTCTGTTATGATTTTCCCCCTCCTTGCTAAGCCATTGTATTTTACTTTGCATCCTACTCTACGAAGGGCAGCTAAGATTATCCCATTGTTACAAAGCTGTCTATCTGTCCCACTTAATGGATACAGAGAAGTCTGTTCTCTTTAATAAGAGCTAGTCTTAGTGTTTCTTTTTATGCCTTAGCTCTGAATTTAATTTAGCTTACAAAAAGCTTTATGTAGAAATCCAATTCATGCTGTTTAAAATATTTATGCTTAGGGGCACCTGGCTAGCTCAGTCAGTAGAGCATGTGACTCTTGGTATCAGGGTTGTACGTTCAAGCCCCACGTTGGGCGTATAGCTTACTTTAAAAACCCCAATTTTTTATTTTTTCTTTTATTTTTTAAAAAGTTTTCATTTATTTATTTGAGAGAGAGAGAGAGCCAGTGAGAGACTGAGAGAGAGCACGGGTGTGTGGGGGAGGGACAGAGGAAGAGGGGAAGCAGGCTCCCCGCTGAGCCAGGAGCCCTATAGAAGGCTGGATCCCAGGACCCTGGGATCATGACCTGAGCTGAAGGCAGACACTTAACTGAATGAGCCACCCAGGTGCCCGCAAAACCCAATTTTTAAAAATTAAAATACACATGCTTAAATTTTGCCAAGTGCTACACTTTTATTCTGGTAGAAACTAATTGTTGGTCAAGTGATTTCTTGGATTTTTTTTAGGTGGTGAAGAAATTTTCAGTCCAATTGATATGATCATTTTCAGGAATCTGTTTCTAAAGGCATTTAGGTTTCTTGTGACTATTTTGGGAAATTTGCAGATTCTACAGACATGTGTTTGCATGGAAACTTTGTCCAAGTTTGTTACAATGGAGCATAATTTTATTTTGTACCTATTGTTTGATTTAGGGAATGGTGTGTATATTTGGATGCAACTAATTTCTTGAAGCTCTTATTAAGCAATAAATTTGGATCATCAGGTGAAAATGATCACTTTGAATTAGCTATTTTGATAGGTCATCATTTAGGAACTACTCAAGAGATTTTCTCTTCCTCTAATACATATGCTTAATTTTTTTCTTCATTGTGAGTACTGGTGAGAATGTTCAGAGTTATTAAGTATGGCTATTCAAAGAAAGCCATAGATTATAGATTACTGCTCTGCTCACCTAGATAAAGCAGTACAAGTGGTTCTAACCTTTTATAACATAATACATTACTGAAATTCATAATTATGTAGGGCAAAAAGGACTGAGCATATGAATAAGGAAGCTAAAAGTAATTACAGGTATTTATTAGGCAGAATTCAATAAGCTGATTATTGCAAATGCAAAGCGGTAATTCCCTGTGCCATTAAACAGACCAGCTGATTATTTTTTTTAAAGCTTATTTATTTATTTATTTATTTATTTATTTGTCACAGAGAGAGAGCGCGCACACAAGCAGGGGAAGCTGCAGGCAGAGCAGGCAAGTGAGAAGCAGGCTCCCAGATGAGCAAGGAGCTGGATGCAGGACTCAATCCCAGGACCCTGGGATCATGACCTGAGCTGAAGGCAGACGCTTAACTGACTGAGCCACCCAGACGTCCCAGACCATCTGATCATTATAGTGTGCTCCACAAGGGGTCAATTCTCTGTTCTTCTTGCTACATATAGGTTACTAGATTATTGGTTTCTCCCTATCTGTATCAATTTCTTTTTCTTTTCTTTCTTTCTTTCTTTCTTCTCCCTTCTCTCTTTCTCTCTCTCTCTCTCTCTCTTTTTTTTTTTTTTTTTTTGGTGTGGTGGCACAGGGAAGGGAGACAACTAATGCAGTCCCCTGCTACCACAAATTATGCAGTCAAGTTTCCCACATTTGGGGAAATCACAGGGGTCAGCATATCCAGAGTGCAATGGATAAGCCTTGCCCTGGGAAACCACTCCCCTGCCAGCTACGTATCCCCCTCTTTTTTTTTTCCCCAGATAATCCCAATTGAATCAACAGAAAGACTACAGATCTAATAAGAGATTTCACAAAAATGCCAGATACAAGATCCATTTACAAAAATCAGTAATGTTCCTCTGCATCAGCAATAGCTAACTAAAAATGTAACATTCTATGATGCTGTTCCTAATAACAATCAAAATTATAAACTATGAATTTACCGGAATAAACAATGTATATGATCTCTATGGAGAAAAAGTTTTAAATTTATTAAGGGCATAAAGGTCTTAAATAAATGGAGTGCTATACCATGCTCATGGAATGGATGGCAACAGGGTAAAATGTCACTTCTCTGAAACTAATCTGTAAATTCAATTCAATCCCAATGAAAATTCTATTAGGACTTTAAAAAAAGGAATTCAACACACTTATTCTGCCATGTATAAGAAGACTAAATATGTTATGAAAAATTGAAGAGATTTTGAAAAAGGGTTGGGGGGGCTCACTGCACGTATCAGACAACTGATATGTGCAGGTGGAGAAAGGATTGATAAAACATTTAACAGATGATAATAGGAAAGTGTCATTTTTATGGAGAAAAGTAATGCTGGATTCTTAGCTTATACCAGTGTTTCTCAACCCTTTTTTCATTATCGTATAGTTAAACTTTCTTAGACTTTTTTCCCTAATTTTCTACTTTTTCCAATGAAATTTTAATACCACAAATATTTTATATATCTGTATCTGTTTATATCCCATGGGAGGGTGAAATTTAGTTGGATTAAGTCCTAAATGGACAGTGTAAATCTGAAAAGTTAATGGTAAGAGAAAAAAGAGAAACATAGATTATTTTCCTGGCTTTGGGGTGTGGGAGAACTTAAACCAACGACAGACTCTAAGATAAAAAAGAAATGGATAGAAAAGTCAGTAAAATTGAAGACTTTGCTTCATTGAAAGATATAATAGGGAAAGTTCATATACAGATCACGGATTGGAAAAGGATATTTGAAATAACTAAAGTCAATAAGGGATAAATACCTACAGTAAATAAGACATCTTGTTAATTACAAGAAAATGGTAAATCCAGAATGCCTAGGTGGCTCAGTTGGTTAAGCGTCTGCTTTCGGCTCAGGTCATGATCTCAGGGTCCTGGGACTGAGTCCCGCGTTGTGCTCCTTGCTCAGTGGGGAGCCTGCTTCTCCCTCTGCCTGCCACTCCCCCTGCTTGTGCTCTCTCTCTCTCTGACAAATAAATATATAAAATCTTTTTTTTAAAAAAGGGGAGACACTAATAACTAACATATGAAGTGATATTCATTTCAATTTCAAAGATAATCAGAAAATAGAGGTTAAGATCATTGAAGGAGGAGTCATGGAACCAAAAAGCTATTGTAGTAAAGGATCATCAATACATTGATTTCTTCAGAAATCTCCAGAAAATGAGAGGGAATAACATGAGGTTTGGAAATGATTGCAACAAGAAAGAGTTATCTGATATTATAAGCTTCATAAAGGGGGTGTTTAAGAAAGAAAGAGAAAATTGCATAGAAGGAGGTTTGGGAGACAATCTCCAAGGGTCTCTTGAATTTTGCATATCTTGTGAGCAGACTACCTTTGTTCTGGACTATCTTTTCAAGGATGTTCTTATTGTGAACAGTTTTGGAAGATAGATAACAAAGGGCATTGTTTACTGTCCATTATAATAAAAATAATGTCTCCCTATACGGCAAAGATCAGGAAGGCTTATTATCCATTTTAAAAGATTTGTGTTCCCTAAGCTCATGGTTCCTCTCCTGTAATGCATCCCCATGTGTGCAGGTATTACCTGACCCTCTTTGTGTCACCCTACAGGAATTGGTCTTTGGGAAACTGGTACAAAAAAAACCTGGCAATACTCTGGCAGTTGCTATTGCTGTGAATAATAACTGTCCTTTGTCCCTGACCTGGGAGTCTCATGTCTTCTGCCAACATCCATGAAACTGTGCCCAGGTAACTTCTAGCTTGCAAGTAAGGTAGAATCTCAGTCCCTTACAATTCTTGACATGAACATTCTTAGGCACCTCCAAGCCCAGTGGAGAAAGGTATGTAGGCCAGAGGAAAAAACCTCACAGGTATGTGGGATTAGCTCTGTTGGTCAATCTACAGGTAGACTGTAGTGAGTGTAGTGAGGTAAGGGGCGGGGGGATCTTTTCAAATGCACAGGGCCCAGGGAACTCGTCTTTATTACTGGAGCACAGGGTGTTGTCTTCCTTTGGGTATATTCAGGACATATTCACTATTGACAATGAAGCTGTAAAGGTCAGGAGAATGGGGGTCTTATCTAAATCATGTGGAACTCTGGGTTCTCTCTATTTAGTTCTTTCACATAATTACTTTATATAATTTAGAATTTACAAATTACAAATACACAAAATAATACTATATATTTTACAAGGATATAGACATATTTAAGGACATATATTGTTTATACTTTAGGGTGGGTCCTTATGTTGGAGAGGGGAACGAGGGTGGGAATCAAGGATTAAAGAGGAAAATCAAACAAAACCAAATAAGAGTGAGCCCTTGCCCAGGCTGATGATAGCAGTATGCCATGACTAAATAAGTTCTCTCTACCTCAGGTTCAAATCCAAAACTAACAGGGTATAGATTTGACCACATTCCAGCGAGCAACTTGGAATGGTCTGAAACATGTGAACCCTAATTCCGACTTCAATTTGAATTGTTTTCATTCTTTTTTTTTTAAATTTTTCAGCTCTGTTGCCTTTTTATGATGTTACCTCAGATGCCCTAGGCCTTTGACTTTCTGCTCTCTCTAAAGGATTTTCTATCAAACATGTCCCTCAGTTTCACGAATGTTTATTACCTCAGGATTGGATCCTTCTGGTCCTTCAGGGACCAACCACTCTGCCCCAGCCTTTATAGCTGGCACTGTGGCCAGGCGGTAGAGGACCTACAAGTGGAACCACTCAGTACATGGAAAGTATCTTGGGTAAGCAGGGCTCTCAGGATTGGTTGGGGATACAAACGTCTCTTAGGGATATTGTGAGCAAGTTTTTCTGGAACAAGGCAATGGTGGCGGTGGGTGATGGGAAATAATTGAAATGTGTGTGATAGAGGATTAAGGAGTGAGGGGAGGAGCATAAAATAATGAGAAAGAGTGAAAGAGGTGACTATGACAAAAACTAAAGTTTGTTTCTCATTACAATTGGTCAGAGTTCAGCATGTGATCTGTGAGTTTCAGAGTAAGCATGCTGAGAGTAGGAAGGCAGCCATACTTGAATGACCTGAGGGCAACAGAAGGATAGGAACTAGAACATTTGACTTCCACCCTTTTGGAGTTGGACCAACGGATATTTATGTGGTAGACAAATAGGCCGTGGAAATGAATGCTAAGAGGGGAGGTTTTTCTCTCACTTCACAATTAAAAGATTTAAATTTTAGAAATTTGATAGCTTATAAAATAGATCCTGACAATTTCACATACCAGCTACTGCCTTAATATAGGTATTTTTTTTTTTAAGATTTTATTTATTTATTTGAGAGAGAGAGCACAAGTGGGGGGAATAGAGGGAAAGGGAGAAAGAATCTCGAGCAGACTCTGCTGAGTATGGAGCCCTACACGGGGCTTGATCTCACGGCCCTGAGATCACGACCCCGAGATCTCAACGAGCTGAAACAAAGAGTTGGACACTTAACCTACCTTGCCACCCAGGCGCCCCCGTATAATTATTTAGATATTAAATTTCTTATTTTGTACCAAGAGCATTTGTAAGGTATGACAAATAAGAAAAGAACACTGGCCGGTTCCATGGAATAAATCTATTAATGTATACCACACACCAAAGTGGTTATTCAGTGATCTGAATGAGATAGAAGTTTATTTTTCCCTCATATAATACATAGTTTAGGGGTGAGCAGTCCAGGGCTGTTATGATAACTGTTGTCAGGTCCCAGAATCCTTTTAGCTATTTTTTCTACCATGTGTAGAGGAGGGCATTTGTCTTTAAGGGTGGAGGCGGTTCATCACTATATCCCTCATCCAAATAGTAAGATGCAGGATGTGGAGGAAGGAAGGTATTCTCCTTCTCTTTCCTGGCACAAACCGGGAGGGACAGTCCACACTTTGCTCACAACACAACGGCCAAAACTTTATCACAAGACCGCATCTAGCTACAAGAGAATCTGGGAAATGTATTTACTGGATTGTTTCATGCCTACCTAAGACTTTTTTACTCTTGAAGAAGAAGGAAATAGTGTTTGGTGATAACTACCAGTTTTAGCCATGGTGTAGGACATTCACAGAAAATTTTGATCTGAGTTTTTTGGGAGGGCAGAGCTTACTCTGACAATGATGAGGCTATAAAGAGTTCAGTTCAAATAATTCAAATGTCTGGGCGCCTGGGTGGCTCAGATGGTTCAGCGTCTGCCTTCGGCTGAGGTCATGATCCCAGGCTCCTGGGATGGAGTCCCGCATTGGGCTCCTTGCTTAGCAGGGAGCCTGCTTCTCCCTCTGCCTGCCACTCCCCCTGCTTGTGCTCTCCGTCTATCTCTTTCTGGCAAATAAATAAATAAAATCTTAAAAAAAAAAAAAAAGAAGAAGAAAAAATAATTCAAATGTCTGATACAATCCCTGTCCCTGTAAGTTCCATGAAGAGCCTATAGCTTCACCAAGAGGGATAGGAATATAAACCAATTATTTCAATATAAAATACACAAAATACAATAGAAGACAAACATGGAGAATTGATCCAGATATAAACTCTTAGAAGATGCTCTCTCTGAACAGCAAAGATGAACCAAGTCTCTCAAAAGAATAAACATATAAAGAGCTACAGAAATTAAATGTTAAAACAATTTTTCAACAATACTCCATAACTAATAACTAGTTTAATTTCTTCAGTGGAGTGCTAAAATTATTAGCAGTCCTGGCAGTGTTCTGAGTGACATCTTCAGTGGGTCAGCAGCACCCCAAAAGCAAGCAGCACATTCCAGTTTTTTACTCCTGGTGCCAAAGCACGTCAGGAGCTAGTCCTGAGCAACATGGATCTCCATCTGTCCTTCGAAAGAAAAACACTTACGAGTCTGTTCGCCTGGATATTCCCTGCGAAGTAAAACCGCACTTAGGAAAAGAAGCATCTGTCCCCCTGGTTTCACTGGGTCTTGCTCCCACCTGCTAATACAAGATCTCAGTGTTTTGTAAGGGGTCCTCTCAAATGAAGGTCCCCAGGGTGTCTCTCCGAACAACGCTGGTCAGTTAACCTACAGAAACAGCCATTTTCTTTCTATCCTCTCACTTCCACTGAGCGTGTCAAGCTCCTTCTCTAGATGGAACCCGTCTGTGAGACCCTGCCCTCACTTCCACTGCTGGGCAATACAGATTCCTCACACTTGATGCTTCTAACAGAGTGAAGCCCTGTAGGTGCCAACGATGTGTGGAAATTGTCTCTCCTTTTAAAGAGGGCCAGTACAGTTCTGCTGTCTCACCAAATTTCTGTGAACAAATCGTTTTTACTCAGAGGTTTTCTCTACTAGCCATTCCCACATCCTAGGTGGAATGTGAGTCTTGGGTGCCTGATCCGATGGGCAAGACTGGGTCGAGGACACTGTGTAGTACTCAGAATTGCCGTTCCCCTCCTACAGCTGTGATGTCTATTCTCTTTTCTCTGGGAATGATTCTCTCCAGAGAGCTCCTCCTCTTGCAAATTCTTTTTTTTTTTTTTAAGTTTTTTTTTTTAAGATTTATTTGACACAGAGAGAGAGAGGGAGAGAGAGCACAAGCAGGGGGAGCAGCAGACGGAGAGGGAGAAGCAGGCTTCCCGCCGAGCAGGGAGCCCGATGCGGGGCTTGATCCCAGGGTCCCGGGATCATGACCTGAGCCAAAGGCAGACGCTTAACGACTGAGCCACCCAGGAGCCCCCCTCTTGCAAATTCTTGAAGCCCCATCCTTGTTGCTCACCTGAAGAGCCTTGAAATGTCTGAATTCCACTTGAGTTCAAAGCGGGACACCTCCCAACAGCAAGTTTGCACAGATTATACTCCCTATTTCCTGACATTGACTGTGAGACACAACTCCTCCCCCCTCCCCCGCCCCCAATGTAGCTGTAAATAGCAAATTTCACTGGAAACCCTGAAGCCCATCTCTTTGCTGTTTGGGCACAGAACAATCATCTAGAGATGTGCAATAAAGATTTAAATACTCAGTGCAATAAAGATTTAAGAAAGAGCTCCTGATGTGTTTTCCTTTTGCCAAAAGTCATTTTGCAAAAAAGGAGGATGGGAGGTGTGGACAGTGCCTCTTGGCAGGAAGGGGAAATTTAGAGCCTCTCCTGTATTAGGTGAGAAGAAAAAAAGAAGCAAAGCTTACACCATTGGGTGAGAAAGTCCAAGCACAGTAAGAGGAAACAAACAGTTCACTTCGGTGAGACAACAAAAGCCAGGAGGCCAGAAACCGGCGGGATTTCAAAAACCCTTCTTTCTCATGCTAATGGTCCCTTTGGATGAGTGGTGCTGACCTAGGCAGCTCTCCGAAGAGATGATTACCTGTTGTCTTTTTTTCTTTCTTTCTTTTTTTCTTTCTCTTTCTCTTTCTTTCTCTCTCTCTCCCTTCCTTCCTTTCTTTTCCTTCCTTCCTTCCTTTTTCTTTCTTTCTCTCTCTCTTTCTTTCTTTCACCTCCACACCCAAAGTGAGGCTTGAACTCATGACCCTGAAATCAAGAGTCACATGCTCCACCGACTGAGCCAGCCAGGCCCTTTTTGTCTTTAATTGTTGTATCTTGTTGGTATCTGGCCCTTGACAGCAGCTTGCCCTGTTATCCCTGATACTAATCTGAGTGATGCCAAGCTAGAGTAAATCCATATTGGTTTAACAACGTGGATTCATGACTTTTACCAGCGGCATAATTCATGCTGGCAAATAATTATTGCTTCACTTCTTAGGTGATTTTAGAAGTGAGTTATTCAGAAAGCATCAGCTAACTCCCAGGGGGAGCCTATTAACATTGTGCTGAATTGCAAACAGTGACTATGCAATCAGCTGTGAGGTTTTAGAGCCCAGCTTCTCTGGGCATTTAACCACTTACACTTCTGCCGCCCATTTTTTCCAAGGAGATACTGCACGCTTCATTTAGTTGGTCAGGACAACAATGACCCTTAGCTGGAAAGGAAATAATGATTTAATAGTTTGTCTTATTCCTAGTGAGGGAGAAAAACATTGTTGTAGTGAATCCAGCATTTGGAGCTGAATACGTAATTCCCATCATGGCAACAAAGAGCAATAAAAGCAATTCTACCTGTTCTGAGGCCTTGCTTTCCACCCACCCCCGCCCCCCAGCCCCCTTGAGGATTATCCTGAGGATTATCCTGAGGATTATAAAAGACTGTACTGGATGCTTTGTAAGATGGGGGAATCTGAATCCTTTAAATAAGGGAGAAGAGATAATGGTCTCTGAATTTCATCAACAATTATATTCCTCAAATAGAATTAGAACTGCTTCTTACATAGAAAAATGTTTATCAAATGGAAATTTTATTACCTAAGTATTGAATTCAATGATACCAGGGGCATTCTTTTGTAGACAAAGGTCCTGCCTAGGTTTAATTTCTATCTTTTTACTAACTTAAGTGCATTGAAGTACTGTTCAATTTTTTTGGTGGGTGGGGTAGTTTTTTTTTTTTTTTTAAGCCAGTTGAACATTTCTTTTGGAGCATCCGTTCTTTTATATACTCTTTCCCTTTTTACCTACTAGTAAGCAGAGACTTACTAAGGGTCCGTCCTCAGAGGGAGCGTGGCTGGTGCAGACATGTGGGGGTGAGCTTCATAAAGAAGGCTCCTCCCCTGGACACTTCTCTTTCCTGAGGTTGACACTGCTGCCTCCGACATTTTTCATCACAGTCTGAAAAGCAGTGATTTTTTGGCACATTAAAACTGGACTGGTGAGGGCGCCTGGGTGGCTCAGTTGGTTAAGCGACTGCCTTCGGCTCAGGTCATGATCCTGGAGTCCCGGGATTGAGTCCCACATCGGGCTCCCTGCTCAGCAAGGAGTCTGCTTCTCCCTCTCCCGCTCCCCCCTCTTGTGCTCTCTCTCTCTCACTCTCTCTCTCAAATAAATAAATAAAATCTTTTAAAAAAAAACTGGACTGGTGAATGTAAGTCACTTTTGGAGAATGTGCTTCCGAGACGCAAGTGCACTGCCTGCCTCACCTTCTGATGCCTTCTGCTTTCTTCCCTCCTTCCTGCAGGCAAGCAAACCCAGATGTTCATCATCTGTCCTTGTCTAGCATTGGTTTAGTGACTAGGTGGCTGGTACGATTCACTCTGATTCGGGTTTTGCTTTGTTTTGATAACATAATTTTTCCCTAAGTATTTGGAACTATTTTGAATTGCTGGGGGGAGGGGAATGAGTGCTCAAAAAGATCAATACTTAGTGTACATGCTGTGGATAAAATTATATCTGGATTAACAAAACATTTCAATTTGTGTTCAACTAATAAATTTCTGGTCTTTAACTGCCTGTGGGTCTGCAGCTGTCATATTTGAAATCCCCTTCTTTCATGCCTCTCCTTACTTTTCTTGGTACTTTTCTTGGCTCACCTAAGCAAACAGGAGATTTACTCTTATTGAATCTTATTATGTCCATATCCAGGGTTTTTCAAAATACTCTCCAAGGAGCTTGAAATCCAGTCATTTGTGCCATCCCTAGGCCTTTGTTGGCCCTGGAAACTTTTTTGTTTCCCTACTTGGTCTTCTTTCTCGTTCTCCATTTTCTTCTGCTTCCTTTCCCCCTTAGGTTCGGCCCTCTCCCCTGTACTCTACTCTGAAGAGTGTAGAGTACCCCTAATTCCACTGGTTGGTACCTTTGCTCTCCTCCTAGATGCACTACTGACCTAAATCGAATTCCTCTAGGTTGGTGGGACTTCTTGGCCATCTTGGGCAGGTGGGGCTGCATATTGCTTCAACATGGAGCCCTGTGATTTGGATAGGAAATAATGGGAGTCCAAGCTGTATTCCCCAAAACCAGATCAAGTATTCTTATCAGAAAACGAGTCTTCCATCTCTGTAGTTTGCTTGGGCAAAGTATAGTTTTCAAAAATTTAAAACCGTGTCTCTCATACATAGAATGGGCTTGTGTCAGAGATTTGTTCAATCATTAGTAAAGGAAATAGTAAAATGCAAAAGATGATTCAAAAACCATTTAAGTAAATGGGTATTTAAAGACATTAGAAAAAAAGAATATTAGAATAAGACTGTTAGGTTAGATATAAAACTGGTTAATATCCTACAAGGCAATAAAACCGTAAGTTTGGGATAATTCTTCCACTAGACAGAAACCGTTTACATCTGTCTCAGGGGGAAAAAATCTGTAAGACATGACTTCACAAAATCTGGGTTTTTAAAATCAGTGCTAGGTGGTGAGTCAAGGATTAGATACTTAAATCATCCTTGCGTGGCTTTGTTAAAATGTTTTTTTGTTTTTGTTTTTGTTTTTAAGATTTTATTTATTTATTCGACAGAGAGACACAGCGAGAGAGGGAACACTAGCAGAGGGAGTGGGAGAGGGAGAAGCAGGCTTCCCGCGGAGCAGGGAGCCCGACGCGGGGCTCGATCCCAGGATCCTGGGATCATGACCTGAGCCGAAGACAGACGCCCAACCACTGAGCCACCCCGGCGCCCCTGTTAAAATGTTTAATATTGAAAGAACATGCTCCTTTTCCTTTGCCTTATTTCTAAGTTTTGGATATTTTTTTCTTAACACCTCTTTCCTTCATTTTAAAGTGGCCCAGGTGCAGGGATTAAACCGTGCCACTCAGCTGTGCCACTCACCTCCATATGGTAACTATTTCTCAACATATCTGCTCTAAAGCTGTGGGACCTACTTCATGAAGTGGTCCATTATGGCCAAGGTATTGTTGAAGTGTGGTGGGGAATGCAAGAATGACACAGAAGTGATCCCTTTGTCATATCAATATTTTACCTTTAAAATTTGTTGTAAAGGAGCCACTCTTGAAGATTACGCTCCAGCAGAACACCCGTTACCTCTGCATTTGGTCTGGTAGATAGGTGAGAGAGGTGTACAGCTCTTTATTCAATAAAAGAGCATGAGCACGTTTCAAGTGTCTACATACTATAGTGGCTAGAGAAATGGATCATTTCTAGTTGTGGTAATTCAGAGAGGCTTTTGCTGATAGAGAAAGAGAAGAAGGAAGGAAGGATGGAAGGAAGGGAGGGAGGAAGGGGACTCCCTGCCCTCTGCAATGAACTCTACCGTAGGTGCTTGGGCGTGGAGGAAGAAGGCAGGGCAAAATGGTGCTGGAACTTTAGAGCCAAAACGTGTACGTGACAGAGGTGAAGTCTGGTCCCAGAACTGGAAGTGCCTGCAAGGAGCTGTTATTTGGTACCACGGTGTTTCCAGAAAAAGCCTTGCCAAGTCTGTGCTAGAAGAGGGCTCCTCTCTGTGAGGCTCTGCAGGACGCCAGGATTTGGGATTGGCCTGGCCACAAACAAAACGGTAAAGCAAAGAGAGTTGTTGTGATACTCTGGTTTTCACAGCACAACATAGAGGTTAAGTATAGGATCTTTGGAGCCCGACAGTCCGAGTTCAAATTCTAATTCCTTTGTTAAGGATTTGGAGCCAGAATATCCAGGTTAAAATCCTGGTTTAGCTACTTATTATTAACCCTGTGACCTTACTTAGGCAAGTTCCTTAACTTCTCTGTGCCTCTTCATGTGTCCATCATAAAATGGCGATAATCAGTGACTCTCTCACTGCCTTGTTTGTGAGAATTAAATGAGTTAATATATGTAAGGTGCTTAGAAGATGCCGGGCATGAAGTAAGTGGTAAATAAATGTTTGGCCTTTCCTTTCCACCAGCTTAACTTAAATACCTTGTGTAGGAGGCAGAAACCATGTACAATTAGCTGAAGCAAAAGCCAAAAAAGGTGGCAGGGTTTATTATAAGAATATAGGGATGACTTATGAAAACCTAAGGACAAGAATGAAGATGGGCCTCTGATGAAGACATAGGAACTGAGATGCCATCATATTTTTATCCAATGCCTTAAACCTCTAGGATTTTGCCCTTCACTCCCCAGTTTTTAATCAGTAATTGACTTATAAGTGTAATCCAATATGATCCAATAACAGTTTTTCATTTGGATCACCAAATGTCTGAGCACTGCTCATTGAATATCTTGTCCTTTTCCCACTGACCTACAATATCACCCATGTAATATGTCAGGAACATTACATATGTGGGTTCTACTTCTAGGTTCTTCATCTTATTTATTTGTTGTCTATTCCTGTATCAGTATCATATTGTCTTAATTAATGGTTTTATAATAACCTTGATATCTGATATAACAAAATTTCCCCAGTTTGTTGTTCTTTTTTCAGGAGCGTCTTAGCAATTCTTGGGTCTTTTCTCTTTGGGATAGTTTAAAAATATAGGTGTAGATTCTTTAAACACTTCCCACTGAGAGGTGAGATCTATGTTTCTTCCCCTTGTCATATGGCATCACTTCTGTTTACTCTATTGGTTGAAGCAGTGACAAGCCTATCCATATAATGTGTGATCCTGGACTAGAAAAGTACATTAGTAACACAATTAGTAAAAACTGAATAAAGTCTGTGAGTTATATCAGTATTAATTTCCTGGTTTTAGTCATTGTAGTATGATTATGTAAAATGTTAACATTTGGGGAGAACCTTAAAACGCCATAACTCCAATCACTTTCCTCCTGATTTTTGTCCATTATCTTACCCTTAAAAAAAAACCTCTACAAATTAGATAAGAATATTTGTTTTTCACAGATAATATTTAAATATGTCTAGATGTTTACCAGTTTCTTTGCTTGCCATTTATCTTATATCTCAGACACTCCTTCTGGGATCATTTCCTTCTTTCTAAAGAACATCCTTTAAACATTTCTATAGTATAAGTCATTAAATCATTTGTAATATCTGATTATTATTCTCATTTGTACAATGAGACAAGTAACATGATGTGGCGCAAAGACCCCTGGGCTGGGCATTTATTAATATAAAGTCTAGTTTCAGCTTTGCTATCAATGATTAAACTTTTATGGGCCTCAACTTCCTTGCACTTAAACTGGATGATTGCTTCAGCTCCCCCAGCTGTAAAATGATACAGTCAGATAAACTTTTAAAATGAAGTATTGGCCCTTCTGTCTTTATCACTTACATGCAACTTCTCTCAGAAAGTACAGTTGCAAGAGAAGATTCACATATGATAACTTGGAATCTTTCTATCATTATAGAAATGTGAGATATTTACCCGATTTCCCATTATGAGACATTTTCCCCTCTATCAAGTGTAAAAACACTTGTCAAATATAAGAAGGGACAAGGATTGCAATACATGTCTTTTCTCAAAAATGACAAAAAACAAAACATGCATTCTCCTAAAAAGAAAATGCAGCCAATTTACCTCCCTATAAGGAGAAGTAATGAATAAAGAGTAATGAGATCCCCCTGAAATACTACTGTAGATACAATTAAGTATGAAAGAACTCAGAAAAGTCATATCTTCGAGTCAGGGAAGATTTGTGGTTAGCTCATTATAATTTTTCATCTCATGTTCCTTAGAGAGCTGGCAATGAGTATTTCGGATGGATTTCTTTTTCCCTTTGCATATCTATGACTATTTCCACAATGAATTTTACGCATATTTTTCTTATTAAAAATGTTCCCTAGGGGCGCCTGGGTGGCTCAGTCATTAATCGTCTGCCTTTGGCTGAGGTCATGATCCCAGGTCCCGGGATCGAGCCCCACATGGGGCTCCCTGCTCCGTGGAAAGCCTGCTTCTCCCTCTCCCACTCCCTCTGCTTGTGTTCCCTCTCTCGCTGTGTCTCTCTCTGTCAAATAAATAAATAAAATCTTTAAAAAAAAAAATGTTCCCTATACTTTAGCCAGCTTCTCCAACCAGGCTTCAGACAGAACACGGATGTGGAAATGGTTCATCTCCAATGGTCTTCCTGCCCCTTTTTACTTGGAAAAGAGAGTTTCTTCCCTGGAGGTGCTCTGCAATCCCTGTCTCCTTTTCCTTTCCTCAACCAATTAAAGCTAATTTCATAGAAACAGAATAGAATATTGGTTGCCAGGGGCTGCAGGGAAGGAGAAGGTACAAATTTGCAGAATAAGTTCTGAGGATCTAATGTACAGCATGGCGATTATAGTTAATAGGGTATTGTAAACTTGAAAGTTGCTGAGAGTAGATCTTAAACATTTTTACCACACACAAAATTAAATACTTTATGTGAGGTGATGGATGTATCTTGATCTTGGTAACCATTCTACAATGTATATGTATATCAAATCATCACCCTCTTCAAATATATACAATTATATTTGTTGATATTTCTCAATAAAGTTTAAAAGAACTAGACAAAAGGATATAATTGCAGCCATTTGACAATTTGGTATGAATTTGAATTAATAGGTTACATTCCCTGAGAGTATTTGTATCTTATTTATCTGTAGCTTTATTATTCATTGCAGAAATACAAGTTTTGTCTTTTTGATAATGATGTTCTCTGATCTCTCAGATTCCAGACATCAGAAAAGTCTATATGGTCAGACTTTTAAAATTTTGTTCTGATTCTTGTGGGGTGAGAGGAGGAGGAGGGTGGTCCCAACATGGCATCACATGGCACGTATAGCCCAACACAGACCTATCCCTCCTGTGCTTAACCTGTGAGCAGAAGCTGAACCTCCTCAATATCCTGGGAAAATTTCTTCTTTTTCTTTTGTCCTCCTTCATATTTGATAAGAACATTTCTGCAGAGAATAAGTCATTAGGATCTTAGAATTTGAGAACTGAAATTCATCAACTTTTTTCTCCTGTCTCATGCTATTCTTAGGTCCAAATCACCTATCAATACAATCTCTCAAGAGAGTGGAGATAAGTATCCCCTGGTGGACTCTTATCCAAACAAACCTCCTCAGTACACAGACGGGGAAGGGAGGGCTAGTTGGGCCAAATCCAGGCTAGTGGAAAACCTTACACAACTGGGGGATCTTTTTTAAGAAGAAGAAGAATGCACAAATATGAACAAAACATCAGATATACAAGCAAATTTCTACTTTTAATGAGAAAAAAATCACAATACATTATAAATTTTAAAAAGCTGATAAATGGGGCACCTGGGTGGCTCAGTCGGTTAAGTGTCTGCCTTCAGCTCAGGTCATGATCCTGGGGTCCTGAGATCAAGCCCCATGTCAGGCTCTCTGCTCAGCTGGGAGCCTGCTTCTCCCTCTCCCTCTGCCTGCCACTCTGCCTGCTTGTGCGTGCTCTCTCTCTCTCTCTGTCAAATAAATAAATAAAATCTTTAAAAAAAAAGCTGATAAATGCCACAAATACTACAAAATCCAAAAAATATCATAATATTCTTTTTAACCATCTGCTTGACACACCTTTGTTATTGCTTCCTACCTTTTTTGACTGCATACTTCTTAATCACCTCTCCAAATCACAATATCATAATATTTTTTTTTAAAGATTTTATTTATTTGGGGCGCCTGGGTGGCTCAGTCGTTAAGCGTCTGCCTTCAGCTTAGGTCATGGTCCCAGGGTTCTGGGATCGAGCCCCGCATCGGGCTCCCTGCTCGGCGGGAAGCCTGCTTCTCCCTCTCCCACTCCCCCTGCTTGTGTTCCCTCTCTCGCTGTCTCTGTCTGTCAAATAAATAAATAAAATCTTTAAAAAAAAAAAAAAAAAAAGATTTTATTTATTTATGAGAGAGAGAGAGCAGAGGGAACCAGGAGTCGGAAGCTCAACCGACTGAGCCACCCAAGCTCCCCATATCATAATATTTTCTAATTGGAGAGAATTGAAAGGTAATTTGATCTTTTCTCCAACATGGCTGACCAAAGTTTATTTTTATTATAGTTTAGAAAAGTTTTTTTTCAGTGCCATAATTCTTCTTAATAGGATTGTGTACATTTTTAGGATTGTCAAATTTGAAAAAACCTCTGTCAAATTTCTCTCATGTATAAACTGCAAGCTTTTCAGGGCATTTAAGTTTTCTTGAGTAACGACTAATTTTATACTTTTTAAATTGATGACGGTAAGGGCGCCTGGGTGGTTCACTCAATTCAGTGTCTGCCTTCTGCTCAGATCATGATCCTGGGGTCCTGGGATCTAACTCCTCCCCTCCCCCCACCTTCGGGCTCCCTGCGCAGGGAGAGTTTGCTTCTAAGTAGACTCTGTTCTTCCTCTCCTTCCACCCCTCCCCCTGCTCGTGCTCTCTCGCTCTCTCTTAAAATAAATAAATAAAATCTTAAAAAACAACAATACAGGACAACTTAAAAAAATAAGTAGACCGCCATTAACTACTTTATCATCAATGTTCTCATTGTAGTTGTGTAAAATGAGTTTTATGTTATTTTCATAGATATCAACATTTCATGTTGTATCAGTCTGGGTCCAACCAGGAGAGAAAACCACATGGTAATTTGATAGGAAAAGTTAAAAAAAAAAAAAAAGACATAAAATAACATAGAATATAGAAATAGCAAATAATAGAGGCAGCTGCTACCTTCAGGGCTGAGATAGAGAGCATGCCATGCCCCCTCACCCGCAGTCAAGACTGAGATACATTGTGACTCACTGAATGGCAGAGAAGTGGCTGTGGTGCCCCCTAGTGGAACGAGCTGGATATCGGCCTACGGAGTGTTGGTGAAAGCTGATCATGGGGCTACACCTCACCTGAGGCACGCCTTAACAAAACTGTCCAAGGAGCTGGGCTTGCTAGGGGGAGCCCCAGGCTACAGCGCATAGCCGGAGCTGGGTCCTGGAGAAGCTATAAGCACCGTAGGACTAGATGCTGGAGAAACCATGCACTGCAGGAGTCGGGCTGGACAAGCTGTGGGCAGAATTCTTGTGTAACTGCAGGAACCTGCCAAAGCACACCAGAGTTCGGAAGCAAAACTCTTTTCTTCGCGGTGTTTTGCCACACCCTCTACGGACAGAGCCTCTGTGCTAGCTAGGAAAGAAAAATCATTTTAAGGGCCTGTATCCAGTTTTCAAAGAGCAGACAAAAAAGGGTGATTTGAAACTGAGAGGCAGTACATCAATAACCACACGTATATCAAATAAGTGAGAAATGTCAACCTTTCTCCATGTGATAAACTTCTCTTAATAGAGTATCAAACAATCCAAGGGTCTTATTTTTTCTTCTTTCTTTCTTTCTTTATTTTTAAAGATTTTATTTATTTATTTGACAGAGAGAGAAACACACAGCAAGAGAGGGAACACAAGCAGGGGGAGTGGGAGAGGGAGAAGCAGGGTTCCCGCTGAGCAGGGTGCCCCATGCGGGGCTCGATCCTAGGACCCTAGGATCATGACCTGAGCTGAAGGCAGACATTTAACTGACTGAGCCACCCAGGCGCCCCTCTTCTTTTTCCTTAACAAAAGTTACTGCTTTTGTTATGCTCAAAAAAATCTTGTTACCATTTGCCTCTCAATGTCAGAATGATTTCCATTGGTTTCATTGGTCTTCTTTATCCCTTTTGTTTCATATTGCATTAAATTTTTATGACTTTTTATCAGCTCTTTAATAAATTTAAAGCTGACAAAAGAAGATAACTTTGTATATTTTCAAATTAAAAGTCTATCATTTCTGGCTAGTTTTGCTGAAACATTCAAAAATGCCTTTCCAAATTGTAGTTAAAGTGGCTCCTTCCCAACTCAGCTTTCCTTACCTGGATTTTCAAGAATCCCATTGCCATTCCAATGCCGTCTGACATTCAAGAAAGTCTAACAAATGGGAATTCTGAGTGGAAAGAAATAGTGGTTAAATATCTTACTTTTCCCAATTTTAGAAAAACATAAACTCATATAAAAACATGTGATCGGGGCGCCTGGGTGGCTCAGTTGGTTGAGCGACTGCCTTCGGCTCAGGTCATGATCTTGGAGTCCCAGGATCGAGTCCCACATCCCGCTCCCTGCTCAGCGAGGAGCCTGCTTCTCCCTCTGACCCTCCCCCCTCTCATGTACTCTCATTCTCTCTCTCTCAAATAAATAAATAAATCTTAAAAAAAAAAAATGTGATCATGTAAAATTATATAGCTACATAGCAGCAGAACCTGACCACCAGTTCATTCTTTTTTCCATCTTACTAAACTCTCTGGTCTACTCTGCACACTTTTTAAAAAAACAGACCCTATATACCATGACAAGTCTATGGTGGGACCAGGCAAAAAAGTGATCTCAGATGGCTACATAGGTATCTAGACCTGTTCCCCATTGCTCCTTAGCTCATGGCTTTCTAGATGCTTTGGATCCATCCCCTGTTCTTTTACTAGCCTAGAGTTTGAAAATTTTTCAGAATTTAGAAGCAAGCAGGTATTGTAAATGAGGGCAGCAGCTCTGTTAGGAAAGGGGGAATTATGAAGAAGAGGAAAGACATTTCCCATTGAAAAGAATACTGTTGCCATGCAGAAATATCCACTCAGCATAATTATATCTTCTGATTTTTCAAGAGAACGTAAAAATTTAGATTTTACGTGAAATCTCCCAAATATTAAAGATTGGCAATTGATGTTAAAATATTTAAAACACTGTGGATCATACATTGTTCTTCTGGGGTAAATCTGATATGTGAAAGACCACTCAACCAAAAGTGGCCATCTTCTACCCTTCCAGTCCCACCGTCTAATTACATCATCTTGTTTTATTATAATAATAGCACTTATTACTACCTGACACTTATTAATTATCAGACATACACAGAGCGCATGCAAGGAAACCTCTGTGAAGACCACATATAAATTGTTCACAGCTGTCCCCTAGCACCAAGAAGAGCCCCTGACATCTAATACATTCAGTGTGTCTGTTGAATGAATGAATGAAAGATGTGTGATTTAATGCTTTTGAACTGCCCATCTTTGTTTCTTTTCAATATGAGTGCAGGGGTATTCCCTCTGGTCCTGGCAGCACTTTCCCCTTCTGTTCAGGCCCCAAACTGACAGGAGAGGAGAAGCGAACATAATATCTTCATCTCCATTTCAAAAAGGCACAGAGTTTTTAATATAGCATTACAGATCAAGATTTTAAAATTTACATTTCAATTGAATTTCATTTAAATTTTTAATTATATTTGAATCAAGAATGTTAGTGTGTTGATCAGAATCTAAGACTCAAATATCTTTAGCCAAAAATAGAAAAGATAACTGAAAAAAATACAAAAAACATAAAAATCAAAAGTTATTATAGTCCCATGAAAGTGATTTTTTTGGTTTCGTTTGCTTGCTTCATCAGAGCCATTGTGTTGGAGGTCCCCAAGTCCACCTCCACATTCAGAGACGAGCTAAGAAGCACTCACGGGACTTACCATGTAGTTGTACGCACACTAAGATTTATCAAAGCGATGTAGTAAAGACACACAGTTGAGTCGTAAAGGAAAAAGACACATAGTCTGGAGGAATCTATTTGCAGGATCCCCTATGCTCTCACCCTCCAGTAAAGGCTTGCACAGATCACACACTGCTACAGCAAAGAAAATGTAGCAATATGTGTGTAATATTTCTGCCCAGGAAAGCCCATGAAAGACTCAGCACCTGAAGATTTTATTGGGGGCTGCTCGTACAGGTACCCTCTGCCTAATGTATACTGACATTCCAGACTCCCAGGTAGAAAGCAGGTGTTCAGCATAAACATATTGTTTGCACAATCAGTCTAGGCATAGTGATTCACCCTTATCAGTCAGGGAAAGTTTTATAGCAGTGTAGGGAACTGTTTACCAGCCAAGTTCCCAGATGCTAGCCAAGGGCTAATCTTACAAGTTGGCCTTTCGGGCCTGCCATGTTAAGTTTTTCTGCACAGTATAAAAATAAGACAGCAAAAAACACCCAAGACCAAAGCCATCGTCTTTTTGCAACTGAATATTGGCAGTGACATTCCATTACTTCTGCCACATTTTATTCATTAGAAGCTAGTTACTACATCCAGCCCACACTCAAGGGGAGGGAATTTCATAAGGGTGTAAATACCAGTAGCCAGAGATCATTGAAAGCCATCTTAGAGGCTGCCTACCATACTGGCCTACTTTTTATTCCTCAAACACCCCCAGGATTATTTCTGCCTCAGAGCCTTTCAATTAATGTTTCCCCTTTCTGGTATTTTCTTCCCTCACTTAATTCAGGTTTCAGTTTAAATGTCCCTCCTGAGGGACACCTTCCCTGATTATCCAATTTCAAATAGCACACACTCCTTCCTAAAAATTTTCATCCTTTTATCCTGCTATATATATATTTTTTATAACAGCTACCATTATCTGCATTTATATATTTGTTGACATAGTTTGTGCAAAATGCATGACAGTAATGATCTTAACTATTTGTTCACTGTTTATACAAAGATATAACAACACCTAACACATAGTAAATACTTAAAATTCATCAAATGAATGAATGAGCATAATTCCAGACCACCCAAAAGCTATATTTCTTAGAGGAAATAAATATAGTTTCTACATCAGACTCTTAAGAATTTGTTTAGTCTGAGTCTACCTCCAAGACAATAATCAACTTTGGCTAAGGCCCAATATTGTGTTCCTAGGTCTGTGGAGCTGAGGACCTATCCTGGACCAAACCACCTCACTGAGACAATGCCAACCCGGAGATCTGCCCAATCCCCCAGCCCGGTGAGCTGACACCTCCATCTCATCTATTAGCTCACAATGTACCTCCTTCACAAGTGTTTACTAAGGACCCACCTGGGCCAAGCACTATGCCAGGAAATAAAATCCATTTGTGAACAAGACAGTCTCTGCCTCAAGAAGCTTATAGTCTAGTAAAGAGTCTTAGATTAATTAAGATGTAATTCAGAGTATAAATAGACCATTTCAAAAAGACATACTAATAAAGAAAATATTAAATATAGCTCTTAAATGTGGAGCAAAATCACTAAAGCATCATTATAAAATTCAATAGGTAGATGAAATTCGGGACATGTTGCTAATAACCGTTACTCCTGTGAGTACCTTTATTGAGGACCCTCAGCTGGTCACTGTGCTGAGTCTAGGGGTACAACTAAATCAACCAAAGCTCTTTTTTTTAAAAAATATTTTATTTATCCATTTGACAGAGAGAGACACAGCGAGAGAGGGAACACAAGCAGGGGGAGTGGGAGAGGGAGAAGCAGACTCCCAGCTGAGCAGGGAGCCCGATGCGGGGCTCGATCCCTGGACCCTGGGATCATGACCTGAGCCGAAGGCAGACGCCTAGCGACTGAGCCACCCAGGCGCCCCTCAACCGAAGCTGTTGGTAGCCAGCAACCAAAGCTAACTCTGGCTGGTTATACCGTAAGGGTGAGTCAGTGGCGAGCGGTTGCTCATAGAATTGCCTGAAAACCGGGAGAAACAGGCTCTCAGCTGAATTTCCGGGAGTAATGACAGACACAAAACTGGGCTGATAAAGGAAGCTGCTGTCATTATCACAAAGCACGACATGGTAGTTTGCACTGATGTGGCTTCTACACCGGAAGCAGTTTTAACGCAGCCCACGCGGCCCGAGCCGGTGTGACGTCCGCATCGGAGCCCCGCCTGGGGCCACCACTGCCACCACGGGCCTGGCCGCTGAGCCCCTGGTCCCTTCCCTCCTCTGCCACGAGCAGCTGCATCAACACTTCGTTAGAGCTGCAGGAGGAAGCCCAGGGCTACATGCTTCTGGCCTCCCTTTGAGGAAACCCAGCAAACAGAAGTGTGAGCTCTTGTAACACTTAACAGGGTAAGATGATTTTTGTTGCACCCAAAGTCATAAATGGGAACTTCTACGACATAGAATTTAGATGCTGAGAAGCCTAAAAGAATAACGGCATTTCCTTTGATCCTCACAACAACTCTGGGCATGCGTATTATTTTCCAAAAAATCAGAGTTGAGGAAATACCTTACCCGAGATCACACAGTTAATGAGTAGCAATGTTGACTCAAACTCTCGCATGTTTGGCTCCAAAGCCATATTCTTAACCGAAATTCTATACTCCCACTGCTCTGGAGGAGTAGTTATTTCCTGGAAGTGTGCTTTAAAAAATTTGAGACTAGTTTGCTTTATAGAAACAGAATATTCCACTGGTGATTCTAAATAGAATCATCTCTATAAAGCTTCATACTTAGTAGCAGTAAAAATTCCCTCAACATACGTTATCTTTTTCGTATGTGATGATAATGTTACTGACAAATAAAACTCAGCACATACCTCTTTGCAATTAATTTCTAGTGGGTGACAGATTCGAACTGGATTATATACATAGAATTATCCAGACTCCACTGTGGCAAAAGGCACTTGCAAAACAAATAGATGACGTTACCACAATTGCCGTAATTACAATGTAATCATGATCTGTGACTGTGAAGTAGCCTCAAACTGAATTGATCTGCCCTGTGACTGAACCTACCCCTTCACATGATCCTTTCAGCAATTGAGTTTACTGGCTGAGGCCACGTAAGCGCAAGAGCCTCCAGCAGCCATTTGTTCACTCGAGCACCATTCCTAAAGGCCCCTTCATCGCCACTGCATACCGGCCTGGCGGGGGTGAGGGCTTCTGTGATAAACAAGCCGCAGGAGTTCTAATGGAAGACGGGGAGGTAGGTGAGCACGGAGAGAGCTTGAGCTCAGGGACTTTTCATATCTTGCCCAACCCAGTAGTTTATACCACCTCTTTCCGGACTTTTGCTGCCCGTTTTTCAAAGAGCGACCACATGAGTGAACTTTTTAAAACGTGTCCTATTACCCTCCGCCGCTCCTGCCTTGGACTTTGCCACTGTTCCAGCTGCACTTTGAATGGCATCCAAACTTCTTACCACAGCTGTAAGGAGCTGGGTTGTCTGGCCCCTGCTTGCTTCTCCAAACTCAACAAATACGCTGTCATTACTTACTCAGTCTGCCGGGCACAGTGGTCTGCTTCCTGATCCTTGAAGTACGAGACAGAGGGTCGCGCTTGCCATTCCCCTTAACTGAAACCTTCTGTCCCTCTGACTCGCCTGTGGGGGCCTCCTTCTTGTCATTCAGGCCTCTCTTCCAATCCTCCCGCCTCAAAGAGGCCTTCCCTGGGTGGCTGCCGCCACAGCTCACCAACCCTATTGCTGATAAACTTGTTCTACTTTCTTTATAGCACCTACCACTGAGTGAAATTATTTACGTAATAATAATTATTGTGTGTTAATCTGTTTACTTCTTTATTTTGTTTTAGTCAACTAGAATACACGCTCTCTGAGGGCAGGACCTTACCTGTCTTGTTCACAAATATTTCCTCGCCAGGCTTATCACACGCACTCAGAAAAATTTTTTTGAATAAAGCTTGGACTACAGTAATCCTTTATCTTCTTTCTCTGCCTTCAATCTTGCTTGCCCTAATTCATCTACCATACTCCACCAAAGTCTTTCTAAAGCATAAAATTGATCCTATTGCTTCCCCTATGCTTGGCTTATATGATGAGGTTAAAAGCTACTGAATGTGGCCTGGGAGACAGATAGCTCTGATACGGCATTATTTACACTATATGTGTGTATATCGCATGTACTTTATTAAATGTATTACTTTCATCTCCTTTTTAACCTCCACTTTCTACCTTACTACTCTAGTAAGTATCTCAAGGGAAAAAACTTTGCCAGATTGATCTCTGTATTAGAGAGCCCAATGGGATACCTGATAATGATGAATTTATTGATGGAATTCACTCATTTATTCATTAATTCATTTCAACATCCAAGAAATAGTTGTTAAGCTCCAGGCTGTGTTATGAACTAAGCACTGAGTTCTGGCCACTGGGGATAGAGCAGTGAATCCAAGTCCCTGTTCCTTGGATACTTGCATCCTGGTAGAAACACTGGCCATAAAATCATAAACAAGTAATTATATAATATAATGTTGGGTAGTGCTACGTGCCTTGAATCAAATGAAGAAATTCACTTATTGTGAGGGAATTTTTCTCTATGAAACAACTAGATCCCACTAGTTTCCCACTGGAAAATAGACCTTGCTGGGCTTAAAAGCAGTGAGAAGGAGAAAAAGACCATGGGCTAAAATAAGACTGGCAAGCCCCAAATACAGGAAGGACAGATATATTTCCTGAAAGCCAATGCCAACATTCGCATTGCAGGAGGGGAACTCTGGACTAGCAGCTATGTAGGGGAGGTGAGGCAGAGACTTTTAGCTGAACTGAGATCCCAAAAGGGAACTTGTGTGGTGCCAGGCCAATAACATTTCTGGATCCCAGCAAAACATCCCAAAGCCTCTCTGAAGAAAGCATCCCCCCAATATATGCCCTCAATATTAGCTCACAATACAGTTCAAATCTCAAATTCATACACCGTGAGTAAGAGTCAGCAGAGACAACAAACACAGTAGACCCAAGGACTATATATTTTGAATATTGGACATAGAATGCAAAAGCCATATATAAAGTTTTTTTTTTTAATTTTTTTCATATATAAAGTATTTAAAGAAATAAGAAAGCAATTGCGAAACTAAGGCAAGAAATAAGACTACAAAAATTATTTGAAAAAGAACCAAGTAGACTACTATAATTGTTGCAATGAAAACTCAAAGGATGAGTTAACTAGCAGAGTACATATGGTAGCAAAAAATAGTAACCTGGAAGATAGATTTGGAAAATGCAGCATAGGAGATGAAAACACTGAAATATTAGTATTGACAAATACTCTCCCATTTTGTGGACTAGTCAGTCAGTGCAGACAAAATAACACTAATAATAATGGCTGCCCATAAGAGAGTACCTTCTACTTGCTAGGCATATATAATCTTAATTAATTTCACAGTGACCTAGGAAGTACATATGACTCCTATTTTACTAGTGAGAAAGCTGAAGGCAGAATTTGACATTGAACCTGGTTTATTTGACTCTCAAACCTGCTATTTTAAGGAGGCATGGCTATGAATCGATTATAACCAATTTTACTTGTTTTGCTTTTACTATTTTAAAAATATTGCTACTTTTTACTAACATTCACATAAGTGATAACATTGATACTTTTTAAAATCTTAGCTTTCTTCATACTTTCGTGTTATAAATAGGACAACAAATTCACTGAATTTTTTGATTCATAAAATTGTTTCACTTGGATGCCTCCTTTAAAAAGTAAGTTAGGTCATGCCACTGCTCTGCTCAAAACCTTCCATGGTAATAAAAGGCAAGGTACTTACCATTGCACGTAGGGCCCTCATAATCCGGCACCCCTCACTACTCTCAGGCTGTGCTGGCCTCAGGACCTTTGCATTCACTGTTTTCTCATACTATAATATTTTTTCTCTCAGATATATATATTACTGGCCTCTCACTTCTTCCAGGTTTCCTGACCACCCTGTCTAAAAGTAGCATTCCCTCTCTCTCATCCCATTGCTCTTTATCTCATGTCCTACCATATTTGGGTATGTAGAACTAACTTCATACCATGTGTCCTATGGTCCTGATATATGGTTCTTTACTTATTTGTTATTGCCTCTCTCCTCACATTAGAATGTAAACTCCATGAGGACACTGGACATATGTTTCTTGAATGAATGAACGATGTGGAAATGTCTAGAGTAAGTTGTTAGGCAGCTTTTATCTGCTTGGTGGTTCTCAAGGTCTATCTATATTAGAATCACCAGGGTACATCTTAAAAATACAGATTCCCTGGGTCTGAAAGCAAGGACCCAAGAATTTATATTTATCCTTTATGGATTACTTGTGAATGGTTTGTATTTTTTTTTTTAAGGAGGCTCCATGCCCAGTGTGGAGCTTGAACTCACTACCCTGAGATCAAGAGTCACATGTTCTATTGACTGAGCCAGCCGGGCACCCCAATGGTTTATATTTTTCAACTGATTTCTTTACCAGAAAATTCCTTCATACTTAGTTTTATATGCAGAGCAACCAGAGGTCCTGTTCAGTTGTTTGCATGATTTGGTAAGTCTGAACATTTGGATTGGGTAGTTCTTCTAAGATAAAAATTTCCCCTGGAGATGGTACCCTATAATCAGAGATATGTCAAGAAGGTACCAGTATTAGATATTCTCTCAAGTTTGTACACAAACTTGTAGCTATCAGCAGGGAGGAAAAGTTTCCAGCACTGCCTATGTGATAAGTTTCTTCGAAATTTTTTCATGCTGCAGAGTCTTGTGTCATAAATACTACAGCAGTGGGTGCCCTACTAAGTAAAGTGGCCTGTGGACATCAGCTCGTTTCAGGAAAATCAGAAGCTTGGGTTCTGTGTCTTGGGTCAGTGCAGCATAGTCCAAAAAGAATTCTTTTTTTTTTTTTTTTCACTCAGCCACCTAATGTGCCAAAATTATTTTTGAGGTCTTCATTATCTTCAGTCAACTCCCAGATGTCATTTTTTTGGTTGTTTTGATTTTGGTTTTTAAAGTCCTATACCGTAGAATCTAGAAAGCAGGGTTAGCATGGAAGACCAGAATTATCACAGAGATCATAGAAATTGTGGACCAAAAACACTTATTTTACAATGTGTCTTAATGATAGTTTCTGTCTGTATTGTATCAGCAATGCCCACTCCCCCCTGTTTTTTATTAACTTGGGAGAGGTTGATTTTTACAAAGCCCTTCCTCCTTGAGCATGTTCCGTGATGATTTTGATTGGTGAAGGTAAGTGGAGGTAGATGAAGGTCCAAGGCTTTCTTCCCCATGTATTTGCAAGGATCTGGTAGATGGATATACCAGTTGCATCCCGCACAAGGGCACCAGGCCTGGCAGGATGCAAGTGGAGCCTGACATCAAACTGTGCTCTAGTCGTCAAGCTCTATGCCCTTGGAAGGGACTTCAGTGGCTGAGAGAAAGAGATATCAAAGCCTCTCCATAGTCCTGTATTAGACTTCAGTTTAGTATCATCGTGATTCTTGTAGACTTCTGGGTAAGAGTGACTGGTTCTGGGACCAGAGCACCACAGTGAATAAACAAGACATCAAAGGACCCAAGAAACCATATAATTACATATGTATATCCTGGCAAACATACCCCCTTACAAAACGCCTATTTTTTATACTCATTCTTTATTGGTTCAAATTAGATATCAAAGAGTTCATAATGGACAGTAACCACATTCATATGAGGAGAATGGAAAAATCAGTCAAAATCAGGTCTTAAGGGCGCCTGGGTGGCTCAGTTGGTTAAGCGACTGCCTTCGGCTCAGGTCATGATCCCGGAGTCCTGGGATCGAGTCCCACATTGGGCTCCCGGCTCGGCGGGGAGCCTGCTTCTCCCTCTGACCCTATCCCCTCTCATGCTGTTTCTCTCTCTCTATCAAATAAATAAATAAATAAATAAATAAAATCTTTAGAAAAAAAAATCAGGTCTTAATTATGGAAATCATACAGGAGCAAAATATAAATGTAATGAGTGTGGGAAAACTTTGATTCTAGTTCATATGTTATGTAACACCAGAGAACTCATACTCAAATATGTGGGTGTGCAATAAATATGGAAAAATGAGGATTTAGTGGCGTGGAAGATTTCCCATTTGGATTCAAGGTCCTTTAGTAGATTTTTAGCTTATCAAGAATAAACCCCATGTTTTTTTAATGGCATTTTGATTTTACTCAGCAAAATGCCACTCGATGGTTATTGGTGAAGGACTGAAGATGAATGAGAAGTCTCTTATCACCTTGAGATTTTTGTTTTTCCTAAATGTCTGTTGCCTGAGGCATAGTCCCTTGCCATTTCTTATGTTGTTTTCTTTTTTTTTTTTAAGGATTTTATTTATTTATTTGAGAGAGAGAGAATGAGAGACAGAGAGCACATGAGAGGGGGGAGGGTCAGAGGGAGAAGCAGACTCCCTGCCGAGCAGGGAGCCTGATGTGGGACTCCATCCAGGGACTCCAGGATCATGACCTGAGCCAAAGGCAGTCGCTTAACCAACTGAGCCACCCAGGCGCCCTCTTATGTTGTTTTCTATGCCTGGAATTTTTTCCTCATCTCTCTAACTTAAAACTTTAAATGTCAATTTCTTTGTCCAGCTGTTTTTAACTTAGTTCTAAGATGAGTTACTGACTGTCTCTAGTCCAAATTTCATTCTTTATTCATAAATGTATTTCAGCTCTTGGCACTATAATGATTTGTTTATCATTGCTACTCACTTATTAATTTTTATTGTTGTTTTAGTTGTTGGATGAATGGATATTTTGGCAGTGCTAAAAGAAAATGTTTTCACGTAGTTCAATGTTTTTAGAAACATTTGTAGCTAAAATAAAAAATAAGAGTTTAAATCGGTATTTTTCACTGTGCTCATACTATATGGAAAGCACTACAGAGAAGTAGTTAGATGGGATCTTTTTCCTTAAAAGAAGTAACAGCAGTAGGGGAGATAAGACATTATTTTATTGGGGCGCCTGGGTGGCTCAGTCGTTAAGCATCTGCCTTTGGCTCAGGTCATGATCCCAGGGTCCTGGGATTGAGCCCCGCATCGAGCCCCGCATCGGGCTCCCTGTTCGGCAGGGGGCCTGCTTCTCCCTCCCCCCCTCCCCCTGCTTGTGTTCCCTCTCTCGCTGTGTCTCTCTCTGTCAAATAAATAAATAAAGTCTTTTAAAAAAAAAGACATTATTTTATTTATAAGATAAGTAAATAACTACAGGGACACCTGGGTGGCTCAGTTAGTTAAGCGTCTGCCTTCAGCTCAGGTCATGATCCCAGGGCCCTGGAATCAAGTCCCACATCGGGCTCCCTGCTCAGCACGGAGTCTGCTTCTTTCTCTCTCTCTCCCCCTCTCCCCCCCTGCCCCCGGCTTGTGCTCTCTCTCTCTCAAATAAATAAATAAATCTTACAAGAAAGAAAGAAAGAAATAACTACAAAACAAGGCAAGAAGAGTATATGAGGTTTGTCAGGAGAAATACAGGTAAAGTACTATGGAAAAGCAGAAGAGGAAGACATTACTTCCCACTTTGGATTGGGAGTGGGAGGATTAAATGAAAAATATTGGCTTTTTGTCTTGTGTCCATTTTCTGATCTTTTATCGTAATTAGTTTAATAGGTGAATATAATATTGTGATTTATAATAAGAAATATATATTTGGTCTTCGTTTCCATTTCTAGCACAGAGCTTTTTTTTTTTTTAATTTTTTTTTTTAAGATTTTATTTATTTGTGAGAGAGAGAATGAGAGACAGAGAGCATGAGAGGGAGGAGGGTCAGAGGGAGAAGCAGACTCCCTGCTGAGCAGGGAGCCTGATGTGGGACTCGATCCCAGGACTCCAGGATCATGACCTGAGCCGAAGGCAGTCGCTTAACCAACTGAGCCACCCAGGCACCCTAGCACAGAGCTTCTAACATCCTTGGAATTTCCTGAATGTTGAGAACAATTAAAATATCTTTTGTTATGTTAATGAGGTGACTTTTGGAAAGCTGCTATGTAACCAAAGAATGGGGGCTGGTTTCCAGTGGAGCCAACCATGTCATTAGAGGGTTAGAACTTTCAATCTCCCCCACTCCCTACTGACCTCCTGGGAGGGGAGAGAAGCTGGAGGTTGAGTTCGGTCACCAGTGGCCAATGCTTTCATCAGTTGCCTATGTAATGAAGCCTCCATAAACACCCAAAAGTTCAGAGAGTGTCCAGGGTTGGTCAACATGTGGAGCTTCAGGGAGAGTGGTGCTCTCAAGTTTATGGAAGCTTCATGCCCTTTCCCCATAACTTGCCCTATGCATTTCTTCCAACTCATTCCTGAGTTATATCCTCCTTCAATAAATCAGCAATCTAGTGAGTAAAATGTTTCCCTGAGTTCTCAATAATTAATGAGCCACTCTCATAAATTAATTAAACCAAAGGTGGGGGGTCACTGGAACCCTCAATCTATAGCTGGTTGGTCAGAAACACAGGTGACAACCTGCACTTGCAATTGGCATCTGGAGTTGGACGAAGGACAGTCTTGTGGGACTGAGCCTTAGCCCATGGGATCTTTATCTCCAGGTAGATAGTATCAGAATTGAGTTGAATTGCAGGACACCCTGCAGGTGTTGGAGGATTATTTGATGGTGTTGGGAAAACCACCATACGTTGGAATCAGAGTCATTAGTGAAAAACAACGTTAAAATATGTATAACGACAGAGGAATGTTTGGAACATGGAGAAGATAAAGGAACATTCCTGAACATCTAAGTAAAATCTAAGGAGTTTTCTATAAGGATACCACATTACAACCTTTGTTAGCACCTAATCTTCTTCATTAATATGTAAATTTCTATGGGTAAAAATGGCATTGTTATATATTTGTCCACATCAGGACATAAAATTTTAGGCATCAGTAAATTAAACAAGCATAACAAGATTGTAAATGTTTTATCAGTTAAGGTTTAAAGGAGTCTTTATAAATGTGAAAGCTTTACAACTTTCTGCAAGATATAATGCCCTATTAAAGTAGTAAAAAGGGAAGTAATGGTAAAAGTTACAGACAACATTACCAGAGAAGAGCTATTTACTTTAAAAGCTTCAAGAAATGAATGTAGAACTTTTTCTCCATAAGCATACTGAATGTGAGAGGAGAAGAGTCACACGGTATTATTTGACCTGAATGTAAATTTTACATGGGGAAGAAAGCAAGGTTATCCTCAAATGAAAATTCCAGTTTCCTTTTGAGAGTAAAATTGAGAGAACTCTTGTCATGAATGAAATCAGTTGTGGTAGAGAGGCTAGCTGGGCACTTAGCTAGGCAACATTTCCCAGTCTCCTCTTGCAGTTAGATGCAGATGGGTGACTGAGTTCTAGTCAGTCGAATGTGAGTTGAAGTGATGTATGCCACCTCCAGAAGTGGTCTGTAAGACTGCCCCCCCAGCCCCACCCCTGGCATGTTCTTTTCCCTTTCTGTAGTTTGATGGAGACGAGCACTGTAGTTTGGAAGTCATGTGTTGATGAAGGAGACACAAGATGGGCTGGTTCTTAGAGGAAAGCCATCTGCCATCAGGAGCAATCATTTTGGACTTTATGTATATGTGAAACAAATATTTATTGTGTTTGGACCATTGTACATTTTGAGGTTGTTTGTTACAGCAGCAGTGTTACCTTAACTGATATAAAAGGGGTCTGTAAATAATATCTTATTGATAGTGGCACACTTCAAACTAGATTAACCTAAGGACTTCCCGGCCAAAATGGCTGCTATATCCTGCCTTTATCTGGCTGTCAATACAACCCATCCCCAGCACTGATACAGGTCTTAGCTAAAGGTGTAACTGGGTAGGCTGTATTTAATATCATGAACTCTTGAATCAATTAGCCTGAGTCAAATCCCATCTCTGCAACTTACCAACTGTATGGACTTAGGCATGTTGTTTAACCTTTCTATTCCTCAATTTCCTCATCCATTAAATGAGGATAATAACCCTACTTTAGAGTTTGTTGTAAAGATTAAAAGAGGTAATATAAGAAAATTTCTCAGAATAAGGTTCCCGTAGAATGTTTAGTAATTAGGTTAGCCATTATTAAGATCACATGGGAAGATACGTCCTTGCGTTTGTGTGTGCCCCCCCCGCCCACTTTGGGTTCTCCTTTTGTCTTTGTATTTCTCTTTTTGGATTCTCCTCTTTTGGAATTCCATTTAAGAGCTTCTGTGAATTATCTCTCATGTGGCTAGTGCCATAAACTGGGCATGGTGGAGTCCATCCTGTCCTGCTGGTCCATGGGAAAGGAGACCTCTCCCAGGCCTTCTTCCAGTCCAGGCAAAAGGAATAATCTTGATTCAGCTTAAGCACTAAGTTCCATTGGAGCTTTCATCCATAGATCCAGAAAGAAATATTGAAGGATTTTGCGACCTAATAATGGTTGCTGTGGCTTTGGGAAGTAGCTGGCTCAGAATACCAGATTTTGGGCATTTTGCTGTCTCTTTCTGCCTAGAAGACATGACTACCATTCAGAGATATGTTTCAACCTTGGTGACCTCAACTTCAAGGAGTTAGACAAAAATGTTATTTTAATTAAAGGGAATAGTGGAATACTTGATATCCATAATTGAATATTTAGTTTGTGCCAGTTACTGCTTTTAAGAATTTTGAAGTATTCTTTATGGGCACCTGGGTGGCTCAGTTGGTTAAGCGACTGCCTTCGGCTCAGGTCATGATCCTGGAGTCCCTGGATCGAGTCCCACATCGGGCTCCCTGCTTGGCAGGGAGTCTGCTTCTTCCTCTGACCCTCCTCCTTCTCATGCTCTCTGTCTCTCATTCTCTCTCTCTCTCAAATAAATAAATAAAATCTTAAAAAAAAATAATAAAAAATAAAAAAAGAAGAAAGTCTGTTAATTTAAAAAAAAAAGAATTTTGAAGTATTCTTTATTGCTTGAGATAAATGGGAGTATTTTCTCCCCATAATTCATATCTTTCCCAGTGTCCTCTGTACACATCACTACTATTGATCCAGGCATTCACATCAAAATCCTGAAGATGTCCTAGATTCCTTACTTTTATCACACCCTAAATGCATCAGCAAGTCTTCTAGGCTCCACCTACAAAATATATAATTTCACCATTTCTTAGTTTTTTTGTGGTCACCACTCTAGGCTAAGGCTGTCTCTCTCTCTCACCTAATCTACTGCTGTAGCCCTTTAACTGTTCTACTTCTTCTGCTGACCTACTAGAGTGGATTCTTTATGCAGCAGTGAGGGTGCTGTGCTATAAAATGTAAGACACATCATATCCCACCACTCATCCTCCGTACTCTCCTACTGGCCTCCAGCATCCATTCCAGTCTTCCAGTATACTTTCTCACCCTGCAGGGACTGGAAAACTGAAAGACAAGTTTCTTAGACTCTCTTGCAGCTATGGCTTGGACACGAACGAGAAATTGGGAGGGTGGAAGTGCATGGAGGCCATGTTCTAGCTGCTTGCACTGTGATAGCCGGTAAGTGATCACAGAGACCATGCTTACATTGATGTGGGTGTTCAGAGATGGGTGTGGTAGCAGCAATGAAGGCTTCCTGTTCCCAGGGCCACAGCCATGGCATCTATCCCGGAAATTATCTGTTCCTTTGCAACTCTCTTTTTTTTTTTTTTTAGATTTATTTATTTATTTTAGAGAGAGAGTGTGCAAGCAGGGGGAGGAGCAGAGGGAGAGGGAGAGAAACAGACTCCCCGCTGAGTGCAGAGCCAGATGCCGGGCTTGATCCCATGACCCTGAGATCATTACCTGAGCCTAAATCAAGAGTTGGATGCTTAACCGACTGAGCTACCCCGGCGCCCCCCTTTGCAAACTCTTGATTGCCCATCTTCCTGATGGTGGCAGAGAGAGTAGCTTTTCTGGCAGGCTGGTTTGGTGGTGGTGTTCTGGATCTCATTCCTGAGGATCAGTTTAGAACTTGTTTGATAGCCTTTTTAATGGTTTTATAAGCACCCGAATCTCTTTCTCATTAAATAATGAAAGTATTTTCTTTTTCCTGTGACTGAAACTTAATTGCTACACTCTAATCACACTTAGAATCAATCTAAATTCCTTACGAAGGCCTGCAAGTCCTGGATGATCTGGCCTCAGCTACTCTGTCCCACGGACTCCACGTAAGCCACACTGCATTTTTGCGCTGTGCTCTTCCTTGAGCACACTGAGTCTGCTCCTCCTTAGGGCTTTTGCACTACTCTTCTTGCTCCCCTAGATCTATAGCATGACTCATTCACTTCTTTTCATGTTTCTGCTCAAATACCACTTATTTAGAGAGGTCTTCTGTGACCATCTAAAATATCAATCTGTCACTCTTGTCCCTTTAACTTCCTTTATTTTTCTTCAGATACTTAATATCTGTCATTATAGCATATATTTGGCTAAAGTGTGTCTGGCCCATTGGAAAATAAGCTCTCTGTTTTGCTAATGGCTCTATCCTCGAGAGGGTCAAACAATTCTTGGCAAACAGTAGGTATTTCATAAATATTTTTTGAAGAGATTCCCATTTTACAGAAGAGGAGACTTGAGGCAAAGAGAGATCAAGGAGCGTGTCCAAGCTCATACAGGAGTGGCAGCCTGATGTGGGAGCATTTAATGTCCTCGTAAGCCAGATACCACACTTCCTGCCCAGCATAGCTTGCCTCCAACCAAGTACTCAGACTCCATCTGAAGAAAGACTGATAACACCATTGGGGGGGTGGAAAGCAGGTACAGCAAAAAGGTTGAAAAAGAAAAGGAACAAAAATGTATGAGGATTTGCCTGTCCAAGAGAGGGATGTCCTGACCCACAAACACAACCGCCTGCCCGTGAGGCAGGCGCATCCCTGTGGTGGGGACAGGTGGCAAAACGGAAAAAGAGAGATGGCTCAGTGCCTCACCTGTGGGACCATCCAACTAACTCTCCAGCTCAGCCTGATTCTAAATCACGTATTTCTCTGCTTCCCTATCTCCAAATATACCCAAATGCCTTCAAAATTACGCTACCCCGGAGCACCTGGGTGGCTCATTCGGTTAAGCTTCCGACTCTCGATCTCAGTGCAGGTCTTGATCTCAGAGTCGTGAGTTCAAGCTCCACGATGGGCACAACACTGGGCATGGAGCCTGCTTAAAAAAAATTACATAATACCCTACTCAGCGCCTGGACATTCTCTAGGTTGTTGTAGATATTTTTAATACTACAAGGGCCGATTTTTACTTTTCTTTATTCATTTTCCTTTTTAAAAAAATTTCTTTCTCTTTTTTCTTATTTGTTCTCTCCTTATAGTTTAATAAACAAAAACAGTTCAATGCTAATTTTATAACATATTAAAGTTCAGAAGTAACAAAAAGTGTTAACTTGTTCACATTTCCACTTCAGGCCACGGGAAAGGGAGGTTGAGGTTTTGCACCATCTGTCCCTTTTGTCACTAGCTGAAGGTCAGGATCCCCATCATTTTCGTTCACATGAAACCTTATTGTATCTCTCTGGGAGTCTTTCTGGGAGTCTGTAGGCCAGTTCAAATACCTCAGCCTGATTTCTTATCTCTAAAATCAGAATAAAAACATCTTCCTTAGGGGCACCTGACTGGCTCAGTCAGTAAAGCATGCGACGCTTCATCTCACGGTCACAAGTGCAAGCCCCATGTTGGGTGTGGAGCCTACTTAAAAAAATTTCTTTTTTAATAAAGTAAAAAATAAAATCTTCCTTGCTGAGATTTGTATTAGAGATCATATACATAAAGAACCTGGCACAAGCAATTAAAAAAATCAAACTACCAAAGGAAAGCAAGAATTTTTCTTTCCCCTCCATGTTAAAGCATAATAACATGAAATGATTATTCTGCGATTGCACATGGAATTAATTTGCACAATTCACTTCCCGAACATACATGCTTTCTATTGGAGATTATACATACTTTAAAAATTTTTCTCAAGTGCCTGTTGCAAGATATTTCTCTTAAAGATGATTTAAATTGATACTCTATTTTCTTTTGTATCTGAATTTTCTAAAAGAAAGACTTTCATAAAAATAAGACAGATATTTTTTGTCTGAATTTTAATTTTATCATGTAACACTATGCTAGTATAACCCATTTATATTTAGACTGAAAAAGCTCTACTGTTGTCTTCTCCCAGAATGAAGGCAGATTAGTCAAAATAACATTATATTGGGAGCAAAACTATTCTGATGCTCTGTTCTGACTTTAGTGCCTTCCACAAATAATTTTTACTTGTAAATGCTCAATACTTAGGGTGCAGGGCAATAGGCACTCTTCAACATTCTGATAGAGGTATCAATTGAAGCAGGAAAATGTTAACAGTACTCCTACCTGGGTGGTAGAAATTTTTTTTTTCTTTGTCATTTTCTCTTTTTTGCTAATTACCTACAATAAAAGCATATTACTTTGATAGTCAGGACAAAAGTTATAAAACAGAACAAAAAATCAATGTAAGGGATTTAACTGAACTATTAACTGTAGAATTTAAAGCATCAAACAGCAGGGTAGAGTACCCCCAAGCTACGGGTAAGTCCTGTCTCTCTCACTGCCACTGCTTCCCACCACATCTTTCTGTGGAAGGTAACTGGTTCTTGACATTATCAAGTCTGAGGCGAGATGAGAAAGGCCAGGGTGCCCATGGAGTGAGTGCTGGCCTCCTCCAGGCTTACTGCCCCAGAGAGAACCATCCCTTACCCTGTGCAACCAATTAATCAGTCTGTGTTCAGCTCCTGTAAAGGTGGAGCCCTTGCCAATGAGATTAGTGTCCCTCAAGAAAAGACCTCAGGTAGCTAGCTCCCTTGCTCCTTTCACCGTGTGAGGGCACAGCAGGAAGATGGCCAGGAAGCAGATTCTCTCTAGACACCAAATCTGCCAGCACCTTGATCTTGGACTTCCAGCCTCTGGAACTGAAATAAATTTGTGTTTTTTATAAGCTACCCAGGCTCTGGTATTCTTTTATAGCAGCCTGAACGATGAGCGAAGACATTTCCCCCCATTCCTTCCCAGCAGTCTCCAGTTTCCCCGAGATCCACTAGGGTCAGGCAACTGTACTTGGCACTGGAAATATGTTGTTGAATTCTTGGAGCTCCGGAGAGAGAAACAGAAGAAACAGTGGAATAAGGTGCTGACTACCACAAAGAGGTAGACCTGGGGTGCTGCAAGGGGTCAGAAGACACCTTAGCCCAGCTTATAATTACCAAAGAAAGGCTTCTTGGAAGAGTTTATTTATGTTCTAAATTTACTCCAAACGCACACATGTCTCTAACCCCTGCAGTCCCACATCCTAGCTTAAAAATTCTTTTACTTGTTTTTAGTCAGTTCCATCTCGCATTCTGCTTAGTGACTTCTGAACCTTCACCCTCTTCCCTGACATAGCTCACAACCTCCTCACTCTCAGCAGTCAAACCTGTATTTCCAGAAGAGCTTGCATTCTTCTTTTCGTGTGCCACTCAGAATTACATAATTGCCACCTTTCCATTTTTGCCTTTGCTACCAAGAAACTCAGCGTTAAAATGAGAGTTCAATTATTATTAGAGTTTAATACCAGATTCTCTGCCTTGTAAACGATTTATGGTTTTTGAAACAATGATATCACTATTGCATTAGGAAAAGACCATCATATGTCAACTACCTCTACTTTTTTCCAAACCCACTACTTTTCTGTCTTTGTACTTTCCCCTCCTATCCTCCAGTCTCAGGGGAATGCACTCAAATATATGAGCACTGCGAGTGAACTCTGATGGAGTTTCTTCACTTAGTTTCCTAGCCCCTCTAGTCACCTTGTTATGTGACTAATTCTTGTCTGTAGATACACACATAACTTCTGTCCAGTGGGCAGACAGACAACCCTTCTCTTCCCTACTGCTCAATCTCCCCCCAACCTATCCCCATGGAACAAGCCAGTTTTGCAGTCATTTGTTAAATTCATTTCAGTGTTCTTTTATTCCACATAAATTTGTGGTTTTCTGCCTTCAGATTGGTTGTAACATCTTTACAATTTCCTCATTTAAAATACATAATAATAATCTTTGACATGTCTTCACTTTATAGCTATATGAGAGTTTTGATTTTAGCCTTTTTGAAAATTATGCTTAACATGTAGATAAGCTTTTTGAAAAATGAAGTCTATCTTTTCTAGTTTCATTTTCTCACTTTTGAATTACCCATTTAAATCTATCTTCTGCATCCCATCCCACACCAAATATATATATACGCTCATCAACCCTATGTCAAAACCATTCTGGAAAAGATCAGCCAGAGTGAACATTTTTCAGTCTTGCTGTCATTTGCTGCATTGATAGTGTTAAATCCAAGTGATATTTACTGACAAAGAGTCAGTAAGTAAAGACAAAGAGTCTATCTCATGGCCTCATTTGTACAACCAAAACTCTTCTGGCACAGACGTTTCTGACTTTGGTTTCAGTATTTTACGTGATTCTTTCTTTCCTTTTTTTTAAATTCTGGAGGAAGAAGCTGGGATAAAAAGTGCAGATGTCTATGTAACCACAACTGTCCCTCATTTTGTGCTCATAAAATTGCCTCATCCTGGTAGGGAGAACTGCTCCAGCTACACAACTGAACAACCCTTAAGCTTTATACCTTTGAAAAATAATGTGGTCCTTTCCCATAATATCCTGCAAAAATTTTTAACTCCATTAATGTTAATGTCCTATTTCAGATGGAATACCCCAGAGCTCAGTCTTCAGATCTCTTCTCCATCTACGCTCACTCTTAGTTGTTTTCATCTATTTCAAGGCTTTATTTATAGTCCCTTCAGTGAAGACTCCTAAATTTACTTCTCCAGCCCAGACTGTTCCCTTGAACTCCAGATTTGTATATCCAACAGCTTCTCAGTGTCTCCTCTTGGAAGTCTAAATGGCACATCTAACTACTTAACATGTCCAAAGTTGAGCTCTTGATCTTCCCCCACCACCTCCTAAACCTATTCCTCCCACAGATTTACCCATCTCAGCAAAAGGTAACTTCATCTTTCTGGTTGCTCAGATGAACAACTAGAGTCATGTTTCATCCCCACCCCCAACCTTTTCTCTTACTCACATTCAATCTATCAGCAAATCCTGTTGGCTCTACTTTCAAAATGTGTCAAGACTCCTACCCCTTCTCATGACTACCACTGCTACCACCCAGTTTCAAGCTGCCTTTGTCTCTTGCTTAGATAATGGCCTCCTAACTAACCTCTTTATTTTGGGGCTTGCCCTCTACCATCTATTCTCAACACAGCAGACAGAGCAATTTTTATAAAACACAAGTCAGATCATGTCACTCCTTTGCTCAAAACCCTGCAATGACTGTCCATTCTTTCAGAGTTAAAGCCAGAGTGCTTAGAGTGGCCACCTCTGATCCCTACCAGAATCTGGACTTCATCTCCCACTTCCACTTCCTTATCATCCATGCTTCCTTGCTTGTCCTTGAATATACTAAGCACACTCTCACCTACAGGTCTTTTTACTCCTGAACTCTGCCTGGAAGGATCTTTACCCAGACATCTACAGACATCTCCCTTCTTTCACACCTTTGTTCAAGTATCCCTTTCTCAGGGAAGCCTTCCCTGACTCCGTTATGTAAAACTGTGACTGCCCACTAGCCCTACCCCCAGCCCTCCCTGTCCTATCGTTTGCTTTTTATTTCTCTATAGCACTTATCATCATCACCTGACATTCCACGTGTTTTATTTTATTTGTTTATTGTTTATCTCCCCAGGGAAAGCTTTCTACAACACAAAATTGACCGTGTTTTTTCCTTAATGAAAGGCATCCTAATGTCATGTTTGTGATCCCAGGTTATAGATATAGAGTCTCTATCGCTATAGAATCAGAGATCTAGAGTCAGACTGCCTGGGTTGAGCCCTGGTTCTATCACTCAAACTTTCTATGCCTCAGTTTTTTTGTTTATAAAATGAGGATAATAAAAGTACTTTTCTCGGGCGCATGGGTGGCTCAGTTGGTTAAGCAACTGCCTTCGGCTCAGGTCATGACCCTGGGGTCCCTGGATCGAGTCCCGCATTGGGCTCCCTGCTCAGCAGGGAGTCTGCTTCTCCCTCTGACCCTCCCCCCTCTCATGTGTGCTCTCTCTCTCTCTCATTCTCTCTGTCTCAAATAAATAAATAAAATCTTAAAAAAAAAGTACTTTTCTCATAGCATTGTAGTAAGGACTAAATAGGACAAAGCATATAAAATACTTAGAATAATGCCTGGTACATGGAAAATGTACAAATGATAATTTACTGCCTTGGTTTCGGGGCATAGGGTATGGGCAGGTATTTGATAGTGTTTTCTTCTCAAGACCTTTTGTCTTTTCTTTTTATTCTTTTTAATTGTCTGGTGTTAATTCAGTAATTAGGGTGGATAAGTGAGGATTGGTTTAAACAGCGTCAACCACCATTTGTCCTTGGGCTCAGAGACACTGTGGAACACCCAGGCAAAAATGTGGCCTCCTTTGTTCCCTGGGGCAGATAGCAGAACACAGCTAACAGCACCTCCTGAGTTTTATACATTTATAATTTAGGCAGTGAGAGGCTGACTAGACCCTTTTGATCTCCAGTCCATTGGCCCATTGTCCAACATGAGCCAAGTATTCACCTCTAGCTCAATCACTATGGTGAGGGCATGGAGTCATGAAGCCCTGACAGCATGGAGTCACTATGGAGCTGCTCCCACTGTCATTACATGGATGGAGTCGGCAGAGATAACTTCTGAAATAAAGCAATGAGGAGAAAAGAGTGCCATAGGCATCCACTGCATTGGTACAGTATTATTACAGAAAATGTTTGAGATTTCCCACAATGTTTGCCAGCTTTGAGTCAAAATGGTAAGATGTACCCATAACAAATCTGTATATTTCAGTTTCTTCCAAGGGACTCCATGTCTTGAGTATTCGAAGAGGCTCTAACTTCTTGAATATTTTACATGGCAGATCCTGCCCTCTGAGAAGGATATGTCATTGACTTGGTGAATTGGGGTTTTCTTGGTTGTTGTTTCCTTGTGTTTTTGTTTTTGCTCCTTTCTTGTATACATAAAGAGAAAACTGCAGCTATATCAGGAACTGTATGGTTGGCAGCTGATGTTTCTGTATCTTTCTGCCGATTAATGAACTTTCAATATCTAGATTTTTGGCAAAATGTAAATTAAAATTTACTAATATCTTTATAAATGCATGCACTTGGTGCCTTAGCCAGCCTGGCAAGTAGTGCAAAAGCATTACAACCACAAACAAAAATGAAAGCAGTCAGACTGCTCTCTCCCCTGCTAGGAAGCTTATAGATAATAAAATATAAAAATATAATTTATTTCATCTTGCTCAGCATGAGCTTATGTATTCTCCTGTGATGAGTGTCAGACTGCGAGTTCTATGTCTTATGATCTAGTAGCTACTATCTGTGACACTAGACAAGTCACAGGTCCTCTGGCTTCAGTTTTCCCATTGGTAAAGTAAATTGATTAAAATAAATATCTAAGGGTCCTCCCAACTTCAGAAATCTCGTTTTGCTAATTGTGAGTCTCAGAACAGGTGGGTAAACAGTTATTTATATGCTAACACCTACTATAAAGGCAGGGAAGCAAAAACAGCAGAGAATCTTGAACTCCTCAAAATACAAGCAAACTGTTAACAAGCAAGCATCAGTTTAAGTCACTGAGGTCAGGGAAAACAGTGCCTTAACAGAATCAAGAAGGAAGAGCCAGAGAAGGATTGTATAGGATTTGGGAAGTCTGGACTGAAAGGGTTTATGGCAGGTATTTCAAAGTGAGGGCCAAATTGGGATTGGGCAAGTGTGTGAAATAATAGTTGACGGTTGGTGGACATAGTGAGGTGAGAATTTTGAAGTGAGTTTTGATAAATAAACCATGGTTTGATAAGGGAGACTGTTGTCTCAGATAAACTCATTTGCAGGGATTTCCTAAAGCAAACAGTGAGGTTATTTATTGGCTTATGGTTTTATCTTCTCTGGGCAAAGCTTCCTGGAACGAAGAGCTAAGTTGTGTTGACACAGGTGGCCTCAGTTCTCAGGCCTTCCAGCGATATCGTATCGACGCAGGTGGCCACAGATCGGAACTTTAGGTCAGGACAGAACAAAACAGGCTGCAGCAAGAAGTGTTTGACGAAAGCTCCACTCCTGGCCTTTCTTGAATTCCATACTCATATATTCCACTTCCTACTTGACATTTCTTTTTGGATGTATTATATATTTATCCAATTCCAAGTAGAACAAATAAATTCCAAAGAGAACTCTCCTTTACATTCTACAGTTTAGCAAATGGCACCTTCATCTACCCAGTTACTTAAGTCAAAAATGTAGGCACCTCTCTTTTCCTCGTATCCCCACATGCCTTAACAAGTTCTGTTGGTTGGATCTCCAAAATATATACCAAATTCAACCCCTTTACATCTTCAGTGTTAAAACTAATTCATTCCATCATTTGTCTTGCTCAGGCCCAGAGTGATTGCATAAAATGCCACACTGGTCTTTTTTCTTTTTTCTAGAATATGCATGTTTATTCCTGTGTCAGGGTTCTTGTACTTGTCTCCCCTGTCTAGACCACTATTCCTCAGTATTTTTCTCCAGCTTCTTCTCATTGTTGAGATCTCATCATTGAGAGCCTTTATTTCCTCAGAGAAATCACTACCTAAAGTTGGCCTTTCTCCTCTCATCACTCCATCCTATTGTCATATGTTATTTATTTTATAGTAGTAAGCAGTTGCTGGAACTATATTATTCTCTACTTAGTTTCCCATCTGTCTCTACCCCATGAATATAAATTCCATCAGGGTAGAGATTCTGCCTATTAGGCACCAGGACTTGTATCCCCACTGCCTTGAATAGAACCTGGCACATAGTAGAATCCCAAGAAATAACTGAGATGATTCAACAAGAAATTTTCAGCAAAAATAAATGAGTGGATGGTTGTAAGTATAGATTAAGATGTTAATTATTTAGGGGCGCCTGGGTGGCTCAGTTGGTTAAGCGACTGCCTTCGGCTCAGGTCATGATCCTGGAGTCCCGGGATCGAGTCCCGCATCGGGCTCCCTGCTCAGCAGGGAGTCTGCTCCTCCCTCTGACCCTCCCCCCCTCATGCTCTCTCTATCTCATTCTCTCTCTCAAATAAATAAATAAAATATTAAAAAAAAAGATGTTAATTATTTAAAAAGTAACAACCATTTAGTGGTAACATGGTCAAAGATGCCAAGTATATAATCTCTCTATCCCTATTAATGGTTTAACACACTTATCTCATCACTTAAATTATGCTAATCACCATCTTTCATCCAGTGAATCCCAATGCTAGGTGATGAAATTTGTTTTGTGATGGAATTGAATACTATCAGATTCATAATTGGTATATTTATTGGACTACTTAAAGAGGCAGGAACAGGAGAATGGTTACTGATGGTCAGGGAACATTAGAATGGTTAACCAAGTAGCTTAGATCTGAAACCAAAATCATGAGAAAAGCTTGGCTTAAAACTTAAAAACCTCCCAGACGTAAAAGTATTTATTTATTTATGCAGATGCTAACTGTTAACGTTTCTGGGTTTTGCAAATATATTTGAAATCCTATTTCTTTACCTCAGAATAGCAAAACTGAATTTTAGTGATTGAAATAAAAATACTAATTTTTGCATGGACTCTACTCGAGCAACTTAGAGTTGGATTTCAGTTGATGAAGGGGAAGGGCTTCCCGGGCGGTACTCTGGGAAGTAACCCCTGACTACGCTGTCATGCCGTTGAGTTACACAGGCCAGGACAGCAGAGTGCCATATTGAAGGGAATGAGTGCCTACTGAAGGCCTGGGAAACAAGCCTAAAGCTGAGTCTGAGAGAGCTGATGGCGAATTCACGAAGCTTGTCCACCTCCTACAAGCCTTGATGAATTGAAAGCATATTTTTTAAACCACAAAACTAGGCCAGAAACTCCTTAACAAATATTAATTGAACACCTACTATCTTCCAGGCACTGGGCTGGCAATGAGAATATAAAGATTTTTAAAAACCCACAAAACTGCAGTTTTTGCCCTTCTGGTTCTTCCTGTGAAGTGACTACACATATGGAGACCCAAACAGGGTCTAAATCATCCAAGGCCTCACGTGCCAACCTTTGGGGTGTAAACTTGATTCTGAGAGCACTGAAGAGCTGTTGAAGGATTTGCGCAGCCGAGTGGTACACTTAGCTTTTTATTGTACAAAGACTAAGTGGTCTGTTAGAACTTTAGAGGATGATTGTGGGTAAGGAGGTTGGTAGTAGAGGTCAGAGGCAAAGAACCTGAGAAACCACTTAGGAGGCGGCTGTAGTTAAGCCAAGCAAAGAGATGATGGTGGCCAGAAGTATGAGAACTAACTGCACCAGAGGTGGACATACACAGATGGGAATGTTAAGGGTACAGAATTGGCAGGACCCAGTGAATGCTTTGATAACAGGAAGCACAGAATTAGGGAAAAGGAGAAGTCAAGTTTGAAAACCATTTGGCAGAGAGAAGGTAAAAAGTTCATCAAAAGGATTTTGCCTTTTTTTTTTTTTAAGATTTTATTTATTTATTTGAAAGAGAGAGAGAGAGTGATGGAGCAGGGGGAGAGGCAGAGGGAGAAGCAGACTCCCCACTGAGCAGGGAGCCTGACATGGGGCTCGATCCCGGGACTCCGGGATCATGACCTGAGCCAAAAGGCAGATGCTTAACCAACTGAGCCACCAAGGCACCCCAGATTTTGGCTTTTATTTATGTATTTTTTGAAGTTTTACACCCGGTAGTTTTCTGAGGTAACGTATTCCAAACAAGCATTTAAAAGAAATCCCTACTGTATTAATTTATTCTGAAAAATTTACTATTATAAATTGTGTTTGTGATTAGAAATCAGCAAATAGTAAGAAGGGAACTTGCCTTAGTTACAAATTTTCTCATCATCCTGCTTAAGATTTTGAGGTAAATTAATGAATATATTTAAGAAAAAGACTGGTAAAGATACCTGTACTTTATGTATGTACACTAAGTAAATTCTTTGTGTGGTTGGCAAATGCATAGTTCTCAATTTTAAAAGAATGCTCTGAGTGTAAAGTCATGGGTACTAGTGATGAGACCACCCACATGGGTTTTATATAGATGAATTCTAAGTTACCATATTAGAAATGTTCTAACCACATCTTTTCTAATTATCATGTTCTCAAAAAATACCCTTTAATTAGTCAAATAGTCAGATTCAGTCAATTCTTTCATACATCAGGATAAAGCAGTTTTAACAGTCTCTAAAATTCAAAAAATAGTAAAAATTGGACTTCTCTTTATAAAATAAGCAAATGAAACAAGCCTTTTATTTAATCCATAGGTATAGAAAAGTGATTATTCCTATTGTATATAACATATATTTCCCAAAGGACTTTCTCTACCAAGACATGATAACTCACAAGAAACCTGTGGTTGCATCTGTTTACATTTTTAAAAGAATTTCTACAGTTTATGAATTATTTCTTTTTTTTTTTAAGATTTTATTTATTTATTTGACAGAGAGAGACACAGTGAGAGCAGGAACACAAGCAGGGGGAGTGGGAGAGGGAGAAGCAGGCTTCCCGCCGAGCAGGGAGCCCAATGTGGGGCTTGATCCCAGGACCCTGGGATCATGACCTAAGCCGAAGGCAGACACTTAACCGACTGAGCCACCCAGGCGCCCCTATTTCTTTTTTTTTTAAAGATTTTTTATTTCCTTCTTTGAGAGAGAGCGTGCATGTGCATGCGCCCAAGCACAAGGTGGGGGGCAGACTCCCTGCTGAGTGGGAAGCCGGATGCCGGGCTTGATCCCAGGAGATCATGATTCCTGAGATCATGACCTGAGCCAAAGTCAGACGCTTAACTGGCTGAGCCACCAAGGTGCCCCAGCTTATGAATTATTTCAATTGGTATTTTATAATACAAGAACTTTATCAGTATTTGCTCATTAAAAAGATTTTCTGCACAAATGGACACTGACATTAAGTGTTCATTGTATAATTGTTGTGCAGGCAGTAAATTGGGAAATGGTGAGGTGAAGCACATAAGGTTGGAAATAGAGTTTCAGTTAATTATAAATTTATAAAATCTGTAAGAAATGGATGCACTGATAGATGCAAAATCATCTTAAAAGATGAGCTCATTGCCTGAAGAAGCCCTGATTAGGGTCTAATTGATTGCATTAATATTTTCAAAGATAGGAATTACTAAACATACAAAATATGACAGTAAAGGCAAGCCAGGTCCCCAGTATTTAATTGTCTCAGTCCATGGCAAGTGGGAGCCCACACAAAGGACTCAATCTGTGGACAGACTTGGGCAGCTTCAGTATTTCCTATGGAAGGGACTTATAGGAGGCAGTCCTTCTATCATGAGAAGCTGGGACCTGTTTTGAAAATTGCATTTGCAAATCCACATACTATTTTCACTGCAATTTAAGTTGCTTTAGGAATGCTGAAGGATATTGGGGGAGGCTAAAGGGCCATCCCTTGGTGCTCTATGATAGAGCTGAATGTCTCAGGATATCTTAGGGGCACTGGGACTTAGAGGAATGTGCCTTCATATCCAATACCTATTACACCAATTATTGGCATGATACTTTCATAAAATTATTCAATCTTTCTGAATCTTGGTTTGCTTGGTATAATAATATCTTGATCTTGGTTTGGATATTTGAATCAAGACTGAATGTATAAAAATGCTTAGTATGTACCCACCGATGATTAAATGCTAGTTATTATTATAACAGCTTAATGCATTAAATACTTCTCATTTTGTCACTCAAAAATTTTCTTTACCACTCTATTAGTCTCCTAATGCTGCTATAACAAATTACCACAAACACACTGACTTGAAATAGCATAAATTTATTATCTTATAGTTATGGTGGTGAGAAGTAGAAAATGGGTTGCACTGGGCTAAAATCAAGGTGTTGACAGGGCTGTGTACCCTCTGAAACTCTAGGGGAAAATCATTTCCTTGGTTTTTTTTCAAGCTTCTAAATACTATCCTTGGTTTGGGGCCCCCAGCTAGCAGTTCTGTCATTTGGCTCTCTGCTTCTTTCATTACATCTTCTTCCCTGAGTCTGACACTTCTGCCTCTCTCTTATAAGGATGACATTGGGCCTACTGAATAATTCCAGATAATCTTATAGTCTTCCCATTTTAAGACCCTTAAATTAATCACACCTGCAAACTCCCTTTGCCATGTAAGGTAATACATTCACCGGTGTGTTATCCAGGTGCCCCATGGAAATAAAATCAATATAACTATGTAATTTATTATAGGGAATTGGCTCATATGATTATGAAGGCTGTCATGTCCAAAATCTACAGTGTGGGCCAGCAGGCTCAAGACCCAGGAGAGTGGATGGTGCAGATAAAGTCTGAAGGCAGCCTGCTGGACAATTCCTTCTTGCTCAAGGAGGCTAGTCTTCTTTTTCTATTCAGGCCTTCGACTGGTTGGATGAGGCCCACCCACATTATGGAGAGCAATCTGTGTTCACCCATTTAAATGTTAATCTCATCCAAAAACACCCTCTTAGTCTGTAGAGGCCACTTTTAGGCAAACAGCCTTGAGCAATGAAGTACAGATAGGCCCATCAGGTGACCCACCTCAAAATATCCACAGGCCCTAAGTGACCAATGAGCTACTTTCAACCAGGCACAGTTACCAAAAAAGGGAGAATTCTATACTTCGCCATACCTCCTCACCTTCCCCCTTTAAAAACAGGCCCCACCCACTACCTCATTGCAGACAGCCTCTCTCCTCCCCTGTCCTGCTCACAGCTCCCTTGCAGTGTATTCAAGACACTTCTACCTCCTTCGTTCTGCTTCAGGTAAATTCTTTCATCTCCCATGCCACCAGCTTCCACCCAATCATTGCCCCACATTTGGGGGCCCTCATCCAATCGAGAGACACCTCATTTAGGTACCACATAGTTGACACATAAAACCATCACAACAGGTTTCAGGGATTAAAATTTAGAATCTTTTGGGAGAGGGGTGATTATTCTGCCTCCCACAAATATCTATCCATGTACTGAGCTCTGTGCTAACTACCAAATCTGTAAAAATAAGTTTCTGCTTTTAAGGAACTCACATTTAGTGGAAAGGACACGTAAATTGATAAGTACAATACAAAAGAGTAGGTGTAATGATAGAGTTATGCACAGTATGCCATGGTAATACTGAAGAGAGGCAAGTAATTCAGCCTGGGAGTGGGAAGTGCAGGTGGAGAAGGTGGGGGTAACAAAGAGAGCTTTCTAAAGGGGATAATGCTTAAGCTGAATTTTAAAGGGTATGTGGGAGTTTAAAAAGGGAAAAGGCATTGCAGGCAAAGGAATCAACCTGAGCATAGAGAAGTAACTACTCCTCTACGACTGATTCTAGTAGCTTTTCCATTATATTTTAACTTCACTTGAAGGTTTTTTTTGTTCTATAAAGAAATAATATGTTGGCTAGAGAACTCAAGGGCCCAGTTCTCTTGGCAATAATACTTTTCAGTAAAAATGAATAAATTGGCATTCAAGTGTATATACCAGTCTTTGTGGTGTAGTAAGAGCTACTGGTTACTGACCAAACAACAATCTTGCCCTTATCCTTCCTAACAGAAATCCAATTTTGTTCAGAGATTTGGTAGCAGAATACTCAGGGAAGGTGGGTCTCTCCTTAGCCCCAGGAGAAAAACTGTCAGTTTTTCTAATTCAATGGAAGTAATTCAATGGAAATAATCCATTCCTTTTTGTTGTGATTCCTTTAGGGGAGGTAGGTGACACTGTTGTTGTGGCCATTGAAACAAAAGAGAAAAGAGAAGTTGCCTGAGGAGCTTCTAGAAAATAGTTTTCTTCCTGATGAAAGGAATATATACATATATACCTATATATATATATCTATATATATCTATATATATCTTGATATATATATATAGATATATATATCAAGAGAGGCTCTTAGCCCTCCCTTCTTGTTTGTTTTTTGACTTTGTCATTTGTAAATGTGATGTTTGGCGCTAAGGCAGCTATTTTGTAACCATGAGAAAAACACTATTACATACCAAGCACGAGACGAGAAAGATGGAAAGAGCCTGGAGTTTTAGTGACATCCTTGAGCAGCTAGACCAAAGGTGCAGGGTGGCAGCCAATAACGACTTCATGTTGAGTGCCCCCAGACATCTGCAAAATAATCAAGCATTGTCTAGATTAACCTCCTCTACATTATTTATAAGAGCATTTGTTTTTTTGTCTTATCATAGTCTAGTATGCCAGACTCCAGGAGGATGTAGGAGGAAGAAAGAAAATTCCATTGTGTTCCCTCTCTCGCTGTCTCTCTGTCAAATAAATAAATACAAAGGTATATTTATTTTAAACATTTTCTAAACTCTCTCTACAAATGACTAAGCTTTGGACTTAGAATTCAGGAAAAATTGTCCCACCTCACACTGTCCACTTTTCCCTCCTATTTTTGGAACTTTGCTGTTCTAATCAGGTCTTAGACACTAAGAAAACTTTTTTACTTGCAGTATTTTTGCCCTTACCCATTATATTAGAAAGTTTTCAACTGTGCACAAAATTGTTTTTAGAGACATGCAGAAATGTTTAAACTTAGAAACAATATGGCTTATTTTTCCTTTATATCTTAAAAAATTTTTTTAAGTAATCTCTACACCCAGTGTGGAACTTAAACCCACAACCCCAAGATCAAGAGTCGCTTGCTCCACCGACTGAGCCTGACAGGCACCCTTTCCTTTACATTTTAATTCGTGTTTCTACATATGTAATTATATCCTCCCTGAAAGTCTCTAAAAAGTGTGAAGTTTACACATGCACATCTTTAAAATCATGGATTTCACTGTTTTGAGTATCACATTAACAAATAGTGAATAAAGAACTAGAGAATTTACCTATAATGAGTATTCTATTGAGTATTTTGGATTTTTAAAAACTATTTCTATTAAAGCATAGTAAATGTTCTGAACCATTATTGTGCATCCTTGCATTATATATTGATTTATAGCACATTTAAGTAGCAATTATTCTCACTGCTGCGAAGTGCTTGTTCTCTGCTCACTCAACATGCAAACATTTCAAATTACAGTACATTAAGATGTCAATGACAGAAGGGAACATTCTAAAAATAAAGTGATTTTTAAGCATTTTATAAAATGACTAACTCCTCCTTTACCAGTGAGGACATACTCTACACTCCTTCAAATGCTTCTTAAAAACCTTTATGAGACAAACAGACATACTTCTAATTATTCTATACTGGTGAAATAGTATCAGGAAATACTGTCTCCCTGATTCTTTAGCATTTTTTACCATAGAATTAGACTTGCTTTTCAGGCAAGAATGAACCTTGCTATGTACAAAGATAAATTTATGTATACTTTGTTGATCTTCTTGATGACCTCTTCATTTCCACTTTTGCCTAAAGCAGTACATTGATCTAATATCTTTTTTTTTAATTGAGATTTTTTTTTTTTAAGATTTTATTTATTTGACAGAAAGAGACACAGTGAGAGAGGGAACACAAGCAGGAGGAGAGGGAGGGGGAGAAGCAGGCTTCCCGCAGAGCAGGGAGCCCGATGCGGGCCTTGATCCCAGGATCCTGGGATCATGACCCGAGCCGAAGGCAGATGCTTAATGACTGAGCCACCCAGGCGCCCCTAAGATTTTGTTTTTAAGTGATCTCGACACCCAGCGTGGGGCTCAAACTCACAACCTCGAGGCCAAGATTTGCGACTGAACCACCCAGGTGCCCCTGATCTGATATCTTTTTTAAAAAGATTTTATTTTCTTTATTTGAAAGAGCGTGTGTGTGGGGGGGGGGGGGAGGAGGGGTAGAGGGAGAGGGGAAGCAGACTCCCCTCTGAGTGTGGAGCCTGACACTCATGACCCTGAGATCACGACCCTGAGATCATGATCCTGAGATCACAACCTGAGCAGAAACCAGGAGTCCACCCGCTCAACCAACTGAACAACCCAGGCATGCCTGATCTGATGATATCTTTAGGCAAGATTTACAGTGATTCTCAATTCTCATTCATGGAATGAAGGAAATGTTCAGAAAGTTCCCCTTCTGTGTGTCAATAAAATTAATTTGCCACTTCTTTGCCCCCCTCAAAGGCTTGAAAATTTTCTCTGAAATGCCCATGTATGAGCCAGGAATTTCAATACCATTTTTAGACTCTTCTGAGTCTAATATATTTGATAAAACACTCCCTTTTCTGGATGGGTTATGAAAATATTGTTTAAGGCAAGTCTGATCCCTGGTGAGCCCAACATTTTGGATTGCCTTACTCAGAAAAGAGTTTTATTAATTTATTCTTTCAACAAGTATTTATTGAGTGCCTGCAATGGGGTGGATGCTAGAGATATATCAGGGACCAAGACAAAACTGGTTCTCTGTTTTGTTTCAACCCGGAGGGAAAGGGATATGGTGAGACAGGATGTAAGAGAAGGAAAACAGCTCACATTAACTGAGGGACCTCTCTCTCTCTGTGCCTCTTACTGTCTAAGTGTGATGACATTTAAACCTCACAGAAACCCTATGAAAAAGGTATTTTTCTCATTATCCACATTCTACTGATGAAGAACTGAGACTTAGAGGAATATCTAACTTGCTCAAGACTAAAGAGCTCATAAGCACCAGAGCAAGGAATTCAACTCCAGTTTGCCTGACTTCAAACTCTATCCACTTAAACACTATGCCAAAATGCCTCTCTATTATCGCATGGTGATAACTACCACTGAAAAAAAAAGATTTTGTTTTTCTTGTTTGAAAATAACATTTTCCTTCATATTGAGTTAAAGCACTTTCTCTATGGGTTTGGCAATCCAGTTGGATGTCCTTGGGCCTGAGTGCTATCCTTTCTCACTGAAAGAAAGTGGGTTGTCATCTTAAAATAAGCAAGCCAGAGTGGCCTCTGGTGTGTGTGTGTGTATACACCTTATTTCCCATATATATATATATATATATATATATATATATATATATATATATATATTCTCATATATAAATATATATATATATATACTTCCCATATATATGGGAAATAAGTCTGCAACATATATAAACAAATGGAGAATTTCAACAAAGAGAAAATTTTAAAAATCAAATGAAATGTTAAAAATGAAGATATGATATTAACTACCAAGAATTCATTTCATGGGCTTCAAAGCAATCTGGACACAGTAGAGAAAATAATTACTGAACTTGAAGACATTTGGGTCAACAGCCATTACCCAAACTAAAACACAAAGAGAAGAGAGAGAGAAAAATAAAAACAGATTGTAACATCTGAGAACTTTGGAACAATACCACTGATCTAAAATATATCATTGGAGCCCAAGAAAGGGAGGTGAAAGAGTGGGGAGTTTCCAATAATTTTCCAAAATGTTTTTAAAGACATTAACTCACAGAACCAAGAAGCTCGGCAAATGACACGTGAGATAAATACAAGGAAAACACACATATTTATATTATAGTCGAACTACAACATCTTTAAATTGCCAAAAGAAAAAAAGTCAACTTATACCCCAATGATTCTTTTAAAAGAAGTACAAAATAGAGACATTTTCAGATAGATAAAAGATGAGAGAGAATTGGTTGACAGCTGACCTAAACTAAAAGAAATGCTAAAAGAAATTTTTTGGTTTAAAGGGAAATGATACTCGATAAAAGCTGGGTCAGCAGGAAGGAATAAAAAGCACCAAAAGTCTTAATATATCTTTTTAATATTCTTTATTTCATATATATATATATATATTATATGTTACATATATCTTATATACGCTTACATAGATGATAGATAGATAATAGAGACAGAGATAGAGATATAGACAGATTCCTGTAACCTGCAAAAACTGGAGGGAAAATAAGGTCCCATTTATAGGGACAAGGAAAAAAAACAAAAGTAATTTACGGAAAGCTACTAAGAGTGGTATGGAGTCCTTATGAATGCAGTTTAGGCATCGGCAAGGGTGCCCTTACCCTGCAGTCCTGAGTTCCAGATATGATTGGTTCAAACCTCCCGTTTCCATGCCCTGAATTCTTTCTATTCTCTGCATGTTTGTGTCTATTCCTTTATCTCTGCTGTGACTTTAACGCAAGTCAGGGCACACAGTACCTGCTCTGTTCCCCTCTCCCAAAGTAGTTTTGAAATAAAAGATTGTATCGAGTTGTAGAGATTTTACTGAAGATAGACGCCTGCAACCCCACTTCAATCAACTGAACATTCAGAACATTCCTGTTGTAAATGTCTCACTGCCGAGATTTTTCTCACTGGCCTCCTCACCTATGTACTATGCATCCTTCCACCATCACAACAGCTTCTCTTTATCTGGCTACTGTTCTGATCCTTTTCTCTCTTCTTTTCTCTCTCAAGAACTAAATAAAATTTTTCTCATGTTCTCATGCAGAGAAGCTTAGCCATTCCTCTCATTGCTTTGGCTCCTGTCAACATTCTTACCTTCTTCCCAGAGCTACTTCACTGCACAGCTCCAGGGGCCCCACTTACATTGTAGTCCATGTCCATGGACTTGTATCACGCACAGATTGAGCAGCAGTACGTGGTAGCCTTACCCCTATTTTATTAAGATATTTTCCCAATCAAAGACTTTTCTGGTGTCAGCTATTATGCTAATAATCTCCACCTATAATACATAAAGGACCTACAGAAATTTTTAGGAGATTGAAAAAAAGTTAAGTGGAAAGCTATGCTATGTACTTGACAGGAAGTCTAATGTAGAAATGTCTACTCTTTTCCAATTACTCCTAGGTGTCATCAATTCTAATTAAGATATCAACAGCTTTTCTTTTCTTTTTTGGTATATGACAATTTTATAAGACATTTGAATAATTGCACAGAAGAGAACAGCAAAAATAAATCTCTTGGAAAAAAATAATGAGAACAAATATTAGACCTTACAATAACTCATTAACACATGGAACCATCATCTAATTAGCTAGTTTCCCATCAAGCTAGCTATCTTTGATCTATCTTGGTGAACATTTGAAGCCTCTCTTTCTTTTAATAATATCTCTCCCTTCTTCTGGAGAAGGGCATCACCCCCACTATGCATCCAATAATGGTTTTTGTGGAGTTGCCAATTGTAACACCCTGCTCCCTGGCCAAAAAGTGGACATGTAACATAGGCAGGATCAGAGAAAACTATCTTCTTGACCATAATGATTGGCCTAGGGATAGGTAAATTACTTGAGTCACTCAGTGTTTTCCTTAGAAAAATCCAAAATGAAGCTGAGAAAATATATCCTCTTCTAGGAAAGATAACTGGGATGATAGAAGCCCAAGGCTGCTGGCAGATATGTTTTCTGTCAGTGCAAAAGGCCCATCTGTTATAGGAGAGAGTGAAGCCAAGCAGAAGGAAGTAAAGATGAGAGATGGAATGGGTGAAAGAGAAGATCCTGGAGGTATTAAGTCCCAGACTGAATTTCTGAAGATCCAGAACCTATCTGGTTCCAGAAGGTCTTCTCTCAATTCTCAAAGTTTCTCTAGTTTATTTCTGATAATATAGACAGAGATTTAGTGATAGAGATATAATGACAGGAAATATTTCACTTCACTGTGCCCACCTCTCTCCTGGTTACCATTCAAAGGAGGAAAGGAAGAGGCACATCCTGATTGGTCAGGATCCCAGACATGTTTTAGGGTTATGATTTGCTATGGGATGATTTCACTTTAAGTTAATGGTAGTGGTTATGATGTTGATGGGAATGGTGGTGATAAGAGTATTCATATTTGCAGGGCACCTGGCTGGCTCAGTCAGTAGAATATGCAAATCTTGGCCTCGAGGTTGTGAGTTTGAGCCCCACTCTGGGTGTCGAGATCACTTAAAAACAAAATCTTAGGGGCGCCTGGGTGGCTCAGTCATTAAGCGTCTGCCTTCAGCTCGGGTCATGATCCCAGGATCCTGGGATCAAGGCCCACATCGGGCTCCCTGCTCTGCGGGAAGCCTGCTTCTCCCTCTCCCACTCCCTCTGCTTGTGTTCCCTCTCTCGCTGTGTCTCTCTCTGTCAAAAAATAAATAAAATCTAAAAAAAAAAAGAATATTTGTCAACATATATATATATTTAAAAAAAAGAGTATTCATATTTGCTATAATAGCAGCAGTAGTCGCTCTGCTCCTGGATGTGCTGGAAGGTGCTTGGATGTCCTGAAGTTTCTCTAGGTATTATTTGCCTTTAGGGTTGAAGTGGGGATCAGTTGCTTGGGAAAGTAGATGGTATAGAAGCTGTAATTGGTATGGAATAATAGAATCTGAACAGACAAATGGCATGAATTATTTTATGCAAACTCTGTGGGAGTTTTACCATGGGTAGAACTCTTTCCAAAATTCTCCTTTACTAGAAACACTGGGGTTCTCCTTATTTGGGGGGAAATCTGAGCATACTCTGTCTTAGCTTTAAGCTGACTTCAACTGTGTATTTTTCTGGGTTATCCTAGGTTACTCCAGGATAATAAGGCCTCCCACACCATTGAGACAGCTCAAGATTCCCATTCTAACTCTTCCTGGCATGATTTTCTGCCATCCCCCCTCATTCATTTCACCTGTATGTTTTTACCCCCTCTCATTTAGGGAGTTTATGAAACTCTCTACTGAGTATTTCATCTGTCTTGAACATTCATTCATTGATCCATCCACTTACTCAAATATATATTTAATGAGTGCCTACTATGTACAAATCATGATGCTAGTTGTACCCCAGGAACTTTTAGCCTTGTAGGAAGACAGACATGGAAGCACTTTAATAAAAAATTGCTAAATCCAGTCCCATGTAGCAAGATCTTGATATGGTTGATCCAGCAACCCTCCCTCAGTATCTCAGTGTTTTCTGCCCTTTCTTTCCTGTGTTATATACCCAGTCCCCTCCCAAGAGTATAGCTGAGGACACTTAGTTCAACCTTCTAATCATAAGCAAATTCGAGCATCTCCTATCCTCCTTACTTCTTTGCTTACAAAACAGGGGAAGAATAACTGCCCCAACTATAACACATGATGTCTTCCTCTATATGCATGTTATAGTACCAGAGCCCCTGGCCATAAGTCCAAAGAATCTGGCTTTTTCTAGGGCAAGGATAGGAAGTGGGGAAAATTCCATATCCCTGGTCCTGCAAAATACTTCCTAATGCCCTACCAAAGATGGCAATGGAAGGGCAGCAGGAAAAGATGTAAACCTGAAGACAAGGGATTTCACTGTTAGCCGGTGAAAATATAATTCCATGCAATAAACTTGCTTTCATAAAATAGGATTCAGTAGTTCATTTATATTAGTATTTGTATTATCTATTTTTTTGTATCTATTAAAGAAATTTAATCCATCATTGAATATTTCTTTTTTTATTAATTAACATATAATGTATTATTTGTTTCAGGGGTTAATGTAGATTAAAAAGTGACTAATCTTGGGGTGCCTGAGTGGCACAGTGAGTTGAGTGTCTGACTCGTGGTTTCAACTCAAGTCGTGATCTCAGGGTGGTGATCTCAGGGTTGTGAGATCAAGCCCCACCTCAGGCTCTGCTCTTCCTGGAGTCTGTTTAAGATTCTCTTCTCCCTCTGCCCCTCCACCCCACCAAGCTCTTTCTCCTCTAAAAAAAAAAAGTGACTAACCTTTAAATTTCACTTTTATATGCTTTTGTTTACTCAGCTCTCATACTTTAATTATCATCTTAAAATACCACCTACTATGACAGTGGCATGTAAGCTTTAATTACTGTTTAATTTTATAGCAAAGTATTATTGTATTTTCTATTGTTTTATGGATTGTGTTGTAATGCAAAATTGTGACTGAATTAAAAATGTATGATAAAACTAGTGTATATTGTACAAATAGAAGTAGTTGGGAAATAAAAAACATTGCCCTGTTTTTTTCCTCTCAAATTCCACTTCCCAGAAGCCACATCACTTTGTTTAAGCATGACAGTTTTTCCCCACAAATCCCACAAATGAGTTTAGACACACACACACACACACACACACACACAATCTTATAATCAGCTTTCTCCATGAAACAATCTGTGCTATGTAGTATATTTAACTGTTTATCAAAATACAATTAGAATAATTTTAGCTTTTTCACTATTATAATAACTTCATAACATATAATCTTGCATGATTATGTGATATACCTCTAAGGCAGACTTCTAGAAATGGAATTGCTGGGTCAATGACTAAATACATTTGAAATTCAGACAGATGCTGTGGAAATGCCATCTAAGGAGGTTGTAGCCACCTGTGGTCTTACCAGCAGCACGTATCTGACCATGCCTGTTTGTAATCTTTGCCAAGCTGGTAGCCAACGTGGTATAACAGTGTTATTTTAATATGCATTTCGTTCATCGTGAATGAGATCTAGCACCTTATCATATATTTATTAACCATTTGTATTTCTGCTTCTTTGAACTATATTCTTTTTGTGGCTGGATTTTTTTTAATATTGTGGATAATTTCCAAGAATGTATATTATGTACATGTTTTTGAGTTTCACATTAAATGACTAAAATTTTTTAAGCATACCATTAACATTAGACATAGACAGATGCCAGGGTCTTATATAATGAAATAATGATTTTTGATATGAGGAGAAGACCCCCCAGTCCCTCTGGGTCCCTGGGATCCTCCTCCTTCCCACATTGCAGAGCGGCAGTTTTTCAGTTCCCGTGGATGATAGTCTCAGACATTCACATCCTCTTTAAACAGCCACACAGCATGGTTTCTGTAGCCTCAAAAATTGTAGCGCAGGGCGCCTGGGTGGCTCAGTCATTAAGCGTCTGCCTTCGGCTCAGGTCATGATCCCAGGGTTCTTGGATCGAGTCCCACATCGGGCTCCCTCCTCGAGGGGAAGCCTGCTTCTCCCTCTCCCACTCCCGCTACTTGCGTTCCTGCTCTCGCTATCTCTGTCTCTGTCAAATAAATAAATAAAATCTTAAAAAAAAAAATTGTAGCGCAAAATTATAAAAATTGTAGAGGATGGGCTAGCTCGGTGCTAACAGCACAGAAAGCTTTTCGGAGCTCATGTAAGAAGGAGGTAAGAAACATGATGATGCCATGTGTGACACTAAAAAGCTGGGGTTGGCCCAGGTCTCAAGTGCACCAGTGAAAGAAACAGGAGACAGGAGTCAAATGCAAGGGGGAAGATCGCTAGTACTGGGGTGAGTCTGATAATGGAAGGCCACACAAAGATTCAGCAAAGGACCTATTTATCTTTGTTTCAATTCAATTTAAGTAGCTCGCTAACATAGGGACACCCCTGAGCAGAACAAACCAGCTGTTTTAAAGTTTGTTTGTTGGTTGGTACTGGTGGTTTTTGGTTGCAAGCTCAGGTCCTGACTCAAATGAGTTCAGGCTAAAAACGAATTCACTGGTTTATGTAAAAGGAAGTTGAGGATTAACTACTTTCAAGCTTCCTGGCTGGCTCTTGAGGGCTGTCCCTTATTTCTGGCTCTGGCCTGCTTTTCTCCACATGGGCTCCTTATCCCATGGGCGGTCCCTATGGTCACCAGCAGCATTAAGGTTTTACCAAACAAATGTCAGGTGACTTCTTAAGTGCTGGGAATATAAACATGAATGAGAAGACATCATCCCTATTCTTTCTTTTCATTTAATAAAAATTTATTATTACTCCCATTTTTAGAGAACTCATCTCTATTCCCTTTATTAAATAGCTAATTCCTTCCATTCCTGGACTATTTTTGTTCTTTTTCCACCTATAACCTCTTTAGTAAATTCCAACGTATATACAGTTTTTTACCTTTTCACTTGGATATTTCATTTCAGCTTGCCCAAGAATATAATCTTTATATTTTTATTGATGGCTGCCTATTTGTCCATTGTATCAATATTTTCATATTTAGACACTTTAGGGGTTTTTTAGAGCAGTTTTAGGTTCACAGCAAAATTGAGGAGAAGGTACAGAAATTTCCCATATACTCTCTGCCCCAACACGTGCACAACCTCCCCCATTTATCAACACCTGGCACCAGAGTGGGACATTTGTTACAACTGATGAACCTACATTGACATATCATTATCACCCAAAGTCTATAGTTTACATTAAGTTTCACTCTTGGTGTTGTATATTCTGTGGGTTATTACAAATAAAAATGACATACATCCACCATAATAGTATCACACAGTATATTTTCAATGCCTTAAAAATCCTCTGTGCTTTGCCTATTCATCCCTTACCAGTACCCACTGCCTCCAACCCCACAATCCCTGACAACCACCCATGTTTTTATTGTCTCCATAGTTTTACCTTTTCCAAATGTCATGTAGTTGGAATCATACAATATGTAGACTTTTCAGATTGGTTTCTTTCCCTTAGTAATGTGCTTTTAAGATTCTTTTGTGTTCTTTTCATGACTTGATAGCTCATTTTTTTTTTCGGCCCTGAATAAGATTCCATTGTCTGGATGTACCACAGTTTATTTATTCATTTACCTACTGAAGGACATCTTGGTTGATTCCAATGTTGGCTATTATGAATAAAACTGCTATAAATATCCATGTGCAGGTTTTTGTGTGGACACAAGTTTTCAACTCCTTTGGATAAATACCAAAGAGCACAATTGCTGGATCGTATGGTAAGAGTATGTTTAGTTTTGTAAGAAATGAAGAAGCTGTCTTTCAAAGTAGAGGTACCAGTTTGCGTTCCTACCAGCACTGAATGTGGGCTTTTGCTGTTCCACATCCTAGCCAGCATTTGCTGTTGTCAGTGTTCCAGATACTGACCATTCTAATAGGTGCGCAGTGGTCCTTCACTGTTGTTTTAATTTGCACTTCACTGATGATATGTGATGTGAAGCATCATATGCTTGTTTGCCATCTGTATATCTTTGGTGAAATGTCTGTTAAGATCCTTGGCCTATTTTTTTTTTTTTTAAGATTTTATTTATTTGACACAGAGAGAGAGAGAGAGAGCACAAGCAGGGGGAGCGGCAGGCAGAGGGAGAGGGAGAAGCAGACTCCCCGCTGAGCAGGGAGCCCGATGCGGGGCTCGATCCCAGGACTCTGGGATCGTGACCTGAGCTGAAGGCAGCCGCTTAACTGACTGAGCCACCCAGGCGCCCCATCTTTGGCCTATTTTTTAATCAGGTTGTTTGCTTTCTTATAGTTGAATTTTAAGAGTTCTTTTTTAATTTTGGATAACAGTCCTTTAATAGATATGTTTTGCAAATAGAAATGTTTTGCAAATATTTTCTCCTAGTCTGTACCTTGTCTTTCTTTTTTCTTTTCTTTTCTTCTTTGCTTTTTAGAGAGGGGGAGAGAGAGATATGGGGGAGGGGCAGAGGGAGAGAGAGAGTCTTAAGCAGGCTCCACGCCCAGCATGGAGCCCGACGCGGGGATCAATCTCACAACCCTGAGATCATGACCTGATCTGAAGTCAAGAGTCGGATGCTTAACTGACTGAGCCACCCTGGCATCCCTCTTCTTATTGTCTTTGATATTGTTTTTTCATGGAGCAGAAGTCTTTTTTTTTTTTAAGATTTTTTATATTTATTTATTTGAGAGAGAGAGGGAGCATGAGAGGGGGGAGGGCCAGAGGGAGAAGCAGACTCCACTGAGCAGGGAGCCTGATTCGGGACTCGATCCTGGGACTCCAGGATCATGACCTGAGCCGAAGGCAGTCTCTTAACCAACTGAGCCACCCAGGTACCTCAAGAAGTCTTTAATTTTAATAAGTCTAGCTTATTCATTGTTTTTTTTATGGACCATACCTTTGGGGTTGTATGTAAAAAGTCATCGCCATACCTAGTTATCTAGGTTTTCTCCTATGTTATCTTCTAGGAGTTTTATCGTTTTGCATTTTCCATTTAGATCTGTGATCCATTTTGAGTCAATTTTTGCGAAGGGTGAAAGACCTGAGTCTAGATTCACTTTTTTGCATGTGGATGTCCAGTTGTTTTGGGACCATTTGTTGAAGAGACTATCTTTGTTCCATTGTATTGCCTTTGCTCCTTTGTCAAAGATCAGTTGACTATATATATTTGGCTTTATTTCTGGGCTATTTTGTTCCACTGATATATTTGTCTAGTCTTTTGCTGGTATCACCTTCTTGTTTACTATAGCTTTATAGTCTTGAAGTTGGATAGAATCAGTTCTCCAATTTTGTTCTTTTTTTCAATATTGGCTGGTTATTCTGGGTCTTTTGCCTCTCCATATAAACTTCAGAATTGATTTGTCAATGTCCACAAAATAAGGTGCTGGGATTTTTATTGGGATTGCATTGGATTTATATATCAAGTTGGGAAGAACTAACATCTTGACAATATTGAATCTTCATATCTATGAACATGGAATATCTCTCCACTTATTTAGTTATTTGATTTTGTTCTTCAGAGTTTTGTAGTTTTTCTCATATAGATCTTGTACATATTTTGTTAGATTTATACTGAAGTGTTTTATTTGGGGAGCTCCTAATGTAAATTGTATTGTGTTTTTATTTTATTTTATTTTATTAAATATTTTATTTATTTATTTGACAGAGAGAGACACAGTGAGAGAGGGAACACAAGCAGGGGGAGTGGGAGAGGGAGAAGCAGGCTTTCCGTGGAGCAGGGAGCCTGATGTGGGGCTCGATCCCAGGACCCTGGGATCATGACCTGAGCCAAAGGTACACGCTTAATGACTGAGCCACCCAAGCGCCCCTGTATTGTGTTTTTAATTTCAAATTCTACTTGTTCATTGCTGTCATATACAAAATGATTGACTTATGTATATTAATCTTATATCTGGGAAACTTGCTATAGTTAATTGTTAGTCACAAGGGTTTTTTGTTGTTGATTCTTTTGGATTTCCCACATAGATGATCATGCCCTCTGCAAAGAAAAGACAGTTTTCTCTCTTCCTTCCTAATCTGTGTACCTTTTATTTCATTTTCTTGTCTTATGGTATTAGCTGGTACTTCCAGTACAATGTTAAAAAGGAGTGGTGAGAGGAAATATCCTTGCCTTATTTCTTATCTTAGTAGGAAAGCTTTTAATCTCTCACCATGTATGAGCTGTAGATTTTTTGTAATTTTTTTAAATCAAGTTGTGGAAGTTCCCCTTTACTCCTAGTTTACTGAGAGTTTTTATGATGAACAGATGTTGGGTTTTGTCAAATCCTTTTTCTGAATCTGTTGATATGATCATGTGATTTTTCTTTTTTAGCTTGTTGACATGATGGATCACATTAATTGATTTTTTAATGTTGAACCAGCCTTGAATACCTGGGATAAATCCCATTTGGTTGTGGTGTATAATTATTTCTATACACTGTTGGATTTAATTTGCTAATATTTTGTTGAGGATTTTTGCATCTATGTTGATGACAGATATTGGTCTATAGTTTTCTTTTCTTATAATATCAGTTACAAGATAATTTGTCTGGTTTTGATATTAGGGTAATGCTGTCCTTACAGAATGAGTTAGAAAGTATCCCTTCTGCTTCTATCCTCTGAAGAGATTATAGAGAATTAGTATAACTTTTTCCTTAAATGTTTGCTCAAGGTAAAATTTTAAAGTACAGTTTTCATTTGGAAATTATATAGTATCATAGAGTAAAAAGAGCTCAGATCCTAAGCAGGTTTTCTGAATAATCATCACAGGAAAATGAAGTGCAGGATCACCTAGAAACCTGTCCTCGGCATTGTGTTAGGTGTTTGATAAACACACACACATACACACACACCCCTATATGGATAAATAAATATATATCAATTTCTTTAGTTTAAAATTAACATTTTAATCTTGATATAATTTCAGACCTTTGTTGCAATAACTACAGAAAATTTCCACATATCCTTCACCTAGATTCCTCAAACATTAATATTTTATTATCATTTTCTCTGTGAGACGTTCAGACATGATGTTCCATTACTCTTAAATACTTCAGCATATATTTCCTACAAACAGGAACATTCTTTTATAAAACCAGAGCACAATGATTAAAATCAGGAAACTGGGGCACCTGGGTGGCTCAGTCATTAAGCGTCTGCCTTCGGCTCAGGTCATGATCCCAGAGTCCTGGGATTGAGCCCCGCATCAGGCTCCTTGCTCGGCAGAGAGCCTGCTTCTCCTTCTCCCTCTGCCCCTGCTTGTTATCCCTCTCTTCCTGTCTCTCTCTCTGTGTCAAATAAATTAATAAAATCTTTTAAAAAATCCATTTAAAATTAGGAAATTAACACTGATGCCAAAGTATTGTCTGATATATGGATCATATTCAAAATTTGCCATTTGTCTTAATAATGTTTGCTATAGCAAAACAAAAGTCTGGATCGTATGTTATATTCAGTTTTTATTCAATTTGAAATAATTCCACGGTCTTTTTTTTTGTCTTTCATGACATTGACATCTTTTTGGAGTACAGGCAATACATTTTGTAGAATATCCCTCAATTTAGGTTTGTCAGATGTTTCTTCATGATTAGATCTAGGATGTGGCTTTTGGTAGGAATATCACAGAAGTGATGTTTTCTTCTTAATGCATCCCTGCAGGATGCATATAATACCAGTTTATCCCATGTCCCTCTTTTTAAAGTACTTAGCATCTAGGATTGGTGACAGGCACACAGAGAAATAACTGTAATATAGTCTGATTAGCACAATAAGAGAGGCATGCATGTGTGTGTGACGTCTTTCATTCCTTCCTTACATTCTCTGGCTCTCCTTTTTGCCCCAGTTGTTGCTGCCACAACCAACTATGTACACTCCGCCATGGCCTTGCCTCAAGTGCATGGATCATCTCTTGCTTCTTTGCAGTAAGGGCTTTTCTGCTACCACCATGGGGAATGCCTGCAGAAGCCCATCTAGCTGTTTTGGCATAGGCACAGACTGGGGAGTGTGAGGGAGTTGACACTCACCAAGGCAACCTTCTACCACTGAGATGTAGAGCCAGGGAATCCATCATCTCCTCTTCTGTGTCAGACAATTCTGATGATTCTGAGACACAATTCACACAGCCCTCCAAGGCCTCTTCAGTAGGACCAAGCTCCAGGTGGCCACAATGGTGACCAGCTCAATAATGTACCCTTAGATTAGCTTTCTTTCTTTCCATTTATCATTCTTCTCCAGACCCCTCTGTCCCCTGCTCCTGCCCTATGGAACTATTTCCCAGAGTAAACCAACTGCATCCAAGTCCTTGTCTCAGACTCTGCCTTTCAAGGGAACTCAAAATAAGACATTTGATATGAGGAGTAGACCTAGAAAGCAGACCATCAGGAAGGGATTCTGGAATTGAATCCCTTGCCAGTCAGACTTACCACTGTGGGTAGAAAGTGTAGGTAGTGATAACTCCTAGCCTGAATCAGGATCACTAAGGTTTTCACTGGTAGATGTTTGGGATGAGGTATAGATGGAAAGTCAAGCATTTGCTTATGGACTGGGAATGTTCCTTGAACAGTTTAAAGACAGTGGTACTTTTTTTTATTCGAGTATAATTAACATACAGTGTTGTATTAGTTTCAGGTGTACAATATAATGATTCAACAATTCTATACATTTCTCAGTACTCATCAGGGTACCTGTACTCTTAATCCCCTTTATCTGCTTTCCCCAACCTCCTACCCACCTCCCCTCTGGCAACCACCCGTTTGTTTTCTATATTTAAGAGTCTGTTTTGTTTTGTTTCTTAAATTCCACATATAAGTGAAATCATATGGTATTTGTCTTTCTCAGACTGGCTTATTTCATTTAGCATTATACCTTCTAAGTTCCATCTGTGTTGCATAAATCTCTTCGAATTAGTGTTTTCATTTTTTGGAGGGGTAAATATCCAGTAGTGTAATTACTGTATCATATGGCAATTCTATTTTTGATTTTTTGAGGAACACACATACTGTTTTCCATAGTGGCCATACCAATTTGCATTCCTCGCCAACACTCACTATTTCTTGTGTTTTTGACTTTAGCCATTCTGACAGGTGTGAAGTGATATCTCATTGTGGTTTTGATTTGCATTTCCCTGATGATTAGTGATGTTGAGCATCTTTTCAAGACAGTATTTATAAGACCTGTGGATTGACTCACTTTTGTTAAGGGCTTTTGAAGACTTTAAAAAAAAAACAAAAACAGACTCAAGTTACCAACCTTCAATTCAAGACAGGCTGTGAAAATCAGAAAGCCTCCAAAGCAGTATTTAAAGACATGCTTATGTTTTGCACCCATAGAGGAAACTGTGCTGATAATCAGATCCGAGATTGATCAATAAGGTAGTATAGCTACAAGGAGACTGAATGCACTGCCTTGACAAGTCCTCTATGCCAAAGAAGGGCCTTGGTACGGAAAGAAAGGAACCCTAAGACTTGCTACTGTAGCATGTAGGTGGACAAGCCTGAGAAATTCAAACCCCCAGATTGTTCTGAACTCTGTATTAGCCTAACTTGAGAATACCCTCCCATTTTCTGGAGACACTACAAAAACCTCAGATGAGGCAATAGCATATAATTAAACAAAGAATGTTAAGACTTGGTTAATATTTTACCTGAAAGGACTGAGGATACAGGTATAGGAATGAATTTTTAAAGTGTTGGGCCAAGGAGGGCAGAATATAAAGGTGGACAGGAGAGAATTTATTGACATTGAAAAATACTCTCATGACATAGCAAGGATACATGGAGCTAGTCATAATATATTGCTAGGATGGTTCTCTAAAGTTTAGATAGAATGAAGGGCTATAGGAAATGAAGGAGAGATTCTAGAAGTGCCTTAACTGCCTTAAAGAAGGTGTCAGAAGTCTTAGGGAGGTTGGAATAAATTTAAAAAACGAGACCTGAGAATCTACCATCTGACTATGTTCCTTGTAAGGGCCCAGAAGACATACCCATCTCCAAGGCAGTAAGAAATACAGCAATGAGGGTAGCATTGGCATCTTTGAAAAGCTCAGTCATAGCTATTCACTGTAGTTGACAGTAAGAGATGCTGCTGTGGAACTGGGCTCCCCAATATCAATTAGACTGATAAAAATCCAAAATAGCAGAGGCCAGATGGAGCACATGACTGACAGAAGGAAAGTTTACATAATTATAATAATGGACTGCAAGGCCACAGTGGCAACTAGAAGGTCTTCACCCACAGCGCTCTGTGATAATGATTAATAGACCACTGTGTTCCTCAGGGCAAGTTAAATGAGTGTCCACTAGGGTGTTACTTGACATATATGTATAATCAGAAACAGTGAACAACTGGTGAACAGAAGGCTGATGCCAGCTAGCTCAATGAAAAGTTGCAAGCTCTCACCCACTTTACAGATTAAGCAAGTTCTCAGACTTAAAGCTCATCATTTGAAGGGGATGCTGAGTAAAGACTCACCAATACTAAAACAAGTATATATACTACATATTCTCCCAATTATTCTCCAAAAGGACATATGCCCATTTATGGGGAAATTGTACATTGAGAAAAGGGAAGCGTTTAGGCATTTCAAGGCTTGTTGGATACAGGTTCTGAGCTGACACTAAATACCAGAAAGCTAGAAGCACTATCATAGCTTTCAGGTAAGTGGGAGCTCATGGAAACCAGCTAGCTCAGGTTCCTCTCACAGTGGTCCCATGGAGTCACAGACCCACTTTTGCTTATATCCCTGGTTTCCAAATGAATGTTTGGAATGGATATACTCAGAAACTAGCAGAACCTTCACTTTGGTTTCTTGTCCTGTGCAGTAAAAATTATTATAAGAGGAAGGACCAGTGGAAGCCCCTGAAACTGCACATTCTCCCTGGCTAAGATAGTGCATCAGAAGGAATACAGGAATATATTTCCTCCTCAGAGGAAATATAGAGACTAGTGCCACCATCAAAGACTTAAGGGATGCATAGGTGTTGGTAGTCATCATATCCCTATTCACCTCGCCAATTTAGCCTGTTTGGCCACTGCAAAAACCATAGTAGAAAGTTATGGTGGACTACTATAAACTTAGCCTAAGAAGAGCCCAAGCACAACTGCTGTGCCAGATATGGTATATTTGATAGAATATAACCACACAGCTTTTGGCACCTAGTACATAGTTATTGCTCTAGTGAATAGGTTCTTCTCAATCCCTGTCAGTAAAAGGAGCAAAAGTGGTTACCATTTATGTGGGAAGGAGAGCAGAACATATTCACTCTCTTGCCCCAAAGCTATGTTAATTTTCATGCTGTCTATCACAATACGTGTAGTCCACAAGGACATTGATCAAGTTGACATTCTATAGAACATCATGCTACACTGATAAGGTGAGTAGCGAGGTGCTTCCACACCCAATGATAACCATAAATGGACAAATGCAACAGCCTTTACCCAATCAGGCTAAAGCAACTAAGGGCTTTAGCCCCTCCAAGATTAAGAAGTGGATAACCCACCTGGTAAACAACCTAGGTAAAGCAGAGTGGTGGAAGAGAGAGAGGAAGAATGTTAATTATGGCCTTGAGATCAGTTACGGTTTGTAAGGGAATAGTGCTTGTCTCTCTAACACTCCTGTATCAAATCCTTTGTGGGCATTGCTGTCGGCTACCACCTTGAAGGCTCTCTGGTACACTACATATAAGGCAGGCTACTAGCAGATCTGAGTAATACACAGAGTGGAGTATATCAGACATCTGTTCTGCCCACTTCATATCCAGTTGAGCCGACGTTGGGGTGCCTGGGTGGTGCAGTCAGTTAAGCATTCAACTCTTGGTTTCTGCTCAGGTCGTAATCTCAGGGTCATGGAATGAGCCCTGCATTGGGCTCCATCTTACTTTGTTTTCTTTGCTGGGGTTTTCTAAAAAGAAGAGCCTGAGACAAAGTTCACATTCATATTCACTTAGTTTGGGACATGATCCCAGGGAAAAAAAGTTGGAGGTAGAGGACTAGAAGTAAAACAGGATAACAAAAAATCAGTGCAGAGGTACATTATTGATCTAATTACCTTTACAGGCAAGAGGGCTTTGCCTTGCCAGAGAGCTTCTGAGAGGGCAGAATTAGTAACTGCTTGCTGACACACAGATGGTCTGTTTCAACTACTCAACAATACTGTTGTAATGTGAAGGCAGTCTTTAAGAATACTAAACTTTATAATATTGAACTTTGAATTTCACTTAATTCTTAAAAAAACTGTTATAAAATTTTAATTCCAGTATAATTAACATACAGTGTTATATTAGTTTCAAGTGTACAATATAGTGATTCAACAATTGTGTACGTTACTCAGTGCTCATCATGACAAGTGTACTCTTAATCCCTTTCACCTGTTTCACCCATCCTCCCATCCACCTCCCCTCTGGTAATCATCAGGTTGTTCTCTATAGTTAAGAGTCTGGGTTTTTTTTTTTGTCTCTTTTTCTGTTTTTCTTGAATTCCACATATGAGTAAAATCATATGGTAGTTGTCTTTCTCTGATTGACTTATTTCACTTAGTGTTATACTCTCTAGATCCATCCATGTTGTGGTAAATGGCAAGATTTCATTCTATGGTTGAGTAATATTCCATGGTGTGTGTGTATATGTGTGTGTGTGTATATATATATATATATATATATATATATATATCACTTCTTTATCCATTCATCTATTGATGGACGCTTGGGCTGCTTCCATAATTTGGCTATTGTAAATAATGCTGCAATAAACATAGGGGTGCATATATCTTTTCAAATTAGTGTTCTTGTATTCTTTGGGTAAATACCCAGTAGTGGAATTACTATATCATATGGTAATTCTATTTTTAATTTTTTAAAGGAAACTCCATACTGTTTTTCACAGTGACTACACCAATTTGCATTCTCACCAACAGTGCACAAGGGTTCCTTTTTCTCCACATCCTTGCCAACATTTGCTATTTCTTGTGTTTTTTATTTTAGCCATCCTGACAGGTGTGAGGTGATATCTCATTGTGGTTTTGATTTACATTTCCCTGATGATTAGTGATTTTTTAGTATCTTTTTGTGTGTCTGTAAGTTATCTGTATGTCTTCTTTGGAGAAATGTCTGTTCATGTCTTCTGCCCATTTCTTAATTGGATTATTTGGTTTTTGGTGTTGAGTTGTGTAAGCTCTTAATATACTTTGAATATTAACCCCTTATCTGATATGTCATTAACAAATACCTTCTCCCAATCAGTAGGTTGTTTTTTTGTCTTATTGATTGGTTCCTTCACTGTGTGGAGGCTTCTTATTTTGATGTAGTCCCAACAGTTTATTTTTGCTTTTATTTCCCTTGCCGCAGGAGACATATCTAGAAAAATGTTGCAGTGGCCGATGTCAGAGAAATTACTGCCTGTACTCTCTTTTAGGATTTTTTTGGGAAAGATTTTATTCATCTATTTTATTTTAGAGAGAGAGAAAGAGAGAGATCAGGGGGAGGGGGCAGAGGGAGGGAGAGAGAATCTCAAGCAGACTCCACACTGAGTGCAGAGCCTGATGCAGGGCTCAATCCCACAACCCTGAGGTCATGACCTGAGCCAAAACCAAGAGTCAGACACTCAACCGACTGAGCCACCCAGGATCCCCTCTTCTAGGATTTTTATGGCTTCAGGTCTCACATTTAAGTAATCCATTTTGAACTTTTTTTTTTATGTTATGTTAATCACCATACATTACATCATTAGTTTTTGATTAAGTAATCCATTTTGACTTTATTTTTGTGTATGGTGTAAGAAAGTGGTCCAATTTCATTTTTTTACATGTAGCTATCCAGTTTTCCCAGCACCATTTGTTGAAGAGACTTTTTCCTGTTGCATAGTCTTGCCTCCCTTGTTATAGATTAATAGACCATATAAATGTGGGTTTATTTCTGGGCTCTCTATTCTGTTCTGTTGATCTATGTGTCTATTTTTGTGCCAGTACCATACTGTTTTGATTACTACAGTTTTGTAGTATATCTTGAAATCTGGAATTGTGATATCTGTAGTTTTGTTCTTCTTTTTCAAGATTGCTTAGGCTATTCAGGGTTTTTTGTGGTTCCATACAAATTTTAAGATTATTTGTTCCAGTCCATGCTGTTGGTATTTTGATAGGAGTTGCATTGAATCTGTAGGTTGCTTTGGGTAGCATGGACATTTTAACAATATTATTCTTCCAATCCATGAGCATGGAATATCTTTCCATTTCTTTGTGTCATCTTCAATTTCTTTCATCAGTATTTTACAGGTCAGAGTACAGGTCTTTCATCTCCTTGGTTAAGTTTATTCCTAGGTATTTTATTATTTTTTTTTTAAGATTTTATTTATACATTTGAGAGAGAGAACACAGCAGGAGAGGCAGAGGCAGAGGGAGAGGGAGAAGCAGACCCCTGCTGAGCTGGGAGCCCGATGTGGGGCTTGATCCCAGGACCCTGAGATCATGACCTGAGCTGAAGGCAGACGCTTAACCAGCTGAGCAACCAGGTGCCCCGTATTTTATTATTTTTAATGAAATTGTAAATGAGACTGTTTTCTTAATTTCTCTTTCTGCTGCTTCATTATTAGTGTATAGAAATGCAACAGATTTCTGCATATTGATTTTGTATCCTGCGACCTTACTGAATTCATTTATCAGTTCTAGTAGTTTTTTGGCAGAGTCTTTCAGGTTTTCTATATATAGTATAATATCATCTGCAAACAGTGAAAGTTTTACTTCCTCCTTACCAGTTTGGATGCCTTTTATTTCTTTTTCTTGTCTGATTGCTGTGCCTAGGACTTCCAGTATTATGTTGAATAAAAGTGGTGAGAGTGGACATCCTTGCATTGTTCCTGACCTTAAGGGGAAAGCTCTCAGTTTTTCACCATTGAGTATGATGTTAGCTGTGGGTTTTTCATATGTGGCCTTTATTATGTTGAGCTATGTTCCCTCTAAACCTACTTTTTTTGGGGTGTTTTATCATGAATGGATGTAGTACTTGGTCAAATACTTTTTCTGCATCTATTGAAATGATCATTTGGTTTTTATCTTTTCTCTTGTTGGTGTGACGTATCATGTTGATTGACTTGCAAATGTTGAACAATTTTGCGTCCCAGGAATAAATCCCACTTGTTTGTGGTGAATGATTTTCTTTAGTGTATTGTTGGATTCAGTTTGTTAAGGATTTTTGCATCTATGTGCATCAGAAATATTGGCTTGTAGTTCTCTTTTTTTGTAGTGTTTTTATCTGGTTTTGGTATCAGGGTAATGCTGGTCTCAGAATGAATTTGGAAGCTTTCCTTCTTCTATTTTTTGGAATAGTTTGAGAATAGGTAGTAACTCTTCTTTAAATGTTTGTAGAATTCACTTACGGAGCCATCTGGTCCTGGACTTTTGTTTGTTGGGAGATTTAAATTACTGATTCAATTTCATTGCTGGTAATTAGTCTGTTTAAAATTTCCCTTTCTTCCTGATTCAGTTTTGAGAGATTATGTGTTTTTAGGAATTTATCTATTTCTTCTAGGTTGTCCAGTTTGTTGACATATAATTTTTCATAACATTCTCTTGACATGGTTTATATTTCTGTGGTGTCAGTTGTTATTTCTCCTCTTTTATTTCTGATTTTGTTTGAGTCCTCTCTCTCTCAACCTCTTTCTCTCTCTCTTTTTAACGAGTGTGGCTAAAGGTTTATCAATCTTGTTGATCCTGTCAGCAAACCAGCTCCTGGTTTCATTGATCTGTTCTATTGCTTTTATAGTTTCTATTTCATTTATTTCTGCTCTAATCTTTATTATCTCCTTCCTTCTACTGGCTTTGAGTTTTTTTGTTCTTATTCTGCTCCTTTAGATGTAAGGTTAGGTTGTTTATTTGAGATTTTTCTTGCGTCTTGAGGGAGGACTGTATTACTATAAACTTCGCTCTTAGAACAGCTTTTGCTGCATCCCAAAGATTTTGGACTGTTGTATTTTCATTTATCTCCATATATTTTTTAATTTCCTCTTTGATTTCTTGGTTGACCCATTCATTGTTTAGTAGCATGTTATTTAACTCTATATATTTGTGTTCTTTCCAGATTTTTTCTTCTGGTTGATTTCTAGTCTCATAGCATTGTGGTCAGAAAAGATGCAAGGTATGACCTCAGTCTTTTTGAATTTGTTGAGACTTGTTCTGTGGCCTAACATGTGATCTATTTTGTAGAATGTTTCATGTGCACTTGAAAAGAATGTGTATTCTGCTGTTTTAGGATGGAATGTTCTGAATATATCTGTTTGATCCATCTGGCCCAAGTGTCATTCAAAGCCCTTGTTTCCTTGTTGATTTTCTGTTTGGATGATCTAACCATTTTAGTAACTCGAGTGTTAACATTTCCTATTATTATTGTATTACTATCAATGACTTCTTTTATGTTGGTTTTAAGCTGCTTTATGTATTTGAGTGTTCCTGTGTTGGATGCATAAATATTTATAGTTGTTATAGCTTTTTGCTGGATTGTTCCTTTTATGATTATGTAGTGTTCTTGTCTCTTGTTACAGTCTTTGTTTTAAAGTTATTTTGTCTCATATAAGTATTGCTACCCCAGCTTTCTTTTCACTTCCATTGGCATGATAAATGCTTTTCCATCCCTTCACTTTCAATTTGCATGTGTTTTTAGGTCTGAAATGAGTCTCTTATAGGCAGCATATAGATGGGTCTTGCTTTTTTATTCATTCTGTCACCCTATGCCTTTTGGTTGGAGTATTTAGCCCATTTACATTCAAAGTAATTATTGATAAGTATGTACTTGTTGCCATTTTGTTACTTATTTTATGGTTGTTTTTCTAGTTATTTTCTGTTCCTTTCTTACCTTGTTCTCTTATCTCACAGTTTGCTGGCTTTCTGTAGTGATATACTTGGATTCCTTTCTCTTTATTTTTTGGATACCTATTAACAGTTTTTGATTTGTGGTTACCATTGTTTATATATAACATCTGAAGATAGAGCAGTCTGTATTAAGTTGATGGTTGCTTAAGTTTGAACCCATTCTAAAAGCACTAAATTTTGAGTCCTCTCCCCCTCCATGTTTTAAGTATACAGTATCATACTTTACATCGTTTTATTTTATGAATCCCTTGACAGATTTTTATAGTTATACTTAGTTTTACTGCTTTTGTGCTCCCTACTTTTCTTACTCCTGCTTATGGTCTATCCTTTCCACTCAGAGTCCCCTTTAACATTTCTTGTAAGGCTGGTTTAGTAGTGATGAATTCCTTTAACTTTTGTTTGTTTGGGAAACTAGTTCATTTTATATTTGAATGATAGCCTTGCTGGATAGAGTATTCTTGGTTTCAGGTTACTTTCTTTAAACACTGTGAGTATATCATGTCATTCTCTTCTGGCCTGCAAAGTGCCTGATGAAAAATCAGCTGATAGACATATAGGGTTTTCCTTGTAACTGTTTTCTCTTGCTGCTTTAAAAAATCTTTCTTTATTACTACTCTTTGCCATTTTAATGACTATTTGTCTTGGTATGGACCTCCTTGAGTTGATTTTGCTGGGGGCTCTCTGTGCCTCCTGACTCTAGATTTGTATCCTTCCCCAGATTTGGGAAGTTTTCAGCTATTACTTCTTCCAATAAATTTTCTGCCCTCTTCTCTCTTGTCCTTGTGGGATCTCTATAATGCAAATGTTATTATGCTTAATGGTGTCACTGAGTTCCCTAAGTCTGTTTTCATTTCATATTTTTTTTCTCTCTCCTGTTCAGCTTGATTGCTTTCCATTACTCTGTCCTCCAGTTTGGTGATCCATTCTTCTGCTTCCTCTGGTCTACTCTTGATTCCCTCTAGTGTATTTTTTTCCTTCTAGAGTATTTTTATTTCAGTTATTGAGTTCTTCATCTGTGATTGGTTCTTTTTTATGCTTTCTCTTTGTTGAGGATCTGACTGAGGTCCTCCATTCTTTTTTTTTTTTTTAAGATTTTATTTATTTGACAGAGAGACAGAGAGAGAGCACAAGGAGGCAGAGCGGCAGGCAGAGGGAGAGGGAAAAGCAGGCTCTCACTGAGCAGGGAGCCTGACGCGGGGCCCGATCCCAGGACCCTGGGATCATGACCTGAGCCGAAGGCTCAACCAACTGAGCCACCCAGGCGCCCCAAGGTCTTCCATTCTTTTATCCAAGCCAGTGTGTATCTTTATTAACATTACTTTAAATTCTCTACCAGGCATATTACTTACCTCTGTTTTGTTTAGCTCTCTTGCAGTGCTTTTTGTCTTTAATTTGGGATTTATTCCCTGTGTTCTCATTTTGTGTAACTCTCTTTTTTTTATGTGTTAGGAACACCAGCTACATCTCCTGTTTTTGAAAGTAGTGGTCTTATGAAGAAGAGGCCCTATGGTGCCTTGAAGAGCAACATCCTCTGGGCACCAGAAACTGGCACTTCAGGGGTGTCTCCTGTGTGTGTTGTGTGCACTCTATTGTTGTGGCTGAGCCACGTTTGCCTTTAGTCCAGTCATCTGCAATGGCTTTTTTTGACTGTTGTGGGCAGGGTTTGGTCCCTGTAGTGTTAGTGGCCCAGTCTGGGGCCACCTTAGGCTTAAGTTGAGTCAGACCCAGGATTTCCAGAGCTATGGTAGCACCAAACTGCAGGGTGCTCTCCCTGTGTTATCCCCGAGAAGCTTTTGTTGGTGGTTGGAGCTGCAATCAGACCAGATGTCTGCCCCCTGCCCACTGCTAGGGCCCCAGTTGAACTAGTGTGTGTGGTTTTCTTCCATCTCCCTGGTACAGAACCACTTTGGGGTGGTGCTAGCCCGTCATGACTGTTTGCACACTGCCATGTTTGTGCTGCTGCTTTGGATGGACACCTGCCTTGTGTATTGAAGGGGGTGGGTCTGCAGGAGAACTTGGGGGCGGGGTGTGCTAGTCCAGTGCAGGAGGGGACCTCAGTAGTTCAGGAAAATGGCTGAGGCCAGACTGGAGGGGGCAGGCCGGCATAAGAGTATGGGGGCAGGGCATGCTGTTAGGAAGCTAGGTGGAGAGTGTTTGGGCTGTGCTATTTCCCTCAGGTATCAGTGTATCTAGGCTGGAGAGCAGGGGAGGGAAATGGGGCCCTCCGGCTCTTTTGTTCTTGGTGAAGTCTCCCAAAGATCCCTGCCCCTCCAGCACAGGCTCTGAGATTAGTAAATATATCTTCCTCCCATATATCCCAGGCATTTTTCAAACTGTTGCTTCTATGCTATATCTTCATGGGGCTATTTATTGTGTTGTCTTTTTAAGGGCAGGGACTCAGTTTTCTATAACCCTCTCAGCTCTCTCAGGTCTTAAAGTTCCAGGTGTAAAGCCCCACTAATTGCAAGAACTTGCAAGGTTAGGCCCCTCAGGTTTTTAAAGCCAAATGTTATGGGAATTCATCTTCCCAGCACAGGTCCCCCATGGCTGGGGTGAGGTCTGCTCCTCACCCTTCTCCATGCCTGCAGCATCCTTCCCTCCTGTGGACAGTCCTGTGTGTCTGTTTGACTCCTGATTGTGTCTCTGCTCTTCCTATCCTCTTTGATGTGGCCTCTTCTTTACATTTAGCTTGGAGAGTCTTCTGCCAGTCTTCAGATCATTTTCTGGGTTATTTATACTGATGTGGATATTATCTAGTTGTATCCATGGGACGAGGTGAGCCTAGGACCTTCCTACTCTGCCATTTTCCCCGGAAGTCACTTAATTTTTCTGTTTCACAAAGTATTATCTTTCTTTTGATTTTTTGCAACTATTTAAGAATGTAAAACCCATAGTCTGTGGCCTATACAGAAACAGGCAATGAGTCAGAGTTGCTCATAAGCCACAGCTTGTCAACCCTTTCTATAAGTTAACCAGGGTGGTCTAATTTCCTTTGCCAAAGTTTGGCTTTAGCATGGACAGGTAGTTGCATCTTGACCAATGCAACTTGAGGGATGGTATGCTACAAGCTTTCCTTGATTTAAAAAAGAGGCCCATGAGAAGGAACAGTACTTTTATTGCCTGTAGATACTGCTATGTGATGAGTAATGCCTACAGCTGCTGTAACCATGTTGCGACCATGAGGCTTCTTGCCTTTTTACTGAGAACAGCAGAGTAGAAAGAATCTGAATCTTCATGATATTAATGAGCTGTGGAATTAACCTGGAAAATACTTGAATCTTCATGAAATTACTCGTGTTGAATTAACTTGACTCTAGACTTCTTGTTGTAAGAAACAATAAAGGTCCTTATCATATAAGCTACTTTTAGTCAAGTTTTCTGTTACTTGAAGCCAAAAATATTCTGATACTAAAGGACCCAGGAGAATACTACTTAAGCCATTAGAACTATAAATGCTGCAGTGGAAGGATATCCAAGTCAAATTCTTAAGTGGAAAAAAGCAAGGTATGGAACAGTTTGCACAGTTAGGATGTCATCTTTTTTTATTATTATTATTTTATTTATTTGACAGAGAGAGACACAGCAAGAGAGGGAACACAAGCAGGGGAAGTGGGAGAGAAGCAGGCTTCCTGCTGAGCAGGGAGCCCGATGCGGGGCTCGATCCCAGGACCCTGGGATCATGTCCTGAGCCGAAGGCAGACGCTTAACGACTGAGCCACCCAGGTGCCCCAGGATGTCATCTTAAGCATATATAGGTATATACATTAAAATTTGGGGAAGACTATGATTAATTATGATTAACTCTCGGAAGTGTTATTGGGATGAATGGGGAGGAAAAAGAGACTTAATTTCAATTGTAGGTATTACCTTATTATTTAAATGTTTTAAAGGATGGGCAATTACTACTTTTCAAATTGAAAAGCTGATTAAAAAATAGAAAATTGTTAATGTCTAGATAAGCAAGTATTGTGAATAGGATTCTGCAGGATTCTGGAGATGTAGCAACTTGATGCTGATGCGTAAAATGTAGTAAGGCCTTAGATTCAGATAAATTATTTCACTTCTATTTTATTCTCTTAATGTGGTATCTTTATCTATGCCACCTTCTCTCTGAGTGAAGCTTAGAAAAGTATAATCTAGAAGGGAAGAGCAGAGAATAACAGATACTGCAACTACAACAGTTTAGCTCCTCTTATCTTTCTGAGAGACAGAATATCTAATGGATTGCCTTTTGGTGTTACAACTGTGTCTTGTCTCAGTTACCATGTGTGTTAATGATTTAAAAGTGGGAAAAAGGGTACTTAGTAATGGAAGTCCTTCCTTAAGTTTCACTAGTGAGACTTACCTGTCTGGGAATGATTTGGGTAAGGAAGATAAAAGAGAATATTAAGAATACCGAGAAGATAAAATAAAAAGAAGACCTATAGCATGAGGGATTTAGGATAGCAATCAGGAAGAAATTTCTGATAGTAAAAACTTACAAACAGAACAGAACAGAGGTTAATTACACACTGTGGACTTTTCATTGTGACAGTTTAAAAGGAAATTATCATCTGTGTGTAGCATGGTATTATCATTAGAATCATAAAGATGAAAGAGAGTGTAGAGAGCACCTATTCCAAGCCCCTTCATTTTACAGATGACGAAACTGAGGCTGAGAAATTAAAGTGACAAAAATCATCCAGTTAATTAGCTGTAAAGCCAGAACCAGTGTTCAGTTTCTTTTTTTTTTTTTTTTTTAAGATTTTATTTATTTGAGATAGAGTGAGAGAGCACAAGTAGGGGGAAGGGGCAGAGGGAGAGGGCAAGACAGACTCCCTGATGAGCTGGGAGCTGGGTGCAGGGGGTCCTTGCTCAGGGAGTCTTGAACCCTTTGATATTTATGCAAAATTATGTGTATGTATGCTTGGAAATCTGTGGTTTCCAGTGCCTTCTTTTGATGGACTAGTTTAACAGCAAGTATCCCAAAAGCTGAATTTGAGATTAATCTCAGAGAATGAAAGTAGGAAAAACCATGCAATCAAGGAGGTAACTAGTTAGAACCCAACCTCAGCAATGAGGGGTGGAGGAGTTAAGGGGACTCTCCAGGTTCAGTGATAGGGGAATATTCTCTAGAGCATCTGATTATATCAGCATATCAAAAGTTGACTGGGTATGGAGGAAAACTCTCATGGGCTGGGGATTTTTCAAAAGTCCAGGTGGCCAACTAAAAGTGCACAACAGACTTTTTCTCCTTAATACCTGCCCCCCTCCCCCCAAAAAAGGTCTAGAAAATTCACCAGTTCAACAACCAAAAAATGAAAGGGGCATACCCTAAAGTTAAAACAAGAAAAATAAAAAAACTTTCAGATACACAAAGAAATGTAACATTCTGAAACAAGTACCAAATTATGAGATTAGCACGGATATCCCCAAATTTGTAGAGTAATAAACCTAATGGATCTCCTTACATTTTTCATTTTCTCACTGTACATTACTAGAAATAGCTGAAAGAAAGGCTGGTGATATGGGGAAAGTGAACTATGGGTCTGACCCTAAAAAAGGGCTACTCACTAAAATGGGGAGACTATCTGATGTCTGAAGATTTTTTTTTTTAATGGGATTAAGATATAATTCTCAGCTAGGACAAACACTCAGCAAAGAGAGTATGGCCCGAGTTTTCTAACGCAAATTTTATCTTTCAGAGCTTATCTCTCCTTCTTACCATTTCCTTGAGGTACGGAAAAGTAAACAGAAGATGAAATAGTCTGCTAACAGAAACTGAGTGGAAGCCAAACTGGACTCAGAGATGAAGGCAAGGAAGTAAAAACATCATTCACACCATATTACAGCAAAGAGAATCTCTGTCAGACTATCCAAGCCTGAGCAAGATGAAAAGAAATGACATGGCTACCATGTACACATGTTATAGCCAGACACTGTATGTAACTTTTCTCAGGTCACAGAATTAAGATGGTAGAATTGGGATTCAAACCCAGGTGGTCTGACTAGCCTGGAAAATCTGGATAGAAGAATGTTTGATTTACTAAATTGTTTCCTAAATGAGATAAAGCTGTTGAGCCAACTGTAGTCAGATTTCCAACTCTGTTTGATTCTTAGGTATAAATAAGATAATGAGAGAAAAGCCTCTGGTCCCTGGTTCTTATAGCCATAGGAGGCAAAAATCATTCAGGATATCTCTCTCCAATGATGGGCCAGAAGCCTGGGGAAGAGGTCAGGGACAGCAATGCTGGGGGACATTATGGGTGTGGCCTGGTCACAGCCTACTTCTACAATAGCTACCATACATTCATACTATCCTAATGAAGTCCTGCTATAAAAGTTTATGTCTTTTAATGTTCTCTTGAACAGGAGCCTTGACAGGGGTCCAGCATAGTGAGTCAAGGCCCTATTAACACAACTGTCGCCTTTTCCATTACTAAGTTAAACATGTCTGAAACATGAGTATCCTGTTCTAGAATCTGGGTGACAAGAGAGTGGATGTCATAGTTGTGGCCATTTCCTTCATGCATGGCAACAACCAAAGCCCTTTTCTTTTTTTAAGACCAAAGCGTGAAGAATACCCAATTTGTTCCTGGCATGGGTTTGATCTGTAGTCCAGCAGTCATTCTGAAAAACATAAATGACATTAACAATATGGCAGCATACAGGGTGCAAGCAGCGGGTGGGCAGAGATGTGGGAAAGATGTGGAAGATCACCAAAAACATGTTTTGACTTTTCCATATTTCCCCTGATTGAAACAGAGGGCTATGACACAAAGCTTCTCTCAACTGCTTTCATTCCCTAATGGTAGCAACATAAAAGATGTATTTTTAATAAGAATTAACTTCATTTCCTCTTAAAGTTGTGACTAATTTTAAGTACTATGTAGATAGTCAATGACAAAAAGTTTTCTGGGATTGTTGAATTGTCAGAGAAAAGCTAATGAATAGTGTATTTGACATTGGATCAAAGAGGTAATTTTATGGCAACAGAGGTGTATCTTTCTATCCAGTCATGATAACATAATTAACCAGCATATATCAACCTAATAGCTTATTACCTTTTGTCTACATATTTGATTTCAGGGCCTGACGACGCATCATTAATTGTTTGCAAACTACCTAATATGTAGATATCCCATGTAGCCATCATATTAATTCACTGTAAAGGGTCAATTTACCTGTAAAAGGGAGATATTTACAGTACTTACTTCTTAGGCTTCATATGAGCATTAAATGGGATCATGTGCATGAAGGATTTAGAATAATGACTGGTACCTAGAATGTGTATCATCAGTCAGAGCCCTTCCAGGAAATAGAATTGCCTCCACATGACCCAAAGAAGAAGTGTTAGTGAAAGTACTACATACAGTGATATGGGCAGGGTGAAGGGAGCAAGAAGAGCTGCCAGCTGGAACTGCAGAAGAGGGACCACCAGGTAGGCACTGTAGTCTCAGAGGGATGAAACTGCTGACAGAGATGGTTTGTCAAAGCGGGAGGCGGTAGGAAGAAATACTCCGAGCTATTTCTTACACCAGTGCCTCCCGTCAGCCAAACCCAAACAGCAGCCAACTTGGCCAGATAGCGCAGGACATGCAGTCCTTGGTGATCAATTTGCTAGAGCATAAGGCAGAAAAGAGCAAATAATGGATTGGGATGGAGGTGGGGGTAGTAGGGAGAAGGGGTAATGCAGATTAACCAGCACACTCCGGTTCATTTTCTATTTTAAACCAAAACATAGTACACCTGAATCCTAACAAAGTTGGTATAAATGCATCTTTTCCCTACTATGAGAAATAGATTATGTGGAATTTTATTCCTACCAAGGCTCATATATGCTTTCTTTTTTTTCTTCATTTATTATCTATTCATGTAACATAATTATGGAATAACTACTTTGAGAAAGCAATATGCTAAGTATTACGTATATGATTGGTATTCTTGTCCTCATGGAGACTGTCATTTACAAATCACTCATGTAAGTTAATATCATGTAAATAATATAATAATATAGTAAAAATGCCCAATATAAATTTTCATTTATGTAAAAGGGAGCAGTACTTCTAAAACAATGGAGATTTTACATTTTAAATGTTCCTAGATATGAACAACCTTTTTTGGATCATATACCCACTTGAAAATCTGATGAAAGCTATAGATTCTCCAGAAAAAAAAAGTGCATATGCATGTAAGGGCTTTCATTGATCACTGTCTTAGTCTCAAGCTTGTTCACTTGAGCCTTTCTTACTCTTCCTATCTCCCCACTGGCAGGTGCTCATATGATCTTTTTGGGCTTAGAGGTGCCCAGGAACATTGCAGAGGGTGGAGGGTCAAAAGACAAAGAGTAAAATAAAACTTAGTGGCACTGCCTGGCATGGCCATACCTTGTTATTCCTAAGGAGTAGTAAAATGGTGGAGCCCTGGTGCCTAACAAGAAAAATTTGCTTCCATGTACAGAATGGCTCTTGCAAAGGGCTCTGATTCATGAGGCTCCTGGGCACTCAACATGCCTTCACAGGGGACTCTTCCCGTCTTCTCTGAGTGCACTCACTCCCCACAACTCCCCATTTCCTGGCAGCAGGATATTTTCTTAGACAAATTCAGATCTAGCGCTCCATACTCTTGCTACCTGGACAATCCTCTCTCCTTGTTCCCCCTTCAAAATTACATTGTTATTTCAAATCCTCATTATTTTTCAACACAAAGTTCCATTATCTTTCACACTGACGGTCCTTGAAGGCTGACCCCAAGTTACTAGAACTGATTCCATTCTCTTTAGCGATGTGACCAGCTCAGTTTTTAAACATTCCCTGGAAAGGAAGAATTTGCATGCCACACTTCCCTCTCCCCCACCAAAAATAACAACAGGGGAACCTGGGTGGGTTCATAGGTTGAGTCTGACTCTTGATCTAAGCTCAGGTCTTGACCTCAGGGTCAAGAGTTCAAGCCCCACACTGGGCGTGGGGCCTACTCAAAAAACAAAAAACAAACCCCCAAATTCAGTTATATATTCCTTTTAAGGGACTAAAACTTAGGAAAAAATTGAACAGTTCTTTTAAATCAAATTGGATGTTTTGATCCTGCTGTATTCTTATAAACACATAACTCTGTAAATGATTTCAGGGGTTTCAGGCTTTACATACTGATTATCTACTACTGCTGTATAATAAATAGAATATATATAATATAATAATAATATAATATAATATAATATAAGTTATCCCAAAATTCAGCAGCTCAGAAAAATAAACACTTAATATTTTACACAATTTTAGTGGTTGAGGAATCATGGTGCAGTTTAGGTGGGTGGTTCTGGATCAGGGTCTCTCATGAGCTTATAGTAAAAATGTCAGCTGGTGTTGCAATCATCTGAAGGCTTGACTAGGGCTAGAAGATCTCCTATTAAGGTGGCTCATTCACATGCCTGCCAAGTCAATGCTGGCTGTTGGCAGGAGGCTCCACTTCCTTGCCATGTGGACCTCTCCATAGGGGCTGCATGAGTGTCTTCATGACATGGCAGCTAGATCCCCGAGAGTTGGTAATCCAAGAGAAAATGAGACAGAATCCACAATACCTTTGATGATCCAGCTTCCAAAGTCACACAAAATTTTTCTGCAATATCTTATTGGTTATGCATATCAGCCCTATTCAGTGTGGGAGGGCACTACCCAAAAGCGTGAATACCAGGAGATGAGAATTGTTGGCTTAGCAGTTGACTATCACACATGTCAAGTTCCACATGTTTCCTTTAATTCTCCTGCTTAATTTTATTTACATCAGTGATTCCTACAGAAGATGAGTGCAAAAATATTGTTCTCATTTCATTTAAAATAAGATTATAGAGTATTGCTATATGTCCTTGCTTTTCTGTGTTAAAATACCAATACCTTGCCCCATCCAAGTTTTAAGTAGGTAGTATCTTATTTGGTTCTAGAGTCCACAATTCTAATGAGATACAGAACTTTATGAAACGGCTTATAGGAAAATCTTACAATCAGTGGATCTCATTAGATTTCAAAGGACTATAACTAAGGAAGAGCATTTAGCTAAGTCAAATAATCTGTATGGTATCTTAAAAATTATCTTTGTTGTGGTTACTAATTCTAGCATTTCACAGAAAAAGCATTTAATAAAGTATTAAATAGACCAAATAATAATTCACTGAGGATAATTGCAACAGAAAAAATGTGGGGTAGAACCAAGAACAGTAGATGGGGAAGAGTCAGAAGGCTCCTAGACATGATTCTGCTGCTACCTAGTTTTATGACTTTAAGCAGGTTTCTTAAATTCCCCAATTACCATTTCCCTATTTGTGAAATGTTAGAGTTTGACTAGAACTGGATGACCTCTAATGATGTCTTTAGCTCTAGTACTCTCTGAAATTACATATGAAGCCACATCTATACAATAATTCCCCATTCCTCTCTGTTTCTAAATCCATTTCATAATTCTTCTCTAACAAGGTCCATCTTCTCTTTGTATTTTATTCTCTTTCAGCAATTATTCTGCATATCTCCCTAATTCTATGGTATTCTTTTGCCAATTTATCCATTGACATGTCTACTTTCTTGGCTGTCCTTCACAGTACCCTGAATATATTGGCTCAAATCTGCATGTAGATAAGAACTATGCAATTACCGAGATGGACTCTGACTATATCTATAGGGTTCATTTCGGTCCATATTGAACCTCACCCAAGCCTCAACTTCAACATATTTTCCCAAGAATGGCTGCTCTTACTCCTGATTTCTTTCTTTCTTAATTTAATAACTATTGTTTTCAGTCATACAGCAGTGATCTCTGGGAAGGCTAAACATCTCCATTTTTTGAGAACTCATACACCCCAATGTTCCTAATATATGGGCACCGGTGAAACATTCTTTCCTGTTATCTATACTTGTCTTTATGTCACTCCCCCACAATTCAGTATCTTCTTTACCCCATCTCCCAACTGTTTCTTTTCTTTACTCCCATCTTCTATTTCCAGTAAATGTATGACATAGGGTAAGGGGGAGCAAGATGAAAATTGAATTGTTGAAGTGAAAATTACTTGTGTCCATGTTAAAATGCATCTAAAAGCAGTTTGGAGCACCAAAGGGAGAACCCTAATTCTGTCTAGTCCTGCATGCTGAGTGAAAGAGTCAAACCAAAATTTTTCGTTTGGGCTAGGACCCAAAGAATTAAAATCAGCTGAGACTGAAAGGAGAAAAAGCAGCAGTGCTGGGAGGACAGACAGATACACCAGCTGCAGTTAACAGAGAATCTTGTTCTTCCCACGGCCATGCAGCAGCTGTAAAAAGCTGTATCCACCTATCTGAGTGATACTGCTCTCTTACCAATGACGCCAAGGCTATTTATTAGCTCTCTAGCTATTTAATAGCTAATCTCTAGCTAATATCTAGTTCTTTAATAGCTAATAGCTAGCTATTATTAGCTATTCAGCTATTTTTATTTATTACTGGGTGCACCCAATTAGTGAACGGTCCTCTCCTCATGATAGCATCCAATCCCCAGTTAATCCCTGCTTTTCCTAATCCCACCTCACAAATAGCGTCCAATCCAGAACTGGTACTCGCTCTCCCTAGACCTCCTGACTCCCTTTGGCGGGAACCTAAACCTTACAAAAGACACTTCATCCTCCCCTTTCCCGTGGTCTCCACGCTTCCTCTGGAGTGCCCTTCCTCCTGATTTACACATAAATCTGACCTTATCAGATGGCAGGCTTCTTCCCGGTGGTCTTGGCTGATTTGGCTTTAACAGGAAACAGGTTAGTATCAGAATCTCTAATAGGCATGTTTCGTGATGTCTCCTAAATCTTTCTCTGAGCAGTTTAGATTTACAGTTCTTAATAGCTAAAAGCAGAGATACATCTTTTCTATAATTGTTCCATCAGCACATTTCTAGGAAGGAATTCCCCCCACCCCCATCATAGAGCCCTAATATCCGTTTAAAAATGGCTTTAGTCATTTTATCGGGTTCGAATTTCAGCGAATTCAGTTTAAATGACTCCCGCTCTGCATTCCTGGGTTACAGATGGGGGTGTGTGGGCTTTGAGGGTGTAAATTTTTTATGTAGTTACTGTTAATTCAGTTAATTCAAGATCAACGAAGGCAGGTTGGGTCATTTAAAAAAGGCTTCTCTAGAAGGAAGCCTCAAGCTTCACCCGTGTTTTTCCGGGCGCCCCCCGGAGGCATAAATTGCGGGATGATCTTTTTGAGTGTGGAGGAAGGGGGCGCGTCCGTAGTCTTCAGGAGCGATGCACGTCTGGATTCAAGCCTAAAAGCCCAAAGCCTTGTACCTGGAGCCGGGTGAAGGTTCCGCCCCGGTCTCTGGGAAGGAGTCCCGGGGGTCTCGGAGCCGGACAAGGTGCTCGCGGGCGTGCGCCGCCTCGGCAGCCCGAAGCCCCCAGTTCTCCGCTACGCGGTGCCGCAGCTTCGTCTTACTCCCACCGGGCGGCCAGGTTTCCCACGTTACCGAGTCGTCCCTCGACCGCCTCCCTCGAGCGGACAGTGGCGCACATCTGCCTCGTGCCCGGGGCCCGCCCCCGGGCCGCGCTGCCCACGCCCAGAGCCTTCCGCCAGTCTGGCCCGGCGCAGTGCAGCAGAGCGCGCTCCCGCTCGGGGCCGGCCCGGCTCGCGCGCACGCGCGCAGGGACCCCCCCCCCCCCCCCTCAGAGTGGGGTGGGGGCAAAAGGGGGCGGCACGGGGGGAGGGGAAGGAGGCGGAGGAGGCGGCCGCATCGCCTCCGGCGGGGCTCGAGCTCGCCCTCGCGCGTGCCCTCCGCCGCGCCCGAACCCCGCGAGGGTGAAACGCTTTCTCCCGGCATGCAGCGGGAGGAGGGATTTAATACCAAGATGGCGGACGGCCCGGATGAGTACGATACCGAAGCGGGCTGCGTGCCCCTTCTCCATCCAGAGGTGAGGGACCGCACCGAGCGCATTCCTCGCCCTTCGGGCCCCGACCTTTCCCCTCCCCCCCCCGACTTGCGGAGGGCTGTGGCCTAACCGTGTAGGGGTAGTGGAACGTGCCGAAGTTGGGGAGGGCGGGGAGGCAAATCCAGGCCCGAGCGCAGCTGCGAGCGGATAACGGGGTGGAGATAGCGGGGCGGGCCTGGTCGGGGCGGGCTCTGGGACGCAGTCCCTGGCTGTGCCTAGAGGACAGAGGTGGAGATGTTGATGGTTCTGCTCTGTCGCCACGCTGCTCGCGGGTGCACAGGCAACGGGGGCCTGGTGCTGCTTTGGAACCGCAACTTACGCCCCTAGTCCTGCTCCAAGCTTCTCGGGGGCGAGGAGGGAGCGCGTCTGGTTTTGATTTCTTCTCTTTTGCTTCGCTAGGGTGAATGACAGTATCTGTTCCTCCCATTTAGCTCATCACTGTGGGGGGAGAACACAGTTTTTGGATAAAGTGGTGTCCTTCCAGGTTATGCCACAGGCAGCACCTCGGGCACCTTGTGTCCTTATTTGAGCGTCTGTCTTTAAGCGATTAAAGAGAGAGGTCAGAACTTTTGGGAATAGACCCCCGATTACACTAGCTTGTCAAAGTACCTTTTTTTTTGTTTTGTTTGTTTGTTTTTTGGAGCCAGGGGAGGACAGTGCAACACGTTTCCCATCACAACATGAGTATCTTCCCATGTAAGTAAACAGTGCCCCGCTCCAGGATCAGTCACATTCTGTACTTGTTTACCTCTTAGTTTATAGCTGAGCTAGTACTAGTTCAGTACTGGAAGTAATTTGTGATACATTCAAGTTTTTAATGATCCACACTTAGGTGCGGATCAGGCAGTGGCAAAGCTTCCTGAAGAACTCCTGTAGTTTTTATGAGGCTAAGGGAAGAAGACAACCTTTGTGTTGTAGTGGGGGGAACAAACATGGAAGTCTCTACCTGGTTACTTTGCAGTAGAATGATTCTGCTTATTTCTGAATTTTGGGTTAAAGCATGCTTTTATTATTTAGTAAAATGTAAATAAAGACGCACACTTAAACATGCTGTATATTAATACTCAACCACCCTCTTATTCATCACTTTGATTTACCAGAAACAGATGGGACTGTTCCTTAGGAATATGCTTGAGCCACTCTCAATAGAAAAGGCTCCTCTGGATTTCGGAGAAACAGAACTGTACAGTAAAACTAAATATTTTTGTGACCAAGGTAGTACCATTTTTAGAACTGGCATTGGACGCATCCTTTCTTTTAGTTCACACTTAGGCCTTAAAAATATGCCAAGAAATAAAATTTTCAGATGATGCATTGAAAATATTGCTAAGGAATATTTCTATTCATCTATTTCTGTGAAAGTTTCAAATACTTAAATGTTGATTTTATGTATTTTAACATACTGTTCTTTTAACAAACCTTTGCTTTGTGAAATAATACATTGTTTGGTATTTTAGGAATAATTTTAACTGGTAACAAATCCAGAGAGATATTGCTTATAATAATGAAATGGCCTGTAGGCTTGAAATTTAGAGACCAGTCTTCAGGTTGCTATTTAAAGAATACTATTAGAAGATAGGCTTATCATTGAAAGTGGAAGTTGATATAAGTGATATCTACCATTCTTTTTCTTTCTTTCTTGTGTCAGAGAGAGACACAGCCAGAGAGGGAACATGAGCAGGGGGAGTGGGAAAGGGAGAAGCAGGCTTCCCGCTAAGCAGGGAGCCGGATGTAGGGCTCAGTCCCAGGACCATGGGATCATGACCTGAGCCGAAGACAGACACCCAACGACTGAGCAACGCAGGCGCCCCTACCATTCTTTTTCACCTAGCAAACACAAGGTCTGATTAATTTAGATGTTTTGCATCTTAAGCTTAGAATTATAAGAGCTAAGGTCTTTCTGCATTATTACTGTGGTTAGTGTTGCATGCACACCTGGTGCAGATCTGGTAAAGTTCTGCTTCCTTGCAGTATGTTCTTGGGCAAGCTACTTCTCTGAGTTCTAGCTTCATCGTTTATAGTAATAGTATGAAATGATAATAACTAATAGGCTATTGTGAGGATTGTGATAATGTATTCTTTTTTTGTTGTTAAAATAAGCAGTGTTTTCAGTCTTCCTTGGAAAGAAACCCATTCTATGCTTTGGTGAGCAAATAAAATAATACTTTTAACTCCTTTTAGGAGAGAACATAGACTTTTGGTCAGACAGACTTAGGTTCCAATTCTGTAATTTGTAGTAATTAGCTAAGGGACCTGAGACAAGTACTTAATCTTTTAAAGCCCAAATTTGTTCATCAGAAATGGAGATGTGGCCCAGTTTAGTTAGCTGTAAGGGATTAAGCGAGACTGTATGTTGAGGATTAAGAACTGGCACATTGTAGGTGTTCATTTAATGTTATTTCTTTTTCCTCTACCAAAGAAGGAGGGAGATGTACCACATGTATTTTGATTTTGGTAAGTAGTTTAGAGACTTGTGTGGGTTTTAATTTATGGAATAGAATCTTGTAGGAAAAAGTTTTATTTTACTTATCTTCGAATTTAACACACAAAAATAGTTTCTCACTTAATATTTGTTGAACAGATGAATTATTTGTAGGATAAGGAAATTAGCCATTCTTTAAATCTTCTGTTAGTATGCAAACTGCTCACTATTAAACCCTTTCTCAGGGGATTATGTAATTAGATGAACAGTGAAACCTTCTTTTTAGAGGTATTTACTGTGAGAGAACCTTACTTTTTAATTAATTAAATGACCCATCCATTTAGTCAGTCTTTTAAACATTTCTTTATTTTGTTTGGGTCAGGTACTGTGCTGGACTCTTGAGACTTTGGGATTTTTGTGTTAAATTCAACGAGAGGTGGTATAGGATAGCGGTTAAGAGCCACTGGTGACAAACGGAATCTGGGTTCTGCCACTTGCTGTTACCATGGTCAGTTTACATTTGTAAAATTGGGTTAATACCTCTTAGAGTATTTATTGTATTAAGTAAAAAAAATAATGTTTATAAATGTTTATATAATGTTTATAAAGCAGTCATCCCAGACCAAGGCACATAGGCTGCCAAGCAGATCTGGCCTTCTGAAAGTCCTAGCATGTAGTGAATACTGGTGCTATTACTTTGTTTTCTGATGAAGTAGATGATTATTCATTTTATCATAATGGAAGAAATTAGAGGCTATTTGGAAAAAGATGAACTGATTATCATGGGATTAGGGATGTTAATCCTACCTCTGTGACTTTAGGCTATTGGACATTTAACTACTCTTAGTTTCTTTGCTTTTGAGATAGGCTAGGGGTACCTGAGTGGCTCAGTTGGTTAAGCGTCCGACTCTTAATCTCAGTTCAGGTCCTGATCTCAGATAAAAAGAAAGAGGCTAGACTAGATCTCTTAAGATTTCTTTTAACCCTAATGTTGTGATTGTAGGTTTGACCATCTACTATATGCATAGTACTGTGCTAGGTTATATGGGTGAAAATAAAATAGCTAGGATAGGATAGCTTCTGCTCTCCAGAAGTTAATGATCTAGTTGGGAATATATACATATGTGAAACACTTAACAGAAGCCAAATAAGTGCTGAATTGATTAGCCTATAAGCAGTGTCAGATTTCTGTCCCCTCGAATGGTTAGAAGAATGACTTCAGCAGGGAGATAGAGACCATATGTTGGTCTACAATCCAGCTGACTTGCTATCACCACTCTTCCGTTTCATCCACTAGTATATCCTCAGTAAGCCGTCCTAGCTCTTTCATTGAATGAGGCCACAATACCTCCTTTTGCCAGAGTATTATTATAGGGGCTCTCTGTTTCAGCAAGATCTGACTCAGAGCTTTGAACTGGATTGCCTAGATTATCTAGGGCTTTCATCTCTTGTTTGCTTCCCTTTTTAATCAATTTCAAAACTTCTGTTACTGCCTTTTCTCTAGTTTCTCTCTTTTTTAAAATAGCAACATTTTTTGCTTCACATTAATTTTGTCCATATTCATGTCTCATTGTTTTTCCTTTGTTTATTTATTTTATTTTATTTTTTTAAAAGATTTTATTTATTTATTTGAGAGAGACAGAATGAGAGACAGAGAGCATGAGAGGGAGGAGGGTCAGAGGGAGAAGCAGACTCCCTGCCGAGCAGGGAGCCCGATGCGGGACTCAATCCTGGGACTCCAGGATCATGACCTGAGCCGAAGGCAGTCGCTTAACCAACTGAGCCACCCAGGCGCCCTTTTTCCTTTGTTTAAAACGTTAAGTCAAGGGCACCTGGGTGGCTCAGCTGTTAAGCGTCTGCCTTCAGCTCAGGTCATGATCCCAGGATCCTGGGATCGAGCCACGCATCGGGCTCACTGCTCCGCGGGAAGCCTGCTTCTCCCTCTCCCACTGCCCTTGCTTGTGTTCCTTCTCTCGCTGTGTCTCTCTCAGTCAAATAAATGAATAAAATCTTAAAAAAACCAAACCAGAACAAACAAACAAAACGTGAAGCCAAAGTATTACTACTTCTCTTGCCATCAAATTTTATAAAATCTCTTTTTTGAAGTTTTTGTTTAGTGAAAATGATTTTGCCTTTTTCCATTACTATTTTTTGCCCTATAATTAGAGATATACATGTATACACATAAATAAATCATTTGCTTTCAGAAAATAGATAGAAAATTCCTTTGAAAATTGTTTTTCTTCTTCTGATAGGTTACTGGCATACTCTTTACCTTTAAAACATGTCTTTCTGGAAGTCTTTAGAATCTGATGCCTTTTTTTATTCAGGAAGAATGCTATAGGTCATGTAGTTGTAATTTAGATTTAAAAATACTGTACCTTAAGCCTAGTAACCACTGAATCAATAGATATAAAATGAAAATGCAACTAATTGGTGACATCATAGATTGTGGCAAAAGCCAAAGTTGAAAACTACTGACCTGTAAACCAAAAAATTATATTTGGCTGTGAGAAATGCTACTTAACAGTTTTGACTTCTTTGTTTAATTTTGCTCATTATTTTGATTTAGTTTGAGACCATCATCCCAAAAGTATTTATTAAGAATGGACTGTGGAGTGGGTAGATTTAAGAAGATATAGATTAAAAGTGTGGCTGCTTGAGTTTAAATCCTAGTGTTGCCACTTACTAGCTATGTGACCCTGGGCAAGTTACTGAACTGTGTCCTAATTTTCCAGACTAAAATGGGAGTATAATAGCACCTACCTCATGAAGTTGTTGTCAAGGTTAAGTTAGATAATATATATAAAGTTGAGTCTGGTGCTTAGTAACACAATACATGTTAGTGTTAATGTTGTGGTAAGAAGTTAGTAATTCTCAAGCAAAGTAGTATGCATAAACTGGATATGGAGGCAACTAAGTAGCTAAGATAATTAAAATTGGGGATTGAGGAGAGGATGGGCAGAGGACTTTATTATTAGCTTTTTTCTTATTTTGATTTTAATTTTCTTAAATTTTCTTAAAAATGTGTGCTTTGTTATGAGGAGAGTTTATTGAACATCTAAGTATGATCTTGATGCTTTGATAGGCCACAAAGTAATGGGGAATATAAAATAAGGCATTGCAAAATGACAAAAGATTAACTGTAGGCCTTCAGATCCCTCACAGTAGACAAAAGTGAGCTTGTTAAAATTTTGTTAAAAATTAAAAACCCATGGCAAACCTCTTTTCCTTTAGAGAGTATCCTAAGGTTATGTTAGGGTAGTTAGGATTTGTTAGTTAAGGCATCTTGATACAGTGTGCTTTTTAACAGAACCTCTTACAACCACATAATCGAAAAAGCATTTCAATATCAGGGTTATGTGAAATGCTCTTTCACAGCATCATCTAACTCTCGTATTATTTTGTAATTAGATTCTAGTACAGATAGGTAATTTAAAATTAAATATCAAATACTTTAAACTTTGGAGTTTGAAAAATTGATTCAAGGTGATACTGTATTTATAAAATGTACAAATAAAATTTTCATCCAGTATAATAATTTTCCAGTGGTAGGATAATATCTTCTATTAAAATATCCTTAAAATAGAACTACACAGGCAGCTAATTTGAAAGTGTGGTGAAACTTCAGCTTTCAGTAAAGGAGATATTGCAAAGAACTTAATTTCCTGAGTTATAAAGGGATATTATTTTTTGCTTTTGTTTTAATTGTTGGTGAAAATTTGTCATATGATTATTGCATTTTCTAGGGTTAATAAGCACTAAATTAGAATCTTTGGTAAATCACAGTATTATAATGTCTTAAGCTTGTCTTTCTGATTATCAATGATTATTATTGAGGAGAATGAGATGAGGGGGATAAGTTTCCCTGAAGTATGGGTTTTTTTTTTTTTTTGCATATATGTTAAATAGATTATATTTTTAAAAATCAGTTTTTTTTTTTAAAGATTTTTTATTTATTTGAGAGAGAGAGAGAGAGAGAGTGAGAGAGAGAGCCCAAGAGGGGGTAGGGTTAGAGGGAGAAGCAGACTCCCCACTGAGCAGGGAGCCCGATGTGGGACTCGATCCCGGGACTCCGGGATCATGACCTGAGCCGAAGGCAGTCGCTTAACCAACTGAGCCACCCAGGCGCCCTAAAAATCAGTTCTTTAATACTAGGAAAAGTCAAGTGAAAAATAGTAACTACTGATTGAGATGTTACTGTACTGTACCCTTGTCAAATTTTTAAAAAAGATTTTATTTGAGAGAGTGCATGCATGAAGCAGGGAGGTGCACAGGGAGAGGGAAAAGCAGACTCTCTGCTGAGCAGGGAACCCAATGTGGGGAGGCTCCATTCCAGGACGCTGAGATCATGACCTGAGCCGAAGGCAGATAATAAACTGACTGAGCCACCCCGGCACCCCTACCCTTCTCAATTTTTTAAAAATAAGTTTCTGTATTACCAACATTTGTTAACTTACGAAGGATTTAATGAGGGATGAGCAAAACTATGCCTCTTTTCATGAAAAACGAAAAAAATAAACCCTTCCGTGAGCTAAAGAGAGAAGTTGCTTGTTGTGTTAGAATCCTTGAATTACAAACCCTTTTAAAACTTACTTGGGCAAAAAAGGGAAGTTACTGATTTACATAACCCTAACTTAGGATGGCAGGGATGCATTTGGGCTCAAGGATACCTGGAACTTGAGCCGAGAATGTCATCAAGACTCTGTTTTCTATCTAGTCTCATCTCTGCATTTCAGCTCTATTTTCTCCTAAGGTAGAGGAGCTTCTTTCCTGTCTATAGTGGCGACATGGATGCTGACTTTTTTTCCCCCATATATCTCAAATTTTAACTAACCATTAGAGAGGGACTGCATGTCTTCCCTTATTCCATGATGGGAAGTGGCACTGCGTTTTCCTTATTTAGGTTGTTTCCACTCTTATGACCATGAAATAGGGCCTCTGATTTGCTAAGATCTCTTGGTTGGACTTGGGGGGAGAACAGTTTCCTTAAAGAAGGAACGCTAGCAGGCAAAATTATTTCTGTCCTCTATATTCTTAAGTGAAAGAACTGTTTATTTGCTTTGTTTTGTCATCTAGTTTTTTACATGCTTTAAGAGATGTTGTAATTACATTGAACTCATTCTTAATGCCAAATGTTCTAGTAGAGTTACTGAATAGCATTCTGTATGAATAATCTGGACCAGGAGTTGGGAAACTCTCTGTAAACGCCACGTAGTAAATATTTTCAAGTTTGTGGGCCATATAGTCTCTGTAGCAATTACTTAGCCCTGTGGTGGTTGTATGAGAGCAGCCAAAGACAATATGGAAATGATTGGGTGTGCCGTGTTCCTATGAAACTTTATATGTAAAACCAGGTAGTGAGCCAGATTTGACCTGTGGGTTGTATTTGTCAGCCCCTTATTGGGACAATACATAGAAACTCCAAGAAATTTATATTAAAATATATGTTTCAGTGCATGGAATCCCATTAGTCACTGATATTCAATAACTTTATCAGAACTGGATTTGTGTGGGAGATGGGTTGGGTGAACTAAGAATATATGTGTGTGTGTGTGTGTATTAGAATCTTACGGAGAACTTTGTTAGAATACATCTATTTCCATGCACACCTCTTAAAGTTTCTAATTTAGTATGTGGATTTGTGGTATGTATATTTTGAAAAAGTTCCAGAGATGATTCTTATAAAACTCTCTCATATTTTGTTCTCCATTCATTGATACATACTTGATATGTGGGAAAAGTTTTACTACAGGAGGAGGAAGGAAGCTGATTTGACATTTAATGCATGAGACATTGTACTGTATGCTTTTCATGTTATTTCTTTGGTTTGATAACAATAATGGTAGTTGCTAACATTTATCAAATTATAACTATGAGCTAGTCACTATCCTGAACAGTTTTGCATATATATTCATTCATTTAATTCTCACACTTTTTTATACCTATTTTACAAATGAGGAAATGGAGGCATAGAGAAAGTTACTTGTTGTTAAGTGGCAGAACTGAATTAGAATCCAGGTTTAAACTGCTTGAACTCAATTGCTCCTTTTTTATAGTGCAGCGCAATGTGAAAGGGATAATACAGTCATGAAGTTGATTGACTGTTATTTGCCAGGCACTGGTTAGCTGTTGATTGCAAATGCCCTCATTTACTTTTTAAAAAATTCTTGAAGTTTTTTTTAATAGGCTCTATTTTTTAGATCAGTTTTGAGTTCACAGCAAAACTGAGCAGAAAGTATAAAGATTTCCCATATACTTGTTGTCCCCGCACCTGCACCACCTTCCCCTGCATCAGAGTTACATTTGTTATGAACCTACATTGACACATCATTATCACCCAAAGTTCATACATTACATTAGGGTTCACTTTTGGTATATATTCTTTGGGTTTTGACAAATGTATAATGACATATATCCATTGTTACAGTAGTATACAGAATAGTTTCACTGCCCTAAAAATCCTCTGTGCTCCATCTATATTCATCCCTCCCTCCCTGTAACTCTGGCAACTACTGATCTTTTTACTGTTTCCATAGTTTTGCCTTTACCATAATGTCATGTAATTGGAATCATATAGTATGTAGCCTTTTCAGATTGGCTTCTTAGTAATATGCATTTAAGTTTCCTCCATGTTTTTTCATGACTCAACAGCTCATCTTTTTAATGCTGAATAATGTTCCATTGTGTGGGTGCACCATAGTTTAGTTATTCATTCACCTACTGAAGGACATTTTGAAGTTATTTCAGTATTCTGCTCATTTACTTTTTACAGTTCTGCAAAGCAGGTATTATTGAACTGTTTACAGATTAGGAAGCAGAGTCGGAGGGGTGAAGTAATTTATTTGGGTTCACGTCATTAGTAGTTGGCAGCTTATATTAACCTAAACTCTCTCTCTGACTCCAAACCCGTAATCCTCATATATATTCTGCCATATAATTTAATAGGTCAAAACACAAATTATTTTTGACTATGTAATTGAAAAGCTCTGTCAGAATCCCACATCGGGCTCCCTTCTCAGCGGGGAGTCTGCCTTTCCCTCTGACCCTCTCCCCTCTCATGCTCTCTCTCTCTCTCTCAAATAAATCTGATTGCAGAAAGTTCTGTTGGACAACACTGATCTGGATGGCTTTTTATGTATGCCTTTTAAAAATATTTTCTACTGCATAACTTTTTGTTAAGGCATATTTTATTTATGATAAATTGTGCAAATTTAACATTTTTAAGTTGATAATTTTTAAGTTAAACTTTTTATTTTGGGATAGTTTAGATTCACATGCAGTTGTAAGAAAAAGTACAAAGAGATCTCGTGTACCCTTTACCCAGGTTCCCCCAGTGGTAACACCTTGCAAAATTATAGTATAATATCAAAACCAGGAGATTGATAGTGAATCAGTAAAGATATGGAACATTTCATACCACAGAGATCCTTTGTATTGCCCTTGTATACCATGCTAATCTGTTATCCATTTCTATAGTTTTCTAATTTTAAGAATGTTATTTAAATGGAATCATAGTGGTATGTAACCTTATGGGATTGGCTTTTTTTCAATTAGCATAATTCTCTGGAGATTCGTCTGGTTGTAGCAGCCAGTCATTAGTTTGTTCCTCTTTATTACTGGGTAGTATATGGATATACTACAGTTTGCTTAACCATTTACCTATTGAAGGATATCTGGATTGTTTCCAGTTTTGGTTATTATAAATGAAGCTTCTTTAACCATTTGTGTACAGGTAAAGTAAAAATAAGTTCTTATGGGGCACCTGGGTGGTCCAGTCAGTTAAGTGTCTGACTCTGGATTTCAGCTCAGGTCGTGATCTTGGGGTCTTGAGATTGAGCCCCAATTGGGCTCTGCCCTGGGCATGGAGTCTGCTTAAGATTCTCTCCCTCTCCCTCTGCCCCTCCTCCCCATGCACATGTTCTGTCTCTAAAATAATAAATAAATCTTAAGAAAAAAGATTTCATTTCTCTGGAATAAATGCCCAGGAGCGCAATTACTGGGTTATATGGTAGTTGTATGTCAGTGTTTTCAAGAAACTGTCAAGCTGTTTCCAGAGTGGTTGTACATTTTACATTTCAGTCAGCAGTGTATGAGTAATCTGATCTCTGCATTTTCACCAGCATTAGGTATTGATACTTTCTGATTTTAGACCATTTGAATAGTAGATGATGATAAGTCATTGTGGTATTAATTTGTATTTCCCTAATGGCTAATGATACTATGTTTTCATGTGCTTATTTGCCATCTTTATATCCTTTTGGGTGAAATGTCTCTTTGTATTAGTTTGCTAGAGCATAGAAATACCACACACAAGGTGGCTTAAGTAATGGAAATTTATTTTTTCATTGTTCTGGAGGATGGAAGTCTAAGATCAAGGTATTAGCCGGTTTGGTTTCTTTTGAGGTCCCACTCTTTGGCTTATAAATGGCTGCCCTCTTGCTGTGTCCTCACATGGTTTTTTTTTCTGTGCTCACAGTGCCCCTGGTATCTGTGTCCAGATATCCTTTTCCTTTAAGGACACCAGTCAGATTGGACTGGGACTCACCCTGGCGACCTCATTTAAACTTAATTCCCCCTTTAAAGGGCTTCGTTCCCAATACAGTAACATTCTGAGGTACTGGCATCTTGGCTCCAACAAATGGATTTTGGGGGACACAGTTCAGCCCATAACAATGCCTTTTGCCACTTTTTTTCAATTGATTTTTTATTTTACTGTTGAGTTTTTAATATATCCTAGACACTAGTTCTTTGTCTTGGCTTGCAGATATTTTCTCCCAGTCTATCAGCTTGTCTTTTCAGCCTCAGTAGGATCTTTCTCATGGCATAAGTTTAAAGTTTCATGAGGTCCAGTTTATAAGTTTTTACCTTTATGGGCTGTATTTTTTTAATTCTTAAGATTCTCCTTCCCTAGCCATAGATCTCAAAGATTTTCTTTTTCTTTTTTACAGTTATAGTTTCACAGGTAACACTGAAGTTCAGGATCAGTTATTTTTTGCATAAAGTGTGAGAATTAGGTTGAGGTTTTTTGTGTTTTGGGCTTTTTGTGGCCTGTAAATGTCTAGCAGCTTCAGTACCATTTGTTGAAAAGCTTATCTTTCCGCCATTGAATTGCTTTTACATTGTTGTCAGAGATCAGTTGAGCATATTTGTGTTTGCTTATTTCTGGGTTCTGTGTTCTGCTTCATTGATCTATGTGTCTGTCCCTCAGCCAATAGTATACCATCTTGATTACTGTAGCTATATAATAGGTCTTGAAAATGAGTACCTGCTTTCTTTATTCATTTTTTAAAAAGTTATTTAACTACTTTATTTGCCTTCCCATATAAATTTTAAATTAATCTTGTCTATATCTACAAAAAAATCTTGCTAGGATTTTAATAGGAATTGCATTAAGCTTATATATCAGTATGGGGAGAATTGACATCTTTACCATATTAAGTCTTCCAATCCATGAATATGGTATGTCTGTCTGTTTTTTTAGATCTTCTTTGATTTCTTTCATCAGTGTTTTGTGGTTTTCAACATAAAAGTACTGTATATGTTTGGTTACACTAATTTCTATTCTCTCAGGCTGACTTATGGCATCTCTCCAGCAGTTCTCACACTCCTCCATCATCAGTTTTTGGCTTTATCAGATTATATCTACTAACGATCATTTCTCCCATCCTAAAAAAAAAAAAAAATCCCAAAATCAAACCATATTTTCTTTGATCCCACTTACCTTCTGTCTTCTGCCCTATTTCTTTGCTCTTCTTTATAGCAAAACTCCTCAGAAGAGTTACTTATATTTGCTGTTCCCAGTTCCTTTCTTTCCCAAATTTTCTTTAATCAATCCAGCCTGGCATGTGCCCCACCTTGTCAAAGTAAAGCAGCATCTAGATTGCTAAATCCAGTGGTCAGCATGTGGTCCTTAGCCTTCTTGAGTTTTCATCAGCATTGATAGAGTTGATTTCTCCTGGATAAATTTTCTTTGCTTCAGGGAAATGCAGATTAAAACAAGGTGTAATTTGGTACCCATCATATTTCCTCAAAATTAAGTCTGGTAAATCTAAATATAGTGAAAGGAAAACTCAGACATTACTAGTGAGAGTTTAAATTGGTACTACCACCTTAGAAAGCAATTTAATGGTAGGGAAGTTGAAGATACTAAAATCTTTTTATCCAAAAGTTCTATTACTAGGTGCTTACCCTAGAGAAACTTTTACAGGTGAGATCTGTATAAGATTGTTCATTGTAGTATGGTTTATAGTAGCAAAAAGTCTCAGTAGGAAACTGGATGTGGTTTATTCATATAACAGAGTACCATCTAGGAGTTGCATTGAACTACATGTATCAGCACAGAAAAATCTCAGAAACATAATGTTAAGTGAGAAATACTAGGTAAGAAAGAATAAGTAATTTATGATATACTTTTGTGTAACAGGATATTAAGTGGGACTTTTTTTTGTGTCATCTAAGCATTTTTCCCGGAGCTCAAAGCTGAGGACAGTAGCTGACAAAGGATCCCTGCGGTGTAAACAGAGATGCTGAACTTGCTGGGAAATGGCCATGATTTGTCCTGGAACTGTGTTACCTCCAGCTTATACAAAATAAAGGGAGACTTAATTGAGAGGAAGGGTTCTTTGAAGGGTTATTAATCCAAAAGGGAATGCTGTAGTGTTTGTATTGTCCTCTATGTGGGTTGCAAACAATTTCTTTGAAAGACTGGGGGACTTTTCAGGAGGGAAAATGTGTCTATGGATGGATGCCTGCTGGGATGCTGTCTTAGTGGAGTGTTAGAGAATTCATGGAGAAGTGTGATTTGGGTCCCCTGCAGTTATTGAAGGCCCAGGGACTGGGGGCCGCTGCTGCTTTCCTGGGGAAGCATAAAGGTAAGGGATACATAAAATAGTCCTATAGTGGAAAAGCCAGAAGAGAGGGCTTCCTCTGTTTGTGTAGTGATGTTGAGTTGTTTCCTTTGGACCAGGTGAACACTTTAGAGGCTAGTTAGGCTAGAGCCACCATGAAAGAAACTTACCAAAAGATAGTTACCTGCTTGGTATAAGCAACTCCAGGGTTATACCAGTAGCATAAGAGCTGAGGAGGAGTTTTTAGAAGTGAGCTGGAGAATGCCTCTTCTACAGCAGAGGATGTTACAGAGATTCTGTCAAAGAAAACCAGAGCTGGACAGTAGTTAAAGTGGTAAAAATTAATTTCATTCAGGAACTATTGCAATAGGGGGAGAAGAAGCCCCTAAGAATAGAACTGGGTTCAGTTCTGAATATAGCAAGTACAATTGGGGATTTATAGCCAATAAGCAGAATGAGAGGGTCAGTGGATGGAAATACTAAGAGGAGACATTAAGGATAGGGGGATTCTTGCTGAACTGACTTAATAGGACTTCTGCTGAAAGCAGGTCAGGATGATCAGAAATCAAGGATGGGAATTTCTCTCTGAGCTGCTAAAGCTGGACTGTGCAGTCCCAGTAAGGATATGGGAGGACAAGGTCGAGGCCTAGTTGAGAAGAGACTTCAGAGGACTCTGACCAAAGTTTGGTCAAGGAGAGAGTTATTGTTTATCTCCATGGGGTGAATTTCAGAATTCTCAAAATGCTCCACAGAAGAGAGCCACATTATCACCAATGATTGAGGTATTTGATAGCCAAGAGAAAACTACAGTCAGCACCAGCTTATATAATATGAACTTGCCTCTTTACTTCTCATTTTTCTATCTTTATTCCTGTCCTGTGGTAGGCAGAATGATGGGCCCCCAAAGATCAAATCTTAATCCCTGGAACCTATGTTACATTATTAATGGAAAAGAGTCTTTGCAGAGATAATTAAATTAAGGGTGTTGAGATGGGGAGGTTATCTTGGATAGCCAGGTGGACTCTAATTACAATCATATGTGTCCTTATAAAAGGGAGGCAGAGGGAGATTTGAACACACATGCACAGAAGGTTATATGAAGCAGACTGGAGAGATTTGGAGATGTGGGCCTGGAATATTGGAGTGATATTGTCACAAGCCAAGGAATGCTGGAATCTACCAGAGCTGGAAGAGGCAAAGAATGGCTTCTGCCCTAGTACTTCCTGAGGGAGTGTGGCCCTGCTGACACCTTCTGATACTGATGTTTGATTTTGGACTTCTGACCTCCAGAACTATAAGATAATATATTTGTGTTTTTTTTTTTTTTAAAGATTTTATTTATTTATTCATGAGAGACACAGAGAGAGAGAGAGAGGCAGAGGGAGAAGCAGGCTCCCAAGGAGCAGGGAGCCCGATGTGGGACTCGATCCCAGGACCCTGGGATCATGACCTGAGCCGAAGGCAGACGCTTAACCATCTGAGCCACCCAGGCGCCCTATTTGTGTTGTTTTAAGCCACTAAGTTTGTGGTAACTTATTATAGCTGTAATGGGAAACTAATACACCATCACGCAGTACTGTAATTATTTGTTTGCAGAGCATTGGGAACACAGAAAACTGGATTGTTGACTCTTCCTGAGGGAAACGAGGAAGGCTGTGGTGACATTTGAATTGTGAATTGAAGGATTTGTAAAAGTTTGCCAGATCTGAGATGGGGTGTGCCTTCTAAGTGGAATAGCTAACATGAGTGAAAGGACCCTGAGGTTTTTAATATACAAGACTTCTTGGGATGGCTGTTATACATAAACATTTAGGATGCTTAGAAGGAAATGGTGGATACTAAAGCTGGAAAAAGTAAGTTGGGGCCAGTTCATGCAATTTTGCATGCTTACTGAAATGTTACTGCTTTACTCTGTTTACAGGATTATAAGGATTTTAAGCAGGGGAGTGATTGGAAGAGCAAGGTGGTTAGACCATTTGAGAAGATATTGTAGAGGCAAGACAAAAAAGAAGTGATGGATTTGTTTTGAGAAAAGAAGTAGTAAGACTTGATAGCTAATTAATTGCACCTGAAATTTTGGGGCCTTGAATGCGATTTAGTGTGAACATTTTGCTAGTTAGAAATGCCTTTTAATAAATTATACAGGAAGGTGGGAGAATATATTGTGGAGATGGTGAGGAGGAAAAACATCATTAGATTATCTTTTAAAATTGTATATCTAATCTGTAATTTCCTTGCTCAGAACTCCCTGATTATCTATTGCCTACTGAACTGGATGCCTAATAAATGCCTTTATTCTCAATTGAAGATGGGATTTTTGCATTTCTTCTTTTAGGATTTTCAGTGTTTATTTGACATCATATTTGCAATTTGGTAATTAAATTTAAAACTTACTGTACACGTGCACTTGACTCATACATTTAAAAAACAAAACTTAAGAGTGCTTCAAAGGTACTTCCTCAGATTTGCCACAGATGGGACATTTTGTGTCTGCCCTAGCTTTTGGGTGCCAAGTTGGTAATGTGGCCAGCACTTGAGCTTGGGCTGCTGGTTAAGAAGAGTTGGCTGTATGTTAAGGTCAGGAAGCAGAGAAGTAGAGAGAGACTTCCATAAGATTTTCAGGCCAAGTAGGAGATAATAGTAAAAGAAGGCTATTCAGAATCCTATAGTTGGAGGATAAAATTGAGAGTTAATCTCAAGTGAAATATGAAATTGGACATATTTTATAGTGAAAGGGTGTGGTGGTTGGCTGGGTATTTATATCCAAGTACAATGTTACTCATTCTCTGGAATGTATTTGAATACTATTTAACAACTTTATATATAATGGAGAAACAATAAAGGCATTGCCTTTTTAAAGTGGAAAAAAAAAGGTAAGGAAATAAGGATGTACTGTCATCATTTTTTCCCCAATATTGCATTTGATGTTTTTGCCAATGTCATATGCCATGGAAGTGAAAGACCACATTTACTTGGAGGAGTAAATGTTTGGAATACTTGTATTCTTAGGCTACTCAAAGAAATCATCAAAAAACAAATTAATATTTTTAACCATGTGTCCAGATACAAGATAAATTTGAACATTAGCAGTACTCCTGTATACTAGTTATTACATTAAAGGTCTTGAGATGTGGAGGTTATCCTGGATATCAAGCTCCAAAATACAATGAAAATGCTTTAGGTAGCTCTCCATTGCATACTCTTTACGAAAATAATTCTCAGAGTTGTTTTAGTCAGATTAAGCTAGGTTTTTCTGGAGTAGCCACACTAAAGTCTTAGTGGCTTACACGTCAGTGTGCAGTACACATGCATTGTGGGTCGGATAGTGGCTGCTTTGGGACTTGGACTGATTACTCTCTGGAATATTGCCATTTTCCATGGTAGAGGGAAAGAGAATGAGGAATTGCATACTGGCTCTTAAAACCTGTTCTCTGAAAGCAGCATGTCTGTTTTATTCATATTATATTAGTTAAAAAAAAAAAAAAGTCACTTGGACTCACTTAACTTTCAAGGGGCCATGGTGTATAATCCTGCTATGTGCTTGGGAAGGGAACTGGAAATATTTAATGGGTAGCACTAATGATTGCAGTAGCATTTAAATGTAAAAGTCAAGACCAAAAAGCCCAAGAAAAAGATTGTATGTGAGTATAAAAAGTATAATTCTTGAAATATATTGAAAGGATAAATAACTCAAAAAATACAACAGAAGTGTTTAGATCAGTATGAAAAAGGTTAATATCTGATCTTCTCAATATGTGAAAATCTGATTCAAATCTATTAAACAAACAAATTTCAGGCCTCAAATAGAATAAAATGGCCAAAGGATAAGAACAGGCAATTCTCAAAAGATGACATAGAATAGGAAAATATATTAAGGGTTAAAATATCAAGTATTTTTTTTTAAGATTTTATTTATTTGAGAGAGTGAAAAAGCAGGTGCATGAGCAGGGGTGGGAGGGTGGGGGTGTGGGGGGTGGTGCCTGGAGAGAGTGGGAGGGGCAGAGGCAGAGGGAGAAGCAGACTCCCCACTGAGCAAGAAGCCTGACATGGGGCTCCATCCCAGGACCCAATCATGACCCGAGCCTAAGGCAGATGCTTAACCGACTGAGCCATCCGGGCACCCAGTATTAAATAATACATCAAGTATTATTTACTTTATTTAAATTAGGGGAAGAATTCAATGCAAATAAGAGTAGTTCTAGTGAATTTATGGAGAAATGGTTAATTATACGATGCTGGTGGGATTATAAGTATAATCCTTTTGCAAAACAATTTACATATTGTATCAAGAACCATAAAAATACTCATTCTCTTTAAGAATTCCTCTTTAGGAAGTTTATTCCAGTTAAAAAGAAGAAATATTAAATGAGTTAAAGGTAGTATTTTTTAGTAGTGGGGAAAATCCATCCATTTGTTTTGTAATTTCCTTTAAGGGAACTAAATACTATGCCAGGCTGTTTGTGCTAAGCACTGAGAGTGCACAAATGATTTAAGATAGGCTTCTTGACTTGTCATAGTTTATGTTCAGTGGTGAAGAGATTGTTAGAAGACAAAGAATGGAATGCCTAAGAAATAACATCTGAGTTTAGTTAGGAAATGTAAGAATAACCTAAATTTTCAGTGATTGGGAAATTTTTAAATATTTAAAAATAAAGCATTACTTATAAAAACTACCTATAATGGTATGAAGAAATGTAAAATAGAAGAATATAAAATGAGTACTATGATTACAGACTACATGAAGATATTTGGACAAATAAAGATTGTTATAGCAGTGTTCAAAGAAATTGTAAAAATTAGGTTAAATTAGAAAACAACACTTTTCTCCTAAAAACACATAACTCTAGACTAATAATGAAAAAAAATCAGACAAATCCCAGTTGAGGGTCATTCTGCAAAATACCTGACTACCTCTCTTCAAAAAACTGTCAAGGTCATTAAAACAAGGGGCTGTCTGAGAAATTGTTATAGCCAAGCGGAGCTTAGGAAGCCATGACAACTTAAAATGTGGTGTGATGTCATAGATGGGATCCTGGAACAGAAAAAGGATATTATGTAAAAACTAAGGAAATGTGAATAAAGTATAGACTTCAGTTAATAATGTATCAGTTCATTAATTGCAACAAATATGCGGTACTAATGTTGTGCGGTGCTAATGTTGGATCTTAATGCTAGAGGAAACTGGGTGTGCAGAATATGAGAACTCTGCATTGTTTTTGTAAATCTTACACTATCCTAAATAAAAATCCTAAAAAAAAGTTTATTTTTAAGGAGATAGAGAAAAATGTACATATAGGCATTTGTTCATCAAATGCCTGTGGAAAGAAAAAAAATGTATGCCAAATTTATGTATATTGTTACAAATATCTGTATATGCGTGGATTAATCCTAGAAGGAAATGAAGTGGAAACCAGTTTTTAAAGAAGCTAGAAGGTGATGATGAACATTTTCCTACTCTAAAATTTGTTGGAAGCTAGCAAGATTAATTTGATAGTTTGGATTGAGGCAGTGGTGGTATTACTCCAGTATGAGAACCTGTGAGTCAGGTTGGACTCTCTATTAGAAGCAGCAATCATGTAGTGTTAGGCAGCGATCTGGAACTGCAGCCGAATATGTAATATATGGGACCTGTTGCTTACTGAAAAAATTGATTCTTAATCTTTCCATTTTATAATCAAATCATTTTTGTCTAACTTCCCTTAAAGAGAGAGCATCAAAAAAAAGTTAGAAAGCATTATGGCTTGAGTGTAGTGCCATCTGCTGGCAGTATTAACTAAATACACTTTTTAAATCCTTTTATAATCATGTGATGGCTACTGCTTTTCCTTATTTATTGTTCCCTTGGTATTTGTTTTATGCTTATGCTGTCTTTTTGTTATATATAATTGATATTCCTTTTTTAAAAAATCCTTATGGAATACATAGAATCTAGTTCATCACTACCTCAGGTTTTAAGTTCTCACATTTGGCTTGTCAGTTTTAGCTGGGACTTAAAAATAAGTCAAGTATGCATAGACCTTTTTTCCTTTCCTTTCTTCTTGTCAGTAACCCTTTATGGTGCTCTAATTTTATCTCATACATTTAACGGAATTAAATATGAACGACTCAAAATTATATAATTAAGTACATTTAACTTCTTGATTCAGAGTCTGCCTTATTAGAGTGATACCTGACAGCAGACATTTACACAGTGCAAATCATAAGCATATAGTTCATCCCTGCTGGCTTGCTAATTCTCTGTGTAATGTGGGCTATGCACCAGAGATAGGCAGGTAACATGTGCCTTGTGGGTAACATGTTTGTGTCCTAGAATGTTGTTAAATTGATTTCTCCCTCTTTTTGGAGGGAGGGTTTGGGAATGCATTTATTTAATTAACTTGGAATTGTGGTGTCTTTTTCATCTCTTTTGCATGTGCATGTGTGCTCTCTCTCTCTGGCAATTATATTTTGCCCACTTTGAATTATCTTCATATCCTTTTCCCATTTTGTCAAATGTGATGTTATTCATGCTTTTCTCAGAGCTTTGTTTTGTTTTGTTTTGCTTACATTAGGACTGTTATTGCCAGTATTCTTATATTTAAGTCTTTGGTCTGGCTGGAAGTTACCTCATATGTATGAAGAGTGAGGTGGGAATAGGTAGGCTGGAGCCTGGTCCTGCCAGGAGATAGTCACATTTCTGGGAAGCCTGGGAAATTGACTTGCAATTTACCTTGTCCTGTAGTAAACATTGAAGAAAATCCTAGAGCCTTTTGAACAAGTTACTTAGACTTGGTATTTGGCCAGAGTTTCCAGGACAGTCAGGAGAGTCCAGGAGGGGCACACATTCCCCAAGAACAGGAAGATGCATCCTTCTCTCACGAGGAGAACCCTATCCTTTTCTCACATAGGCATCTGTATGTTCTTATGGGAGTGTGGCTGACTTGGGAAGCCTCCATTCATGCTGCCCTGAATTCTGTTTTGTGTGGCGCTGTTATTTTCAAACACATTTCAGTATCATCTGCCATTAAGGAAACTGTATCTTTGGCTATATTTGTTAACATCTTTCCTGCAAGCATATCAGCCTTTATGTTGGAGATTGCTAAATTTTTTTTTTTTATCCCGAATGGCTAGCTATTTGTCCATTTATACCATTTATTGAATAATACATCTTTCCCTCCTGATTCTAATTCTCATTCTTCAAGCTCTATTCCATTGCCCTGTTTATTACTGCATTGCTCCTATTTTTGCATATGTTTCCTTCCTAATATATTGTAGTCAGTGGTAGGGCAAATCTCTTCCCTTACCCTTTTTTTTCCTGAATATTCCTGAGCTTACTCTTCTTGCACATTTATTCTTTCAGAAATACTCTACCATCGAATCAGTTCTTAGAGAACCTTTTCTGCTGGAGCACTTATAAAACATCTGTATTCAGTTGCTAATTAATAAACATAATAAGCACTGGGCCATAGAGGATTCTTTGGTCAATGCTGCGTCCCTCTTTTTTAAAAATAAAAATAAATGTAAACTAAAGATTTAATAGGTCTAGCATTCTAAAAAAAAGTTAACTAGATTGCATATGGACACTTGGTAACTAGTTGATTGGTTATATTCCACTGGAGCATGTGAAAGAACATGTATTATGGCATCTGTCATCTTGATATACCAGCCAACATTTGCCTATACCTGCTGTATAAGTTTAAGTACTGTCATGTTGATTTCCCTTTGCAACAGTGTGCAGCTGCTGAGCTTATTCCAGCTCTTCTCATTCTTGTCTACTACTTTAGCTTTAGATTTTGGAGATGCTTTCTCCTTCCTTCCGTTCTCTTCAACAACTACTAGGGCTGTAAAAACCTTTGGTTGTTGGGGCGCCTGGGTGGCTCAGTCGGTTAAGCGTCTGCCTTCAGCTCAGGTCATGATCCCAGGGTCCCGGGATCGAGCCCTGCATCAGGCTCCCTGCTCAGCAGGGAGCTGGCTTCTCTCTCTCCCTCTGCTGCTCTCGCCCTGCTTATGCTCTTTCTCTCTGTCAAATAAATAAATAAAATCTTTAAAAATCAAAACAAAACAAAACCTTTGGCCGTTAACTAGGTATAACTTTAAGGATCTTCCTATGGCTGTACTTTCTTTACTCCAATATAGAAAATCATTGTGTGTTAGCCTTAGAAGGCATCTTGGAGGACTGGTAATCTAGTAGTTTTTGAACTTTTTTTTAAAAAAAGCAGCTGCATCTTTTTTTCAATTAATCTTATGTAAAACCTCAGTATCTAAAGATAGGATAAATCACACAGGCCTTTGTTTAAGAAGTAAATGAATTGAGAGTAGGGCTTAAGCCTTAGAGCTCTTGGACACCCTGTTGTTGGTCCTTGAGGCACCTCAGAGGAACTGTGTCCTTGTCTTATTTATCCTTCTCTTTTTACAAATAAGGGACCTGAATCCTATAGTAGTGAATTGCCTCCCTGGGTATAACCTAGATAAGAAGGTGGCAGACTTTGAATTCAGTAGCCTCCCAGTCAAGGACTTTTTCTATTACACCAAGCTGCTTCTAATGGATTTACTGCTTTCTTAAAAGTTACAGTGATCTACATATGTATTTTTAAATTCATATTACTTTTCTTGGCAAGTATCAATTAAGTTGCTTCTTGGTTCCCATAAAAATCAAGGAAAAATTATACAATTTAAAATTATCATTAAATATTTATGTGTTGAAAATGTATCTGATATGTAATAGCAAATTTGTAATTAAAAGTTAATATTATCTGTACATTTATTGAAGATATACTTATTTACATGAATACAGTGTATTTCTTTGTTTTTTAAAATTTCTATTGTTGTGTTAATCACCATACATTACATCATTAGTTTTTGATGTAGTGTTCCATGATTCATTGTGCATAACACCCAGTGCTCCGTGCAGAATGTGCCCTCTTTAATACCCATCACCAGGCTAACCCATCCTCCCACCCCCTCCCCTCTAGAACCCTCAGTTTGTTTTGTTCAGAGTCCATCGTCTTTCTTTATGTTTTTGAAATTAAAAAATTACAATTGTTATTCCTAGGCCTAATGATAGTGGTGATTATCTTAATAGAGAGTGTTGTCATTTGTCACAGTGATGGGGTACTATTTCTATAGATGAATCAGTTTCCAGTCTGTTTAAAAGTGAAAAAGATAATTCAAAATCCGTATTATAATTTTTTTTTTTTTTTTTGGAAATGAAATAGGCTGGAGATTTGCTTTAACATCATTACTTCTGCCTTTTAGTGGGAATAACTTTACCTCTCTGGAATTACTGTAGGGATATATTAAAGTTATCTTTTAAAAATCAAGTTTCTGGGGCATCTGGGTGGCTCAGCCAGTTAAGCGGCTGCCTTTGGCTCAGGTCGTGATCCTGGGGTCCTGGGATCGAGCCCCACGTCGGGCTCCCTGCTCAGCGGGGAGCCTGCTTCTCCCTCTCACTCTCCTGTTTCCCCTGCTTGTGCTCTCTATCTCTCTGTCAAATAAATAAATAAAATCTTAAAAATAAATAAATAAATAAAAGTCAAGTTTCTTGGGGCGCCTGGATGGCTCAGTTGGTTAAGGGTCTGCCTTCAGCTCAGGTCAGGATTGATTCCCTATCAGGCTCCCTGCTCAGTGGGGAGCCTGCTTCTCCCTCTCCCTCTGCCTGCCTCTCCCCTTGCTTGTGCGCGAGCTCTCTCTGTCAAATGAATAAATAAAATCTTAAAAAAAAAGTCTAGTTTCTTTTACCAAAAAGTAAAAACAAAAACTTTATAGATGGATAAAACAGATTTAATTTAAAAATGTAACTGGAAGAAAAAAGTCATTTCTAGAACATTTGGCAATGTCACTGAGGCAGAATGGTCTGTGGAGAAACTGAGAGTACAACTTAATCATTTTGTACAATGAGTGAGGTTTCTGGGGATAAAAATGGAATTAAAGTCGCATGGAAACATTAGGATAGTAAGCCTTAAAAAGAGATTTATTTTGTATTTTATGAATATTTGTTTTTTTGTCTGTAAAAGCAAAATGTTTGTCCTTAGTAAATAAGAATAGCAGTTTGCCCTAACAGATTTTCAAATTGAAATAGGTTTTAAAGTTACTATTTTTTAGACCTTATGTTGTCTTTGTTTAGGTTTTAACTTATTATTGGAAGGTTCTTCTAGTATGTGACTTAAGTTTCTTACCTACTTTGTCCTTCCTCTCTGGACTGTAAAAGGCAAGTGATTGTATTTGGTGTATGTTTGCAGTGCTGCTCCGAGCCACAGTGGAGCCTGGTGCAAAAGGAAAAATCAACAGTACTGATGCTGTCTGTATTTAAAAGGTTGATGTTTGGGATTTTTTTTTTTTTTTTGCGTTGGCTTTTTTATTCTTTTTTAAAGATTTTATTTATTTATTTGAAAGAGAGAGAGCTAGTGCATGAGCAGAGGGGAGGGACAGAGGGAGAGGGAGAGCCAAGAGGTGGGGCTCCATCCCAGGATCCCAGGATCACAACCTGAGCCGAAGGCAATAGCTTAACCACCTGAGCCACCTAGGCATCCCTTGGCTTTGATTTTTAAAACAGAACCCATTAAAATATATTTTAAAAAATTCCAGTATAGTTAATATACAGTGTTAAATTACTTTCAGGTGTACAATATAGTGATTCAGCAATTCTCTATATTATTCAGTGTTCATCATGATAAGTGTACTCTTTAATCCCCTTTGTCTATTTCACCCATCTGGTAACCATCGGTTTTTCTTTGTAGTTAAGAGTCTGTTTTTCAGTTTGTCTCTTTTTCTTTGTTTTGTTTCTTAAATTGTACATATGAGTGAAATCACACGATATTTGTCTTTCTCTGACTGACTTATTTCACTTAGCATTATACTCTCTATCCATCCATGTTCCTGCAAATGGCAAGATTTCATTCTTTTTTTATGGCTGATATACCACATCTTCTTTATCCATTCATCTATTGATGGACACTTGGGCAGTTTCTATCTTGATTACTGAATTTTTTGGCAACCTCTTAAACTTTGTATTGGCCTTACCGTGTCCTGGCCTGAGGTTGCAGTACACCATATAGTGCTTTATGTGTAGCAGGCCAAACATGCTTAGTTTTCTGTTGTCATATAAAGGAAAAATAATTGTATCTTAGTGCTGTGTTATATTGAGGGAGCTGACCATGCGTAACGAATTTTGTATTTTAAATAGAAAATTACACACAGCATACGAGCTTTGAGTGAATGTAATATTCTGTAAAAGTTTAAAATTAAGAGTGTTGACCTTTTTAGAACTATTTAAGTGGATTTACATTTTATCAGAGCTGCCCCATTGTTCCTTACTCACCTAATGGTAGATGTTTAACAAGCCCTCAGCATAAAGGAGTATAAGGAAAGATAGTATCTGAAAATAATAAAAGAATAATCTCCATTGGTTTGTTTCTTTACCACCTTAGAGTTTATTTGGCATGTGATGAAGGTTTTAAAGTAGAGTGCTAGGTGTTAAAGTAGAGTTTAGAGTGTTGGGGTGCCTGGGTGGCTCAGTTGGTTAAGCAACTGCCTTTGGCTCAGGTCATGATCTCGGGGTCCTGGGATTGAGCCCCGCATTGGGCTCCCTGCTTGGCAGGAAGCCTGCTTCTCCCTCTCCCACTCCCCCTGCTTGTGTTCCCTCTCTCGCTGTCTCTCTCTGTCAAATAAATAAATAAAATCTTTAAAAAAAAAAAGTGTTGTTGAATCACTGTGTTGTATACCTGAAACTAATGTAATATTGCATGTCAGTTGTACTCAAAATATATTTTAAAATAAAAAATAGAGTGTTAAAGGTAGGGGTTATGCTGGCATAAAAAAAATTGGTCTGAGAGAATGAGAGTTGATGAAGTAAGAATTCTATGGAGCTAAAGATAAATTTGTTTCAGATTTGCCACTAATTTCTAGTCTCATAGCTTTTCTGTTTTGAGAGTGTGCACAAGGGGTAGATCTATTGAACATGCTTTTTCTCTGAAGAGTACAGTCTTCAGAATAAGGTAAAACTTAATTTCAATAGTGAACATTCTTCAAACAGTGCAAAAATGGTAGTAAAATATTGAAACGTTTTCTGTACCTCTCTTCTGAACTTTTGCCTTTGTGTGATTTACTCTTTAACAGGAAATCAAACCCCAAAGCCATTATAACCATGGATATGGTGAACCTCTTGGACGGAAAACTCATATTGATGATTACAGCACATGGGACATAGTCAAGGCTACACAGTAAGTTTTTTGTTGTAGTTGTTTTCTTCTTTGACATCTGTATTTCAAGTGAAATATGAGCACATGCATTTATTTCTCTTTATTGGTAATTCTTTATTTGGTGAGACATTGTTCTCATACTTTAGCTCTTTGTACAGATTTTTTTTTTAATATTTTATTTATTTGACAGAGAGCACAAGCAGAGGGAGAGAGAGGGAGAAGCAGGCTCCCTGCTGAGCAAGGAGCCTGATGTGGGACTCAAAGGCAGCCGCTTAACCGACTGAGCCACCCAGGCGTCCCGCTCTTTGTACAGATTTAACATAGCTGATTAAAGTCTTTCTCTAGTCAGTCCAATGTCTGGGATTCCTCAGGGACAGTTTATTAATTGCTCCCCCCCAATGGGTTATACTTTCTTGTTCCTTTGCATGTCTTGTAATTTTTTTTTATTGAAAACTGGACTATTCAAATTCTATGAGGTGATAGTTTTTTTTTTTAAAAGATTTTATTTATTTGAGAGAGAGCAAGAGAGGGAGAGAGAGCACTGAGGGAGAAGGAGAATGGGAAGCAGACTCTCCACTGAGCAGGGAGCCCAATGCAGGGCTTGATCCCAGGACCCTGAGATCATAACCTGAGCTAAAGGCAGATGCTTAACCGACTGAGCCACCCAGGCGCCCCTGAGGTGATAGTTTTTCTATCAGATTCTCCTGGGGTTTGTTGTTATTTATACCATTTCTAAACTAATTCTGTAAAGTCTGTATTTTTGTCATGGTGTGGCCACTGAAGCCTCTGCTCAGTTAGGTAGTGGTCAGTAAATAACTGGACAGAAACTTCTTAAATCCCTACAACCAGTAGGCCTGATCTTTGTTGAGGAACTGTGTGTGTGTGTGTGTGTGTGTGTGTGTGTGTATGTATGTGTATGTTAGGACACTTAGCACTCTGCCAGGCAGCTTACTAGAGCCTTAGCCTTCGCTTTTTGCTTGCCCAGAACCTCAAGGTCAATTAGACCTGAGAGCTTCGGGCCTTCCTGGGTCTTTGTTGAACATGTGCACACAACCTTAAGCTTGTGTATGGCCTTCTAGATTTCCAGGGATATGTCTGAGCTTTTCAAAGCCCTTATGAATATCTTATTCCTCAGCTTTTGCTTTTAAGGTTTTTGCTTTGTCTCTTGTTGGACCCAACTGTCACCCATCCTCTTAAGCAGCTGTGATGTTAAAACATTTGACAAACAACCCCCAAGGTGAAGCTTTTAATGAGTTTAAGTGAGGTTCAATAGATGAACCTTTCGAGTGGACTCTTCCCTGTCTGGGAACCACCAGACAGGTCAAATAATGACTTCTCTTTTGGAATGAGGCTTTGAGAGAACTCTGGTTACTAGTTACTAGTGTAACCAAACCAATGTGAGTTCACTTCTTGGTGAGTCACAGATACACCAGGTGGAGTTGTTGCACAAGTAAACATTATTTGCAGCAAGTGAGGAGATCATGGGGAATAACTTGCAAAGCTGTGACTCCCTGAGCAAGTTTGGATGGGTTCCTTTTATGTAGGGTTATGATGAATGAATATTTTAAAAGGGATTCTTGTCATTGCATGTAGAGGTGGGTATAAGGTTGCACACTTGCCTTAAGGAAAAGGAAACATGCCTGTGCATACATTGTATGTTATGTAAATGAGGCTTGTGCTCCTCTTTGGGCGGAGATTTTAGTATTATAATGAATAAAGGTAGTTGTCAGTCATTCTAGAGGTTACTCCATAGTCCATCCATGCAGTTCGGGGGTTAGAATCGAACTGGTCTGGGTGGTGTGGGCCAGCTAGTGGTCTTGTCAGGGCAGTCGCTATCACTTGAGGGGGGTTTCGGTTTCCATTTGCCTGAGTTGAGATAGCTGGAAAGAAGAGCTTAAGGAAAAATGTGGGACAAAGGTCAGTGAGTTCAAGCAGGTGGGCAATAAGAGGTCAGGTCTTGGGGTCTAGCTGGTGACACTAGTACCAGGAATACAAACATTTTTTCAAGCAGAGAGGCTGGTACTATGGTATGTTAAAGTACCACAAAGTTCTCTGTTCTTACTGAAATTCAGCTGTTTTTTTCACTGAATGCTCCTTGGATTGCTGGACGCCTTTTGTTAATTCCCAGAGTTCTGAAAAAGTTGATTTTGACACTTTCTGGCAGTTTTTTCATTACTTTTGTGGAAGGACAAACTTTTGGAGGTCCTTACTTCACTGGTGGCCCTCTTACTTTCTTGAATGTTATGTATAGTCGAAAATCAGAGCACATCGTGCCACCTGTATTTAGCAAACAAATTACACTGCATTACATTCATCTTTCCTTTTGAGACTGCTCCTTTTGATATCTCCTTTCACTCATTTGGGATTAATCTGTCTCACCCAAATGCATCATTTCCATCAGCAAATAGACTCCAGTATCTTTGATCTTAAGAAAAAAATAACCACCTTTCTTTATACTTCACATACTCTTCTATTTTATTTCTTGAAAAGTATGCTGTCTGTAATTTCTACCTTTAAAAACACTTTTTTAAATTAAGAAACATTTCAATTCTACAGTATAGAGAAGACTATAACTGTCAGATTAAGCAGATGCTACTAACATTTTGCTGTAATTGCTACAGGTTGCTCAATGTGCTCTCTTCATTCTCCCTAAGGAAAGCTCTCTTGAAACTGCTGTGAATCATTCTCATGAACATTCCTGTACATTTATTTCTACAAACATCTACAAACAAAATATGTCATTGTAATATGTGCCTAAAATTTATATAAATTGTATTCTACTCTGCATATCACTTTACAGCTTGTTTTTTTTTTTTAAATAAAAAAACTATAGCTTTTGTGATTTATCAGTGTTGACAAATAAGGACCTAGTTTATTGTTTAACTGCTTTGTATTATTCTATTATTCCTTACTGAGGGACACGTAAAATTGTTTCTACAGTACTTTTTTATTATAACAAACTTTGCGTCAATGAATGTCCTTTTTCCTGTTTTCCTATGTACATAAACAAGAGTTCTCCTCAAGTGGAATTTCTGGCTTCAGTATGTTCTTTCAACTTTACCAACTATTGCCAAATTGATTTCCAAAATGGCTGTACCACTTTGTACTTGCACCTGCAGGAAATGAGTTCTTCTTTGACTACTTCTTGCTAACTCCTAGTTTTGTCACACTAATAATTGTTGTCAATTTAATGGTTGTGAAATGGTTTTCTGTTTTGATTGGTCTTTCTCTGATTACAAATGGTGTTGAATGTATTTCCTATGTTTATTGGCCATTTGGGTTTCTTCCTGAGCAAACATTTGAGTTCTTTTGTCTTTTTGTAATTGATTTGTAAAATTCTTTATGTATTTTGATGGAGTTCACAAAGAAGTTAGTGGGATTTGTGTCCCCTTAATGTTCTCCAGAATCCTGTCTTGCTGCTCTCCTAGCCCCTTCTCACCCCCCGCCCCCCAGTCATGTAGCTCACTATTTGGTACTCCTATTCATTGTGTCAAAACTTGTATTTCTTTTCTGCAATAATGTGGTAGAACATCTCCTCTGGAAACCTGGACTTCCACAATGGTTTTCTCATCTGTGGGTGGTTGTCTAAGACAGTGTTGTACAGGGTTCCCAGACCACTGTCAAGAAGGACTGGAGCCAGTTCATGGGCCACTGCAGGATCCGTGGCTGGGCTGAAGTCTGTATGCCTATTACCCAACACGTGGGTGGCTGAGACTTCTCAGCTCCCTTTGAGTGTGGTACTGGATCCTACAACTCCCACAGAGGCACTTTTGTCCATGACTAGATGCCAAATTACTGTTGTTGGAAGGGGGACAAAACGATGGATGTCTTATTCTACTCTGATGCTGACGTCACTCTGGTCCATTTCTAAATACTCTTTCATTTGTTTCATCTTGTATAGTACCACATTGTTTTAATCGTTTCTTAGTCTTCACAGTTGTCATAGCTATTTTTGGCTTTTTACTCTCACAAATGAATTTTAGGTTCTACTTGAGAAGTTCGTGAGATACTCATTTGTGATTTTAATTAGAATTTCATTGAATTTGCAGATCAATCTGGGGGAAATTGGTATATATATTTCTTTAGGTCTTTAATATCTTTCATAAATCTTATTTATAGTGAGGGTAGTGTAATTAGATATACTTTTCATTATTATTTTAGATGGTTTAATATTTCATATTATAATGATACAGAATCTGATCCTAAATTTTTTTTACTTGGTTACTTTGTTGTAATGATTTTCTTTTGCTGGAAAAAAGATAACCTCACAAAAATACATAATTACATGATGGGAGAATTACAGCATATGCTGCATTTACTAAGTCATAGTAATTACTTTTTCAGCATTACTCACTAGGCAAATATTTTACTGAACTTTACCTTGTATTCTTGCAAACTATTCAGGTTTTGGTATTTTTATAATTATAATAAATGGGTTTGCAGGTGTTAACAAGATTGTTTCAAAATATTTTAGTGCATTCACATGAGGTTTTTATAGGTGATATATTTAGATCTTTCAGAAACTACATTATATAATGATGTAAACATTTCCCAGCATACAGTTTTTAAAAAATACTCTCTTTATAGCAAGTTTTTTTCTGAAGTAAAAGTAGTTACTTTCTCACTGTGTCTACAATACCCCTTTGCCTTGAAGGGGAACAGACTGTCTTTACCCATTTGAATATATGGTTGATAGTATACTGTGTATTCATTTGCCATCACTACCACTCCAAGCCCTTGCCCCCCCAAAAGGCAGTAAATTTGATATACTTTTCTCTTTTGTTAAAGGGAAAATGCAGTTCACTTCTTTGTATGGTTAAAAAGATTTTTGGGGCACCTGGCTGGCTTAGTCAGAGGATTGTGCAACTCTTAATCTCGAGGTTGTGAGTTCAAGCCCCACGTTGGGTGTAGAGATTACATACATACATAAAGTTTTAAAAAATGATTTTTGTGGTTACTTGTCACTTCTCTCATTTAAAGTATGAGGTAGATTCTGCTCTTTAAGGTAATACGTCTAGTTCACTTCACTAGGCACATGTAGGCAGCTTTCTGAAAAAGAACAAAGAACTTAAGGTACCACCGTCATCTCCTGTGAATCATGGAACTCTTGCTCTTGCCATAGGTTGATTGCCTTGTGCATGTGTGTGTGCGTGTGTACGCACATAGTACACAGCCCGTGAGGGCAGCAGTGTGCAGGCTGTGTGAAGCTTAGTTTATTAACTACACCATGAGTACAGGTATGTTTTAATATTTGCTTCTAAAGTCCCATTATGTCCCCCAGCCCCACCCTTTGGTGTGCCTTCCCCATTTTGGAGACCACTCTGAGAAATTACAAATATAGTCAAAGCTCATTTAAGTTTGTTTTTGTGTCTCATATTTCCAAGGACCATATATTTTGTTTAGAATAAAGTTGATGGTTCTTGAGGCTCCATGACGGATTCTTGGAGGTTTATTGTACTGCTCTCTCCATTTTTGCTTATGCTTGAAATTTTCCATAGTAAAAAGCTTAAAAACTTTATGTTGCCACACAGTGATCAAAAGCTGAAAGGGAGGAAAGGATCAGGCTCTTCACAAGTGCCTTTCTTCTTTATCAAATAAAATCATCTTTCCTAGAACTCTCCCAGTATACTTTCTCTTCTGCCTCATTGGCTTGAACTCACAGGACTCTTCCCCTACCCACCCTGCTTCCCAGCCCCACACATCCTTTTTCATTTGCCCTCAGGAATATCAAAGCTAAATTTGTAAACAAAGAATCCTGAAGCTTGGGAAGCATCCTTCTTTTCATTTTTAAAATCATTGATAAGCTCTTGTAACATGTTTCTTTGTGTGTGTGTGATTTAATATTTTTTAACATAATTTTATTATTTTTATAAGCAGCCTTAAGTGTTTTGTGGAATAAGTGGTGATATTAGTAAAAACAAGCAATCGCTAGACATTTTATTTCTGGTATCCTTTTCTCTTCCAACTGATGAGATATTGCATTCTTATAGATGAGACCTTTAAAACTAAAAATTTTACTAACTGGATTAGTAAAAGCTGTTGGAATAATGATTTTTTAAAAAAATTTTATTTATTTACTTGAGATAGAGTGAGAGAGAGAGCACGAGTGGGAGAGCAGAGGGAGAGGGAGAAGCAGGCTCCCCACTGAGCAGGGAGCCCGATGTGGGACTCGATTCCAGGACCCTGGGATCATGACCTGAGCCGAAGGCACACGCTTAACTGACAGAGCCACCCAGTTGCCCCGGAATATTGATATTTTTAAAGTAACATTTTACCTTGAGAAGTCCATTTTAGTTTCCAGGTATCAGGACACCTGGGTGGCTCAGTCAAGCACCTGCCTTTGGCTCAGGTCATGATCCCAGGGTCCTGGGATCGAGTCTCACATTGGGCTCCTTGCTCAGCAGGGAGCCTGCTACTCCCTCTGCCTGCAGCTGCCCCTTCTTGTGCTCTCTCTCTCTCTCTCTCTCTCTGACAAATAAATAAAAAAAAATAATTTCCAGGTATCAAAATGGAGCATTATTTTTTTCTGGAAATGTTACTTTCAGCTTTAAATTTTTTGTCAAATAGTAGTAACGATCTCATATTTTCTTTCTTTCCCAGATATGGAATATATGAACGCTGCCGAGAATTGGTGGAAGCAGGTTATGATGTACGGCAACCAGACAAAGAAAATGTTACACTCCTCCATTGGGCTGCCATCAATAACAGAATAGATTTAGTCAAGTATGTGTTTTCTGTATTTTAAAGTAATTATTTATTTTAAAATTATTACAAATAATTATAAAAGTTAATACTTTCTAAAATTCATTGCTTTTAAAATGTAGTTTCTGTGTACCTTTTTTCCCTGAAAATTGTTTTTAACATATATTGAATACACATTTGTACAAAGTGTTGTGCTGAGTGCTTTTTCATGTATCTTTCCTTTAATTTTAATTCTTGAAATAATAATTGCTGTCCTCCTGATGTGGAAACTGAAGCATAAATAGATTAAATATGTTACCGATGACATGCAGCTAATAAAAGTTGGAATCAGGATTTCAGCAGTATAATTTGCAGCTCACATTCAAAATGTGAATTCTGTGGGGGAAAAGCTACAAAAGAAAGGAGGGGTTACCAAAATAATAGGTAATAATAATCTGTTTTAAGTATTCATGCCAGCATAAGTGATGAATACATATTAAGTGTAAATGATTTTTGTTACTTACTGCTAATCTGCTTGCTTAGTATTAATAAGAGGTAGTTAGATAAGCAAGAGTCAGGGTAATAGGAAGTCTTAGTAAATCTAGTTTAGCAGTCTCTGACAATTTGGGCATAAGTTCTTCAGATGAAGACATGAATCTGAAATAAACTAGCTGCAGATGTGCACTTAAGTACAGCATACAGAGTCTAGAGACAACTAGGATATTAAGGCTAGGGAAAAGAAATTGCCCTTTTGAATACTAAAGGAAGGTTAAGCAGGTAATCACTTTCTTCAGAGAGCATATCTCCATTTTATTTGTTCCTTTTTTATTCTTGTCTGTCTGACCTTCCCTCTGCCTTTGGTAATGGGTCTCCTGATGTCTAATTCTGTTTTTGTTTGTCAGAAAATGTTTTTATTTCATCTTCATTTGTGAAAGAAATTTTCACATGGTATAGAAATCTAGGTTGGCAGTTTTTGTTTGTTTTATTTTTGTGTTTTACTCATTGAAAATAACATTCCTCTGTTTTCTGGCTTCTGTTACTATTGAGAAATCAGTCTAAATATTGTGCTTTTGAAGGCTTTTTTTTTTTTTTCCTGTCTGCTTTTAAGATTTTTCTCTTTGTTTCTGGTTTTCTGCAGTTTCATGATGATGTAAGTAGGTGTGGATTTCTTTTTATTTACCCTGAATGAGATTGCAAGGAATTCTTAATTCTTTGGATTGATGTTTTCATCAGTTCTGGGAAAAATCTCAACTATTATTTCTTCAACTATTGCTTCTACCCCATTCTTTTTTTTGCTCTCCTTCTGGAACTACAGTTAAATGTCTGTTTGACCTTTTCATTGTATACTCTGTGTCTCTTCTCTTTTGTATGTACTGTCCTTTGGTGTGCTTCATTCTGGAAACTTCTGACTTACCTTCCAGTTCATTTATTCTATGTATAATCTGCTGTTAAATCTCTTCAATGTGTTCCTAATTTTATTTTCCGGTTCTAGAATTTTTATCATTTATCTTTTTCAAACCTGTATTACTTAAATCATCTGTGGCTGAAATTTTCAATCTTGTCTTGTATACTTGAATATAGTAAATATAGTTACTTTATAATTGTATCTGAGAAGATAATCTGTATCTGTTAATGTTGTTCCTTCCTGTGCCTGATTATCTTTAAATATGTACTAGACGTTGTGTTTGAAAATTATTTGTTGAATAATTTGAGGCCTAAGATGAGATTTCCTTTTGTTTCTGCTAGGCCCACCTTTAATTTAATTTCAAGGCTTTAGATTTTCTGGATTTCTCAGGTGGCTGAAGACCAGGCTAGACCCAGGTTTACTTCTGGTTCATAATTACTGCTACAGTATAACCTTTTGGGGTCCCAACCTTTGTTTTGCTTTGCCTGTTTAGCTTGCTTCTTGGCCAACTCTTCTGTATCAGCAAATTATCTCTAGGGCAGGTGGTGCCCAAGCGGTTTTCTAACTTCTCCAGATTTTAACCTTCTCCTGAATCTTGGCCTGGTTAATGCTCTTAATCTCCTTAGGTTTTACTTTTTAGGAAATGTTTCTTAGATTTCATTGACCTTTTTTAGTTTTCTTTAATGGGAGAGTTGATTCAAATGATCTAACCTTCTCAACCTCTGTTTTTCAGTTAGTGTTATTTTAATCAAAATTGTGTATAAACACTTTGAAAACTCAAATAGTAATGTACTTAAAGGCTTACAATGGAAAATGGCAGTCCCTCCCCACCCTCTCGGTCCTGTAGCCCAGAAATAACTATTTTTAGCCCTTGAGCTGTTTCTTTCAGTATTTACTCTTTATTTTATATATTTATGTTGCTACATTTATCTAGAAAAAAATGACAGCAAACATTTTTTCTGCTTTTTCATTTAAATATATACCTTCAAGATTTCTCATTGTCAGTACAAATAAGAGTTGCATCATTCTTTTTAAACAGCTATATAATGTTCAATTATATGGGTTTAATTTATTTAATGGTTTTCCTGTTGATGGACATTTAGATTGATTTTGGTGTTTTTACCGTTAACAACCACTGGTGTAATTGTTATCTTGGTCACATATCATTTTGCTATGTTTATATATATCTGTAAAATTTATAGGAGTAAAAAAGTTAGAAAGCTGAATTTTGAATTTTAATAAATATTGCCAACTTTTATGCTGTTATTTCTTGATTTATCACTTATTATATTTTGACTTTCTATTTTTGGGATATCTAGATGTCCTAGATCTCCTCACCACTAATAATTCTTCCATCCTCTACTATAGTTTTAGTTAAATCGCCATGCAAAGTTTAAGTTGTTGTATATAAATTCTCAGTGCTAAGTACCGAAGTGTTCTGTGATTATCTGTTTTTTCCTTGTGGAATTTTGATTTTTGCCTGAAGTAACAGTTATTTCATTTTTAAAACTTTCCCTATGTTGTAACTAATTCTTCCCATACTCTTAGAAGTATAAAATCCCTCTGTATGCAAACAGTATCAGCTAATTTATCTGTTCCGTTTTTGGAGGTGGGGGATAGAGGAAATCATTCCTGAATTCTCCACTTTTCTGCTCCAACCCAGATTGTTTGTTCTTTAGAGCTACTATGCAGCCATTATCGTGAGACTTTGCCATTATTCTGGGAAATCCCTTTGCTTCAGTGTTGGTCTCAGTTTCCTGGATCTCAGGTTTTTGTCTCTTTTGGGTTGCTACCTGGTTTTAGTAGTTTTAGTAGAGCACAATTTCTGATAGCTTTCTGAGAGAGACAGAGCACTTGGGAGGTAAATGTTTTGAAGTTACTATCATTTCTGCCCTTACACCTTATTGGTGATTTGGCTGAGCATGGACTTACAGATTAAAAATAGTTTTCCCAGAATTTTGAAGCATTACCTTATTATTTTCTTAATTTGTATATTACTATTGAGATCCTGTTGGTTAAAAAATTTCCATTTGTCTTGTGTTTAAAAATAAAGAGGGAAGTCTGAAGTGAGAAATACAGACAAAAAGACTTGATACTGCCTGCCTTACAAATGTTCCAAGCCACTTGTGAACTAGTGAGGTTATAGAAGAAAGTCAGTAATTGTGGAGTGGGTTAATAATCGGTTCTGTGCGTATTATATCTTCAGGTAGGTAAACTTAATTTTTCACAATGCATAATCTAGCAAGTTACTTTCCTAAGACAAACATGGTGAGTAAAGGCAGTTTCCAATAACAACTGGTATTCATAGCCTCAAGATTACTTTTTCTGCTGACTCTGGAATTACACCCCTGCTTAAAAGTTATAGCATATCCATAGCACAGCAAACAGTATGAACATCATATTTGCATAGGACCCTCATACTCCTAGGTCCTGTGGGAGTGGCTTGAGGTTATCCAGATGGATACAGCACACATAGTGGGTTTGTATTGCATCTTGGGGAATTCAGTGCTTTTATAATAAGAGCAAGCTTGCTCTTTGTTCCAGAGGGAGACATTACCTCATCTCTCAAGGTTGTTTGATACAAACACAACTCGGAGAATGACCTGTGTAAAAGTGGTCAGGGCCTTGCATTCTACTCATATACCTAGCAAGACATATGGGAATGTGAGGGATCCATAGAGAAGTGTCTCTTCTAACAGTTCTGTTCCATCAGGGTATATTAAAGGGACTTACTGCAAACAAAGTAGTTGGGTCACTTTCATGATGATAAGGTATAAAGTAAGTATAATATGGAAAGGAGGAGACCTTCACCTTAGCCTGGATTGTTTGTATTTCTAATGTTTTCAAGTGAAAGTCTTTATTTCTCAGCTTTTCCCCCAATATAATAAAATAGAAAAGATTATCTCAAGCTCTTGTCTTCAGTAATCTCTTATTACCTTAGGATTCTTCTTCAAGAGTAACTAATAATACTTGATTTCAGTTTGATTTCAAGTCAAAGCTTTATTAAGGAATATGGGGCTTTGTTAAAACATTGAGTTTAAAATTTTATGAGAACACATTGTATGTGTGGCTTATTCTTCTTCCCTGGGAACATTACATTTTTTTTTTCTTTATCCCTGACTTTGTGAAAGCTCACGTTATTGTGCACTGATATGGCTGGCTGGCTGGCTGCCTGGCTTGCTTGCTTGCTTGCTTTATTTATTTATTTATTTATTTAATTTATTTATTGACTTACTTTAAATCCAGTTTATGGCCATTAAATGGCCACTTTTTCTGGAAACTTGCTTTTTTGGATTAGGGAGTTGTTCTTGCATGGTGCCCTCAAGAGTGCCTCACTTTTGTTTTCTCTGTTTTCCCCCCAGGAACTCAGATACTGAAACCAACCAGATTGATTCTTTTTCTTATCATCATCCCAAGTACTTTTTTTTTCCATTTTATTTATTTATTTTAGAGAGAGGTAGAGAGTGTGAGTGGGGGTGGGGGGGTGGGGACGGGCAGAGAGGTAATGCCAAGCAGACTCTGCACTGAGTGTTGGACCCCCACGTGGGGCTTGATCTCACAACCCTGAGATCATGACCCGAGCTGAAATCAAGAGTAGGATGCTCAACTGACTGAGCCACCCAGGCACCTCATATACCAAGTAATTTTTATCTCCTAGTATAGCTGTTGTACTTTGGGGAGATTTTCTTAATTTATGTAATTTATCTTCTAATCCTTTCTTTGAATTTCTAATTTTATCTATTTCATTTTCAATTTTCAAGCATTTTTTTCCCTTGATTTCTGCGCCCCCCCTTTTAAGAAAATATTTTGTTCTTCATATCATGAGTATATTATCTTCTCTTACTTTTTGGAGGATATTAATTGTAATTTTTGTTTTGTTTCTTTTTTCTTCTCTGTTATCTGTTTATGTTAGGCTTCTTTATTTGGTCTCCTTCCATATTTGAAACTTTCCTCGATTATTTGGTCATATTTAGGAGAGACATAACAAAGCTGATTGGAAGTTGTAGAACTTAGATCATAACAGGAACCTCCCAAATATCTGTTTCTAGAAATTTTTCTCTGGGGTTGTTCAGTGTCTCTTAGAGAAAAATCTTCTGATCTCTTTGTGGGAAGGAGTTCAGTTATGTCTGCCAGCTGACCTGAACAAGGAGAGGAGCCGGGGGTTGTAGTTGTTGTTTAGAGTGTAAACTTTCATTGAATAGCTATTTTCAGTATAGTGTCTCATATGGTTCTCTGATTTAATTCCATGAGTCTCAAATTTCTCTGGTAAAGGTACACTGAATACACTTTTCAGCAAATGCCGAATGGTTGAGTGTTGAAATCAGTGTGAGCCTGAGGCTGGAGCCAGAAATCATCATCATACAATGAAGCTTAGGGACATAAGAATGAATCTGAACTTGAAGAGTTTGAGTTATTATTACAATAATATTAAAATTTTGAGTAGTCACATTTTAAGATTGAACATTACAGTACACAAAGAAATACTTGTCTAGCAGCGTTAGCTGCTTGTTTCAGTGTCACTAAAATGCCTGTTTGTGATGCTGAACTTTCAGTGAGAACATAAGTTACAAAACAACAGTTTTTTCAGCAATTTTTATTAACTTTGAACCAGTGTTTCTGTTTATACTCTAGTTTTTTCATTGCATTCTACAGAGGTAACAATTATCTTTAATCCCTTAGTCTTTCTAGGGTTTTATAATATATTCTGGTTTGCTTCTCAATGGTGTCCCCCTCTGGAGACATTTGAGTTTTAACTATTTACTTTTCATCTTTCAGATACTTGTTGATATCTCTTGTTCATTGATGATCTGGTCTCAAAACCTAGGGATCACTAATTGGTACCTACAGGAACATTCCTTGATAACCTTGTAGTATGCAGGGAGGCTTGAGTTTAAAAATAAGAATTACATGATCATTTCAGAATTGTGTGGTTTTGAGCTAGGGTCTTACAGCTATAAAGAATAACATGTTGTAAAAATTTAGTACTTCCCTTCCAGTAGTTTACAATGAAAAGGTGATAGAAGTTGTTCTTTAGTTTGCGGAAAAAAAATTCTCCTATCCCTGTGGGGGTAAAAAAAAAAAAAAGTTGTACTTTAGAACCAGTCTGGAAATCATTCATTACTATAGCCCTAGCAAAGATTTGAAATGTGAGTAAAAATAACTCAGGAACAAATATGTTGACTATAGAGAAGGTAATAAAATTGCCTTAAAAAAACATCGCAGCTCTTATCAAAGTTGTTCTTTGGCTGAGCTATACTTCTCTTTGGGCTCAAAAAACCATTTTCAACTATTATATAATGTCTACCAAGTTCCTTAAGAAAGAATTTAGGAATAGTTAAATGTTTGTGTTCAGACTAATGTCTTTGATATTTTGGACTGGAAATATTTTAGTCTGGAAATATTTTGTTACGTTACTTTAAACTATTTTACATGATGGAGTGGAGTTTGGCCCTTTGTTACATAATACTTTAAAAACACCAATTTAACAGATACATAAAGCAATAAATTTCTGCATCAGGCATGTAAGTATGAGTATATTAAATGTTTAAAACTGTATACATTAGAAGTAAATGCATTAGTGATCTGAAGCAGTAATCACTTAGAACAGTTTAAGAATCTCAGTAATATTCACCATCAAGCATTTGACATCAAAGGCTTGAAATCATTTATATTCAAGATTCATTCATTGATCAATCCAAAGTAAACATTATGGTAAGCAGCTAGGTCCTGTTCATTTCAGAGGATATCAGATGTTATTATGTTAATATATTAAGCAATGAGGTGGTTCTTCCTTTTTAAAGCAACACAGCTTTAAAGGTATAACAAGGCATTGTAAAGAACCTCTGTGTTATACTTACAATTTATAAGTCTTGTACATATATTGTTTGATTTAATCTACAGTAATTTTGTGAGGAAAGTAAAGCTCATAAAGCTGAGCTTCTCCCTATAGTAGACTAAGTGGCCTATTCTACAACTTTCTATCTGCTGCTGCGCTCTGATCCAAGTCTTTGTGGTTCTCTGACTGCCTTCTTTATATGATTGTTATTGGCATTACTATTCTTTTTTGTAACTTTAAAAAAAAATTACTTTCCTTTTACTTCTAGAACAAAGGAGTAATGTGTTTGATATAAAATTCTACTAAATATATTTTTTAAAGATCACAAAAGATTGTTTATCATCAAAGGCATAAACTAGCATGAGGTCTACAATGGAAAACATTTTTTTCTTTATTTTTTACATAATTTCTTAAAATTGAAAATGAAAGTTGTCTAAATTATTTAAAATTTTGTCTTATAGATACTATATTTCGAAAGGTGCTATTGTGGATCAACTTGGAGGAGACCTAAATTCCACTCCATTGCACTGGGCCACAAGGTTTAAATTTGCTTCTGGATTTTTTTTTCTTTTGGTTCCTTTATTAGTCTATAACTAAACAACTTTTCCTTTTTTAATGATATGCTAAAATGAATGAGAAAACTTATGCTAATAGTTAATATCAATAGTATACTAATATATTGCTACACAGTGTGACCTGCATTGGCAGCAAAGTTTATTGTCCCAAAGTGTCTTTAGGGAATTCACCATGCTGATATTAATCCAGTTAGTTTACGATTGAGTTAAACTTTGGATTTGTAAATGTAATACTTACGCAGCCTCTATATATTTACAATTAAAGAAGTTGCCCAGTTCATGGGACAATTAAGATTATATTTGAATAGGATTAATAGAATATAGTAACTATTTGTTACATATTTAAAGACGTTATAAGTATCTTTATAAAATTTAAAAGACTCTTATTTCAGTTGAGACTTAAGAACCATAAAATCCTAAGCATGTCTTGACATATACATATTTTAAGAAATTAAAAAAAAATTGTGTAATCTTTTCTACCATTGCCCTATTTAAGAAAGATCTTTCCAGGAGATCCTGTTTGAAATAACATTATATATTTAAGTGTTTATTCTTTTATGTTTTAGACAAGGTCATCTATCTATGGTTGTGCAACTAATGAAATATGGTGCAGATCCTTCATTAATTGATGGAGAAGGATGTAGCTGTATTCATCTGGCTGCTCAGTTTGGACATACCTCAATTGTTGCTTATCTCATAGCAAAAGGACAGGTAAAAAAAATCACAATGGTGTGGATTTTAATCAGATGTTCTTCATGGTTTAAATGCCTAATATCATTGGTGTTACAAGTGTAACAACCTGATGATATTTAAATAGTATTTTCTGATGGATGAAGAGAACAGATAATATAGTTAGTTTGAGATTGAGGTAATAAATATAGTTAAGTTAAAAATAAGATATTCAAGAACCAGGTAATGATCCATTAAGTTGTATCTTTTATTTCTGAGAATGATAGAGATGAATCCCAGAAAGTAAGAAAATTTAGGTATCTTTTTTTCCCCTTACTTACATCTTTTGAATATAATCTGAATTCATTTAAGCTTATTTGAACATTTTGCTGGTTATTTTCTCTATTAAGTTACTTCTCAGAGTGGGGGATAAATTCTTTAGGATCAGTTTCTCATTTTCTGCTGCATAAAATAATGCTGCTTCTTCATGTCAGAAAACTTCTCATGATTTAAGTGCTTCTTCCTGATTCTTCATGAGTGTGTACTGACTATAATCACATTAAACAGGTACCAGTCTATATATGCCATGTTTTTGTCATAAATGTATTTTGTTGAAATTAATGTCACTCAGTTTTTCTTTCATGTGTTTTCTCTGGTTATACTTAAACATTAGCTTTATGGCTAAGGATCTCATCATAAGAGTAAGATAAATGATTTTAATTCATTGCTGTTAACGTATTTATTTTAAATTTTACGCAGATTTGGAGTTTGAGTAGTATTTATTTTATAAATACTTTAAGATACTTGTTGTTGGCAGTGCCACACAATGACAGTTGTGTGTTGTGCATTATAGTGTAAGAGGCACAGACTGGCTAATTGCTGGAAGAGGGGGGTTATTACCTATTACGGTGTTTACAGACTCCCCCCAAAATCTAATGGCTTTAGAACAGTATCAACCATTTATTACCTTAGCTTGACTGGGCTTGGCTGGGTGGTTCTTTACCTTGTGATAATGGCTGGGGGTTACAGTTATCTGGGGGCTTGACTGGAATGGAGGATGGCTCACTCATACCTTATGCCTTAATAGGAATGTAAAAGGCTGGGTTCAGTTGGAGTGCTGAGATAGCAAGTCCTCTCTTTTACTCCATAGTCTTAGAATTCCTTCTCCATGGTACCCCTGCACATTGTCTTTCTAAGCAGGGAAGTAGACTTCTTCCGTGGTGGGAGCTCCCAAAGGAACAAAAGCAGAAGCAGTCTGCCTTTTTTTTTTTTTTAAGATTTTATTTATTTGACAGAGACACAGCGAGAGAGGGAACACAAGCAGGGGGAGTGGGAGAGGGAGAAGCAGGCTTCCCGCTGAGGGGGAGCCCAATGCAGGGCTCGATCCCAGGACCCTGAGATCATGACCTGAGGCGAAGGCAGACGCTTAACGACTGAGCCACCCAGGTGCCCCAGCAGTCTGCCTTTTATAAGTCTTATGTCTTGAACTGGCACAGCAACATTTCTGCTCCATTCTGTCAGTTAAAGCAAGTAATTGGGCCAGTTCACGTTCATTGTGGGAACAGATGGGTAGAGCAGCAGGTGAGGTTTGTTGGTGGCCATGTTTGGATACTAGCTGCCACAGGAGATTACTTTCGTTCTCCCAAGTTTCTTTTAGACTGGGGTTTGGAGCAGTAGATGGTGCTGTAACACATGATAGTGTTGTTAGTGGCCTTTTATTTTGCAGGTAAAATTTACAATATGCGTTCACTGTTTCTTTTGTTTTTTTAACTGGGTAAGAGAAGTGGTATAAGTTTTTTGTCTTTTTGTTAGCTTATTGGTTTTGGGGTTTGGATGTTTCAGTAATCTTTTTTAACTCTGGTATAGGATGTTGGCTATAAAATTCTTATGGCACAGGGATTTCTACCTGTCACAGTACCTTTTGTATAATAAATGCACGATGATAATAAATGTCTGGCAATTGGTTTTCTTTTTTATGAGTAAGTTTGTTTTTGTCTTTGTTTTTTTTTTTTACTACAAAACTAACATGCTTATTGTAAAATAGTCGAACGTAAGAGAAGAGTATGACTTAGAAAATGAAACTCCACCTCTACCCTTACCCCTCCCCCCCAGAGATCACTTTCTTTAACAGTTTAGTATATTATTTTCCCAGAATTTTTTCCATGTATACACTAATTATAAAAGAAACTCCTCTAGTATTCATCACATCATACTTTGAATGGAGTCCAAAGTCCTTCCCTACAGAAGCACTACAGAACCATGTGTAATCTAGTCTGAGATACCTCACGGGCCCATCTTTTGTCATCTCCCCCTTACGCTGCTTTGACACACCAGTCTTCCTGCTGTTCCTTGAAGAGCCATGCTGTTTTCTTTGGGCCTTTGTGCTTGATCTTATCTGCTTGGTAAATCCTTTCCTTAGTCACACAGTTCTCTTTCTGTCTTATTTCAATCAGATGTTTGCTCAAATCTTGCTAGTTTTGATTAGTTCCCAATTATAAGTAATAATAAAATTAGTATGTTTTTATTTTTTCTTTCTCTTTTTCTTTCTCTTCCCTGTCTTTCACTGACTTTAGTCTATAATATTGTTTTTTTTAGTGTTAACTTTGTTCTGATAGGTATAACTACATTTCTATTACTTGATTTTTCAGCTTTAATATTTAATATTCTTTGACTCATAGCTATTACAGATTAGGTACTTATATTTTCTTTTCAACCTTTTTCCATTTTCTCCATTTTTTGTTAATTGTATCAGTTTTACATTCTTAGGGCATATAACATTTCCATTTAGTTTGTCATTCTGTTCTTCACATTTGTTTCATTTTAGTTATACTGTTGAAATATATGTAGTGCTCACTACCAATTCTTTTGGATGATTTTCAGGAGAAAAGGGAAAATGCTAAGTTATGGAGCCCTGTTGATCATGGAATCCCCATAAGCTTTTGATCTGGGCTTGTTAATTCTTCCTAATAGAGAATACCCATACGTCCAGGCTGAACTTGGAAAAGAAGTACCAAGTTTTAAACCCCGACCCAAAGAAAGAAAAGGTTGAATTTCATTTTTCTTTTAGTACTCTAGAGATGTGGCATTATTTTACATTTTTAATTTTACTTATTGATATTTTTTAATACCATCACTTTTTTAAAAAGATATGAAAAAACAACTAAGAAGGAAGAAGAAACTAAAACAAGAATTTACGTGTTTGTTTTAATTGGACATCAAATTTAGTTGGGCTCTCTTGAAATTAGGACCCTGAAGGAAGTAAAATAGTACTTGACTCATGTAAAGAACGAGGAAGCTTCTCATTTCTGAGATTTTCTTAAAGATTTTTATTGGAAAAAAAAATCAATGTGTATATTGGAAATACTGAGTGAGGTTACATAAGATGTTCCCAACCAAAGTTAACGTAAATCTGTAAATGGATTTATAATGGATAAGGTATAACTTTTGATTACGGTATTCATGATGAGGGACTTAATCTAATGATGTCCAAGGATGTGTGTTCTAGTTTGTCTAATGTACTGGTTCTCAGCATTTTTTCTGCTTCAGTACACTTGGCTAATGTTCACATTTGAGACGTATTCCCATTGGTAATAGTGGCTCACAGAGAACTGCTGTATAGAAGTATAGAGTGTTTTGCAGTGTACTCACTATAACTCTGTCCTCTCTGCACTGACTGGTGTGTTAGATAGATAACACAACTTGGATTAGAACTGCTGCCTTTATATAATCCAGGAATGGGTGATAGGGAAGGGAAGAAGAGGAAACTTATTATCTATTGAATGTCTCTTATGTTCTAGGCTATGGACTAGGTGCTTTACACACATTATTCCATTTGATCATCACAGGGATCTTATGAAGCCATTATTTATATTTGCATTTTTAGATGAGGAAGTCGAAGCATAGAGAATTAAAGTAATTTTGCCAGTCTTATAGCTGTTAAGTGGCACAGCTAAGAATTCAAAACCATGTCTGTCTTATTCTAAAGCCTATGCCTTTCCCAAACAAGTAGGTAGATAAACATGTCTTTTCACTTAGCAAATGGTTTTTGATCATTTACTCTGCTGGGCCCTGGGAATACAAAGATGAATTTAATATAAGTTCAATCGTCAAAGAACTCCTAGTTAATGAGATAGATGTCTCAGGCATGTAGGATAATTAGTCCAGATTGGAGTTAGGAGAGATAATTTTAGGGAAGTGAAACTGATAGAATCCCTGATGCATCAGGATGTCTTGAAAGGAGATTTAGATAACTAGGGAAGAGTTTTGGTTGACTAGATGGTAGTTTTAATTGTAATGTGTTAAAAAAACTAAGGAAAGCCAGGGGGAAGTGCCATAGGAAAGCAAAAAGTTGGGTAGGAGAAGAAAAATAATCATGGTTTACTACACTATTTTGCTGGGAATAGCATTCATATACATTTATAATAATATAAATATCAAACATTTATAGAACCAAAAATACAATAGATCTCTTGGAAGAATAGAGAGGTGCATTATTTGTGATGGCTCAGGAAGAGTAAAGAGAGAAATTCTCATTTTGCATACTGAAGAGTCTCAGAAGATAATGCCTAAAACTGAAAAATCAGAAAGTAGTAATTCAAGCATCTTATTTTAAGATGTGGAGGGCTAAAAGAGGTGAAAATAGTGGGGAGTAAGGCAGAGAATTGTTTTATCACCACAAATTTTACAGAATTATTTGTCTCTAAAAATGTACGTGCATAACAATAAAAAGCAAACAGACTTTTTTGAGTTTATTGAAAAGATACGTCTTTTTATTCTTTGTTTTGAAATGCCTAGAAATAAACAGGGTTTCATTATTCCCTCTTACCATGAATTAGTATAAATCAGTTTTTCACAGACTTAAATCATTTAACTTATCCTCTGTGGATGAAAGATGAAGAGTAGGTCAAGGTCTTTAAATGCAAAACATTGAAAGGGTGATTAAGGCATCTGAAAAAGAAAATCTATAAATGTGTGTTAATTAAATACATATTTAATGTATAGTCAATTAAATACATGCCCATTAATTAAAATATTTAGTGACAATAGTTTTATTTTAAAAAGTTAAAAAAATTTTTCATAAATCAGCCTTGATTGAGGAGTGTTATATTGGCTTCTCTTGTGATACGTAAATTAGATTTTTCTGAGTAAATTTGGTAGGAACTTAGAAATTTTTACTGTCTGACTTTTTTCTTTTTATTCTATCAGGATGTAGATATGATGGATCAGAATGGAATGACACCTTTAATGTGGGCAGCTTATAGAACACATAGGTATGTAATCATTATAAAATATTTATTCAGATCATTTTCAACATATTAAAATGTAAAATAAATAATGAGGAAAAGCAGTTAATGTTCTGTTTGTTAATATTTAAAATTCTTATTATGAGTACATAGTATATAATAAATTACCTCTTTGAATATTTGAATCTCTGTGCTTACCTTGACCTTGGTAATTGTAGTATTCTTAATCTATTCCTCTTTTAGCAATTTTTAAGAATGAAAGATGTTACCATATTTTTAAGAACTATTTTTTTCATGTTATTTGTATACTGGCAGGTTTAATATATTAATTAGTAAGTCACCTGAAAACGTTTTTGGAATAATCCAGATTTAAACTTAAAAATTTAATTGTTTAATTATATAGATATTAATGACCTTACTCCCTAATCAAAATTAGAAAATGTCAGGACCAAGTATGCCCTCTTTTGAGGGGCCATACTTTATATGGTGTTGCACATACTTAATACTTCATATTAGAATGTTCTCTCAATACTGATTATAAGGTTGAGTATAGGTTAGATTAGAAGTGTTCCAAGATGGAATGCAAATGCAACCACAATCAGTTTAGTGTCTGTAATGATTTCTATAATTGAAATTAGGGTTGTTGTTGTTGTTTTTTTTTTTTTTCCTTTTCAGTGTGGATCCAACTAGATTGCTTTTAACATTCAATGTTTCAGTTAACCTTGGTGACAAGTATCACAAAAACACTGCTCTGCATTGGGCAGTACTAGCAGGGAATACCACAGTCATTAGTCTTCTTCTGGAAGCTGGGGCTAATGTTGATGCCCAGAACATCAAGGTAAAAATATCCTGTATTGATTATGCTATGTGAAATGTTAAGATCTTAATTCCTCAGTAAAAAATAGGTTTTTTTCACAGCCTGTCAAAAATGGAAGAAACCTCTTATTTAAGCTCAACCCTTTGCTTCCATGTGAGAATTTCTTTGGAAAGAATGATTTATTTACTTTTGTCTTTCAGTATTGAAGTAATTTTCAGATTTTGATGGCCTTTTCATTAGTGAATTCTTACTGACTTTTGAAAATTAAATTATATAATCCCTATCTTTATAGCTGAATGGAATAGTTTTCTGGTTTCTTTAAGAAGGTCAGTACAGAGAATCACAAGTTTGTAGTTAAACTACATTATGCATAATAATTTTAGTAATTCTTTGACTGGTTATTGTTTTATTTTAAAGGTCAAGACCTTTAAATATGATAGACAGCTTTATGATGTTTATAGGAAAGTCCCCACCTCCCTCAGATGTTGGACTAATCCAGGAAAAGTATACAAAATTATCTAAGAACAAAACACAATTAACATTTACACTCTGAACCATTTAGAAATTTGTAGACATTTTATGAGTACTTCAAAGAAAATTCTATTGGTAGTTTTAAATTTTAAGCATTCTCATTTTTAAAGCTTCAGGATCCACCACGTCTTTCAGGAACTCTTTCTATGAAATGACTTTCAACTTTTAAATATCATCTTTCAGTAATGTGAATTCATAAATAACTTCGTGCCCTTTGACAAATGTTCTTTAATTTTGACTATAAACCATAGTATTTTCTGAGTCATGTTTCTTAAATTTCTAAGGGATATGTGCTAATTAAATTTGAAAGAGATTTGAGCCACATAATAATCCGAAATGGCAGTCAAAAAGTAGGTTATCTCCTGCTGGATCAGGGCATCTATTTATGTTCCAATGAATAGTTCTTTCTGTATTCGATTACTTTGAGCTTGAGCTACTGAAAATAATACAGCTTAGACTAGCTATATGGAGCCTAATGTATTTAAAATTTTAACCAATTTTTAAAAATGAGTTTAATTAAAAATATTTAGTTAAAAGTAAATATCAAATACCTTGTTGGAAACCATAAGAAATTGAGAAATCCATATCTTTTCTTTCTTTTTAAAATTTCGAGTCCTGGGGTGCCTGGGTGGCTCAGATGGTTAAGCGTCGGCCTTCGGCTTAGGTCATGATCCCAGGGTCCTGGGATCGAGCCCCGCATCAGGCTCCCTGCTTGGTGGGGAGCCTGCTTCTTCCTCTCCCTCTACTGTTCCCCCTGCTTGTGCTCTCTTGTGCTCTCTGTCAAATAAATAAATAAAATCTTTAAAAAAAAAATTTTCGAGTCCTTTTGTCTCCACCCAAAGTGATCAGAGTGGCCTAATGTCTACCAGTAAATACGAAAAGAGGAAAGTCAATATACCATAGTGCCTGACACATGATGGGCACTCTAAATATTTGTTGACAGACTGAATGAAGATGTATGTAGTCATGAACTTTACCTCTAAGCTAGTTTTCATGACTCTGCTAGTATACCTGTCTGCCACTTCCAAAATTATAGATAGAAAATTTTGCTTTTCCAAATGTTTTTAAATAGGAAGCTCAGAAAAGTTCACAACACTGTAATTAGTACATGAGGCCAACCTCAAGGCCTAAAGGATAAGAAAGAATGAGTTTGACTAAGGCTAACCAAGATCCCCATAAGAAAAAATTAGGGAGCTTACCTTCTGTTTTATAACTGAATTGCTTTAGAGCATTATTTTTCTTCTCTTTGGTACCAGACAACCATTCCTAAAATGACCATGCCCCAGGAATATATTTCAGAATATTTGGCATTAATATTATTGAAAAGGTAGAACCAGTTTTACTGTGGCAAATATTGAGTCTCCCTAGACTGCCAAGAGCCACAGCAATATATTGAAATTACAAGAATGCTAAAAATTGTGACAATATGACTATACAGTTCTGAAATTTGAAGCTAGTAGTATGTATTTTTAGACCATTTAAAAATATCTTTTCTATCCATATAGAATTTACGTAACTTCACTTGGATCATGATCTTTAGGTATTTGAAGTGCAGTTTGTAAATTTAATGTCTTTTCAAATAAATAGTGAACTTCACATTAACCATTGCATAAACTTTTATTAGACTTAGCAGAAGAAATAACCTATAATGAATTTCAACAGAAATGTAATGATAAGAGAGATATTTGAGATGATTTATATGGTTTGAACCTTATATTTTTAGTATTTTGTAGGTTCAGGTGCATGAATTATTTGGTACCAAGATAGGATAAGCTCCAATGTAGCTTTTTATTTACTTACTTTGAGAAAGAGAGCACTCATGAGCAGGGGGAGGGGCAGAGGGAGAGGGATAAGCAGACCGCCTGCTGAGTGGGGAGCCTGATGCGGGGCTCAATCCCAGGACCCTGGGATCATGACCTGAGCCAAAGGCAGGCGCTTAACTGACTGAGCCACCCAGGTGCCCCTCGAATGTAGCTTTCCTAACTAGTGTGGTTCATGTGAATACCTTCCAGAGCTACAATGTCATATAATTATTGTGCATGTAGAACTTTTTTTTTTCTTGGGAGAGAGAGCACGGGTGAGCATGTGTGGGGGGGTGAGGCACAGAGGGAGAGGGAGAGAGAGAATCTCAAGTGGACTCCTCACTGAGCATGGCTTTGTACTCGGGGCTCGATCCCATGAGCCTGAGATCATGACCTGAACCAAAATCAAGAGTTGGACACTTAACCGACTGAGCCATCCAGGCGCCCCCCCAAAGGAAGTTATTTTAAATGTAATTCTCTGGTAGCTTCTGGAGTGACATCATCATCATTGTCATCATCATCATCATTATTATTTTATTTTTTAAATTTATTTTATTTTATTTTTTAAATTGAGGTATAGTTGGCATGCATCATTATGCTAGTTCTAGGTATACAACATAATGATTTGAACATGTTGTGGGATGACCGCCACAGCAGGTCCAGTCAGCATTGTCACCATTACATAGTCACAAAATGTCCTTTTTCCTTATGACAGGAACCCTCAGGGTTTACTCTCTTAGGAACTTTCAGATATACAATAGAGTAGTATTAACTATAGTAACCATGCTGTACATTACATCCCCAGAACTTAACTTATTTTAAAACTAGAGAGTTTGTATGTTTCAACTCCCTTCACTCATTTCACCCACCCCTGACCCCTGCTTCTGGCAACCACTATTCTGTTCTCTGTATTAGTGAGCTTGGTTTTGTTTTGTTTTGTTTTGTTTTTTAGATTCCACGTACAAGTGAGATCATATGGTATTTATCTTCCTCTGACTTATTTGGAGTGACATTATTTTTAAAGGAAATAAAGTCTAAGGAGTTGCTTCAGTTCCTCAGGGAATATTTATACTTTCAGAGTAAAAATAATCTTTTTATCCACACTGGTGGAAAAGTAGATTTTTTTTTTAAATGCACTTTTTATGGAAGTTAAAAGATGAAATAAGTATCAGCTGTTTTTTCTAATGGAATCTGGCATTCCTGATATGCTGCGGTCTAGTCACCACCTTCTAATGGAAACCATTTATTCATTCATTCATTCAACAAATATTAGTGCTGGGGAGTCAAGGTGTTCAAGACAGATGAAGTCCATATTCTCTCAGAATTTACATTGTATTAAGGAAATAGACATTAAATTAATTAAAACATGCGTGTGCATGCACACAGGCACCTGTGGTACAGTGATGAGGGCTGTGAGCGACTTCTGAATACCTCTGAGGAGATGACATTTGCTTTGAGACTTGTCTGATGAAGAAGGGATCAGTTATACAAAGATAATGTGGGAAAAAACTTTCCATATAGAGAAGCCTGCAAGTGCAAGTCCCAAGGCCAGGAGCAAGCTTGCCATGTTAGAGGTGCAGAAAATGACAGTCTGGACTGAGTGCAGTGAGCAAAGGAGTGAAGTCACTGAGAGAGCCAGGTGCCAGATCACGCAAGGCCATGATAAGAACTTTAATTATATTCTCAGTCATGAGAAGCAGTTGGAAGGATTTGCGTAGGCTGGCTTTGTAATCTTTGTGTTTTAAATATTTTTAAAAGACTACTTTGGTTCCTGATGGAGAATGCATTGAAGAATTAAGAAAATGGAGGGGATGGTTGAAAATCAGTTAGGCCATTGTAATAAATCAGGCAGGTGATGTTAGTTTAGCCTACGGTTGTAGGAGTAGAGATGGAGAGAAATGAATGGATTTGGAAATGATAGTGTAGAGTAGATTAGATATGAGGGCAAAAGGAAGTCTTGATGACTGAATAAATAAATGTCTTGTGATATATATTGAGGTTGTGAAGACTGAAGGAAGACTTTCTTGGGGTGAGGGTGATAGGAATTGGTTCTATTTTAGTCATATGTAATTTGAGGTGTAGTGCCTTTTAGCTATGTGGAATGGCAGGCTAATTAAGTAAATTTAAATTGCTGTGAATTTCAAAAGGGAAAAATTCATTAATTAAAAACAACCTAGATTCTTTGTCCAGGAATTTGACAAAGTTTATCTATGCCTGTATATTTTTCCATTTTTCATTTTAAGTGTTAAGAAAGAGAGTCTAGTTGATAATCATGAATTATAACAAAGATGTGGTCTGCAAATCTGGATATGGCTGTAAGAGGAGTAAAAGTGGCATTCTTCAAAGAATATGAAAAATTATACTTTGTGTTATAGTTATACAACTGTTAGTTGATCCTTTTTCTTCTAAAATAGCTATTTGCTAAATAAGATTAAACTTGTTTCTTAGAAATCTGTCTTTATATTAGATATTTACCCTTGTATGTTAGTTATTTGAGTAAGGAATTCAATTCTTTTAATATATAAATAAATGATTTTTTTTCCCAAAATAAGATTACTTCAAAATAATTATTTTGATCCTTAGAAGGAACAGGAATGGCCCTATACCTTAGATTAGAAATTCTTAATCTGGGACCTACCAGTGAATTTTGGTTAGGGGGTGGGCCCATAAATTGTTACATAGAAATTACTTGTATCAGTACTTTTGGGGGAGAAGGTCAATGGCTTTCATCAAGTATGACTCAAAAGAATTTAAGAACCATGGCCCCAGATAATAGTTACATGGAATAAATCCAAGTCTTGTGAAGTGATAACAGTAGGGGAAGGAAAAGTGACTTGGGATACTAAGAATTTTTTTTTTTTTTTTAATGACCTATGCAGTAATCCCTTTTTATGGTAGCTCTCATTTGTGAATTTTTAAAAAATAGTATTGTACTCCCTTCCACATGTTTTGGTTATACGATAAATTTAGATGAATTGAATTTTGGGAGAACAATTAATCTCTGAGTGCTGCCCAAGCATTTCTAGTTTTTTCTTTCTAAAAATTATCAACATAATTTAGTTTGTGCAGGCTGTAAAATTACTGAGCTTTGTTAATAGATTAAAAGACTCTTACATGGTTTCTTGAAATGAGGTAAGAAACTTTTTTCTAAAAATGGTTTTCTTTACCTCTTAAGTACCCGACCTAGATGGTCTCCGAGAAAGAATTTTCCTTAGTTTTAATAATGAAATTCGATCTCATGCAAAAAGTTATCTTCCACCCTCCACCTTCCATTATGTTTATCTCACCAAAACCTTTGAAAAATTTCTTTTATTACTAGTTACATAGTCTGTAAATACTCCATGATTCTTGTTGTTATTGCTGTTGTTACTATCATTTACTATTTTGGCTGACACATGGAGTAATCAAATATAGACTTAATTCAGCACCCGGGCTTTAGTGTCATTCTTTAAATTAATTGCTTGTTTATTTTACCAACTGAATAAAAGAACTATACAAAAGCAGTCAGAAGACTAGAGGAGTAGTAGTTGGAAGATTTCTTAAAGCTCCCTCCATCTTTTTATCTAGGCAATCCTTAGGTGTCACATGGCCCTCTAGTGGAAGGGATGCTCAGCTGGACCGAGGCAACAGCAGGATATTCTGGGAATTGTTACCCAAGGGATTGCTTTTATTCAGGTAATCTTTATAGTTTGGATTAATTAGCTGGTTCTTACAACTTAGGTGGTAGAAGTTTTGAATAGGTAAGGAGAGATTTTACAGTTAATATCCCTATTTGTGGAAGACTCACCTAGATTAACCCATTCCTTATTAAATACTGTTGACCTTTTATTAAAGGATTGGTTGGGCTTTTTGTTGTTATTGTTGTGTTGTTACAGTTGTTGCTATTGGTGGTAGTGCCGTGCTTATTTTGTTGTTTGCTTTTTGTTTTTTAGTGTTTTTCTTTTAAATAAAGTGTACTTTATACTTGATAATAATCGTCCCTCATAAGTAAGGCACTCCAAGGCTTATTTTTTTTATTCAGTTTTTCAAAATAAAATTTCAATATTTTCCTTTTTTATTAACTGATTTTGAATATTCATCCATACATTCTTAAAATTTTGGCACACAGAATTTTTCATTTTGCTTTTCTATTTAAAGAAGTAGATAAATAGTCGAGAATATTAAATAAATAGAAATGTAGGTGTCTGACTAATGAGGAATAAGATTTTAAATTAATAATGGCAAAAAGAAGCGTGGATCTAGAATTGGGGCACTTATGTCTTCTTTCTTTCTTTAAAACACTTTAGTTCTGTTCACTTACACTCTTTGGCATTCTTCTTGAGATTAAAGGGAGCTGTAGGTCCATAACTTGAGTTTCACTATTTTTTGTTACTGTTCTCAGAATTCTCTTTGGAAATTTCTGGATGGGTGAATGAATTTAAGATGATCAGAATGCCAGTACAACAGTAGTAGAAATAGAAGTTGACTTTTCTTTTTCTTCCCTGTTGTCTTCAGACCTTTGTCATTACTGAAATTAAACTGAGAGGTTTCTGGCAATTTTATATTATAGTAGGATGTTTTGTAGTAATAAGTATTACTAATAAAACCCTTAAAGGATATGAAATACCTGATAAACTGAATGATAGCCTCTGATCCAGCAGGTGCTAAAATACCTACTTTTTGATTTACTTTAATATAAGTCAAAACGCAACCAGAAATAGAATCTATAGAATAAGATGAGTAAATACATTTACTGATTGTACCTTGAATGGGAAAGCATAATAATAATATGTAAAAATTTAGACTCTTTTAGTATTTGACTTTGCCCAATGTCAAACAATGTTAATGAACTAATTGTTCAATTTATTTTTGTGGGAGTACTTTAAAAGTTAGTAACTAAAATATTTTACTTTTTCTTTTATTTTTAATGTGAATTTTTTCTGCTTATCAGGGCGAATCAGCACTTGATTTGGCAAAGCAGAGAAAAAACGTGTGGATGATCAACCATTTGCAAGAGGCGAGACAAGCAAAAGGATATGACAATCCATCCTTCCTTAGAAAGCTGAAAGCTGATAAGGTAAATTCATGATTGAAGATTTTCAGTATATAATCTTTTTAAGTAAAATTCATAGGCATACTTTCTTAGCTGAGCATTTTTAGCTTTTAGTTTTGCCATTGGCCAGTGTAATTTTTAAAATACTATATTACCCAGGACAAAATGAAGTTGGATAGCAGAGTTTTTCAGGGCTCTGCCTACTAGGTAGTTTGATAATTAGGAAGGATGGTTATGTGTGAAATTGTTTAAATCTCCATAAGCTAACATAAATTTTAGTTCATTGATTCAGCTGGCCTTTGTTATTAAGTAATAGATAATAAGTCCTTCTTGTTTAAGTGCATTTATTAATATGGTAATAAATTATGAAAAATTGTAGTCCTAATACATATCTTTTTAAACTGCTCGCAACTTTAATTAATTCAGGCTTCCCATTCTTTTGTGATATGTTGCAACTTTTTTTAGAGTGAGAGAAACTTACATTCTTCACTTCTCTATGGAAAGCCTGTTTTAGATCTTCCGTATACCGTCAAGGTTAAACTGTATAATTGTTGGTTCAATTGCCTAGTTATAATAATATCATTTCAAAACTAAGAATATTTCCCCCAAAGAGGGGTCTATATTCCTTAAAAATTTCTTTCCTTTAAAAAGGAAAAATCATCTGGCAGTTTCTTTTATAATACTTAAATAATTGACAAGGTATTTGGCTAATTCGTCAATAATCACAAGTCGAATGGCATTAAGCCTTCAGTACCTTTTTATTCAGTCTGTTCTAGTGGTACTACTTTTTATTTAAAGTTAATGATGTATGTGTTAGCAGGACAAAATGACAAGATTTGGACAAAGGGAAACGTGAGAAAATGTCTCATTTATAGTTCAGACTCCCTTAGTGCGTTGAAACCACTGGTCATTACTTCGACATGAGAAGAGTTAGATTTATAGTGTATAAACTTGCCTTTTGAGGCGCTTGGGTGGCTCAGTCAGCTAAGCATCTGCCTTTGGCTCAGGTCATGATCCCAGGGTCCTAGGATCGAGCCCTGTGTTGAGCTCTCTGCTCAGCAGGGAGTCTGCTTCTTCCTCTTCCTCTCCACCCCCTCTTGTGCTCACTCTCTTTCTTTCTGTCAAATAAATAAAATCTTAAAAAAAAACTTGCCTGTTTTCAAACCCATAGTTGAGAATAATGAGCAGTTTTTGCACATTGTGTTAACTTTCATTTTACTATTAGATATAACATAGAAAATGGTTTATTTTTTTATTTTCATTAATTTTGCTCTGTCCTCTAGGATTTAAAGCAGTTTTTCTCAACATGGTGAACAAAGGCTGATGTCTCATAATAACTAAGCTTATAACAAAAATGTCTTGTATTACTTTGGAAAGTCCCATAATATTTATACTTTCATTTTGTTTAGTGTCAATATTCTAAAGGATTTTTTAAAAAATACATTGTCAGATAAAAATGACTTTGTAAATTCTAGATGTTTAATAATATATAGTTACTTATTATAGCAATATGAACTATGTGTCACGTTTATGTGTTTGGATACAATTTCTTTTAAAAAAGAGAGCTTCAGGGGTGCCTGGGTGGTGCAGTCAGTTGAGCATCCAACTCTTGGTTTCAGCTTGGGTTATGATCGCAGTCTGTGTGGGGCTCTGCACTCAGTGTGGAGTCTGCTTGGGATTCTTTCTCCCTCTGCCCCTCCTACTCATTCTTTCTCTCTCTAAAGTAAAATAAATCTTTAAAAAATAATAAAAAAATAAAAGAGAACTTCATTAAAGAGTTTAGCACAATTTTATTAACATGTGTATATTATTGTGATCAGTTCAGAAGTCGAGTATTCCTCTGTTTTTTGTTTGGTGTTTTTTGCATTAGTATTTTTAAATATATTACATTTTTATTTTTTTTATTTTTTTAAATTTTATTTTATTTTATTATGTCAGTCACCATGTGGTACGTGCCCTCCTTGATGCCCATCACTGGGCTAACCCATCCCCCCACCCCCTTCCCTCTAAAACCCTCAGTTTGTTTCTCAGAGTCCATAGTTTCTCATGGTTCATCTCTCCCTCCGATTCCCCCCCCTTCATTTTTCCCTTCCTTCTCCTAATGTCCTCCATGCTATTCCTTATGTTCCACAAATAAGTGAAACCATATGATAATTGACTTTCTCTACTTGACTTATTTCACTTAGCATGATATCCTCCAGTTCCACCCATGTTGATGCAAATGTTGGGTATTCATCCTTTCTGATGGCTGAGTAATATTCCATTGTATATATGGACCACATCTTCTTTATTCATTCATCTGTTGAAGGGCATCTCGGCTCTTTCTAGAGTTTGGCTATTGTGGACATTGCTGCTGTGAACATTGGGGTGCATGTGGCCCTTCTTTTCACTACATCTGTGTCTTTGGGGTAAATACCCAGTAGTGCAATTTCTGGGTATAGGGTAGCTCTATTTTTAATTTTTTGAGGAACTTCCACACTTTTCCAAAGTGGCTGTACCAACTTGCATTCCCACCAACAGTGTAAGAGGGTTCCCCTTTCTCCACAACCTCTCCAACATTTGTTGTTTCTTGACTTGTCAATTTTTGCCATTCTAACTGGTGTAAGGTGGTATCTCAATGTGGTTTTGATTTGAATTTCCCTGATGGCTAATAATGATGAACATTTTTTCATGTGTCTGTTAGCCATTTGTACGTCTTCTTTTGAGAAGTTTCTGTTCATGTCTTCTGCCCATTTTTTGACTTGATTATTTGTTTTTTGGGTGTTGAGTTTGAGAAGTTCTTTATAGATCTTGGAAATCAGCGCTTTGTCTGTAGTGTCATTTGCAAAAATCTTCTCCCATTCTGTGGGTTGCCTCTTTGTTTTGTTGACTGTTTCCTTTGCTGTGCAGAAGCTTTTTATCTTGATGAAGTCCCAAAAGTTCATTTTTGCTTTTTTTTGCTTGCCTTTGGAGATGTATCTTCAAAGAAGTTGCCGTGCCTGATGTTGAAGAGGTTACTGCCTATGTTCTCCTCTAGGATTTTGATGGATTCCTGTCTCACATTGAGGTCTTTCATCCATTTTGAGTTTATCTCTGTGTGTGGTGTTAGAGAATGGTCAAGTTTCATTCTTCTGCACGTGGCTGTCCAATTTTCCCAGCACCATTTATTCAAGAGACTGTCTTTTTTCCATTGCATATTTTTTCCTGCTTTGTCAAAGATTATTTGACCATAGAGTTGAGGGTCCATATCTGAGCTCTCTATTCTGTTCGACTGGTCTATATGTCTGTTTTTGTGCCAGTACCATGCTGTCTTGGTGATCACTGCTTTGTAATATAGCTTGAAATCGGGCAGCGTGATGCTCGCAGCTTTGTTTTTCTTTTTTAACATTTCCTTGGCGATTCGGGGTCTTTTCTGATTCCATACAAATTTTAGGATTGTTTGTTCCAGCACTTTGAAAAATGTCATTGGAATTTTGATCGGGATGGTGTTGAAGGTATAGATTGCCCTGGGTAGCATAGACATTTTAACAATGTTTATTTTTCCGGTCCATGAGCATGGAATGTTTTTCCATCTTTTTGTGTCTTCTTCAATTTCTTTCATGGAGTGTTCTGCAGTTCCTAGAGTATAGATCCTTTACCTCTTTGGTTAGGTTTATTCTGAGGTATCTTATGGTTTATGGTGCTATTGTAAATTGAATCGTTTCTCTAATTTCTCTTTCTACAGTTATTGTTAGTCTATAAGAAAGCAGCTGATTTCTGTGCATTGATTTTGTATCCTGCCACATTACTGAATAGCTGTATGAGTTCTGGTAATTTGGGGGTGGAGTCTTTTGGATTTTCTACATAAAGTATCATGTCATCTGCAAAGAGAGAGAGTTAGACTTCTTTGCCAATTTGAATGCCTTTTATTTCTTTTTGTTGTCTGATTGCTGTTGCTAGGACTTCCAGTACTATGTTGAACAGTAGTGGCGAGAGTAGGCATCCTTGATGTATTCCTGATCTTAAGGGAAAGGCTCTCATCTTTTCCCCATTGAGGATGATATTCGCTTGGGTTTTTCATAGATGGATTTTATGAACTTGAGGAATGTTCCCTCTATCCCTATACTCTGAAGAGTTTTAATCAGGAAAGGATGCTGTATTTTGTCAAATGCTTTTTCTGCATCAATTGAGAGGACCATATGGTTCTTCTCTCTCCTCTTATTAATGTGTTCTATCACATTGATTTGCGAATGTTGAACCACCCTTGCATCCTGGGGATAAATCCCACTTGGTTGTGGTGGATTATCTTTTTTAATGTATTGTTGGATCCTATTAGCTAGGATTTTGTTGAGAATTTTGGAATCCATATTCATCAAGGATATCAGTCTGAAATTCTTCTTTTTGATGGGGTCTTTGCCTGGTTTGGGGATTAAGGTAACGCTGGCCTCATAGAATGAGTCTGGAAGCTTTCCTTCTGTTTCTATTTTTTGAAACAGCTTCAGGAGAATAGGTATTATTTCTTTCTTGAATGTTTAGTAGAATTCCCTAGGGAATCCATCAGGCCCTGGACTCTTGTTTTTTGGGAGGTTTTTGATCACTGCTTCAATCTCGTTACTGGTTACTGGCCTATTCAGGTTGTCAATTTCTTCCTGTTTCAGTCTTGGTAGTTTGTAAGTTTCCAGGAAGGCATCCATTTCTTCCAGCTTGCTTAATTTATTGGCAATATAGTTGTTGATAATAATTTCTAATAATTGTTTCTATTTCCTTGGTGTTAGTCGTGATCGCTCCCCTTTCATTCATAATTTCATTAATTTGGGTCTTTTCTCTTTTCTTTTGGATAAGTCTGGCCAGTGGTTTATCGATCTTATTAATTCTTTCAAAGAACCAGCTTCTAGTTTCATTGATCTGATCTACTGTGTTTCTGGTTTCTAATTCATTGATCTCTGCTCTAATCTTAATTATTTCTCTTCTAATGTGTTGCTTAGGCATCATTTGTTGCTTTTTCTCTAGTTCTTTAAAGTATAAAGTTAGTTGGTGAATTTGGGATTTTTCTGTTTTTTTGAGTGAGGCTTAGATGGCTATGTATTTCCCCCTTAGGACCACCTTTGCAGTATCCCATAGGTTTTAGACCGATGTGTTTTCGTTCTCATGGTTTCCATGAATTGTTTAAGTTCTTCTTTGATGTCCTGGTTCACCCAAACATTCTTGAGCAGAGTGGTCTTTAGCTTCCAAGTGTTTGAATTTCTTCCAAATTTTTTCTTGTGATTGAGTTCCAGTTTCAAAGCATTATGGTTTGAGAATATGCAGGGAATAATCTCAGTCATTTGGTATCGGTTGAGACCTGATTTGTGACCCAGTATGTGGTCTATTCTGGAGAAAGTTCCATGTGCACTCAAGAAGAATTAGTATTCTGTTGTTTTAGGTTGGAATGTTCTGTATATATTTATGAGGTCCATCTGGTCCAGTGTGTCATTCAAAGCTCTTGTTTTTTTGTTGATTTTCTGCTTAGATGATCTGTTTGTTGCTGATAGTGGAGTATTGAGGTCTCCTACAATTAACGTATTATTATCAATATGACTCTTTATTTTGGTTAACAGTTGGCTTATGTAGATGGCTGCTCCCATGTCGGGGGCCTAGATATTTACAATTGTTAGATCTTCTTGTTGGATAGACTCTTTAAAAATGATACAGTGTCTGGGGCACCTGGGTGGCTCAGTTGTTAAGCCTCTGCCTTCGGCTCAGGTCATGATCTCAGGGTCCTGGGATCAAGCGCTGCATCCGGCTTCCTGCTCGGCGGGAGGTCTGCTTCTCCCTCTCCCACTCCCCCTGCTTGTGTTCCTGCTCTTGCTATCTCTCTCTGTCAAATAAATAAATAAAATCTTTTTTTTTTTTAAAAAAAGAATGATATACTGTCCTTCTGTGTCTCTAACTACAGTCTTTAGCTTAAAATCTAATTTGTCTGATATAAGAATTGCTACCCCAGCTTTCTTTTGAGGTCTGCTGGGATGGAAGATGGATCTCCATCCCTTCACTTTCAGTCTGGGTGTATCTTTAGGTTCAAAATGAATCTCTTATAGACAGCATATGGATGGTTCCTGTCTTTTTATCCAGTCTGCAACCCTGTGCCGTTTTTTTTTTTTTTTTTTTTTTAAAGATTTTATCTATTTATTCATGAGAGACAGAAAGAGAGAGAGAGACAGAGGCAGAGGGAGAAGCAGGCTCCCCGCGGAGCAGGGAGCCCGATGCGGGACTCGATCCCAGGACCCCGGGATCACGACCTGAGCCGAAGGCAGACGCTTAACCAACTGAGCCACCCAGGCATCCCAACCCTGTGCCGTTTTACGGTAGCATTTAGGCCGTTCACATTGAGAGTGATTATTGAAAGATACGAATTTATTGTCATCATGTTGCTTGTGAAGTCCTTGTTTCTATACGATGTCTCTGTAAATTTCTGTTCTGTATCACTCTTGGGGTCTTTCTCCTTATATAGAACCCCTCTTAATATTTCTTGCAGGGTTGGCTTAGTGGTCACATATTCTTTCAGTTTCTGCTGGTCCTGGAAGCTCTGCATCTCTCCATCCATTCTAAATGACAGCCTTGCCAGATAAAGTATCCTTGGATGCATGTTCTTCTCATTTAATACCCTGAATATGTCTTGCCAGCCCTTTTTGGCTTGCCAAGTCTCTGTGAATAGGTGTGACGTTATTCTGATGATCCTCCCTCTGTACATAAGGAATCTCTTCCCCCTGACTGCCCTTAAGGTAGTTTCCTTGGTTCTAAGATTTGCGAGTTTTACTATTACATGCCGGGGCGTTGGCCTGTTTTCCTTGGTCTTGGGAGGTGTCCTCTCTGCCTCTAGGACACGAATGTTTGTTTCATTCCCCAGATTAGGGAAGTTCTCAGCTACAATTTGCTCAAATATATCTTCTAGTCCTCTCTCTCTCTCTCCACCTCCTCAGGGATCCCAGTAATTCTGACATTGGAACGTTTCATAGTGTCACTTATTTCTCTGATTCTGTTTTCATGGATTTTGAGTTGTTTCTCCCTGGCCACCTCTTTTTCCTTCTTTTCTATCAATTTGCCTTCTAGATCATTAATTCGTTCTGCCTCGCTTACCCTAGCTGTTAGAGTATCTAGATTGGATTGGATCTCATTGATAGCATTTTTAAGTTCTGCCAGTTCAGCTTTCATTTCTGCCCTTAGAGACTATGTTGCCATTAATTGATTTCTCCATTCTAGCTATTGTCTTCATAACTGCTACCCTGAAGTCCATTTCCGACATCTTGGTTATATCTGTATCCATTTTTAAATCTGTGGCAGAAGTCACAGTCTCTGAGTCTTTACTGTTTTGGGGGTTCCTCCTCCTAGTCATTCTGTTGAGGGGTGGTTGACGGAATGTACAGAATCCAAATTATTGACCACAACCCAAGCAAGATGCACCTGTTTTCTAGGGACCTTAGGGTTGCTGGCCTCTTGTTCTCCCAGCCTGTTTTCGGGGGGGTGAGGGGGCTTGCCGTGCTGTTACTCAGGCAACCCTGTTTGGCTAGAGTTGCCCTGCCCCCTGTGGGGGTTGGGCTCAGTGAAAAACGGTTTTGGGGGCTTTTGTTCTCTGGAGGCTTTCCCTGGCGGCTTTCCGAAGTGTCTCTTCCGAGAGTCAGAGCAGAAGAGATCTTTTCCAGCCCTCTGCCTCAGAGCAGAGAGATCGCAGTCTGTTCTTCAGTGAGCTCTCCAGGCCACACTATCTCAGTTTCTGTCTGTGCTGCTATAAACTGCAGCGTCCTGGGTTGTGCCCCTCAACAGGGCTCCCAGTCCTCGCCTCCAGTTTGGGGCTCGGGGGGGAACGTCTCTGCTCTTTGTGTTTCTAAAACCACCAGCCACCCCCAGTTTACGTGCGTGGCCCCGCTGCTCCAGGTTTCAGTCCCGGGGGCTGCCCTAAAGTCCTTTCCCCGCCACTACCGGTCTGCGAACCTGTGCCCCGTCCCCAGTGCGGGAGGCTATTGCTCACCGGCAGTGCTGGATCCCCATGGCTCCCTCCCCCTTTCGTTTATCATCAAATATCTGCCTGGGGAATCACAGCTCCCTGCTTCATACCTTGAAACCAACCACCTGTGATACTCTGTAGAGATCCAGAGATATCTTCTTATATCTCAGGCTGATTTCGTGGGTGTTCAGAGTGGTCCGATAGATATCCAGCTCATTTCAGGGGACTGGTTGGAATAGGGTCCCCTACTCCTCCTCCATCTTTTCTCTATATTACATTTTTTAAAAAGATTACTAAATAAAAATATACAATGGTTGGGTGCTTTTTGAAATTAAGTATTTGTAATTATATAGGCTATTCTCTTTTCATCTCATTTGAAATATTTAAATCATAAACATGACTTAATTTGTTAATCTGTAAGGTATGTTCTGTATTTAAAACTAAACAAGAAATAGTCACACCTAGGATTCAATAGTATTTTACTAAAAATAAGTCATCCCAATGGGGGAAAAATATTTTTGGACAGTGCTAGTACGTAGATGTGGAGGGAATCTTAATTTTAGAAAACTATTTTTAAAGTGCTTGGATTTTTTTTTTTTTTTTAAAGATTTTATTTATTTATTTGAGAGAGAGAGAATGAGAGAGAGAGAACACATGAGAGGGGATAGGGTCAGAGGACGAAGCAGACTCCCTGCCGAGCAGGGAGCCCGATGCGGGACTTGATCCAGGGACTCCAGGATCATGACCTGAGCCGAAGGCAGTCGCTTAACCAACTGAGCCACCCAGGCGCCCTAAAGTGCTTGGATTTTTAAGGTTAGAAGATTTTAGACATGGGGGAGGAGCAGAAGGAGAGAGAGAGTGCCTCCTAAATAAATGCTTAATAATAAGTTAGAAGGAAATCTCTAAATTGTATTTTTCAACACTTAAAAACCCACAATCCCTTTTGTTAACTGGAAATCTCACATATTGTCTTCTTTAATATTGTTTATTGATCATGTGAAAATAAATCTGGAAAGATGGAGTAGCTGTACTTTTCCTATTCGTCCACTCGAAGCACAACTGAAAAACTTGGACATTATGTACAAAACAAATGTAGGAAAATTCTGGGAGATGGAAAGAAGGAGGCAGAGTGGCTAGGTAGCTCAGGACCTGAAAAATATATTCCCTTTTTTGCCTCATATATCCCAAAAACAGAGCCGACAAAGCCAACAACCTAGAATCACAAATGGATACAGACAAAAAGGGCTCCAACAAAATCCTGCTCTCTGGCCAAAGAACCACAAAAGAGACAGCTTAGCAAGATAGAGGCTTTTAGAAGATAACTTTCTACCACAGCCAAATATTGCAGAAAAAACTGTGGCCCCACCTTGAATCACACCAGCAAAGGCCTAGACTTCCACCCTTACCAGGCTGTAATGAGGTGCCCCAACTTCTTTCCTGGGGTGGTTTCAGAGAAGTTAAATAGGGATTTGGGACTTTTATCCTCACTGGCTATTAGTGAGGTCCCATCCCCTGCTCTATGAGGGAAGACCACATAGGACACAATAATGAGGCACTCCTAACCTTCCCAGCCAGGGAGGTATCAGTAGAGGTATAATGGGGAGCTGGAAGTTCCACCTTTGCCCAGCAGTAATGAGGAGTCCCCTCCTCAGGTGTCATTAAAGTCCAAGTTGAGATCTGAACTTCCACCCCACCTGGCAGTAATGAGTAGGTGCTTCACTCCCCTCATTCTGCCAAGCTACAGCAGAGGAATCCATCTAAAAGAAAAGGTTTGAATAAGATCCAGTGTTTCATTATACCCCAAATGTCCAGTTTTCAGATGAAAATCTCTCATCATACCAGGGACCAAGACAATGTGAAACTGATGAAATGAGAATCAAATAGATGCCAACAAAATGATGACAGAAATATTAGAATTATCTGACAAAAGATTTTAAATGGCCACTATGAAAAGGCTTCAATGAGTAATTATGAACATGCTTGAAAGAAATGAAAAGTAGTCTCAGCAGTGAAGTTATGAAATACAGAAATAGAATATACAGAAGAACCAAATGGGAATTTTAAAACTGAAAATTAGAATAAAATTTACAAAACTCAGTGAATGGGCTCAACAGCAGATTAGAGGGGACAGAGGAAAGAATCAGTCACCCGAAGCTAGAACAATAAAAATTAGACATTCTGAACAACAAAAGGAAATAAATTGAAAAAAAAAAAATGAACGAGCCTAAGGGTTATAACAGAGTATCTAACGTTGATATGATTAGTGTTCCAGAAAAAGAGGAGAGGGAGGGTGGAGCTAAAAAAGTACCCAAAAGATACAGTGGCCCATGAAATCCCCAAATTTGACAAAAGACCAACCTCCAGATTAAGAAGTGGAACATACCCTAAACAGAATAAACTCAAATTCTGCCTGAACACATAGTCAAACTTGTGGAAACCAAAAAACAATAAAATTCTTGAAATCCCCTTACCAGTGGGAGTGAAACAGTCCAAATGACAGTGAATTTCTCATCAGAAACCAGAGAAGCCAGAAGAAACTGGCACATTTTCCAAGTGCTGAATGGAAAGAACTGTCAACCCAGAATCCAGTATCCAGTAAAAATATCTTTCAAGAATGAAGGGGAAATCAATACATTCTCAGATAAAGGAAAATTAAGAGAATTTGTTGCCAGCAGACCTACCCTAGAAGAATGTCTAAGAGATGTTCGCTAAACACAAAGGAAACGATAAAAGGAAAAATCTTGGAACGTCAGATCATAGTAAACAAGTTTATGGGTAAATGCAGTAGACTTCTCATCTTATGCCTTCCAAATTATGCTTGGCAGTTGGAACAAAAATTATAATATTGTTTGATGTGTCTCTAAATGTAGGTATATATGTGAGGCAATTTATAATATAAACGGGAGGGTAGAGGGACATAAAGGCAGGTAAGGTTTCTACACTTCATTTGAACTGGTAAAATGACACCAGTGTGGTAAGTTATGTTTGTATAATATTTAGAGTAACCACTAAAAAAGCTCTACAGAGGGATAAACTGGAAAACACTATAGATAAAATAGAATTCTAAAAAGCTTTCCAGTTACCCACAAGAAGGCAGGAAAAAGCAGAGAAACTAAAACATAAGAAGAAAACAAAAAATAAAATGATAGACCTAACATGTCGATAATCACATTAAATTAAAATACTCTAATATACCAAGAAAAAGACAGTTATTGGCTCTGTGCATTATAAAGCATGACGCAACTATATACTGTCTATAAGAAACTCATTTCATGTGTAAGAATATTGGCAAATTGCTTATATAGGTAAGTAACAGATTGGAAACAGTATGTGTTAGTTACCCTGATACCAAACCAACACAAAGACAGTACAAAACAAAGGACTATAAACAAATATCCCTCATGAATATACAGTTGACCCTTGAAGACACAGGTTTGTATTTGGTAAATACAGTATTGAAATGTATTTTCTCTTCCTTATGATTTTCTTAATAGCATTTCCTTTTCTCTAGTTTTACTATAAGACTACAGTATATAATACATATAACATACAAAATATGTTCAGTCAACTGTTTGTGTTATTGCCAAGGCTTCCAGTCAAAATAGTAGGCTATTAGTAGTTAAATTTTGGGGGAGTCAAGTTATATGCAGGTTTTTGATTGCAAGGGGTTGGCACCCCTAACCCCTGTTATTCAAGGGTCAACTGTACACTTAAAATTTTTAACAAAATATTAACAAATAGAAATCATCATTACATAAAAGGAATTATGCACTATGACCAAATTGGGCTTATTACAAGAATGCAAGGCTCATTTAAATATTCAGAATTATTTAGTGTAATCTACCATATTAACAAAGAAAAATCTCATGATTATATCCATGCAGAAAAAAGCATTTGATAAAGATCAGTATCCATTTATGGTAAAACTCTCAGAAAAATAGGAATAGAGGAGAATTTCCTGAACTTTATAAAGAGCATTTCTAAAACCTTCAACTAACATCATACTTTATGGTGAAAGACTGAGTGATTTCCCTCTAAGGTCAAGAACAAGGTTGGGCCGCCTAGGTGGCTCAGTTGTTAAGTGTCTGCCTTTGTCTCGAGTCATGATCCCGGGGTCCTGGAATCGAGCCCCACGTCAAGCTCCCTGCTTGGCGGGAAGCCTGCTTCTCCCTCTCCCTCACTTGTGTTCCCTCTCTCACTGTGTGTCTCTCTCTCAAATAAATACATAAAATCTTAAAAAAAAAGAAGGCAAGGATATCCCTTTTACTGTTCTATTCAACTTAGTGCTGCAAGTCCCGACCACTCAGAGACCCTAAATGCTGGAAGTTCTAGCTAGTGAAATAAAGCCAGAAAAGGAAGTTAAAAGGCATATAGTTCAGAAAGGAAAAAATAATAAAATTGTCCCTATTTGTGGTTGACATGATTGTCTGTATCCCAAGGGATCTACAAGATAAACTCCTAGACCTAATAAATGAGTTTAGCAAGTCACAGGATATTTTATTTTATTTCTATATACTTGTAATAAACATGTGGACACCAAAATTACTACAATATTACTTACAGTTGCTCAAAAAAAATCAGAATACTTAGGTGTAAATCTAACCAGACATGTAAAGTTACTTGTATACTGAAAATTTTTAAAATGTCAATGAAAGAAATCAAAGATGATCTACATAAATGGAGAGACATGCTGTGTTCATGAAATGGAAGACTCAACATAGTGCCCCAATTGTTATACAAATTTAATGCAATTAAATAAAAATTCTGGTAAGATTTGTCTGTATAGCCAAGATCATTCTAAAATTTATATGGAAAGGCAATAGATCAAGAATAGCTAAAACAATTTTGAAAAAAAAAATCATCCTGTGCAATTTTAGGATCTGCCATGTAGCTACAGTAATCAAGAATGTGTGGTATTGGAGGAACAAATTCCTAGATCACTGGAACAAAATAGAGAACCCAGCAATAGAACCACAGAGATATATGCCTACTGACATACAGAAGTGCAAATGTAATTCAGTGGAAGAGAAACAGCCTTTTCAACAAATGATGTTGGAACATTTGGACCTGCATAAGCAAAAAAATAATAAATAAACCTCTACTCAAACCTCACACTGTATAAAAAAGTTAACTCAAAATGATTCACAGACTTAAATGTAAAACTATAAAACTTTTAGGAAAAAACAAATCATCAGAATCTAGGGCTATACAAAGAAACTTGACATGAAATGTATGATCCAGGAAGGTAAAAACTAATCAGTTAGACTTCATCAAAATGAAAAACTTTTGTCCAATGAGAGACTCTGTTAATTAGGATGAAAAGACAAACTGCAGACTGGGAGAAAATATTTGCTAGCCGTATATCCCAATAAAGGACTAGTTTCCAGAATGTATGAAGAATTTTTCACAACTAACAGTGAAAAAGTCAAACAACCCAGTTAGAAAAATGGGTTAAAGATATTTCACCAAAAAGTTATAAAAATGGCAGATAAGCACATGAAAAACTGTTCAACATCATTAGTCATTAGGGAAATGCAAATTACTATAAAATTCTTTCAAACTTACTATATATTTGAAAATTTCCATAATGAAATTCAAGAAAAAATAGATTTTTCATATCTACAAAAGCAGCACATCACCGTTACATTTTTTTTTTTTAAACATCTTTATGGTATCATAAATACCATATGTTAAATAATATTTTGAAAAAAAAAAAAACCACTCCAGAAGCCCACACATAGGTATTTATCCAAGTGAAATGAACTATGTTCACACAAAAACCTGTATGCAAATGTTTATAATGGCTTTATTCACAGTCTTCAAATTTGGAAACAACCCTAATCCTTTAGCTGGAGATGAGTAAATAAACTGTGATACATCCTATAATAGAATACTAGTTAGCATTAAAAAGGAACAAACTGCTGATACACACAACAGCATGAGTGAATGTCAAATGCATTGTCTGAGTGAAAGAAGCCAGACTTAAAAGACTGCATCAGTATGATTCCATTTATAAGACATTTCTGCAAAGTAAAAAATACAGGGGTAGAGATTAGTGTTTGTTAGGGGCTGGGACTGGGAGCACAGGATATTTCAGGGCTTGATAGAACTGTTCTGTGTCTTGATTTTCGTGCTGACAAAACAGTGTATGTTAATCAAAAATCAGAGAACTCTGCCCAAAAGAGGGTGAATTTTACTATATGTAAATTGTATCTTTATTTTTAATAATGAAAAAATGTGGCTGTTGCTGAGGGAGAACAAGCATCTTAACTAAAAACAAGACAAATTACAGATAATTTTAGAAAATACTTTTCCAATGACCTATCTGCCTTCTCTCCCACCAATACCCACCCTTTACCATACACTTTGTCCTCCCAGTTATAAATCTTTTCTAATGTCTTGATACAAAATTCATGCATACTTGAGATGAAAAAAACAGATCAGCAGGGTTAGTTAGTTTACTACAGCGTAAAATTAAACTCTGAAGTTATGTTTAATTATTTTTCAAGTTAAAATTAGGCAGCATTCAGAAAATGAATTACAGTGGTTAAGTTGGGAAAGACATGGCCACTTATATGAAAAAGTATTTCGCTGAAAGCCAGCAGTATAAAAGGGGCGCTAAAAAAATGTAGTATCTTAGCCTTCAGAAAGGTAAATAGGGAGAAAAGTAATGTTTATACTCTGAGCTTTGTTAGATCACAGCTGGAAGATCTTCCATTGTTCTGTTACTTAAGGTACCTCCAGAGACTTGATAGCTGCCTGTCAGTTTGTGAGGGGCTGCTATGTGGAGGAGGCAGTAGACTTTACTTTGTGTTGTTTTGAAGATATAACTGTGATAGATGTTATAAGGAAGTAGATAGAGATAGGTTTTCTAACAACCTACAAACTACAGACTTTGTAACAACTAGATCAGTACAACAATGAAATGGAACTACCTCCAGAGTATTAAGCACTGTGCTTTGATATGTGTTTAGAGGCACATAATCTTCATTCTTTGGACTGTGGGACCCTGTAGATTGTTTGATTTTTATTTTCTATCTCATTTTAAGATTTTAGTTTACTGTTTATATGTATCATTCAAAATGTTTTCTTCAGGCTAAGCATCCTCAGGTTTCTTTATCTGATGTAGCTCTTAGAACTTCAAGTCGTTCTGGTTCTTATCTCTCTAGTTATCAATGGCCCTGTTAGAGGGGTAGTATCATCATGAACTATTTTCTAGTTTATCCATGCGTTGGCAGGGGGGTACTGCTGTCTTCTTAGATTCTCATTTTCCACAATTTTACTGAAGTACTTTTAAATTGTCTATTTAATGCCTGTCTGTAGAAGACTGAGACTAGCACCTTGAATAGTACCTGTGCATAGTAGGCGTATTTGAATGAATGAATTTCACTCTCTGTTGCATGTTTTCACAAAGATAACAATGGTTCATATTCAGATTACTTGAAACACACAAACTTTCTAACTAATTTTTTTTTTTTTTTTTTTGGTACAGGAATTTCGGCAGAAAGTAATGCTAGGAACTCCATTCCTAGTTATTTGGCTGGTTGGGTTTATAGCAGACCTAAATATTGATTCTTGGCTCATTAAAGGGCTAATGTATGGTGGCGTTTGGGCTACAGTACAATTTCTTTCAAAGTAAGTATGTTGTTTTTAACCATATTTTTAACTGCAGGAAAGGATATAATTTGGACCCTGCTATGTAAAATTAATGTTTTGTATGTTTAGAACACTGCCTTTAGGTAATATGTTTCATTTTAATTTAATGTTAAAGAATTTTGGTAGATTTATATCTGAAATCTTTTAAGTTTTTTAATGTTGAAATTCTTTTTTTTTCTTTTTTTTTATTTAAATTCAATTAGCCAACATATAGTACATCATTAGTTTCAGATGTAGAGTTCAATAATACATCAGTTGCATATAACACCCAGTGCTCATCACATCACGTGCCCTCCTTAATGCCCATCACCCAGTTACCCCATCCCCCCCCACCTCCGCTCCAGCAACCCCAAGTCAATCAGAGAAAGACAATTATCATATGGTTCACTCATATGTGGAATATAAGAAACAGCACAGAGGATCATAGGGGAAGGGAGGGAAAACTGAATAGGAAGAAATCAGAGAGGGAGACAAACCATGAGAGACCCATAACTGTAGGAAACAAACTGAAATGTTGAAATTCCCCAGGTACTTTCATTGACCAAAGTCTAACATATAATTTTTAAGGCTAAAATACAATTTTAAAACATTTCAGTAGAAGTAGACTTGAGTTCGTTCAACTCTAACTGCAATATACATATTGTGTATTTCTAGGTAATTATAATGGTTGAGCTTACCTTTCCATAGGAATTGTATTTTCTTTGGTCATAAACAACATGCAAGAAAGAGGTTTGATTTTAGTACTAAGGTAGAGAGAGTCTGAACATACGCAGTAAGGCTCAGCCTTTGTATTTTCTCCTCCCTCATTTTTCTTTAAAACATTGTGATCTTTCCCTTTCTTCCTATCCTTAGATCTCATTCCTTTAAGTTGCTCATTCAGCAAACCTAGGCAGTAGTCTATGATCTAGAACTTTCCACGTAATCTCCATTTCTTTAGTACTTTGTTTTCATGTGAATTTCAAAAAAGAAGGAGTTGTGAAAATAATTCACAGAGATGAGGATGACTGGTAATACACTAATGTGTTAACTGTCAGGAAGAGGCTTAATTCTAGGTAATGAATCTCATTGTAGTGTTTCTAGGAGCTCCAAGGGATCCCATAAATAGGAAGACTTCCTACTTAGCCTACATGGATAGTTGATCCTGCTTATGTTTAATAAAATTCATTAATACATATTTTTCCCCCAGTTCTAAATTCTGTACATCATGACCTTCAGTTCCATTACATTGGCCAGTTCATTCTATTTGAAAAGCTGTACTAAAAGCTTAACAAGAGTGTGTAGGTAAGGAGAAATAATGAAACATAAAAACTTGAGGATTGCTTTGTACTTGTTTGTCAAAATTATAATGTGTCTTTGGTGAATAATATGCTGAGTGATAGAGTTACTAAATATACTAAAGTGATTTATTGATTTAAGAGAATGGGAATAGACTGAAATTCTGAGGTTGAAAAGTACATAGAATAGAATAGAATTCCATTTCTCGGCAAATTAGGAGCTTCAGAATCTTGCTGACTGATTCAGCTGTGCCCTCATTTGTTATTGATTACCATGAAAAATGGTCTTGGTATTTAAGCATCCTGGATTTCTGGATTTTGGTTAAACCAGAGTTTACTATGTGGAATGTGTATAATTTTCATTTAAATAATTATTCATTTTTATAAAGAAACATAGAGCTCAAATTTTATGAAAACTTGTATTTTGCAGATCCTTTTTTGATCATTCAATGCATAGTGCATTGCCCCTTGGAATATATTTGGCAACCAAATTCTGGATGTATGTAACGTGGTTCTTCTGGTTTTGGAATGATATCCTTTGGTTATAAAGGTCATATCTAAAGCAATTTTTGTTTGTTACTTAAATGAATGTTTTATAATGATTTAACATTAGGATTGAACTACTTATGATTTGCTGCAGTAAAACAGTATTTCTAGGAAAATACTAATTGTGAACCAAAGTAAATATTGTTTTAAAATCTTTCATATTTAATAGTTCGCTTTTGAAAGCTGCTTTTAATGACTACATCAGTAATAATAGTAGCTATTATTTATTGAGTTTTTTTTTTTTTTTTTTAAAGATTTTATTTATTTATTTGACAGAGAGAAAGACATAGCGAGAGAGGGAACACAAGCAGGGGGAATGGGAGAGGGAGAAGCAGGCTTCCCGCGGAGCGGGGAGCCCGATGTGGGGCTCGATCCCAGGACCCTGGGATCATGACCTGAGCCGAAGGCAGACGCCTAACGACTGAGCCACCCAGGTGCCCCTATTTATTGAGTGTTTAAAGGGCATTTTCTTAAATACTCATTTGTACTCATTTAGTACACATTCTATATATTAATATTTTTATCTCCACATTTTATAGATGAGAAAATTTAAGCTTAAATAGGCTAAGCTGTTATCCTTGCCCAAGGCCACATAGCTAGTCCCTGATGAGGCTGGGATAGAAACACACACTAGTCTGATTCAACAACACCTATTTGAAACCTTTTTTACTAAACTGTGATTTTCATGTTTTAGTATCAAACTATTTTCTCTAAATATTTTCTTAATATCACAACCTTTTATTTTGTTGTGGTTGGTAACAGTTAATTTTCTCTTTTGCATTATGAAAAGCATGCAGTACTGTATCTTCAAATATTTGCTGATTATTTCGGTGTAGTGTGCTTTTAAAAAGTAATAATTTGAAACTGTAAACATGTGTGTGTGCATGTGTGTGTATCAAAGAAATAAGACCAATGTCAACTTTTGGATATTTTTATGTAGATGAAGCTCTATCAGTAAGACAGTCTGTTTTATTAAAATAAAGGCACATGTTTCACAAATGTCTGTTAATAAATCATTTTTTAAAACATTACCATAAAAAATATGATAGGTTTTAAATGGAATACAGTTTTTGTTGACTTATGACTGTTCTGAACAATTTTAATTAATACCTAGTTTCACTTCACAGTCTTGCATGTTATAGCACTGTGTTCTTCTTATTGTCTTGTGTTTTAAACAAAAAGTATTGAAAAACAAAAATGCTTATTTTGAGACAGGCACAGAATTGTGGCTATACTTGTCATTCTTATATTTTTATATCATTATATGATTACTTTCAGAAAGTATAGTGCTTAAAAAATATTTCCTTAGCATAAGTTTCTTTTGAAATATTTCCATGTGGCAGTTTTTGCTAGCTCATTCTGCCTTGTACTAAACTTTGACATAAAAATTGTTCTTCAAGGATTTATTAAACGTTAGAATTTGTCTTATTGGAACATTTAGTCTAGGTAGAACAGATCTGCTTATTTTTGTTACCTCATCTATTTTAAATTTATAAAAAGCACTGACCTCTGAAATGACATTAGTATTCCAGACATATTTTCTCATTTTGTTTCCTAAATTGGACAGTAAATTTTATATCATGAAAAAAGTCAGATTCACATCTCAAAATAATTTTAGACTGTTGCTGTTCTCTTAATCTATTGTGCATATAAATGGAGAAAAGCAGGAAAATTAGTAAATTACAAATAATGAAAACTTCATGCCAGAGAGTTTTTATGTAGTCTGACTTGAATTTTTTCCTTTTCTTTCTTCCTTATTTGGAGATAGAATAAAATAGCTATGCAAGTTTCCAAAGCGAGTTGAGAATGTAAGAAGTAGATTTTGAAAGGAAGGTCAGCACAATCAAGCAATTTAACTTGCCCTATTTGAATAATTATGCCTTTAGAATAGATTGGCATATAGTTCATTTTTTAGATGCACTGAACAAATTGCATGTATTTAATTTTTCAAATAAAAATTGTAGTATGAGAATACCAAGTTTTTATACTTGTCTGTAAAGGAGTGATGATCATAGTACTGTCTCACAGAATTCTTGAGAAGATGAATTTAAACTTAGGACACACCTGACATGTAAAAAATGTTAAATAAGTGTGTGTTACTATCTTATGCATGACTTTTTGGATCATTGTGTCCACATAGGCTTTAAGTGTGCATTTACGATTTCTTTTATTCGTATGTGTGTATGCTGCTCATGGAATGTGGAATGAAATCACAAATAACTTTAAATTCTGATAATAAAAAAAAGCTTTACACTTTTCTATGTTATAAAAGAACCAGATCTCTATGCCGTATGTGATTTTAGAGCTATATTTTTTTGTTTTTCAGTATTAAACTTTGAGGCCAGAGATAAGAGCTCAGGAAACCTATATAGGAAGGGAACAGAAAGAGCCCAGAATAATTTATAATGGAAGCACAAAGGATGTTAGACAGGAAAGAGTCATAAGGTTCATGATATAAGATAATGATTAAGATAATGGAGTTAAAAATGGCAGCTCTTGTCAGGGACTGTCTCACTTGTTGACCTCATCCTCTTTGCTGTTGATTCTACCACTTTCCTCATGCAACTCACGACTACGTATGTAATTAAAACTGATTAGACCAGTTGTGAAAAATAGAGTTACAGTCAATTTTCATTATATGTGGTAATTATGTTCTATGAAGTTGCTGCAAACATTGAATTAGCAAATACTAAACCTGTTGCTCCTAGGAGAAAAAGAAATGCAAACCTCTGGTCATAACATTTTTGTCAGCCAATCAGTACATAACCTTGGTTTTCTATGTGTTTCTGTATAAATATCAGATTTAATATTTATCATTGATTGATTGACATTGAACTCAAAGCCAGCTTGCATTATAACCCGTGCCTGAACAAAGCGTATCTAACACACCTATTTTCTCTGTAAGGCACATCACAGCCCTCTTGTGTTTAGGAACATTAAGATAACACTTCAGCACTACCCTAGGAGACCATTTTAAATAGCAAAATTGCCAACAAAAAGCACAAATAGGCAAAACGTGTGACACAGAATAGACCATGAAAAGATACTTGTTTACAGTATGAGAGCTAGGACAAGTAGGCTGACTGTTGCCTTGTTCAGTTCGGCTGGCATTGTGTACATAGGGTGACTCATAGTTTTTGCTACTTTGCATATATCCATGGATGACTGTAAAAGCACCGTGAGTATTGATTTTGGGGTTACAAATAAATTTTAGCAAGTAGGCATGAGGATCAACGGTATAAACTTCATTTTAGTTTCTCATAATAGGATACCCAACTTAAGTGTTTTGTGGTGTAATGAATTTTATATTGATATAAATTATTTGTCCTAACAAGTAAGTTCTTATTCTTTTCTACTGTTCATTAAATAATTATCATCTCGTATATACCTTACATTTATTCAGTGCTTTTTGGTTTATAGTTCTTTCAGATCTGTTGTTTGACTTGGTTCTCAAAGCAATTCTTTGAGATTAGAAAAACAAACCACATAAATCCTAATCCTGTTTTCTAACTGATGGAAGCGTTGAGGTTCAGAGAAGTTGTATGTCTTGCCCAAAGTCACATAGATAGGTAATTATCAAGAGTCTTGCCCAGCTTTTTGATCTGAATAACAGTGTATCTTCAAATGTCTAATTTTATACTCTGAACATAATTTTAAGTTTTTAAACCTTCCTGAAAAGCAACATGTAGAAAAAGCTTTAAAAATACCCCGAGTCATTCATAAATAAATCATCAGAGATAAGATCTAAAATTTATTTACGAAGTTGTTTGCCATAGTACTATTTATAGTAGGGAAAAAGTGGAAACAACCTGAGTATCCATCCTGAATGGGGAATAGTTGTTATCAATTAGCTATGTGTAGTATGGGATAAAATAGCCAATACAATGCTTTTCTAAGACTTAATGTGGGCTTATACTTAAGATGTAATAAGTGAAAAAATATTGATGTTAGGCTATTAGAAATTTTATGTCTAAAAATAAACTAGTTTTTAGTCAGGTTTTAAGTTGAATTAAGCTTAAACTAAAGATGGATATAAAGAACTTCTGGAAGCTGGGATGATTATGTATATAAAAATGAAGACATTGCTAAATTATCATTTTCACCATCTTCTCCTATACATTTTCCTCTTAAGCATTTTTTCCTGCCGTTTACTGTTAGGGCTTCTTCAGGTTTTTTTTTGTTTTGTTTTTTTTGTATCTTTTCTAGTTTTCTTATAATATTCTCTAAGCTTTTTAATACCTGTCTTCAGGTATCCAGTCACTACTTCTGTGAATTCTGAAAGTATTGCTGTAAATATTCTTGTATATCATTTGTGTGTGTGTGTGTGTGCATGTGCACATGCAGGTGTTTCTGAAGTCATTAAAGATAATCTCTAATTTATTTCTTAATTCATGCGTATTTGAGTACTGTGTATAATGAATGATTTGCGGGTGGGCTTGTCTATCTTCTTTTTTGCTTATTAGGGAACTCATTACTCCAGCATACCCTTTCCTCACTCAGTTGCAGTATCAACCTTGATATTTATCAGTTTTCCTGTACTCTATTCAGTTTATTGATCTCTGCTGTGTCAGTACTATTTTATTACTGTAGCTTTCTCCTTCCTTCCTTGCGTCCTTCCTTCCTAACTTCTTAATTTCCTAACTTCCTTCCTCCCCTTCCTCCTTTTCTTCTAGTACAGATAACATACAGTGTTACATCAGTTGTAGGTGTACAATATGATTCAATAATTCTATATATTACACAGTGCTTATCATAAGTGTACTCTTGATCCCTTTCTCCTATTTCACCCATCCTCCCCTCCCCCCCCCGCCCCACCTCCCCACTAAAGCTTTAGTCTTAAATCATGATATCTGGTAGGCCAAGTTTTCCAGCTTCTTTGTTTCTCAGGAATATTTTAGCTTTTTTGGCACTTTGTTCTTCTGTTCAGATTTTTTAGAATCAGCTTTTTAGGTTCCATGAAAAGCCTAATGCAATTTTGACTGAAATTCTATTTAAGTTGAAGAACAATTTGATGTTTAGATCTTTGCCATTACTAAGTAACATAGACTGGTTAGCTTACACAAAGAAATTGATTATCTCACAGTTCTGGATAAGGATGCCAGCATGATAACATTCAGGTGAGGATTCTTTTCCTGGCCTACAGCCACCTCCTCCCTGTATCCCACATAGCAGGGGGAGAGAGTGAGATTTCTTTCTTCCTCTTAAATCTTACACAGTCACAATCCTGTTGGATTAGGGTCCTACCCTTATGACCTCATTTAACCTTAATTACCACCTAGAGACTCTATTTCCAGAAATAGTCACATTAGAGGTTAGAGCTTCATATGAATTTGGGTGGGGGGGTTAGGGAGTGGGACATGATTCAGTCCACAGCAGAGGGCCAGGTGGGACTGATGAGAATTCTGACTTTATCTTCTCATCTGCATTTTCCATACTGTTTATACAAGTGGAGGTGGGATTAAGAACTACCCCAGGCAGCTTGCCTTACCAGAGTTGTCTTTTCTTGACCTCCAGTTGAACTTTATGGTATAGTGTGGCTTGTCCCCTTTCTGAAGTTGTTGCTGGTATTTTGCAGACAGTTGATTCATTTGATTTGCTATTTTTGTTTTGTTTTGTTGGGTATTATGGTAAGTTAGAGCTGCAGTTCACAGCAAGCATCAAAATAACATCCAAGTAGATTAAAGAGTTAAATGTAAAAAAGGATTCCATAAACATTTAAATGAAAACATTGATGACACATACTTCTTTATCTAATTGGAGGACTATTTAAACATAAAAACAAATACAAATTAAGACAATAAAATAAGGTTTCTTTTGCTTCTAAAATTGACAACTCTTTTCTTTGCTCAAAGCTGATGAAAATGTAGTAGTCAAGCAGTATGTGATGTTAGTGGAATTTTAAGTTGGTGTATCTTTCTGGAAATAATCTGACAGTATAAAAATATACATCAAGCCTTAAGTATGGTCATACCCAAAGATATTGTTCTCATAATATCTAAGGACCCAGTATCTTCTGCTGAGTGCGTTGGAGAGGCAGAATAGCACAGGTAAAAAGAGCCTGGATTTTAATACCTGCTCTACCTTTAATTTAGTCTGCAACTTTGGGCTACTTAGTTAACTTCTGTCTCAGGTTTGTCATCTGTAACATGGGGATAGAGTTTTTGTGCAGATTAAATGGCATATAGTTGATTAATAGGTGTTGTTTTACTGATGTTCATAAAAACACTATGATCTCAATTATTAAAAATGCAGAATACCAAGTATAAAAGGAATTGTCCCTGGGTTGTGGAGGTGTTTTTGCCTTTATACTTTTTAGTATTTTCTGATTTTATAGGGGAAAAAATGGTTGTTTTAAACCTTTACAAAAAACAACCATGCCATTTGTGGAGAGTTTGTAAATTTTTGTTTGTAAATTTAAAAAATTAACTGGTGTGACCTATTACTAAAGCTAAGTTCAAACTACCATTTAGAGATATCTAATCTCTTTACCTTTAAAGATCAAGCAAAGAAATTCTGTAAGTTCATCTGATATTTAATTCTTGAATATCCTATCCCTTTTAAATCTGTAGTCATTTCTTGAGCTGCTGTTTAGCCCTCTTGCAAATTTAATCCAGGCTTTAAGAGCCTGAGCTATTTACATGTTAGCACCTTTTGAAACTTACAGTGTATAAAGGTCCTGCTCCTGAAAAATACCAGAGTTCAGTATTCTTTGCATGTACATTTACCCAGCTTTATTCTCAAGAGATTTTTAGCTGTTGATACTTGTACCTGCATAAAATCTTGAAAATAGTATTTGAGTATTTCAGATATTTTGTGCCTCAGAAATGTGTTGCTCTAGCAACATTATTTTTCTTAGTGTTAAGTAGTTTTTGATTCCTCATTTATATTTATAAAGCCTAGTACATTTCTTATATCTTCATTAGGTAGAAAAAATGTAAACATAGAAACTTCTGTTTAGAGCAAGTTTATGAATACTTTTCTAAAATTAGGGTCAATTTGAATGTATTCAGAAAGGCAATGGAGAGAATTTAAAAGCAGTCTTTTAAATACCTGGGTATGATATGTTAAGTGGTAGATTAATATAAAGACTTTAATGCATATAGATAAAGTAATATGTTAATAACTTTGAACATGAGAAGTCCCTTCATTTTTGATCAGGAGAAATAATGATCATTTAAAAATAATGTATTCACTGAATTTTTAATGCATTATTGACTTTTTTAAAGTGTCAGAAAGCTTATCCTACATGATTTAAAGTTTGTAAAGAAATCACATTTTTACTTTTTATATTCAGTTATGAATATAATTTAGAAGCATATTTATTTTGATGTAATAATAGATAAATCAACTTGTATTTTTTTCTTGGTTGGTGTTCCCTGTGTGTATGTGTGTGTGTTTGTGTGTGGTAAAATTTTACAGATTATAAGTTTAACTATGATAGTAACTCATTTATCATTGCTTCTTTAGATTCCTTAACTTCAGGCACATCTCAACTTTTTATTTATCCATCTTCCATTCCTTGCCAATAGTGTTGCACTTTTCTACAATTTTGGAAAATCTTGGAAATCAGATCCAGGGATTATTAAAGCTACAGAAGAACAAAAGAAAAAGGTAGCAAGATAGAATCTAACTAGTCGTATGTGTTTAATTGCCAAATTATCAGTATTTATACCAGATATTAGAGTACAAAGAAAGAAACTATCTTTTAGAACATAAAGAAGTTTCAAACCAAATTGAGATTCTGCATAGTTGTTGCTCACCCTTGGTACTCCTGAATGCCTATCCTTACACTTTCATGACATTTTAAAATTTCATGTTTCTCTCCTGTATAAGAATTGTGACTGCTTTGAGGGATGAGTACAGCATTTTAAACATCTCTGAAAACCCTCAGCAGATAATATGAATTCAGTAAATGTTTATTAAATGACTGTGTAACTAGAAGGTCAGTAAACTGGTTGATAGTTCAGATACTATGTTTCAATAACATATGTATATTTATGTGTGTGTTCAATAACAAATATATGTGTGTGTGTATATATATGTAAAATCCAGGGCATCCCTTATCTAAAGCCCAGGTACTTTAGGAAACCAAATTTACAATCCGAAGGTGTCCTAGAAGTAGAGAATTAGATTAGACTGGAGGCAGTTAAACTATGTTAAGAGCTATTTTATCTTCTCTGAAAACAAAACAAATCCTGATGAATTATTTCTGTCCACAATAAACTAAAACAGTAGCAAGTTCTTAGGGTCTAATCCCCCCTTTTCTAGCCCGCATAGAGATTGCTATCCTTATGTTTACAGTATTCTTCAGACATTACTGCTAATTGGTTTGCTAGGTTTTCTTAGTCATAATCCAGTTCTGAAGATTAAGTTCTTTACTGAACTTAAGTTTATTTTCATGTCTTAGTCATCAAAACCTATACAGACCAGTTCTTAGGGTAGGTAACTTAGTTTTATTCTCAGAGGAGTATTCCCCTAAGTTTAGAGTTGCATTTTCATATACCCAAGAAATAAAATTTCTATATTCATATTATAATATAATAGCAAAAGTAAATAAATAAAAGATTTTATTCTGAGCAGAAAGCATTGGTTAATTAAAAATGAACATCATGTTTATTGATTCATATTGATGGCACTATAGTTGGTGAATATTGTTGAGTTTTGAATAAAATATATATATATTTTTTTAATTCACAGACAATAGTTGAACTTGCAGAGACAGGAAGTCTGGACCTCAGTATATTCTGCAGTACCTGTTTGGTAGTATTTTTTTCTTTATTCTTCCCTCTCTCCTCTTCGCATAGCAATGGCATAGCATAGAAGGGGTGGGGAACAGAACAGTTTCTTCTGCTGAGCACATTTCGTGCCCTCCCCACTCCCTCCCCCCTTCCGTGGCGACATTCCTTTTAGATCATAGTGTAAGGAGAAAGATGGTAAAAAGATGTCTCCTCCCAATGTGCTTGTTCCCCCCGATGGTAGACCTTGACTGTACTTCTGATTCAAGGTACCATTCATTCGTATTCATCCTTAATCTGTTTTTCTTTTTTAATATAACTCAACAAAGAAAAAACTAAGTAATAAAATATTAAAAAATCAAAGGTTTATTATGCTTCCCTAATATTGTTTTCCTAGGTATCTTAAGAAAAAATTTATTCTTATATTTAGAGGTCACATTGGGAAAATCTGTTAGCTAACTTAAGACAGCATGGCCTCTAAAATGGTTTGGTTTGAGTAGTTATCTCTTTGTCTTAGAGGATTTATGGAACTTTGAGCACTATTTTATCATTGATATTAAAAGTTGTCATCTTCAGGACATAAAGATATAAATGAAATTAAATAGCATTTACTTATGGAATCAGGTATAGTAATACATTATTTGTGTTATTATAGGTATCAAATTTCTACAGAATAATACTGTTTTGTGTTTTAATTATTTTCTGCTAATTTTTATAATTCTTGAAAAAATATATAGGTTGCCACAGTGTTAAACCATGTTTTCCTACATGGAAATGGAAATAATCCCTAAATCATCCATGAAACTAAATGTCCTTTTATACTTTTAAGTTACACACTGTCACTGAACTAATGTCTTAACATGTCAATAACAACAAGAGAATTGACTTAGTTTGGGATCCTGGAATAAGTCTTTGAAATGGAGCTCTAACTCTACAGATTCTTTAAGTTGTTCCACCTAACATTCCATTCCTTAACCAAACAGTTACAATTTTGAATACTCAAAATGTATAGTGCTTTACTTTTGGTAGCAACTTTAAGGTGCTGACTAGATTCTTTTGAATTTTCAAGCATTCTTTAAAAAGGTTTTTGTTTCTGTGCTTTACAATGGTTAATTTACAGGACTGGCACCTTAATGTTCAGAACATTTTTATATTCTCCTGTTCTCTGGACATATTACTCCATTCCACAAAGCCAAGTATGCATTGCTGATATGTTTGCCATGTGGCAAACAAATTCTTTATAGAGTCACTCAGTATGGTTTCATTGTTAAATAAATATCCGATGGCAAGAACAAGACTTTTTATCATTCTAGCATAAATGTTTTATTATATTATTGTAAGCCGTGTACTTCTGGATAGATAATTTGGTGTTGTAAAGAAAAGAGCATATCCAATTATAAAAAAATTCAAATTGGCAGAGGTATTTGTCATTATATGGGTATCCTTTCCTTTGATAAAAAGACAGGTCCCTAAGAAGCCACATGTAAATCAGAATTTCCTAAAAATGAATTACTCTGTAAGTGAACCGAGGAGCCTATCATGTTCAGGAGCCTTGTGTCAGTCTTTGTTTAGAATTCACTGACAAGTATTGCCCAAAGGGCAAGTACAGCTGAGGGTTGGAAGTGGGGATAAAATTTGTTTAATACATCCGTCTTCTTTCTCCTAAATAGATGTAGTTTCATATCTGTGGTAAAGAATAAGTGACCCTTTATAAAGAGCCCACAGATCATTTTAGTACATGTAAGGACTGCATAGTCAACCTGTGCTGCTTCTTAGTGCCTCAGAATGATACATAACCTTACGCAAACTGGTGGAGAAATGGCAATGCTTTTCTGAAACACCAATGAAGGATGTTATAAATTTTGTTTCTGGCATGGGTTAATAACTAGCTCTTGTCATGTATCCAGCATTAGGACTAGCAGCCCTTCAAAGATCAATAATGAGTTCTTTATTCACTTGGCTGATTCAGAGTAATATAGAGTGAAACATTTCACAACACCTAAAACAGTAAGGCATCATAAACATGAATTCTTTATTGCCTGTCAGGAGCTGAATAATGAATATATTTTATGTTTTTGAAGTAATAGGGACTACCTAAATTTGCTAAGCATGGTGTACTTTCTTAGATGGGTCATGAAGTTCAGCAGAGATGTTGTACCTTAATCTGAGATTTCAGGAGCCACTGAAAAAGAAAGGTGTGTGTACACTTACTGGTTTTTGTTGGATTTGTTAACTTTGGGAAGACATTTTATTAATGATTTTGAATTTTAAAAGCTGCTTTTATTCACTTCTAATTTGGCCTTCCTTTTACTAAGGAACAATTTCATTTCGTTAAACAAGAACCAGTATCATGACCATTAATCACAGTAACTTTTCATTTAGAAGTCTGGAGAGTGATGTTTTTATTATTCAGAAACTTGAGGGATGTGAATTAAATATAGTACCATTCATCATAACAGCAAATTGGTCTTTGAGTCTTAATTATTTTTTTAAAGTGATGGTTCTACCCCACTCTTAGGCGTTTATATTCCACAGTAGCCTTATCCTTTTTATCTTTTTTGTTGCAGTTAAAATCTCATTTAACAAAACAGTAGTGGTTTTTGTTTTATTTTATGCCTCTGGAAATACAGTTTTGTTTTCTTCATAATTGTATTTTGAGAAAATCAGTGTTCAGCTTTCCTTTCTTCAGTGTAGTGCCTTTCATAATCTTTTAAAATGCTTGTTAACAGATACGGAAACCAGTGAGGTCCAAACATTGTGGTGTGTGCAACCGCTGCATAGCAAAATTTGATCATCATTGCCCATGGGTGGGTAACTGTGTAGGTAAGTTTTATTAATAATTTCTAAGTGCATTGTTCATTTAAGTTATTCTAGATAACTAATGAAGTACAGTATTAAAGTAGATGGTAGAAACTTCATTCCTACACTCTACTATAGCCCTGCTCCCCTCTGCCCCCCAGTTAATCTTCTGGTTGACAAACAGCAACTCAGTTGTGAGAAAGGGGGGGGAAAAGTTATAAAATCAGTGTCTAGAAAAGATTGATACTTCTCTATCAATTCTTTCTGGTGCCTATTCTTTCCTATTTTCTTTATTGGATAATAGTGGAATCGATAAGGATGCAGAGACAGTATTGCTTTTTAGTTAAAGTGGAAAAAGTTAAGGCAGTAAAAATATTTGGAAGGATGTTGTGTACAGAAGCAGAGAGGAACGACAGATAAAAACTATATACCTCAGTGTTCAAGAGTGATGTGGTCTGAGGAGGTGAACTAAGTGGTCTGAGAGATGGCCCTGGGTTTTTATGAGGTGACAACAGGGAAACATTGCAGAGATTGCATGACCGTTGGGGAGAAGCCTTTAAAAAGTTGGATTATAAAGTTTATAAAAGTAAAGATAAAATAGGTTATTTTAAACCTCACAAAGCAAACAGTAGGTTAAAACTCAAAAGTTGTGATTCATTTGGTTCATTGGGACTTAACTTCAGAATCAATGTCATGCAGTCATCACATCTTTGTAATTATAAACATTCTTATTTTAAGACTTCTTTTTAAAAAGATTTTTTTATTTGAGAGAGAGAGAGAGCACAAGTGGGGGCGGGGAGAGGGAGAAGCAGGGAGCCCGATGTGGGACTCAATTCCAGGACCCTGAGATCATGATCTGAGCCGAAGGCAGAAGCTTAACTGACTGAGCCACCCAGGCGCCCTTATTTTAAGACTTTTATTAAAACATTTATTTTCCTGAAGAACATTTTGTAAAATAAATAATGTATATCATTATTGTCCAAATTGTGTCATTCATGGCATTCCTTTACCCCCATCCCCAAAAGGCGCATTTCCAGTTGTTTTTTCTTAGCTGAAAAAATTGCTTCTGTGTTGTTCTTTAGGTGCAGGCAACCATAGATACTTTATGGGCTACCTATTCTTCTTGCTTTTTATGATCTGCTGGATGATTTATGGTTGTATTTCTTGTGAGTACAGTTAGCTTTTTACTTTCTTAAAACAAATGTTTGTGTACTTTAGCTTACCATATTAACAAAATATGATAATGACAAAACTAAAAATTATGGTTTGGGGCACCTTATTGCAATGAAGCATAAAGAAAAGAACAGATGTAGAACTATAAATGTGTTCAACATACAGTATAAGCAACAGAATTATCAGTTAGCTGTGTTTTAATATGTGTGTCCTTTGATGGTTTAATAGGCTTTGAAATGCTTCTGGGTAAAATACACCAACATTTTTCACATCACATGCTTGCTTTACTCTAGTAGCTTACAGATTTTGTGACGATGCTAGTTGCTCTTTAGTATCAAACAGCTGGGAAAATGCAGTTAACTTCGCACAGAACTTGAAATATTTCAAAAAGTAAGGTGTAATTATTGCCTATTAGAGAATATTAAAAGGTGTTAGAAGATACGTTTTTAGGAATAAGTTGTCATTCACTTGATCATATGGGTATAAGGGCAATGATGGGTTTTTATTGCATTGAGAACGTGATTCTCATGAAGAGTTTAAATGAAGGTATTAGTTACTATGCTTCAGGGCTTGGTGGTACTTAGCATAAATATGTATTAAATCCTGGCTTAAAAATAAGTTGTGGAAGGATGATTTCCTAGTCCTCCTGTTTTCAGACATATTAAAAATAATGTCTGTTATTGCCCTGATGAAAAAGGCTACTTTCTCAAATACAGATTAAGAGAGAGAAAGATTTGGTCAAAGATCTTGAGTTAGTTTCTGGCCCAACAAACCTGAGGGAGAACATGGGCCTGCTAACAACAGTAGTTCCCGCTAACAGCTGTAGTTCCCACTAACAGCCGAAGTTCCCGCTAACAGCTGAAGTTCCCGCTAACAGCCGTAGTTCCCGCTAACAGCCGAAGTTCTCGCTAACAACTGTAGTTCCCGCTAACAACTGTAGTTCCCACTAACAACAGTTTTTTATGGCAGCAGCTCTAAAAGAAGAGATTTTTGTTTTGGAAAAAGCCCTCCCTCACCAAGGTGATCTTGTTGTGTTATACGTACCCACCACCCCAAAAATTTTCACTTATATACATATATTATATTGTATAGAGGTAATGTTAACTATCGTATGTATGCAAGACCAATCCAGATAAAAACTGTGTATTGTTAAAGTACAGTAGTATTTTTTTTAAGATTGGCTGGTGCTTTTTCCATTTCTGTCTTTGCTGTGTTTTTTCACTAATTATATACTAATTTTTCACTAATTATGGGGTTATTTAAGAGTATAAAAAATTTGCATTCAAAGTCATTGGCTAAATGTAGACTTTTGGATCATGGCTTCTAAGTGGTGCCTGCTGCAGATGCCTTTGTGAAGTGGTTGGATGATTACTGAGTAAATGTGAACCTTCTGTTCTCGTTTTAGACTGGGGACTCCACTGTGAGACCACTTACACCAAGGATGGATTTTGGACATATATTACTCAAATTGCTACATGTTCACCTTGGATGTTTTGGATGTTTCTGAACAGTGTTTTTCATTTCATGTGGGTGGCTGTGTTACTCATGTGTCAGATGTACCAGGTAAGTTCAGGTACAGGATCGGTTCTTCAGGGCGCTAACTGAAGCCTCGTAGCACTTCATTCCTTGTGAAGAGATAATCATGCATTCTGTTTCTAACCACTTCTGCTTTTCAAGGATTAAAATTTTCAATTTACTTACTCTTCCTTTATTCTTTCTTTATGTTTCCTTTACTCTTCCTTTCTTTTTTTCATTTCTACCTCCCACTTCCCTTCCTCCTCTCATTTTGATATGAACTTTGTTCTTACATTATGAATTTTCTTTTTTTCTTTTAAAATTTTATTTGACAGAGAGCACAAGCAGGGGGGAGAGGGAGAAGGAGAAGCGGGCTCCCCGCCCCATGTGGGGCTCGATCCCAGGATCCTGAGCTCATGACCTGAGCCGAAGGCAGACATTTAACTGACTGAGCCACCCAGGCACCCCTGAATTTTCAGTACTACTTTTGACAGAACTTATTTCTGTTGTTTCTGATTCAGATATATCTAGTTGGATATAGGTGTGAGCTTAGATCGATGATGCCATTAGTTTTGTGTTTATTAGTAATGTTTTATTACCTACAAATATCAGTATTTATTCAGGAACCTTTTTTTAATTAAGGATTTTTTTAAAAGCTCAATTTTTAAGGGGCTGATGGAGAGGTGGTCTGTGTACATAATGTCCATCTCTCCCCATGCACAATGCCAGATAACCTGTTTTTTAAACATTTGTCCTGTTTAACTGGCTACTTTTCACAAGAGTTCAAAGTGATATCATGTAAACTAGCTTGATGATCTCCTAATGGAAAAGCAAAAACAAACTTCATCATTTTTTTCTCCATCCTGGTCCTCTTGAGAATTAACTTACTTTACATTAATACTTATTTTACATCAGAGAGAGTTAATGGTTTGCTTTCTCTTACCTTTTAGATATCATGTTTAGGTATTACTACAAATGAAAGAATGAATGCCAGAAGATACAAGCACTTTAAAGTCACAACAACATCTATTGAAAGCCCATTCAAGTACGTACATGTTTATAAATTTAGTATTTTATTTTGGCATATAACTTAGCAAATATCTAGTGAATACATCAAAGAGAAATACCATCTTTAAGTATGTCAATAGGATATGAAACAGGGAATATTTCTTTTGCTTAGCAATAATGTAAAATAGCTTATAAATCCTACTGAATTCTAAGATTTCTGCCAGACATAGCATTGGTTAGTTTACTATAACTTTAAAATTCATCACATTAACTATATATAAATTTATGACATTCTTTTTTCTTAGTTGCACAATCCAAACTCTATTGACCTACTAACATTTAGTGTAAACATGTATTATTATATATTAACAATACAGCTTTAATATTGCCATAAGTTTCTACAAATTTTTGTTGATAAATGAATGTATCCACAGAATTAAAATATGATTTTAAAAATACAGTCAATTGAAATTCATATTTAGGGAAATTTTCTAGACTCTAGGGCAGCTACTTTTCAGTTCGAATTATTTTATTTGCCCTCTGCATGACACAAAAATTTCCAAACACGGATTTATTTTTCCTTTTTTAAATTGAGGTATAATTGACATACAACATTATATTAATTTCAGATGTACAGCATAATGATTCGGTATTTGTGTATATTGCAAAATGACCCACATGATAAATCTGATTAACATTTGTCACCAACCATAGTCAAAGAATTTTTTTTTCTTGTGATGAGAACTTTTAAGATGTGTCTTGGCAGTTTTCAAGTATGCAACAGAGTAGTACTAATAATAGTCACAGTGCTGTTCATTATATCCCCATGACTTATTAATTTTATAAGCTTGTACTTTTTGACTCCCTTCACCCATTTCACCCACACCCGACCCTCAGCCTCTGGCAACCACCAATCTATTCTCTGTGTCTATGAGTTTGGTTTTGCTTCTTTGTTAAGATTCCATATATAAGTTAGATTATATGGTTTTTGTCTTTATCTTTCTAATTTATTTCACTTAGCATAATGCCCTCAAAGTTGATCCCTGTTGTAACAAATGACAAGATTTCCTTTTTTATGGCTGAGTAGTAGTCTCTCTCTGTGTGTTCGTGTGTGTGTATGTGTGTACACATACACATACATACCACATTTTCTTTACCCATTGATCCATTGATGGACGCTTAGGTTGTTTCCATGTCTTGGCTGTTGTAAATAATGCTGAAGTGAACGTGCAGTGCATGTATCTTTTCGAGTTAGAGTGCGTTTTTCTGTTTGTTCCTTTTTTTATTTTTTGAGCGTTTTTTTTTTTTTTTTGGATAAATACCTAGAATTGGAATTGCTGGATGATACTGTAGTACCATCTTTAATTTTTTTGAGGACTTCTTACTGTTTTCCTAGTGGCTGCACCAGTTTACCCTCCCACCAGTAGTGCACAAGGTTCCCTTTTCTCCACATCCTCACCAACACCTGTTATTTTTTGTCTTTTTGATAATAGCCATTCTAACAGGTATGAGGTGCTATCTCATTTTGAGTTTGATTTGCATTTCCTTGAAGATTAGTGATATTGAGCATCTTTTCATGTATCTGTTGGCCATCTGTATATCTTTGGAAAAATGTCTATTCAAATCTTCTGCCCATTGTCTAATTGAGTTTTTTTGAGTTGTATGAGTTCTTTATATATTTTGGATATTAATCCCTTATTGGATATATGATCTGCACAAATTCTTTCCCATTCAGTAGGCTGCCTTTTCATTTTGTTGATGGTTTCTGTACAGAAGCTTTCTATTTTGATATAGTCTGACTTGTTTATTTTGCATTTGTTGCCTTTGCTTTTGGTGTCATATTAAAAATTTCACCGCCAGGACCCCTGTCAAGGAGCTTACCACAGGTTTTCTTCTAACAGCTCTGTGGTTTTGAATCTTGCATTCAAGTCTTGAATCCATTTTGAATTAATTTTTGTGTGTGGTGTAGAATAGTGGTCCAGTTTCATTTTCTTGCACTTGGCTGCCCAGTTTTCCCAACACCTTTTATTGAAGAGATTGTCCTATTCATTCATATTTTAAATATATATATTTAATCTTACATTTTGTTTGATGCTGAGTAGTAGCTTCCTAATGAAATAATGAAATATTTAAAACTTTTGAGTTTTACTCAAGCTACTTGCCTACTACCTTCAAGCTTTTGTAATGCTATTAGTTATTTGCATGCTTCTGGAAAGCATACAAACTTTTAAATAAAAGCAAAAATAAAGGAGTCAGTTGGGTAATTTTGAGAATTCTCCCATAGGCACAGTTATTATATAAAATGTAAAACTGTGACTGCTTTTCCAGAGATGTTCTTGAAGTCCTAAAATTCCCTGAACTTATCCTTGACATACCTTTTCTTAAATTGTTACTTTTAGATACATTGCCAGCTTCATGCTATTTATAATTATTTTGTTTTACTTTCTCAATTTTGGATGTAGTTTGTCTCCTTGCCAAAGAGCCACCCATCAAGGAAAGGTTTTATCAAAAATTACATATGACACAGGAATGAAAGAAATGCAGATTTGAATAACTTTAAAATATCATTGTGTAACCCATTAAATTAGCAAAAGAGAGAAGAAAAATTAGTGTTGGCAGAGCTGTGAAGAAACACGAATGCATATATATTTTATAGAGTTATAAACAGGTTCTTTCTGGCAAGTAAGCTGAGTTTTTAAGTTTAGAAAAAAATACATTTAACACCAAAATTATATTAAATTCATATATTAAATTATTGTACTAATAGACTTTTTCTTTTTCTTTTTGTTGGGGGGTGTTTTAGCCATGGATGTGTAAGGAATATTATAGACTTCTTTGAATTTCGATGCTGTGGCCTCTTTCGTCCTGTTATCGTGGACTGGACCAGGCAGTATACAATAGAATATGACCAAATATCAGGATCTGGGTACCAGCTCGTGTAGCAACATCTTTATCCTATGAAGCATATTGCTGAGTGGTGCCTGAAAATTGTGTCTGTCCGTGTCTCTCTCACACTCGAATCCACATTTTTTGAACAATAGCATGCTATATGTAGGGCTAACAGTGAATTTTACAGTCTTTTTTCCAACACTTTTATTAACAAAAGTAAACATGGACAGAGCACACTGCCACTTCTGGGAAGAATAAAGATCATAAAAGGAATTTTAATGGTTCTTAATGTGGGAATTCACAACATACTCAACTTTTTGGTTTTGTTCTCATAACATTTTTCATGAATAAAGAGTGAACTTATTCTGGTGACAGACATGGTATACTGATCAGAAATGTTCGATTCTAGCTAACACTAAATTTATGGTATACAGCTAAATTTTATGATGCAATCTACTATGACTATTGCATTTAATTCCAAGAGAGTTGTCTTAAATTGATTCAGGCTAGTATTATGTACATTTTAGAATGTACATGTAAATACTGTGATAAAAATCATGTGGTTTTATTAGGGTTCTACTGTAATATGTCTTCAAGGGCACAAGAAAATAATGTTCACAAAAATATGTGCTAACAATATTTTATTGCCATCAGCTGTTGCAATATATCAGCTGATATATTTCTAGTTCAGTGAAATAATTTGTAGTAACCTTGCTCTGAGGTTTTATGGTCTGATAATAAAGCACTTGCATGAGTATAGTAAGTCATGTTATTTTGTTCAAACTTAAAAGCCCTACTAAGTGCATGATACACCTCATAGAATGTATACTAGCACATACTATCCAGTAAAGCTTAAATTAGAATTTAATTTGATGTGCAAACAGTCCAATTTTTAAGAGTTGAGGTAATTTCAAGGCAGAACAAATAAGTTAATGCAAAATTCTCAGTAATAGAGATAAATGGATATACTTCTAGAATTCTGAGCTGCAAAATAAATTGTAGACAAAATAATGGAGTTTAGCTAAAGATGGAGCATGATCTCTGTACATATAGCACATGTGAATAAAAGAAAAGCTAATGGTATATTCTGGTTTTTAAAAAGTGACCTATCAGAAAGAATTTAATCCTCAAGATTATTTCAATTTTCCCAGTATTGAATGTTTTAAAATTTGTTAATGCTGTCTGAAACAATTTCAGAAAGATTTTCTTATTGTTAAATGTGATGCACTGATCAATTTTTGTTGCAGCATTTCCATACTCTCACGGTGAACTATTAGTCACTGCTTCCATAAATATTGTTTACAGAGTGAGACTTGGTTTAGTCCTCTTAAGTGCTGTAGCAAACTGTGGTTCGAGCAACCTGTGGCAAACCTGTGAGAGGGAATGGGCTTGGGGGAGGGTGGGAGAAGGGTGGTCAGACTGCTGACAGATCCTAGACCAGTGTAAAGATTGTGTATCTGTATATAAATAATTTATCAAATAGTTTTCTCTTTGTGTCTCTATGTGTTAGTGTATTTAAAGCTGCTCATTTCATTTTATCCAACCAAAAAGAAAAGGGAGATAACTAATGAGCTTCTAGTGATGTTCAATATTGCTGTTAATAGGCATTATACCCTGCAAGTTCACTGCATGTCTGATGCTTGGTAAAATTCGTATTCTCTGTAAAATGCAGATTAAAGGTATTAAAGCAATCTAGTGGTATACCCGCCCCTTGCCTTAGTAAGAGGAGCAGTGAAAATGTATATAGTTGATGTTCAGTATTTCCAAGTACCATTTTTATATAGTAGTTTCTTTGACCATAAGTCACACATCAAAAAGATTACCTTTAGTGTATTTGAGTGTTTTAATATTAGAAAATTGGCATATGTACTTTATTTTTGAAAAGGGAAGAGATGGGTGTGGGGTGGCAATAGCATTGTGCCATTTTGTCATAGAATGTAAAAAATTGGTTAACTTTACAAATGTCTCTGCTAGTTTTGACTACTAATTGGGGGAAATTTTAGATAATTTTTAAATTCAAAGTTATTTATAAAAGGCTAGAATTTCTTTTAATTTTTTTGTATTTTGAGCCACTTCACATGAAGACTCAGTTGCAATTTTTATTGAATACATTTTTATTAACAGTCGAATACAATGGTGGTATTCTCAGAGTTTGGATGAGAGTGTTGTTACCATGTTCTTTCTTTGTGGTACAATATTCTTTTCAGTGCAAAAGAGATGTCTTTCAGTTAAATAGAAAAAATCCTCTAGATCTCTAAGTACATGGAACATATTAGCAATGTCAGTGCTTTAGTACTAACCATCTCACAGTACCGGTGCAATCCGTACCTTAGGGACGGTCGGATGGTCGGGAGCCGACTATGCAGCAGCGCACTGTGCCGTCTGTTTACTTATTTTGTAAGTCTTGTGTGTGGAACCAGCTTAACCCGGTTCTCAAGTTGGTATGAAGGTGACCCTTCTGGGAATAGTTCATATCAGCTTAATGGGATACTTTTAGCAAATAGGAACTTATTTCTCAGCCCTGAATGTTCAATGAATTACTTCTTTGGAGGTTTTTTTTTTCTTCATATTTTTTGTTGTTCCCAGGAGTTTGTTTGAAATACTAATAGGCATAAAACAGCATCATTATACTTAAGCTATGGGTATTTTTATTTTATATTTTCTTTATTTATAACTGTGCCAAGTATTATTTTGCTACTTACCATGTTACTCTATGGAAAGAAAAAGCTGTAAAGTGTTTAATAAATTAGCTCTCCTTACATAAATTAAATCTGTCAAAATTTTGTAAAATATTAATCAGAATAAATATTGACTCTTAAGTGTGTGCTTGTTTGTTATTTCGCTCAGTTCACTTCAAGAAATTGATGAAACACTGGCAGTGGTACCTGTGATATGAAAAGATTATTCTGTGTATTTTTATCTGGGTCAACTAGGATTCACATGGCAGGACTAGAAATTAGCAAAAGTAAAAGGTGGTAGCATTCTTTCAAAATATCCAATTCTGTGTGTATGTATGTGTATATAATTAATACTTTTTAAATAAAAGGAATAAATTTTTCTTTGAGAATTTTGGATTCCAGGGCACCTGGGTGGCTCAGATGGTTAAGCGTCTGCCTTCGGCTCAGGTCATGATCCCAGAATGCTGGGATCGAGTCCCCCATCGGGTTCCCTGCTCAGCGGGGATCCTGCTTCTCCCTCTGCCTCTCTCTCTCTGTCTCTGTCTCTTATGAATAAATAAATAAGATCTTAAAAAAAAAAAAAAAAGAATTTTGGATTCCATAGAGTAATTAGAATGCTCAGGGATTGTATGACTCTCCAAGTTTTAAATATAAGTATTGTCTAAAGACACCGTGGTGAAATTTTGGAAAAGGAAACCTATCGAACATTGATCTCAGTTACTTGAAAAGCTGTGCATGACAACTTCTTTATTGGGGAATTTAAAAAGCAAAATTTGTGAAGGGACTCTTTCCTGCCTGTTCAGAGGATTGGTTACGGTTTAACTGAGAACCCAGTGGTATTAAATATTTTCAGATTGGACTGATACTCATTTCATAATTATTTTATGATATTTAAAGTGATGCCTACAGAGCTGTATAGAACTCAAGTAACAATATTTTGAACAAGTGTAAAAATGAAGCAGATTCTACAGCAATCCATCAGTTTTCATTGCAGGTGCTTTCTTCCTCCTTAGCCCTTTCCAGTTGGTAGATTGTACCTAACCTATGATAAGGATATTTGGTTCTAAGAGTTTATAGAGATAACTGGAAACAAGTGATACATATCAGGACAAGAAGTCTTAGCTTCTTGTCAAAAAGTAAATCTTCAGTTCCATAAAGTTGTTGGTATAAGAGTTATTTATTAAATATCTTTATGTGTTGTATAAAATAGAAAAGTCTGTAATTCCAAGTAGAATATTCAAAATGTTCCTTGATCTAGGTCAGCTAGGTCACAAGCGCCAGGAAACCAGATGTGCCTTTTAGTAAACTTTTTGCCTTTGGAGTATGAATTTTTTACTCAGATAAATTTTACAAGAATATCTATCATCAGACATTTATTTGGGTTGAAAAATACTTTTTAATAGATAGCAGTATTTCTAGTACTCAGAAGGAGGAACTGTTTCCATTCAAAGCATCAGAAAGCCTCATTGCTGCTGGTGCTGCTTGGATCTGTAGGTTTACAGTTTTTCATCAAATTTGGAAAAATTTCAGTCATTATGTCTTCAAATATTTTTCCTTCCCTGCCCCCCTGCTTTTCAGGAAACTCCAGTTACACATATATTAGGCCACTTGGGATTGTCCTCCAGCTCACTGATCAGTTCATCTTTTAAATTCTTTTGTCCCAGTGTTTACTTCGGATCATTTTTATGTCTTTAAGTTCATTTAAACTTTTTCACTTATATTGTTTAGTCTGTTGTCAATACCATTCAGTGTATTTTTCATCTCTGACATTATATAATATTTTCACCTACAGTGTTTGATTTAGACCATTTTTTATATCTTCTGTATCTCTACTTTTTTGGAGATATGGAGTATACTTACAATTAACTTTTAATATCCTTACCTACCAATTTCACATCTAGGTCAGGTTAGGTTGGTTTTGATTTTTCTTCATTATTATGGATCGTATTTGCTTGCTTCTTGGCATGACTAATAATTTTTGATTGGATTCCAGACACTATGAACTAGGTGCTGGATATTTTTATATTCGTACAAAAAGTGCAGAACTTTGTTCTGGGATGGAGTTGTTTAGAAGCTTCAATCCTTTCAGGTTTTATTGCTAAGCAAGATTTGTTAGGTAGGACCAGAGCAGTGTTCAGTTTGGGTTAATGATTCCCCATTGTTGAGGCAAGTAAGACCTATGTGCTCCATCTAAAGCCCCATGAATCGTGTTTCCTCATCTCACTGGTGGGAATGAACAGGGACTCTTCCCAGCTCCAGATGAGCACCAGTCTGTGTTCTAAGTCTTTCAGTTGGTTTTTTCTCTGGTCTTGGATAGTTACCTTACATGTATGCACTATCAGCACTCGGCTGAAGACTTGCAAAGTGGGGGTTGGGTCATAGTGTGCATGTTTGTGGAGTTTTCTGTGCAGCTCTTTCCAGTCCCTTGAACCCTAGTTGCCTTGGTCCCTCTGGACTCGGCTCAGTCTCAACTCGGAATGCCTTCCAACCCCACCTGTGTTCTCCCTCTTTGCACTCCAGCTATACCCTAGAAACTCCCAAAGCAGTCACTTTGCTAATCCTAAGACTAATCTCATTTTCCCTATAACTGTTCTTTGTTGCCTGTTGTCCAGTGCCTGAAAACCATATTTTTTCCATGTAATTTGTGGTTTTGGTTGTTTCAAGTGAGAGGGTAAATCTGGCCCCTGTTGTTTTCACTTTGCTTTAAGTAGAAGTCTGAGTTAATATGTTTTTTAAATTTTTGTTTTAATTTCTAATATGGAAAATATTGGTAGATGTAATTGATCATAAGCAAAAGCTCCTTGGGGTCCTCAATAATTTCAGAATGTAAAGGCATCCTGAGATTAAAAAGTTTGAGAACGAGTGGTCCAGACCAACATTTCCCAGTGCTTCCTTAAGATGTTAGTGGTTCCATGGACAACTAATTTGGTGTAAGACTCTCAAGTTAAAGCAGACTTCTCAACCACAGGCTCTCAAAGCCTTCAGTATGCTGGTGTGTGACATACATGGGGGGGTGTGTGTGTATGTGTATGTATCGATATGGATTGATAGCAGTACTTGCTAAACTTAACTGATCTTGAAGAACTTTTTGGAACTAGAGTTGCCAGCAGTCCTCCTCAAATATACCAAACCAGCACAAGGGGCTAAAAACAATCCCAAATGGGTTGTTTTAAAAATAAAAGTATATATTTCCATACAGCACTTTAATATCACATTTGGATTACTTTGGGGCTACCCTATTGACTTACATCCAGATGTTGAAAGTGATTCCTCCCAGAGCAGTCTACTCAAAGCCAAATTCCCTTTTCCACTCCTGGAACCACTGGTAACTAATTTTACAGTTTTGGAGGTGTTGTGTCATGGCTCCCAATTTAAGAATAATTTTAATTATGAGTGGATGTCTCAATTGTTTATTGGGTAGAAATCTCAAATGACTAAGCACCTGGCATTTAGAGTGTTTTCCTCTCAGATATCTATGTGTATCTCTGATTTTGGAAACTTGGTAGGTATGGGAAATGTTGGTTCTGCGTGGGGAACAGTTTAATATATACATTTTGGTTATCTATAGCTACCTAATGAACCACTCAAAAATTTAGTGGCTTAAAACAGTATTTTTATTCACAAATCTCTAGTTTGGTCAGAACTCAATAGGAATAGCGTGCTTTGTTCCACTTGGGTGTCAGCTGGGATGGTTCAAAAACTGGGGACTGGAATAACCTGAAGCCTTGCTTACTCATGTCAGCTGATGCTGGCTAATGGGAGAGATCTCAGCCAAAGCTATGGCTATAATTTCTACATGTAGCCTCTTCGTGTGGTTTGGGCTTCCTCAAAACATGGTGGCTGAGTTCCAAGAGTAAGCATCTAAAGGGAAAAAGGCAGGCAAAAGCTGTACTGTCTTTTCTAACCTAGTCTTGTCCATCATATTGTGCTAGTTAAAAATGAGTCACTAAGGTTGGCCTTTATTCCGGGGGGTGGGGGGTGGGGCGGGGAATTAGTCTTCATGTCCAGGTTTTAAAACTACCACATAGAGAATTAGAAGTTACTCCATAACTCTTCTTCAATTCAGCCTATCTCCATTTATTGCTGATTAACTTCCCCAGTCTTCTTAACAAAAAGGCCTTCCCCTCTGCCACAGTGGAACTTGCCTTATAAGACCTATATGAGGTGCTGAAGGCTGATGCATGAATTCTTTCACTTAGTACATCCTCAAGATTGACTTCTTCCCACTAAGTTTCTGCTTATGTTTTTAATGTCCTACATAGCACACCCTGTAGCTTTTCAAAATAAGCAATATAGTATGTTAAAATAGGCTTTGGGAAAGATTCGTATGTGCTCATTGATCATGCTGGTTCAGTTTTACCAGTACACATTTACAGACCAATTTCACACCATACCCCTGAAAAATAAAAGTTTGGATTGAGTCTTTGATAAAGAACTAAGAGTTTCTGGGGAAATAATAAAAATACTCTGTGTATACTTAACACTCCTTTTCTACCTGAGCCAGCTAAATGTGCCAGGACAGCGCGGCATTCTTTGCAACTTATGCAGGATTGAAATTTTTGAGAAAAGCACTTCAGTTTCCAGGATTTAGTAAGTTACCATCTATCAGATCAGAATGGAGTCTAAAAAGTCATACCAAGCCTCAGATTCTGAAGTTGTCCATAGGTAGCTGTTTGTAATAATCTTTAGGTTTAGATGAATCAAAAGAATTTCTCAGTGTTTTGTTTAACAGCGTGCTTACCACCCTGGGTCATTGTGCCTTTCTGAGGAGCTTGTTAGAAGGGCTTCTATGGCCCCACTTCTAGAGAGTCTGCTTCTGTACGGTCTAGGAGTCCGCCTTTTAATACTCCCAGGTGATTCTAATGCAGGTGGTCTAGGAGCCATACTTTAAAGAGAGGAGTAACCACCAGCCAGAGTGGGGAGGGCAGGCAGGCAGGCGGGCGATGCTGCTGAATGCCATCTCTGAAGAGCTAGAACCCGTTGCCTAGCAACCCCCATTCTTGAGGCATACTTCCCAGGTTAAAAGAGATCTTTTCCAAGAGCCGTAACGTATACATTAGCCTAGTAAGTCAACTGTTTAATGGGGTGGACTCTCTTTAACCACTAACGTGCAGGTAGGGACCTAAAATGATTTTCCACTGACTGAAATCACAGCAGCTTCTCCAAAAGGTAAATTGAAAAGATGCTGAACCACCAAATCAAGCTGAAGTTTTATTTAAAATGTAAAAGAAACAATTCTTGAAAATGCTGATGAATAAAGCAAAAGGACACCGTGCTCTCTTCCTACGAGTCAGCCAGCCTCTCCACGTACGGGACAACAGACAGTACTTAAGTGCTGGCAGAATTTCACAGTAGTTTAGTGGTAGATTATCTGTGCCTAGAGGATGTAGAGGTTCTCAGTGTGCGATCTTGGTTCTGGGCTTACACTTTACTGAGCATGAACGAGGGCTCCTGCTCCTTGGCCATAGCCAAATCCCTTGGGTCCAAAGTTCTTTGCATAGCATCCTATAAAAGAAAAGGAAGAATTAGTAGAAGACCATTAAGCTTTGCTAGCATTGCTTAAGACCCACGAAACAACAAACCCCTCTAAGTTAAAAAAAAGTTTGCCATGCCCAAAAGAGTTCAACCTATTGAAGATCTAAAATGGGCGATATAGGGGCGCCTGGGTGGCTCAGTTGGTTAAGAAGCTGCCTTTGGCTCAGGTCATGATCTCAGGGTCCTAAGATTGAGCCCCACGTCGGGCTTCCTGCCCAGTGGGGAGTCTCCTTCTCCCTCTGCTGTGCCCTGCTTGTGCTCTCTCTCTCTCAAATAAAATCTTTAAAATAAAATGAGCCATGTAGTAAATATCTTAGAGCTGCAAAGGCAAGTCCAAACATTCTGATGCCACAGTATTCAGCTCCTGGTCCCACCTGAGTTATAAGCATAAAAATCGGGCCGGGCAAGTGACATATTTGTCTATTACCTTCATATATTCATATGCTTTGCTGAAAACATAAATTTGAAAGAAGACTCTTTATATTGAGGTTTTTTTGTCTTATTTGTTGGGGAATCTGAAATGACCAGAACTTAACTTTATTGCATCATCTCAAATTGTTCTGTGGTTCTCTGTTCTAAGCATCTCTAGATCCTTTACTTTCTTATTTTTTTATTATTATGTTAGTCACCATACATTACATCATTAGTTTTTGATGTAGTGTTCCATGATTTTTTGCGTATAACACCCAGTGCTCCATGCAGTATGTGCCCTCTTTAATACGCATCACCAGGCTGACCCATCCCCGCACCCCCTCTCCCATCTAGAACCCTCAGTTTGTTTCTCAGAGTCCATCGTCTCTCATGGTTCATCTCCCCCTCCGATTTCCCTCCCTTCATTTTTCCCCTCCTGCTATTTTCAAATAGCCAGTAGCAACCCCACCTTTCCCCACTGTCAGAGTATCTTTTTTCTTTTTAATGCTGGTGACATTTCCTTAACCAATAACCAGTGTGAGATACTCAGATGGACAGTAATAACAGAAATTCATTTTACCTTTACAATAGATTTCACCTTCTTTCTCAGTCAGGGTTGTGGATTCAAGACTCTTCCCACACTTGGCACACCGGAAACAGTTTTTGTGCCAGGGCTGGAAGAGAAACTGAGTTCAGTTTGAGAGGTCGGTTTCTTGCAGTACAGTTTAGACGCTGCAGCAAGCGGCTCATGAAGATCAAGCCAGCACGAGCTCCTGACTGCTGTGCTTCTGCTCCAACAAAAAGCCTGGAACTGGACCTCCCCATACCTACGTTCCTAGCCACCTGCAAAAGGGCCGAGTTCAAACCTCGTTCACAGAAGACATGGGCTGGGAGCCCTACCACGCAAGGGCTGTTTCCCCAAGAGTGGTCTCAGACCTTGCCGCAAGCACAGCGTGCTCCTTTGATGGCTGAGAACAGTTGCAGCTCAAAGAGGTGAAGTGGTTCAGTAACTTTCTCAAATGCACACAACGAATGAGCATTGGGTGTCCTGACCCTGGTTTCCCACTACCTGGAATAACCCACAGAGTCCAGGTGTGTTAACCGTAACAACCTTCAGGAACCTTATGAAAACAAGTTTTTTTCAAACATAGATGTGATTTGTCAAGTAAGGGCATCACTTCAAAAACTTAATGATTCAGAAGCAATCTAAGAAAAATGTGAATCCAAGGCATTTATTTATTTATATAGAGAGTACCTGAAGGGGACAGGAAGGGGACAAGGGAGAAAGGGAGCGGAGAGCAGTCATTCGCGGCTACTAACTCAAGACAGCACTTTACCTTTCCAGCTCCAATTATCTTCTCAGCAGCATACACAGAATCCCCACATCTGGAACACTTCTCAGCGCCTCCGTATTTCTGAGCAAATTTAGAAGTGTTTGGATTTGTTGTAGGCCTGTGAGGTTGAGCACTTGTAGAAAGGGGGAAAAAATTAGGCAAGATTTACCGAAGGCAATCTTTTAGCCCACAAGGCAGATGCCACGGGAAGCAGGGACTTCACTGCTCAACTGTCCCATAGCCAGCGGCCTTCTTACAGGTCACAGAAAGGACTGAGTCTCAGGTGTTGGTCAGCTGGTACTTTAACCTATTTATGGGCTCATTTCTGCCCCAAAAGACAGACGAGGCCCCAAACTTAAGTATCTGAGTCTAAACTCAGAATTTATTGAATCCCCAGTGCTTGCCTTCCACTAAACAATTATGCTTTGCTTTATAAAAACCTACAGTGGACATATTTTTACCTTATATTCATAGTACTGTTCATATTACCACTGGAATCACAGCTAGTTTTTTTTTACTTCACCAGAGTTTGAAAAATCACTGTTAACCTAAGCAGTTAAAAGTTTCTGCAGACAGGTCAGTGGCCTTAGGTAGTCATTAAGAAAGTTAAGCATGATTTACAGATTAATTTCCTAATATATCTTAAGTAGGGGAAAGTGTGAATAAACTGCTTTCTTCATGGAAAAATATTTTAGAAAGTTTGCCTATTACTGTATGATGTTTACTTTTTCTCTGGATAGAGTTATTTTTGTCACTTATTTACAAGTCACTGGGTAAACTGTTTTCCTCGCTTTCTCTAATGTTTTCCCCCTTCAGTATGTAGGTGTATCTACTCTGCAGAACAGTGTTGTGGGCTCTGAGATTTAAAGACCCCTCAAATCTTACAGGTCAGTTGAGCAGATAAGAGGACAACAGCTCGGCAAATGATACAAGTGCCCCCTTTTTCCCATTGGAAAAACGGTTTTTTTCCTGATTATAGTTTAAGTTACATACATATTTAAAATAAAATGTTAATTTAGAAATACTGCCTTTTCATGAAACAATGTATTCAAACTCTTCACCTATATCTTCCATTTATTCATCTCCACTGTATCCACGTTTGGGCCATCTCACAGTTTGCTACACATCCACGTGAGGGGTTTCATATACATTTTTTGAATCATGTTTGCTGCGGCCACTGGAAATTTTATTCTAAGCAACAAATACAAGTGCATTACTGACTCACAATATTGGTGTTTCCAATTGTCCCTAACGTATGCATATTTTTAAAAAAAATCTCTACAACCGACTGTATTTCCTTTCTTTTAAGAGTGATCTTCAAAAGCTATTCACAATGATACCCAACATTTGGAGTTAGGAGTTTCCCTGGAAAAATTTCCAACACATTATGTTAAAATAAGAACTTAATGGAGATCCTCTCCCACCTCCCTGCTAATAACATCACAGGGTGTGGATAATTGTTTAACCTCATGACAAATGAAGAAATAGGGGCTCAGATATTACATAACTTGTTGGAGAGCTAGAGAAATAGTAAATTGGTGAGTCTGAACTGAAAAAAAAAGCAGTTCTGCCCCAACGAAATGTTCCTGCCCATGCAATGCTGTCTCCCCGGGAGATCCCTGTGAAGATATATGGTCCACATATGTTATCATTACCATGTCCCACAGGGTGCTCCAGACCACGGGCACTCCCAGAATTCAATCACTAAGAGAGGCTTCTGGAAAGGGAAGTCTACATCTGGTCCTAGTATGTGGCCAGGCTACGATGGGGAAGAGACAAGGGCACAGATCGACAGGCCAGCACAGAGGGCTTGTCAATTATTGAGAGAAGGTGGAGAAGCAGGAGGAGGTCAGGAGGTCAAGAGGAGGGTCCACTGGTCTTTGTGACTCTGAAACTATGGCCACAATCACTGACTGACTTTTGGGATTATGGATGAATTTGGTTTCGTCTGGGGGAAGGGATATAGATATATGTGTTTTGAAAGATTTGAAATAAAACCTTAGAAAACAAGAGTGGATTTTAACAAGCTGGAAAAGGAGAGCAGAACAAGAACAATGAACTTCAACAAAGACCAAGGTAAGCTGGGCTCCCACAAGTGATGGCGCACAGCGTTGAATGAGTCAGCCCTTGTACACGAGGCAGCATGACGCAGAAACTCCGAACGTGGGAAAAAACCAAAGAACAGACAGGTGGGCCTCACTGCAGTGGAAAGAGCACAGGTGTGGGAGCCAAATGGACATGGAGTCAAATCCTGGCTGTGTCACTTAACTGTGTGCCCTGAGCCTTAGTGTCCTGTCTATAAAATACAGACAAAATATCTAAACTCAGAGTTACTGTAAGGGCTATAAAAGGAACATAAATGTTCAGCAGACAATAGACACAAATTATTTCAGGCATACCATAATGCACCGTGTTTAGGATTGTAAGGTCTGGAGTTAACACTAGGTTAATTTCCAGGCTCTACGATTAACTAGCAATATGACTATAGGCAGATCACTTCATTTTCATTGTCTAAGTTTGTTGAGTAAGATGGGAAACCCTACCTTGTCAGGTTGTTGTGAGGATTTTATGAGGTAACGTGTTAATATTGCATGGTGGCCAGGTCACAGGGCAGGATGAATGGTCTTGTCCAACAAAAGGCCATCTTACTGGAATATTACACTGGTTTGGGCCTCTTCAGTATAAAATGGATGTGAAAAATGTGAAGTTCAGATGGAATTATTGGGCCAAAAATAGGAATTGAGAGGAAATTATGAAATGAAAATGAAAAAATTATGTAGCCTGAACATGAAATACTAAGTGAAGTTGAACAGAGTTAGCACTTTGCTATTTTGGTACTGGAACCTTTTAAAATTTAATACTGATCTCTCGAACAATCAAAAACAGGAAATAATTTCCATTTTTAAATAAGAATTTGTAAGTTAGAGAAAAGTCATTGCTTGGTGAAATATTCTTACACGGGAGGAGTGACTGAGGACTTTTCATTGACTGCTTAATTGCCCCTGAGAAATGCGTCTCATGATTCAGATACTACGTTTCTGTATCATTTGATTTCATTACATCTGATCTCTAAAACACTGTGAGATGGAAGTCAATGTAAACCATGTGCTTTTGAGAACATGACTCAAAATGATACACCGAAGAATGCTACAAAATCAAGGCTAGAAATCACTGGAATAATCAATAAGAATTTTGTTAGGTCCCAAACTGTCCATTTCAAGCTTGAAGAATAGTTACTCATTTATACTAGAAAATTGGAATAATCTTGTGTTCAATTATTTTAAGCTAAACATCTGTTCTGTCCCAGACTCCTGTTCACCAAGAACATTAATTGTTATGACTCTTCTCTGAAGGTAGCAAACAGGGTCCTAACTCACCTCTCTGGCTTGATGCCCAGCCTCTCGCCCCGGTCCATGCTGAGCGTGCCGGCGCCCTGGCCATAACCGTAGCCTTTGGGCCCATACTTCTTTCCATAGCAGGATTTGCAGTAGATCTCCTCATCATGAATTGCCACTGTTGTGCTATCTAAATTTTTCCTGCAAACCACTGAGGGGGAATAAGTTAGACCTTTAGAAACGTGCCAGAGATGCCTTTTTCCTTAGAACAATGGTGGCCCTGACACATGGTCTACAAATGGTAAAGGCGTAGGCTCTCTCACATCCCTGTTTCTCCCGCGGTTTCCCAGACACCAGGGACGGCATCTGGACTGGGTCAGCTACAGCTGAGGACGATTTGCCCTTCTCCACAGATGGGATCGTTGTTTCAGAAACATACCAGAATTTTAACAGCCCGAAGCCTCAACCTTTTCTATAGGCTTGGCCTCTCTGGGAGGAGGGAGAGAAGTTCGGAAATGGCTATAATTAACGTGAACAAAAGGAACACAATTAACATGTTGCTCCCAACCCTCAACACAATCTTTTCCACCTCTTCCTAGTATTGCGAAATCACAACCTAACAAAGAACCAAAGGGTGGCTGAGTGCCCTGTGGGAGTTGGCTCTGCACCCCTCCTCCCCTAAAGAGCACCCCGGGCATAAAAACAGCTTTCAATCCAGAATTGTAGTTTTCATCACAAGCCTAGAAGGGAAAAAGCATTATTTTTTCATCTCGCCACTGGCTTCTCCAGCAGTGATGAGTATGTCTGAAAATTGTAAAGTGGTTTGAAGTCTGCATTTGTGTTTCCCTTCTGTCCCCAAAGAGAACACATTCTTTCTTGATGGTTTTCTTGCCACAAGACATTTCCACGTATCCCACTTCATAAAACTGCCAAATGTCATCATGTTTTACCCAGACATTATTTCACTTTCTAAAACTTCACTTAAGCTTGAGAAAAAAGGAAACTATGAGGGAACTTGCTGGTAGCGCAGCTGGGCAGCTGGAGATCCAAGATTAGGACACAAGGGGATTGTTTCCCTCCTATTTCAAAGGGTGGGGGGGAAATGCAAGGAGCAAGAAAGGAAGGACAGAAAGACGGGGGCAGGGAAAGGCGACTAAAATAGTTAAAATTACAAAGTTTCTGTTAAGACTATCGTCTTCTCTGGTAGAAGAGAATGATGTCATCTGCTCTGGAACCTTGCTGTTGAGGCTCAAGAACTGAAATACATTTGCTGGGAGACACCGTTCACCTAAAAGCATACATTGCTAAAGAACAAACACCCTCAACAGAATACGCAAAAATACAAAAACTGTTTCAAAGGCCACATATCTATTAACCAAAGCAAGTTCATGAAAACTTTACCGTCTTACTATCCTTCCTTCCTTCTGTCCTCATCTCTCTACAGTAAAATTCTCCTAGGTTTGCCAACTGCTCCGAATTATATCCATAACAGGCTTTAGTCAGCAGAGACCAATACTCAGAAGTAGTAGTAAAATCGCCAGTAAAGAAGTTGACATTAAGTAAACAGTGACTTTATTGCGGTGGAGAGACTATCCTGGCTTAATGTAGATGAAGCTAAGAACAATTTCTCAAGTATCTGTATTCTTTGTTCACATACTCGGTTTCAAACCTGCTGAAAAATAGATTCCTAAAAAAAAAAACCCAACAAACAAAAAAGTAACTTCTAAGAGAAAAACTGCTTAAACCAGATCTGAGACATGGTAGCTATTATGGGGGCCTACACAGTAAACATGTTATATTTTTATTCTTTGTAACTGCGACTGTCTGTTGTCTGTCTAGTTGCCTGCAAAACAGCTACACTGTAACAAGCTCCCGCCCTGTCGAGCGCTGGTGCCTAGAGGGAAAAGGACAACTAAGCACACTTAATGCGAGCAGTTTCTAGCAATAATCCTCACTGTACAGGACTACAGATATGTCTGCACGTACGGGTGGGTTCCTCACATTAACAAATCGCTCATCAAAGAAAATTTTGTCCTTTGAGTCAGAAGATGATGCTTAGCGAAGAGCTTTCCGAAGCGGCTTCTCTCCTGCTTGCAACTGAAGGCCGAGTTGTCACTAGAGAGGGCACGCAGGGGGAGGGGGCCCGTGTTTCCTTCTGTGTCTGTCAGCGAACACGCATGTGCTTCATGCCCTCCTGCCCGTCCTATCAGACGCTGATAATTTCCCATCTAGAAACAGTAGTAATTCCCACGGGGCGCCTGGGTGGCTCAGTCGTTAAGCGTCTGCCTTCGGCTCAGGTCGTGATCCCAGGGTCCTGGGATCGAGCCCCACATCGGGCTCCCTGCTCCGCGGGAAGCCTGCTTCTCCTTCTCCCACACCCCTTGCTTGTGTTCCCTCTCTCACTGTGTCTCCTTCAGTCAAAAAACAAATAAAATCTTTAAAAAAAAAAAAAAAGAAAGAAAGAAACAGTAGTAATTCCCAACTTGCCTTGATGGGATTTTCATACCCTACGTTCCCTTCCCTCAATTAGGATATCAATAACCAGAAATAACTGAATTTTCACTACCAGAGAAGATGGGAATTTCACTTCTAGACCTTTGATTTCAACGAGTCGTGGTGTGCCAAGAAACAAGCGAGGAGGTTTCAAAGAGAAGGGGCCCCGCCAGGAGGAGAAAGCTGGGGGGGTGGGGGGATGAGGAGTGACCTGCTGATTCAGAAATCAGAGCCCAGCCCTTACCCTGTGCCAGAAGCCGGGCCCAGCGCCAGGCTAAAATCGACACTGAGCTCTTCGCGAAGCAGGGGAGACAGAAGGGAGAACAAGTAAAATCCAGTGAGGGCCCAGTGGAGGCTAGGAGCGATGGGGACACGGCAAGGCCTCGTGGGGCCGGTCACCCCCGCCGTCCGTGCCGCCACGCTGAGCCTTCACGCTGTCTGGGACAGGCAGGCAAAACCCGCCGGCGCTTCCAACATGATCTTCGTTAACATCAGCACGGTGTCTGGTTAAATAGGTAAATGGAGGCTTGTTATGGACACACGCGTTCCGTGAGAGGTCGAGCTACTTACTGCACAGAAAGCAGCAGCGGTGGAAGCTTCTCCCGTCACACTGCACCTCCTCCGCGTGGTACACGGTCCTCCCACAGGCCCCGCACTTGTTGCCACCTCCCCAGACGGGCATCCTGAAGGAATAAAGGATTCGTGAGAATGTCCCCGCACCCTACGAGACGCCTGCCACGCTCCCAGGGGGCCAGCGGCAGATTCTGTTCCTTTAGGCACTGCTCTGACCACCTCTGGAGAGGCCCGCCGCCTCTAACTGCAGCTCCATTAGCGAGCTCGGGCTTGTGGGCACAAGCGCTCTCCTGCAGGACAAAGGAGCTGCGTTCAGAACGGTACAGGTCGCCCGGCACAACCCAGACGAGGCCACCAGCGTCCCGGGAGCTAAGAAAGGAGAGTGGGAGTGGGAAGAGAACACTGGCGTCCCCCCCACCCAGCACCCCCATCTTAATGATGGGTTCGGAAAACTCCGCTGAAGAATACACACTCGGGGGAGAGGTTTTTATTGCCCGTTTAACTCACTGTAACACTACCGGGTTCTTAACGTATACCGTACACAAGCTGTGACACTTTCGAGGGAGGAAGAAAGTGTCGAGCTGCTCTGCAAGAACTAGTCTTCTGTTTGTCCGCTGGAGTCATGCAAGATTACAGCATCAGCAGCTGGGTCTGCCTCTGCAGCTGCGTGCATGCAGCCTTGCTGTAACCACAACAGACAGGCCTCCAGATGGCTACGATTTAGGTTCCTCTGCTTCACTAATCCCCAGGCCCCCAGCCCAGCCAGGGGTTGTTGGCCCCCCTTTGATAGGCCTGTCAGTCCGTACACAAGGCGCTACCAAGTTCCCTCCCCGGCGACGTGAAGGGTCTGGCGAGGCCGTCTGAGCGCCGTGGCCCGCCTCTGTGGGACAGCTCCAAGTCGAAATCCTGCTATCTTGCTAGGATGTGGGGCCAACGTGTTCTAATCTCCCTCCCCAATGAACTGGCCCACCTGGGCACCGTTTAAAATGCCTACTTCGGCAAGGCCATGTGCACAGTCGGCTGTCTCTGCAGTCCTTCAAGGACGGTGTGTTTTGTCTGCCCTGCCCTGAGAGGTGTCTAAACACACAGGGAAAGAATTCCTTTCTTCCGCACCATCATTTTCAGACCTCTCTTGTGAGTGGTATTGGCAGCCCTTGGTGGTGAAGTGTCCTTGGATGAGATGCATGCCTCTGTAGGATGTAGCTGGATGAGAAACAGAGACCTCCTTCCTAACTCGGCCGTGGCTAGCTAAATAAGGGAAAAGGAGGGCTGCTTCGCAATCCATTGAAGAATCTTCAGTCCTTAAAAAGGAAGGTGGTAAATTCCCATCCTCCTGCCCATCCTATAGCATTTAAATGATCCAGAACCCAATGACTCCCTGAACACGGAGATGAGGGTTTTCTAAAAGCAAGTTGTACAGAATCAGTCATTGTGTTGGGCACATTTCTGGATGTACGGCATTCTCTTGACCCTCTTCTGGTCACACCACGGGGAAGCAACAGTCTCTTTCTAGGTCCATACGCTTTAGGGCAGTCTTTATTAAAATGTGGTCTCCTTGTGATGGTCCACCACTCCTGGTACCAATTCAAGATGAAATTCAGGTGAGAATTTAGAAACTTTAAACAATTTTATGCCCCAACAATCAAGAGCATGATCAGTGGACTCATCTTGTTGAATAGCATAGAATCAGAGAATCAATCTGCACTTGGAAATTAAAACAAAACAAAAAATGGTCCTCTACCAGATAGTTTGAGAAACACTTGTTTAAAGGGTATTGACTCTACCCTCAACTCCAGGGCTGGGCGTGTGACTCGGTCATGGCAATTAGGTCACTGCGGCCCCCACCCTCCATCACAGTGATTGATGTGGGAATGGTCACATGACCCTAAGGCAGGTCAGGGAAAGTTAAGCCCAGGGGCTTTGGTTTAGGACCGTGTGGATGCAGGGGTGGAGGTGCTAGCAGCTGTCTAGCCATTGTAAGAAAAGAACCTAAGAATGAAGCCAGCACAGAAGAAAAGAGATGGAGAGAGTGGGCTTAGACACTTTTCAGCGGCATCTTGTCTTATCCTGGGTGCTATGAGAGCCAATAAATTGCCTTTTCGAGTCATTTGGAGATGGAGCTCCTGTTCCTTGAAACAAACACATATAAAGAGACCTGACCGATAGGACTAGATATCACTAAACTGTTGGCCTCAGCTTGCAAAATGCCTCCTTCTTATTCAGACAGGACCAGGGTAATTCCAAGGGTCCACCAATGTCACCGGCTACTGTGAAGGCATCCATAGAGGATCAATAACTAGCAACAAGGGAAGAGATCTGCAAGCTTTCCTTTAGTAGTTGCATAAATCTGTTATTCCCTTCCCTGGAGACAGGTGCTCCATTGTTTAACTCCACAGTGAAATTTAAGCCTAACTGTAGAACCTCAGCCACAAAGCCCTGGCTCCAAAGGCCTTCCACTGGCTGGAGTCTGGAGTGCATTTAGTAACATGGACTTTGCCCCACGGCTCCAAAGTTACCAGAGTTCTGGAATGCTCATAGAGGCCACAGACATCTGCTGGAAGTACCCTCGTGATTCCAGAGGAAACCTAAAACCAAATCCAGGCCCGCAGGTAATGACCTTACGATTACTTAAAATTGGATCCCAAGCATCAACAGCCCGGCTGGCTTTGGAAATACTTTGTGATTGTCAAGGCATTTCTCATCATATGAGAAAGTGTACTAGTTATTATCAACGTGTATTTTACATTTTCACACATACTTGCTTTGGTGCTATCACCAGTAAGGAACCAGATTTCCATCCAGACTAATGCCCTCTTGGGTTATCTTTGAATAGCATTTAAAAGCACATTTTTCAAAAACAAACTCATCACTTTATGTTATTCTCCATTAAAAAGCAGCTTGGATTTTTAAAAAGGGATTTTAAAAAAGGATTTTTTATGTAATTTTATGTAATTCAGTTACTTAAATTCACTTCTTGTAAGTCAAGTCAGATTTCCACTGCCCGTGCCACACGAGCCAAATGAGTCACTTTTCAGGAGATACCCATCAAAGTGCTACAACATGCAGCCTTCTGTGTTAAGTCTTTTCCCCTCTAGGGTGGGGACCACATCTCTGTCTTCCCCACCATCTACCAGAGTACTTGGCACATGTCAAGATAACTTCTATTGTTTTAAAGAACTCTCCCTTTTTCAACCTGTCTGTACAGTTCTCAGTCCGATCTTATGCTGATCAACACAAAGGTAGCACTGGTCTACTTCTCTTTGTCACATTTTTGGATTCTAAGTAAAATTTCCAAGTCATTGACATTTTAAAAGTTCCATCCAGTTTCAAGGCTTTCGTAAGGATTTCTGCATAACCCTCTCTGTGGTCCAAGCAAACGGTATAATAGAAAGAGCATCCTCACAAAGCTTCAGCTGGAGTTATGCTTTATTTTTTATGTTGGATACTGAGTAGTTGGGTGTTCCTTATAGGATTCTCTATTTTGTGTGTCTGAAATATTTCAGCATGGAAAGAAGGGAGGGAGGAAGGGAGGGAGGAAGGTTGGTTTGGGTAGATCTGGGTTAACATCACTGTTAAGATGGTTCTGCAAACTTGGGCTTAGTTTTCTCATCTGTAAAACAGGGAAAGGTAGCTCTCTCTACCCAATGGAGATATTGTGAAGATATAAGAAGGTGAGCAAATGTTTTGGCAGACATCTAGTAACTGTGAGCTTGAAAATGGAAGGGGACTCTCATATTGTCCATCCTGCTATAAGTACTCCAGTAAGGAAACCCACTATAGAAGAGCGTAGCTCAGAGCCACAAACACAGTAAAGAAAAAACTTAGCTGATGAGTCACTCATAAACCTCCTTTGGAGACATTCAAACACACTGTAAGTGTGATGATAGTTCCATTTGTGGTACCAAAGAAATGAAGTTCAAATTTACACTTTTAGGGTGAACCCCAATGGACGTTTCCTGAATTTGGCAGGAGGAAGTGTGACGATCTTCCATTTCTGTCACTCTGGGCTCGGCTATGCACAGAACAAAATTCTAAAGCTTCGCGGTTCCTACAGGCCTTTGGCTGCACTACTCCCCAGCGGCTGATGTTAATCGTAGCAAACTGCATTTGCACTGAGCAATCTGGGCTGCATGCCTTTGCCCAATCCTATGCATTAATTTACAGAATAGTGAGAGGAGGAATGAAATCTCACTTTGCACATACCACGCGAAAGAGGCCAAACACAGGCTTATTCTCTGTTTCTCCGTCTGTCCTTTGTTTTTCGATGTCTGAAAGAGTTCTAACGCTAGGATTTATCCACTGTGTTAGATTAAAAAGCTTGGTTTACATCTGAACACCTATATGCAGTTTCTCTTTGCTGCTTCTCCCCAGGCAAAGACACCACCCAGAATTTCCTAAGACTCACCCCTAGGAGAAAATGACTATCATCTAAATCTGAGTCACCTTGTGGTAAAGTTACCTCATTCTCTAGATAATCAACAAGAGCCACAGAGTGACCACATGGATCATTCTCACACCACCTGTTCTGCATTTAGCATCTTATTTTAGAATCTAAGTGTCTTGAATCCATGAGTCTAGAGTCTACATGTCGCCACTTGCAGTGTAAGTTTTTTGCTCTGATATTAGAGGTTTGGAGTGAATCCGTCTATAAACCCAGATTCTAAATACTTCCAGAAGCTTTGACATTTTATTACTACATACAGGGTTTTGTTATTACCCTAGATCCTGGCTAGAATCCAATTTCCCAAAAGGGAGATTTATTATAAACCAGTTTCATCTTGAGACACATCCAGAGGGGTCACTAGTGAAAGAATATGTAGTTAGTAGCATTGTCCCAAATTACAATGATTTTTAACAGAGTTTGAGAGTTGTAGTTAATTGGAAATTAAGCTTTACTCAATGCCCATTCTAAAAATGCTTCCTTCTACTTAACTGAACTATCTGGTTAGTCTACTTCCCGTATCTAAGTGAATACCACTGAACCAAGGATAGACTTCATGTCTTAGTGAGCAGCTCCATGTTCCATTTGGCTCCTTCTACTAAAGCCAAATCTTCAAGACAGCTCAGCCTAAGGGTAAATTAAGAGCATGGATTTTGAAGTCAACACAGTCTCATTTCCTTCATATGTAAAATGAGGATAATGTGCCTTTCTTACAGAGTTATTGAGAGAATGAGATGAAAACATGCTTATAGGAGGCACTCAATGTATAATGATATACTCAAGGTAAAATGTTTTGTTATCAATCCTCATCTCCCACTCATCTCATATAGCCATTCCTTCATGATACCTCTAAATCCCTCCCCATCAGGGAAACTGACTTTCTGCCCTCCCTCATCCAGCTAAATCCTAACTTCTTTTCTGTATTGCAAGTAATTCTTCTAGGGTAGGGGCAGCTAAGAAACACTGTACAATGCTTTCCTGTCTGAAGATTTCACATAAGTGTATTCATCCAGCATTTCATAAGCCATTTCTGGGTTAGGCACTGAGGCTGAAATGGTTGGTTATAAGGAAGGGGGCCAGTTCCTCAGGGAATTCTGCTTTGGTGGCAGAACGATGGAAACAAATAATGGCACTACCATAGAACGCATGACCCAGAGGCATGTAGAAAGGGATTCGAACGTCTGCAGGGGCTACTTGTACAGCGATGGCAGGAACCGGTTCATCTTGGAGATTTACTGATAGTGGGCTCCTGGAACTATATTCGAAAAGATTCTGAAGTTCCATCAAGATGCCGCATTAAAGATGGCTATGATTACGAACGTCTGCCACGGAAGCTGCGGTGCGTGTGCCAGATTTAAGACATTCCTCGTGTAAGAGAAAGAGCGTGGAACTTAGGTATAAGGTTGAAAGTCAGTCAGCAGCTCTGTGATCTTGGCCAAGTTCCTTAATCTCAACTTCCTTGCTATACATACTTGGAAACAGACGACAACGGTCTCTCATCGGGTGGTTGGAGGATTCAATGAGATAACGTCTGAGGTACCTGGCAGAGAGCCGGTACTCCACAAATGCTGGCTTCCTTTTCCTTCAGCAGCACTGCGGGGCCTGAATCTGGCTACCAGAAGTTCAGGCGTTAGGTGACCTGCTGAGGTCACTGACCTCTAGACATGCAGATCCGGGCTCCACTCACTCCTGTTTGACTCCAGAACCACAAGCTGTCCCCCAAACTCCCGTATCTGATGGAAGGGTTGAGACCATCTCCGATCACCTGAGAATGATCAATCAGTCCTCGAGTTACCGAATTCCTTGTACACGGGAATGCCTTCCTCTCTGACCAGTCTTCATGGATCCAGCTACCAGTGAGTGAGTGTCTGCTACTCTCAACCACAAAGCTCTCTACCCCTCCTCTCTGCCTCCCTAAGTCCATCCTCACTACAGAGGAATCCCTCCTTCTCTCCAGTAAGTTCTCCTGTGTTCACCTCAGCCTCACCATTAATTACTAATTCTATTTCCTCTTTCCACTTTTGTCTTCAATGTGGGGTACAGCAAAATCCTTGACACAGATTTGGATACTACTTGCCAAATCACATATTGCAATTAGAGTGCAACTAGGCTAAAAATGTGTTCACCATGACCCCCAGCATCTGCCATAGCAATCCACAATCTGTGTGAACTGCAAGATATTTAATTATTCAAACAATTTAACGTTTGTGTGATTTTTACATGGACTCAGACTGAGATTTATATGCCAAGACTACTGCTTATTTGCCAAATGATCTGATGTTGGTTATTTGATCTGCTAGTTTTCTCATTTTAAAAATGGAGATAATGCTTATTCATATCATAAACTAGTTCTGAGATTAAATAATATATGGAAAGCATTTAGAATACTGCTTGCCACGTGGTAGGTAATAATAATTACAAATACTTATATAAAGCTTACTATATGTGTTACTTATATTAAGTAGTTTACTTATACTAACATTTAACCTTTATCACGACGAAGGGAGACGTTATCGTTACACCCATTTTATGGGTGGAGAAGCTGAGGCATAGAGACATCGAGTGGCTCGTAACTGTGAAACCAAAACAAAATTACCAATTCAATTTAAAAATCAACACCAGTAAAATTCAAATAAGCTACAGAGTTTGTTTCATTGTTTTTTTTTTTTTTTTAAGATTTTATTTATTTGACAGAGAGAGACACAGCGAGAGAGGGAACACAAAAAGGGGGAGTGGGAGAGGGAGAAGCAGGCCTCCCGCGGAGCAGGGAGCCTGATGCGGGGCTCGATCCCAGGACCCTGGAATCACGACGCGAGCCGAAGGCAGACGCCCAACGGCTGAGCCACCCAGGTGCCCCTGTTTCATTGATGTTTTGCTAGAAGTAAACCACTGTTGGCAACACAAATATAGTACTGACTTCTCTGGCTCTGGCGCAGGTTCTTTTTAAATTGGGCATTTCTTGTACTACGTGAGGATCCGATTCTCTCTTTACTTTCCTCTTTCAGAAGTACTGTGAAGTCACCATGAAACCTTCTTTCCTATAGTGAACCGGGAAGCTATTTGGCCCTAATGTATTTATTACCTGGCATCTGTCCTCTTTTTATTAGTGAAGGACAATTAGTAGTACTGTTGGCACAACGAGATAGTAAACAAAAAAGCAAGGAACCTGATATCCTCTGCAAATGATTCACAGTGTAATTCTATTGGTTCTTCCCCTTGACTTACACCAAAACTTAAAATTTTTTAACAATCAGAACTTGTGCCAGGTTCCTCCACAATCTAGTCTGAGAAAACTCCAAGTCAGGGTTCTTAAAGTGGGACCACAGTTTCCTTGGAATAATGGGAACTGGTGAACTTGGTACCGCGGACTTTATTTTATGCACTTAAAAACATTTTGAGAAAGGGTTCAGACGTTTCACCGGATGGCCAGAGGGTTCACCACACAAAAACAGTTAAGTATCACCTTCCCGGGTAATCAAGGCCCCAAGGGAGTCTAGAGATCCTCACCCAACAGGACCCCAGGGCCACCATGCAAATACCAGCCCAGGAAATGACACAGCACCTGGAGGAAACCTGTGAATATCTGCAAAGGGAAGAAACCTGCTCTCAGGCGAGGCCAGTAGGTACTGTTCAGTTCAGGCTTCCACTGAGAGCCATTGCCCCATAGATTCAACAAAGTTCACCATAGTGTCTAATGACAAGGAATCTCTCCCTGGCTGCGCTGGGCTTTGTTCAAGGATCAAGATCAATATGCCTTATGACAACCCTGGTGTACATGCTATTACATCCATTTTATAAGATGAGGTAACAGAGGCCAGAGAGCAAAGTAACTTGCCCAAGGTCATCAAACCAATGGGTGCTGGAGCTGCAAGAGACCGGGGGGACTGGTTAATCCTGTCCTTTTCACCAGGCCATGACACCAACCCCTAGGAGGCTGGCTCTCCACAGCTCATTTGATTTACCTCATTCTTGGCAGAGAAGCCAAATCAGAGGCCCTCATTTCCGTGGCCATGTAGTGGCAATGCTGAGGCTGGAGCTAGGCTTCTAAAGCTCCTCATTTATTGCCGTTCCCTCTATGCTATGCCAACATTCTTGCTGTTTTAGTATAAAACTGTATTTTATTGTATTGTATTTAGTACAAAATTGTTTTTAGTATAAAATACAATTTCCCCCAAATCCAAGTTATTTGGCAATTTCATCAGACCTCCAATGAGTATTGCCTTTATCACAGTATTTAGCATATCAGTATTTGTATCAATCAGTATTTGAATACATTTGAAGGAATTCGTTAAAAATCTATAATCAAAACCTTAGATCAAACCTGCTAATGTTATCTATTGCCTGAGTCCAATGAAATATTTGTCCCCCACAATTGCAACCTTACTCCTTCCTTTCTTCATTCAATTAACCAATACTGGCTCTGGTCCAGCTGTGTTTAAGGCACCCAGGCAAGTACTGTGAGTCTCAAAGACTGATGAGATGCAGATCCTGCCTCTTGTAATTTCACTCTAAAAGAGTAAAGAAAACTAGAATCCAGAGTAGAAAGAACACTGAGAAATACTGATCAAGTACTAGCAGCAGTCAACCTGAGAGAACAATGACCAGGGATAGTGAGGGTGGACCAGGGTGGACTTCATAAAATCAGTTATGGTTTGGTATGTAGTTTTGAAATTACGTGATTCATTTTTAGAATCCATCGTCCATCTTTTTCCTGAAAAATCTGAGTCAAATTATAGCCAAATTTGTGGTTGTCCTATTTGAATTCTTGGCATTTCCTAAGTAGAGCTTGAAAACAGGTTAATTAGAAAAGGACTAACGAGACCGCTTTTACTGCCTGAGTTAAAAAACTTCTACCCCAAAATACAAGATTTTCTATATTGAAAGCACATATAAAGTGAAAATGTGCTTAGCCTGCAGCCTGCAAATAAAACAGGTTGAACATTTTGGGTAACTATTTAAACAAATATCCTTCAACAAACGTCCGGGCTTGGGGAAGGGGGAGGAAGGTTGAGTGTCTCCCCGCTTAGAAAACCCCCTCCCCCCAGGGGCTGCCTACGTGGAGCTTTGGAACTCAGGATGTGATTTTCAGGACCTGTTGCAGAATTTCACAACCAAGCATTCTGGCTTTCCTGTTTGTACCTGAATAGTAGAAAGTTCCGGAAAAAGCTGGGAGTGATCGACCTGATGTTTCACTGCCGTTCTTCAACATTTAAGGTTCAGTGCTTGGTGGGCAGAGACCACCAAACAATGGGGATGCCAGAAGCTCTGTACCGCAGCAGGGGAAGGATTCTGGGCTCAGCGGGCTGTGGAAGCCCCCACCTCACTCCCAGAACCCCCAACCAGCCCCTGGTAAGGTCGCCCTCAGAGCAGCACACTCCGGGCAGAGGAGACCCCGAGACTCGGATCCCGCCCTCCACTTCGCGGAGAGAGAACCGGCTGCTGGAGGAGGGGGCCCAAAGCTACTAAAAAGCGGATTAGCAGCAACGCGAAACTCTCGGCCCCGCCTCTCTCCCAGAGAAACCGGTACGGAGCAACCCGTAGGGAGGTCACGCGCGAGTATTTATCTGCCCTAAGGGCCTGGGATCCGAGGACGGACAGGGCCGGGGCGGCTGTGGGGAGCCGGACAGGTGTGTGGAGGGGGGTTTGGGGACCGGGGCGCAGGGGTGAGGAGGATGGCGGGGGGCGGCAAGTGGAGATTGGCAAGGGGATGTCAGAGGAGATGGGGGACCACCAGCAGGACGTCCTGAGGACCCCGGGAGACTGTGGAACCTCCCTCCCCCTCGGTAGGCGGAGGCGCCCCCCTACCCCCCCACCCCCCCGCCACTACTCACTCGAGTCGGAGGCAGACCACGTACCGCCGGCGGAGATAGCAGAGCCACACCAGAGAGAGCCCGCTGGCAGTCCCGGAACACCGACGAAGCGAGCGCCCGCACCTTTTAAAGACTCCCCGGTGGGCGTGGCCTGTGAGCCCCGCCCCCGCCCCGCCCGGCGGATTCCTGGACTCGCTCGGGAGGGCTGGGGGCGTCTGGAGCGGGGGCCGCTCGGGGCTCAGCTTCGGGCTAGGGACCGAGAGACAAAGGGCAGAATCCCGCCTCTTCCTGCTGTTTCCCGCCCGCCTGGCATCTTCCCACGTCCCGAGACCCTCCCGCCGGCCCTACCCCTCCTCCCTCCCCACGGGACCCGGCAGTTTCCAGAAGTGATTAGCAGTTGAAAAAGGAGACTTCCTTAACCTACAGAGAGACCGAGCCCGGAGACTGTCCTGTCGGGGAATAGCCCCCGCCGCCCTGAAACGTATCATTCCCACCGCGGACGCCAGTTCTCCTTCAGGAGGGAACAGTCCAAGGTCGAGGAGGCTCCCACTAGTAGAGAATCGGCCGAATCGGGGCTTTCCGCCACCCTCTCCCTTGCCTTATCCTTATAAGTAAACTCACGTGATTAACTTCCCCAGTGGACAAATAGTCTCTGCTCCCATTTCCAGCTTCTGGGAATCCGCAACCTTCCTGTTCTTAAAGAGCAAAATATCTCATCTAGACTAAATAAATGACGTTACGAAAACGCCTCATTCCCCAAGTGTTTCGCTTTTCCCACCGCGAGGGCACACGCTGCCGAGGGGGAAGAAACCTAAACCCAGCCAGAAGAAACCAGGGCACCGAAGAGTCCAAGGATGTCAGTGACCACGCAGGGGACCTCATACCTGAGCTGCAGGATGATTTATTGTTTGAGATGAAAAGAACAATGCCGGCTCTATCTGGTTCACATTCTAGGCCTACTGATGACATCTGCGCCAGAAGCCACGATCCCTAAGAATTGATACATGGGAGAATGGGGAGCTGGAAAAAGGCTGTTACTGAAACTATTCCTCCAACCACAAATGCAGAGCTTCTCAACCTGGACACTTGACATTTTGGGCTGGGTAATTCTTTGTCGTGGGGGCCTCCCCCCACCAGATGCCAATATTACCCTTCCCTCCACTTTGTAATCATCAAAAACAAAATTTGACCTTGCCAGATGCCCTCGTGGGGAGAGGGCCGAGGGCATCGGTTGAGAACCACATCTGCAGGACAACTTGCAGCACTTGATACTATGCTGGGGCTAATCCAGGCTAAACTCATTAGAATAGCAGCCTTATAGTCTCCGCTCACCAAGTACTGTGCAAAAACACATAGTGGTGACTGACATGTCCTGATACTGTGGCAGGAGTCTGGAAGTATTCCTGCCTGCTGTGAGCTTTTCTAAATATGGGCAATCCATATCTTCCTGATATCGGCTAATGTAAAAGTGACAGGACTCCTGGGGCTGACGGGCCGGTTCTGTTCTCAGATTCTACATTCACTCTAACTCTGTTGCTTACAATACTTATTTTTTCTTGCACAGGTTTCTGTAGTGTTTCTACTGAGTGAAACTCTGTGCACGTCACTGCTGTGCTGATTTTCAGCAAACCATTGGTCCATTCTCCCCTACCCTTGGGTTCTTGATGTCTTCAGGACCTGACCTGTTTGCTTTCTGAGGCTCATGTTGTCCCTAAATTTCACAGCCTCATTCTATCCTTTGAAGTTTGGCTTACTTCTAACCTAGAAGTATTTCTGCTCTCTGATCCTGAATGTATTTGTCTCAGCGTATTTTACAGTGAGTCTGGGGATAAAGTACAAGATTTGATTTTGAATAAATCTGTATTTGTATTTAATTATCAACATTTTAACAAGTATTTTATTTCCCTTTAAACATTTCTTTAAACTGTTGACTCTTTTCCTTGTAAATATTAAGAAATTATTTCGGATGATTAGAGAGAATGGTGCCAAAAGAAAGAGTATGAGCTTTGGAAACAAACTGATGTGGTTTCAACATACAGCCCTGCCACCTAGGAGCTCTGGGAGCTTGGCCCAATACTTGACTTCTTCACATCTTTTTTCTTTATCTGTGAGATGATGATACTACACAACTCATAGGATTGTCTGGAGGATTAAATCAGATTATGTATGTAAAATGCGTGTCTGGCTCGTGGTAAATTCTCAATAAATGTAGGTTGTTATGTTAAGCAGAGCTATCTCGATGTCCTTTTCTGCCTTGAGAAAGAAATAGAAACTGTGTTTTGCTGAGCATTCATCTTATGTTGTCTACTGAAAGGTTTGGTAGTAAGACAGTATTAAGTGTTTCTAAAATAATTAAGAGCCTTCTAGTAGAAAGTAAATTGTGTGCCTGGGGAAGAGCTAATGGGAGAAGAATAAGCCCTTCTGAATTCCATATGGCCCTAGTCTGTTTGACCCCTTCAGTCTTATAAGAGGCAAAATTAAAGGTTAAATGTGTCCAGCAGGAGGTTTCTTTTTCCCAAGACATGCACATTATACTTGTAACAGCTCTTTCATTCTCTGGAACCCATTAAACAATTTCAAATGAAAGTTCTTCATCAAGGTCACTATCCTAAGGCAAGTTGAACCAAGGTTGCTTTTCTTCATGACCTTGTGCTCAAGTTCAGATTTTTCAAATATTTTTATTATTTTTATTTCATGCTACTTTTTCTTAACAAAACTCTGAACCAGATGAGTGTGAATATAAACATAGAGCCTCTTTGTTTTATTTTAGGGCAAGGATTCCTTCCCAGAAGCCAGCTAGGCTACAGTGAAGAGGAATTTTTTAGTATATGTGAAATAAAGGAAAATATAAATTCTCACTTTGCTAATCTACATGCTTAATGATAATAATAATAATAATAATAATAATAAAGAAGCAGCTGTTCCATCTTATTTCTTAGCCAAGATTTAGCAGCAGTGGTAGGAATTAAAAATTACTCATACTCAAGCCTAATAGTCTGTGATGCATTTTCTGTCAGAGAAAAGAATCATGTAAGTCACATATGCTTAAATTTTGAAGGGTAGATTACAGTATCTTATTCTTGATATTTGTCATAGTTGCTTTTTTCGAAACTTATTTGAAACTCCTACTTCATTATAACTTGCATTATTTCTTACCCTTCTTTCTCCAAAAAATACAATATCCGGGGCACCTGGGTGGCTCAGTCGGTTAAGCATCCAACTCTTGATTTCAGCTCAGGTCATGATCTCAGGGTCTTGAGATCAAACTCCATGTCAAGAGTCAAGATTCAAGATTCAAGATTCTCTCCCTGTGCCCCTCCTCCCCCTCACGCTCTCTCTCTCAAAAAAAAAAACAACCCACAAACAAATAAACAAACAAAAAAACTATTTCCTTCAGTGCTATCACTTCTGTTACAGGATTACTGATGTTTTCTTTCCTCTCAGAGGTTTCTAGCTTTTCCAGCTAAGCTTATGCTTTCTTATTACAGCAGAGTTTTCCTAGTTGGACAAGTATGAGAAATATGGTTACTCTTAATCTCCAAGATGGTCTGTTCCATCTACCTTCTCTCAACCTCGTGAATGCCCTGTTTCACTTTTCTCCCTTATGTTCAGTTGGTGACCTCCCCTCCTTCATTCACATTCCCAACCACAGCCAACATATGCTCAGCCTGCCTCCTCTAACCGGCTGTGTTTTCTCCCATGTTTATACTTGCTGTCCCCGATGATGTCAGAGGAAAAGGTTGTTCTCCAGCCCCTTACCAAGAATATCCACTCCGAGGGTGCCTTCGATCCCATTTTTTAGCATTCTTAGTTACATTCTCTTGCTCTTCAATTCCTCAGTCTCTACAGCTTCCTTTGCTCTCACATTACAAAGCTGCTGTTATCTTAAAAATATCTTAAAAAGCTGGCAAAACTTCCCTGACTTTCGTAGTAGGTACTCGAGGTGGCCTCTCGAGCATCTGTTCCTCTTTCCCAGAGGCCCAGGTCTCTGGGTGGCGTCTGTGTGGTTTCAGGGATATGCTTCCATAAGCCCTGGTTCAGGGATGGACTATTGGAGCCCATCAAGGCCTTCCAGCCCTGGTTTGGATAGGGGGTGGGGGTCATGTGTGACCTAAACCCATCCTATCAGAGTGAATCTCTGAACTCTGGGGGATGCTGACACAGAGCCATGCTTACATGTTCTGGAAACTTCTGTGTGCATACATGAGGCCCAGAGTTGCTGCAATCATTTTTGCTGGTAGGAAGCCCACCTGAGAATGATTCAACACAGAGAGGGCAGAGAAATGGAGCCGAGCTCTGAACAAAGGGCTCATGAAGTTTGTCTACCTGCAGGATCTTTTCGTTTTGGGAGCAAATGAATCCCCACTGTTGTTTATTTCATTTTTTTTTTTTTTTAATTTTATTTTGAGATAGATTTTCTGTTACCTGCAATCAGGACTTCCGATTGATTGTGGTGGTTTAAAACTATGTCCACAAATTCTGTGATACTCCTCCCTTCATCAGGTGGAATTTCCTTCCCCTCCCCTGGAGCGTGTGCTGGGTTTAGTGTCTTGCTTCTAGAAAACAGAATAAGTGTATGATTCTAAGACTAAGTAAAAAAGGGCATGGCGACTTCGTTCTCTTTCATCCCTCTCACTACCTTCTATCTCTGTCTCTGTGTCTCTGTCTCTTTCTCTCATCACTTGCTCTTGGGAAGCCAGCTGCCATGTCAGGAGGACACTCAAGTGGCCTTGAAGGGCCCCCATGGTGAAGAACAGAGGCCTCCAGCCAGCAGCTGCAGAGAGCTGAAGCCTCCCGACAACAAAAACACGGGGGAGCTTGGAAAGAGATTCTACAGGCTTGTTCAGCCTTGAAATGCCTGGCTGACACTTTACACTCTCGTGAGGGACCCTGAGCCTCTCACTGTGGCCAGAGAGGGTCCCAACCGCCAAATCAATTACCATTTTCCAGTTCTTACGCTACTTGACCTCTTGGTTATAGGACAACATTGAATAAGTATATGATTGTGTATACATGCACAGAATGGAATTTTCTAAGAAAGATCACACTTCTGAAGTTTCCCACAAATATTAACTTCTGTCTTAAGATATTGTTCTGATGAGAATAAATTCTCAAAGTCACAATCACTAGGAAACTTATTTCTTCCCTCCAAAAATTTTACCGTGAAGAACAGAGCACACTAGGGATGTATTAAATAATTTTATATTATCTCACTTGTGATAAGAAACACCAGACACTTCCAGGAAAGTAAAATATAAATACTCTAACTTTTAACAGAATTTTTTTTTGCTACAGATTACATAAAAATGAATGTATAGTTATCCACCAAATTTCAAGGAAAATTTTATAAAATTTGCAGTAGGGTTTATTGAAGAATTTTGGTTTTTTTCCCCCATTCAGAAAAAGTCTAAGTAAATTAGTCTAATTTGGGATTTAAAAATTAGCATTTGGGTGTATAGTTTATTTCAAATGTAGTTAAACAAGATTTCCATATATTTTGATCACTGAACAAAGCATGAGAGGAAAATCTCATAAAAATTTCCACTTAAAACATCATTCATACGTATACATATATATACATATATATGTACATATATGTGTATATACATAATATATATACATATATAATACTTTTTTGGGAAGTGATGTAAAGAAGGTTAATAGCGTTTTGGAAACAATGCACAATTGCTATAATTGATAGGCACTTGATTATTTATGGCATTTGCCGCCAGGCTTTTTCTGTAATGGTCACATATGGGATTGAAAGTCATTTGTAAAATGAAACTTCTCTTCTAAAAGAAAATAAAAACTGTCATGTTTCTGCATCTCGCACCTCATTAAGAGAAGTGTTGAGCTATAGACAAAAGGTTAATACTTTTAAAAAAGCTCCTATAAATTCTGTATTTCTATGTTTATAAGGAAAGCTGACTTAGATTTTACTTTAAATACTATTGACCTACCCCATTCCAAAAAAGATTGTGGGAATACCCAATTCCCATTGCTAATTCTTAAATACTGCCATGTGTTAAAAGACTCAAGTTTTTGATTTATTTGTCCCTGTGTTCACTTCAACAGAAGACTTGACATGCTGAAGCAGAACCGAACTCCCCTGGCCTGTTAAGGGCTGGGTATGAGCTCAACTCTATATGTTTACATGGACTTGTAAAGCTATCTGAGTCCTTCGTGAAAGGGCACTGGGCTATGCTGGAGGGATCTTCATCTCCTGTCCAAATTCGGCTGTAAAACCATAAATGAGGAAGAGCCCAAGTACACACCATAGGCCGTTCTTCAAGCTGACAGCGTATCCAGCAACCCCAGTAACAATAACCACTTGCTAAACCATTTGCTGAACAATAATCATTTGCTGAATGAAACCTTGCATGTCAAACATTATAGGAATATTTCTTCTGGTCCAAACAACAGCCTTTTAAGATCAGTATCTTTCAGGGCGCCAGGGTGGCTCAGTCATTAAGGTCTGCCTTCAGCTCAGGTCATGATCCCAGGGTCCTGGGATCCAGCCCCGCATCGGGCTCCCTGCTCCGCAGGAAGCCTGCTTCTCCCTCTCCCACTCCCCTTGCTTGTGTTCCTGCTCTTGCTATCTCTCTCTCTGTCAAATAAATAAATGGAGTCTTTAAAAAAAAAAAAAAGAAAGAAAAGATCAGTATCTTCTTTTCCATTTTACAGATGAGTAAAGTGAGACTCATGGAAAGTGAACAACTTGTCTCACAGCCACATAGGAAGTGGCAGAGCTCGGACTCAAATCCAGTCTGGATCCAAACCTCACACTCTTTCCCCTTACCGCATGGGGCCTTTCACCGATGAGTCTTTCCTCTCATACAAGAAGAGCAAAACAATAATTCTGCCTGCTAGCACTAAGGACTGTGAGCTCCTTGGGGGCAAGTCTTCATTCAGGCAAACCAAACATGAACCTTTGCAGTGTGCGGACATGCTCTACGCCGTAGCTGGCTGGTGTGAAGGCTATGACAAGAAGTGGCACCACGAATAAGCCTCGGTGGTCTCAACCTGGGGAGCAGGTCTGGGGACGGGACATGTGCTGGGGCTGGGTGGGGTAGAAATGGAGGTGGGTGTAGAGAGGAAGCAAGTGCATGAAAAAGCCAACACACTCTATCTTCTTTGAGCTCAAGCCTGCCACATGTTGCATGAGCACGTTCGACAGAGTGGAAACACCAAAGTTTAATTTGGGCACATCCATTTTTGTCCCATTACCTTTTTGGGGCACAAGGATGGAATAAATTCTTGACACAGCGTGGGAAACAAGCATGTGGTCTTCCTTCCACCTCTATCCACCCGAGGAAATGGGTGAGTTATTTAACTTTTTTGAGCTTAATTTTCCTCTAAGTCTAGCTGATCACCACAGACCCTTTAGCTCTGAATTCTATGATTCTACTAGCAGCAATGATATGATATTATAGTCATGTATTTTTTTGACGTGGAAGGGTGTTCACATGTAGTTAGGTGGCAGATAGTTGCAGATAACAGAATTTCCAAGAGAAGCAGGAAAGCAAACAATGCAGTAGGAGCCAGAATCCGTGCCTGACCCCAGCATGGTGCAGTTTTAACAAGACCCCTCTGCTGCCCAGGACTGCCTCTCAGTATCTATTCTGCCAGAGTCTGAGAATGGGCTTTCTGCTTCAGCTACTGGGAGATATGCTGTCCCTGACCATGGTCGTCACCTCATGTTACTCACTTGCCTTCCATATACGTTTTCAGGGTGTGTATCTACCATCAGGGCTTGATGAAAATTTGGTTACACGTGGAACCCAAGCTGCAAGGGAGTTTTGGAAATGTTTAGCTTTCTAGCCTCTGGAGTACAGGAAGCCGTGTCAGAAGTGTGAGTGGGTGTTCCGTAAGCCTGTGTGCAGTGTCGGCCGCATCGCGTTACATCGCTGAGCGCAAAAAGAGCGGGCCTCTTGTAGATGTGTATAAAATAGTATATAAAAAGTCTGAAAGGGTATTCACTAAAACGTTAGTGTTTTGCTTTGATCAGAAGTGTAACTATTCATTTCTCTGTATCGACCGATATCTCCACCATGAATGAGTATTCCTTGTATTATTACTCAAAAAAAGTGTTGCTTATTGTTTATGTTCCTGTGATTCTGCATGACGTACAGGTGCGGTCCCTGCCTCTCTGTGTCTTGTAGATGTCTATGTCTGTCTTCAAGACACAGGCCACAGAATTAGACCTTGGAAATAACGTTGAAGGGCATAACAACATTACTTCAATTCAAATCATGTTAACAAATCTCTAGCTTTGAATCAGTTTCTTAATGAAGACTCATAGACAATTTGGTAATGACAGGGAAGCAAAGTGGGGTCTGAGGAAGCATTATTATCTGGAGGAGGTGTTTTTTTTCTCCTCATAGCATATATCTTTTTTCCATTTTAAAGCAACGGTAAATTTTCTTAGGACGTGAGATCTGTGGTATTATGCAGTTTTGTTAACAAAGATAAACCTGACTGGAGGTCATTTGCATGAAGATCACACAGCTGTGCCCACAGCAGCGGTGAAATAGGAGAGATAAAGCTGGTAAGGGAGGGGAGGGGTGGATGGACACGTGGGTCTTTGAATGCTGTGTTAAGAAATAGGGACTCAATTCAAATCTTATCTCCTATGACTCCCTCAGTGAGTGCTGAGTTTTTCAACCAGAAAATATTAAAATATATTTAATCTATTGCTTAAACTTGAGGATTCATTTTGAACTTGGAACAGCTTATGAGATTTCTAAATCAATAATTATGATTCATAAAAAGGCGCTTAAATAATTTGATTTATATAGTGCTACAGAAAATGCTGTGAACCATTTCAGTGTTAGAAGGCTATAGCGCCTTTCTTATAAAAATCCTTAGTTTGATTAATGTAATTACTTAATCTGGTATTTTTAAAGCACCTGCTATATGCAAGGTACTTTGTTAGGCTTTGGGGGGAACTGCATTTAAAGAAATTTCTCTTTTCAAAAGAGTTTATGGTTTAGTTATGAGAGTCTAGATGTTCATAAAACCCTGCATTAAAGAGCATAATGTGAGACATATTACAACACGGGAACAGTGGAGCCCAGATGGGGAGCAGGCCCTGATACAAGGATGCAAGAATAGGGACTTTTCTTTTGAAGGTATAGGAAGGAAGGTGAATGGGCAAGTGAGACAGAGAAGAGAGGGTAGCAGACATAAAATGCTTTATCAAGCCAGTCACCACTGTGGGCAACGGGAGCTTAACCTCCTGGGGAAACCAGGAAATGATACGAACACAACCTCAGAGTTGTTCCACCCAAGTTACAAAGGAAATGAGGTGCTTATTCACCAGTGTTATGGATTGAGTGTTGTTTTTTCCAAAGTTCCTATGTTGAAATCTTTTTTTTTTTTTAAAGATTTTATTTATTTATCGGAGAGAGAGAGAGCACACACAAGCAGGGGGAGTGGCCGGCAGAGGGAGAAGCAGGCTCCCGCTGAGCAAGGAGCCCGATGCGGGACTTGAACCCAGGACCCCGGCCGGGATCATGACCTGAGCCAAAGGCAGACGCTTAACGGACTGAGCCACCCAGGTGTCCCATATGTTGAAATCTTAATCCCCGATGCGATGGTATTGGGACATAGGGCCTTTGGGAGGTAATTAAGTTTAGATGAGGTCATGACAGGATTAGTGCCCTTACAGGAAGAGACACCAGAGAGCTTGCTCTCTCTCTCCCTCATGTTAAGGACACAGCAAGAGACTACTGACCCAAACCAAGAAGAGAGCCTCACTGGGAACCAAAGCAGCTGGCCTCTTGATTTTGGACTTCCCAGCCTCCACAACTATGAGAAATAAATTTCTGTGCTTAAGCCACCTAGTAGTCCATGATATTTGATTATGGCAAGCTGAGCACACTAAAACAGCCTCCATCGGTCTTGGAGCAGAGGCTCTCTAGAACGAGTTACTTCGTTAGCACTTCCGGCCCGCTGAGCCTGGGCAGAGCAGCCTTCTCCCGGTTTGGAGGAGATTCTCAAACACAGACATGCTGCTTCTAGCCGTTGGAAGTGCACCTGTGGACACTGAAGGTAAAGCTAGAGGTATTTGGGTGAGAATTAGCAGCATCTTCTAGCAGGTTAATTCTGAGGAGGAAGGGACGTGGAAGTCTTCATACTCCAGGGAGGATGTGGTGTTTCAATGGAGCCTTAAAGGGATAGGATGTCAACAGACATAGGCAGGGAAAAGCCATGCCAAACTCAGGGGAAAGCTGGAGCCTACACCTGGAGGAGGCAAAGTGTGGGATACTTTAGGTAACTAATACAATTGCTATGACTCTATTTTATTTGTTTTTCCCCTTGACATTATTTAATTCTTGGATTTCATGTCTAAAAAATTGTTCATACCTTAATTTAAAAATAGTTTGTTGCTAAAAAATGCTAAACATCATTTGAGCTCTCAGCGAGTGGTGATCACAGATCGCCATAACAAATATAATAATAATAAAAAAGTTTCAAATATTGTGCGAATCACCAAAATGTGACACAGAGACATGAAGTGAGCAAATGCTGTTGGAAACATGGCGCTGATAGGCTTGCTGAAAGCAGGGTTGCCACAAACCTTCAGTTTGTAAAAACCACAATGTATATCTACAAAGCGCTATAAAGCAAAGCGCGATAAATGAGGTATGCCTGTATCTAGACTGTTTTCAAACTTTATTCTAAGGAATATTCATTTACTCAGTAAGTATGAATTCTGTACAATATGAAGATGAGCAAGACAGACCAAACACCTGCCCTGTGGAGTTGACAGTTTAACAGGAGTCGCTGTTGCAACACAGCTACAGAAGGTCAGTCTACAACAGGTCACAAGGCCTCCACCCTTGGGAGAAGAGGCGGGAAGTCAGGTGACTGCTCTCAGCTCCTGGCAGGTGGGGCACGGCCTTCTTTACATTCAAAACCCCAGTAACTCTCATACCACCTGGCCCCGAGTAGATACTGGGTAACATTGGTCAAATTACGGGAGAATATGCCTAAGCAGGGTATGAATGGGGTAATAGGAGAACTTGAGTTCAGGTTTTGTAAAAGAATCACGGTGATTAGCAGCACTTTTTTCCTCTACAGCTTTCTGCCATGTGCTGAGCCACGAGATTTATTTCCCAGATATTTTCTTCTGTGAGGTCTTTAGCTTAGGATGAAATATATTTCACTTCCTTGGAATGTGGTCAGCTAAGGCCACACCTCCCTTCTTGCATCATAATATGCAAAGAGAAGCTTCTCTTTAAAATCTAGAAACAAATTTTATTTACTGTTTAAGTGTCTTCACCTCACGTGACTTCACCAAAACACCTGTCCCGGCTTCTGGCTTTCTCTTGAATTACATTTCTGTCAGCAATTACATGTGTAATGTTTTATCTTGCTAAGTTTTGTGTCTCATTAAAACAGTTCATGAATCATTTTTTATGGTTTCCATGTAGGTTACAGAATGAGCTCATTTGCATACAGATTCAAGTCCCTGCCAAATTTAGGAGACCACCTTTAAAATGTATCTATTTTCTTGCTAAGACCCTCTTTCTAAGATCACCTCCATCTCCACCTCCTTTTTTTTTTTCCTAATAACTTCTTTCCATTGCCAAAACCAACAGCTGACATTTTCCTCAGGGCCACTTTCACAAGTCAAAGATTTTTATTACCGTAAAATCTACTGCCTGAAGAGCAGCAAACTAGAAAGCCACATTAGGGTTTGTGTTGTGGACAGTGGGCTGAGCTCATTCATGAGCTGGGTAACTCACTCCCCAGGCTCCATCTTGCTTCAGCAGAATCCCAGATTACTATGGCAATGGAATATCTTCTGACCAGTTGCTAACTCTGAAAATGGTAAGTTTACAAATGCCAAGGGTCTGCTCCAGTATTTCCGAAACTGGTTTCCAAGGAGCATTAGAGTTCAAGTTGCTAATGCGTGTTTTGCAAAATAAAACGGTTTTGTGGTCAAATAAGTCTGGGAAACCCTTCATATTCTATCTTTCTCTTGGATAATTCATAAAGTACATTAACATATTACAGATTCCTAACCCTTTTTAACCATAGAAACCTTTCACAAAGAACCTATTAACAACTCACAGATTACTAATGTTCTAAGGAATATTGTTTGGGAAAGATTGATCCACATGGTTTCTATGAAGGTTATTTCCTGGATTTATGAGATCAGAGGACATGAACAGTTTTTTTTAGTTCTTGATATATGTGTCTCCGAATGAATATATTTACTTATTATTGTTTTCCTGTGACTGACAAGCTTTGCCTTGATTATCAATGTGTTCACACTGTGTTACTGATTCAGAGATGAACATCCGTATGTTCTTAGTTGAATAGTTTAACACAGTACTTCTCAAAGTGTAGTCCCTGGACCAGAAGCTTCAGCATCAACTGAGAACTTATTAGAAATGCAAATTTTCAGGTCCCACACTTACTTACTTAGAAACTCTCGGGGAGGTCAAGCAATCTGTGTTTTAACAAGCCTTCCAGTTAATTCGGACACACACTGAAGTTTGAGAACCATCAGTTTAACACAGTTTAAGACATCTGCTTTCAGCTCAGAAGGGGTAACAGGGACTAGATTTATCCTCCTAACTGAAACAACTGAAAAACTGGACAAAATGTATGAAACAATGGTTCTCAGATGTGGGACATCAGGCAGCTCAGGATGGTCATCCTTGAGAAATGGACAACAAATGAAATGATCCCTATCACTGCTCCAGCTTAAAGAGAGTTTCCAGGTAAAAGTCACAGAAAGAAGATCCAGAGAGCTGCAGAGGGCTCCCCTCAAGTCCTTTGCTGATTGCTGATCAGAGCTTGAGTGTGAGGAAACTACCTGAGGGAAAGATCTGCCCAAATGGAGCAGAGGAAACAATCCCTACAGCTCACACAGGACTGGGGATAGGTTGTGCTCCCACCATCTGGAGGAAGAACCTTCTAATTCACAGAGTACTGGTAGAATACCCAGAGAATATTGCCTCAGTAGTGGGGCAAAGTTGGCTCTCAACTAAAGGCTGTTCTGGTCCTGACTAATAAAACTTAAAAGTCTTGAAAGGATCAAACTATTTCCAAATAACATAACTGTGTCCCAGAACAACACTCTAGAATATTGATCAGAGAACTTAACAATGACTGGTATATAATACAATCCATAATGAAGAGAAAAAAATCATTAATAGAAACAGATCCAGGGGTGCCTGGGGGGCTCAGTTGGTTAAGCATCCAACTCTTGATTTCAGCTCAGGTCATGATCTCAGGGTTGTGAGATCGAGCCCCATGTCAGCTCCACGCTGGCATGGAGCCTGCTTAAGATTCTCTCTCTCCCTCTGCCTCTCCCCAACCTGCCTGTCTCTGAAAAAAGAAGAAGACGAAGATCCATAAATGACATAGACAATAAAATCAGTAAATAAGGACATTAAAACAGTAATAACTATATTCCGTAGGTTAATATGATAATAAAGTAGAGAAATGCTTGAGTATGTTAAGACATGGAAAATATTAAAAAGGCTCAAATTTAACTTTGCAAGATAAAAGATACAATGCCTAAGATGAAAACTGCAATGTATTAGACTCAACAGAATAAAAAATTAAATAACTTAAAGACACAGCAACAGAAATTATCCAAAATGAAACTCAGAGAAAAAAAGACTGAAGAAAAAATGAGTAGAGCATTCATGAACTGTGGAACAACTTCACATGACCTGATACATGTGCTTAGAGCTCCTGAAAGAGAGGGACAGAGAGAATATTTGAAAAAATAATGACCAGACATTTTCCAAATTTCATGAAGACCAATCTACAAATCCAAGAAATTCAGCAAAGTCTAAGAGCAAGAAATATGAAAATAATACCAAGGCATATCATAATTGAACTGCTTAAAATCAGTGATAACGAGATCATTTTAAAAGCTGTCAGGGAAAAGTGCCAAGAATATGTGGGGGAGGTTTGGGGTGGGGGGTGGACACAGAGGTAAGAATAGCAGCATATTTCTTATGGGAAACAATGTAAGTTGCAGGACAGTGGAGCAATACTGAAAAATTCCTTTCAAAATGAAGGTTAAGTAAAGTTTCTGTCAGGAATATAAAAGGTAAAAGAATTCATCACAACAACAGACTGAACCAAAATCAATTTTTAAAAGAAGTCCTTCAGGCAGAAGGAAAATGATATTAGAAAGAAATCTGGAGGTACTAAGGAATGAAGAAAACTGGAAATAGTACAAAGATAAGTAAATATAAAATACTCCACCTCCCACCTTGGCCTTTTTAAAAAAAATATGCTTAAAAAGATAACTGTTTAACAGAAAAAAAATGCAACATATACAAGGTACTGTAGGGTTTATAATGTAGAAATCAAATGTCAAATGTATGACAATAATAGCACAAAAGCCTGGAGGTAGGAAAATGAAGTATGCTATTGTAAGGTTTTCATACTCTATGTGAAGTGGTATATTATCACTGAAAGTTGACTGTAATAGATTAAGGATGTACACTATAAACCCTAAAGCAAACACTAACACAAAATAAAATAGTTATAGCTAACAAGTCACCAAAGGAAATAAAATGGAATAATAAAAATATATAACCCAAAAGAGAGCAAAAAAATAAAAAATAAAAAAAAGAGAACAAATAACAGGTGGGGCAAAAAAAAAACAAATTGCAAGATGATGGATTTAAAACCAACCATATCAGTAAATACCTGGACATGCAAACAAGATTTTTTTTTTATTTTTGCATATAGTCTTAGGCAAATCAATAAGTTTTATCTCCTATCAGCATTAAATTTCTCTCAAAAAGTTGTGCAGTGAAAGATTAGAAAGTTGAACTAATCGTGGTTGTAACAAACAGCAAAATGATCTTGGCAGTGATTCCTTTTTGAACTTAAGCATATCACAAAGAGATGTCTAACAAGTTTAGCCAAGAGACACTGTGCTGAAGGCACTTTTCATTTCTTGCTTCACAGAGATTTACGTAACTCAGATTGCTATAGGGTAACAATCCAGGCGTGGAGGGCTCAAAAGGGATTTCTTCCTCACAAGGCTGGGCCTGAGGAAAGCTATTAAAAGGACTTTCTTTTGTTCCCCTGAGACTCAAGGAAACTCTGCAGGCCTTTTGAGCCAACTCTCTTGTTTGGTCACTGGTATCTGCTGCCCTCGGCCTCCTCTGTGTCATTCTTCCCTCGCTCTGATTATACCTGCTGCTTTTCAGTTCCTGTTTCCCTCCAGGCTGTCCAAGGAAGTGTCTCCTTCCCAGAACACTTTTTCATCCGCCAAACCGATTCACGTCGTTCATCCTTTTTTTTTTAAAAGATTTTATTTATTTGACAGAGAGATAGAAAGTACAGATAGGCAGAGCAGCAGGCAGAGGGAGAGGGAGAAGCAGGCTCCCCGCGGAGCAGGGAGCCTGGCGCGGGGCTCAATCCCAGGACCCTGGGATCATGACCTGAGCCGAAGGCAGCCGCTTAAGCGGCTGAGCCACCCAGGTGCCCCCACTTTGTTCATTCTTGCTCATCCTTTAGATCTTAATTCAAAAGCGCTTCACTGTTCACCTTACCCCCATCTCAGATTTTTTTTTTTTTTAAGATTTTATTTATTTATGAGAGAGAGAGAGTGAGTGAGGGAGAGAACACAAGCCAGGGGAGAGGCAAAGGGAGAAGAAGACTCCCCATTTAGCAGGGAGTCCAATGCGGGGCTTAATCCTGGGACCCTGGGATCATGACCTGAGCCAAAGGCAGATACTTAACTGACTGAGCCACCTAGGGGCCCCCCCATCCCAGCTTCTTATCACATTTTGAAATTATATATGGTGGAGTATGATTATTTGGATGGCAGAGATGGAAGAAAAAAATGATGAATATCTGTATTTTTCAGCTCATCAGATTAAAATAGTCCAGTCTTTTGTCCAGATTAAAATAGTCCCAGCCACCCCCTCCCCCCGACCTTTTAAGGAAACGTCTGAACTTTATTATGCAGGTTGGGGTAATCAGTGGAGGGAATACTTGAAAAACAGGTAAGCCTAGAGGAGGCAGGCTGGAGAAAAAAGTACTAGAGGTAATATAATAGTGGACTTGGGCAAAGAGAGTCAAGGCACGAAATGAGGGAAGGACAGCAGGGATGTGAGGGGGACTTGGGAGGAATTTTGGTGGGGACTGGATACTAGGCTGGCAGAAGGACACTAGGACATCATGGGACATGCGAGATACTGAGAGTGAGAGGAGAAGGACAACAGAATATCAAGATGTGTGTCTGTGGCTATGAACTGAATCCCCTTTGACCATCATTGAGAGGCACCATTAAGGATAGAAATTGCTTTTAGTGGAATTTTGGTTACCTCCATTTGTCTCCAGGAATAGGAAGGCCCAGAGAGGCTGGACCACACGGGGTGTATAGTGGCTAGTGTGCTTTGACTGCCAATGTCCATTCCCCCCTTTTGGTAAGGCATACCCGATTTCTTCTGAGCACCAACTCTCTTCCCCACTCTCAATCCACAGCCTTCTCTAGGTTCTACCTCCAAGTCTAAGGAGGAGCATATGACTTGGGCCTGGCCAATCAGAATACCGCATTCCCCTGGCCAGGATGGGTATAGGGAGTGTGCATGAGTTCTCTTTTGAACTAGTGAGAGTCATGCCCAGGGTATTTGCCGGAAGAAGAGAAACAGTTCTTTTACTACTGGATTTGAACATGGGAATGAAACTGAGCCATAGATGAACTGGCTGAAGTAAGGAGACACCAGGTCCTGGTAACATTGTTGGAGCCCCTTCACCACCCCATGCCTCAACTAGCCCTCAGTTTTTAACTGCATGAACCCATAGATACCTCCCCATTTTCTTTTTTTGCTTATGGCAGTATGAGTTGAGTTTTTGGCCACTTGGAACTGAAAAAGTTCTAAATTATACAGCATTCAACTTATATATCCGTGTTACATTTTATTAAGGCCTGTCTCCATGACTATACCTCATAAGGGCAGGGTCTGGGCCTTTTTTGTTCTCTACTGTATCCCTACCACCTTGTATGCTGTCTGTAACATTTGTTGGGTAAATGATTAAGTGCATCTTTGTGACTGGTTATTGTCTGTTTCCCTGCTGGATTTAAGCTCTCTAAGGGCCAGGATATAATATATTTTTTTTTCTTTGTTATATATTTATATAATTATATATATATAAAATCTTATATATATCCTTATATATATATATAGAAAATCTTTTTATATATTTACACAAAAATTTATAAAATTTATATATGCTTTTAGATAAAGTTATTTATATATAAGATATAAAAATATAAAATGTAAATAAAATATATAAAATTATTTATATTTATAAATATAAAAATCTTATATATTTATAATTATATATAATTTTTCTTTTTTTCTCACTTGTCTTGAGCTTTCAGACTAATGCACAAGGCTTGGCATATATAAGGTGCTCCACGAATGTTGGCAGAATGAATGAACAAGTACAGGAAAAAGATATAAATTCAAACCAGAGCAAGGGATTACAGTGCCCATCGTGAAAAGGCCAAGTAACTCAGTCTTTGTAAGTTGATTTCCCAGACACATATATTTAATGCCTATGAAGTGAAACCTTGGTGTTTATGACAGATTTCAAAAACTGGGAATGAATCAGGCAATCATCACTACCTTACTTACCTCTCCACTCTTCTACATTATCAGAAGGGATGACAACTTCTACTTCATGCATGCTTCTCTGACCTGAGTAGGCCTAAGCCTGTGTAGAAGACTTAAAAAAGAATAGCGGTTAACATATCATTATCATATAGTTTATGCATTTGCAATATCTAGAGAAAAACAAGTGGAACTCTGTAGCAGTTACGGTATCAAAAGGTAAGGCAAAAGTTCAAGTTACACAAGCGATATTTCTAGATTATTTTAAATTGTCACTTATAAACGACAAAGAAATGAATATCCGGTGAAGACCCTAAAAGGTCCACGAGTGATTCCAATCCCCACTCACGGAGTCATGCAAACACTGAGTCTATTCCGAGACCAGGAAGAAAAGTTTCCATCATTTCCTCTCCCTGTTTAAGTATTGTATATGATTCAACAAAGTAAACAGTTTTCTGGAAAAGACGGATGGTGTGAGTTCCCTAAACCGTCTTTAGTAGTGGGGAGAAAAGGCTGTGATTCCAGGAAAATGTGGTTTTGCCCGGGCCATCTTTTTTGTCAGGACAATGCTGGTGAGTGGAAGCATTCCTCTTCTCCTGCAAGACCACACCCAAGCCAAACCAGAGCCTCAGAAACAAAGAACAAACGGAGAGCAAAACAGGGCTTTCCTTTGCTAGTTTCTGATAGTCTTCGAGCATGGGTTCCTTCTCCCCCGCCCCTCCTTAGGTGAAATGACCCATTAAGTTAATGCAGAGGAATCTCAGATTTCTTAGGTTGATTTTATCAATTAATGCATGATGTTTTTGGAAATTGTGGGCGTTGACTCGCATTATAATGAGCCCTAGAGAATATAAAAAATTTCAAAACCGTAATTTTCGTTGTAATGAACTCATGGTTAGAAAACAGGTCTGAAAGAAACAATTAGCATTCACTTTGTGGTGAATTAACAAGAAAGACTGGACTAGAAAGAGGGAAATGTTTCCTCCTTTATGTGAAAGTCTGGAGCGAGAATTTGAGAATTTGTACAACATAGGAAGAAGTGAGTGCTTCTTTGACATCAGGACAAAAGAAATGTGTGCCTTTCACCTACCATCCAGCTTGTCTCTCCCTTCTACAGGAAACAATTATGAAACTATAAGGTGACTCATTTTTTTTAGAGAGAGACATGAAAAAGCATTTGCTGTTCAACAGGAAGAGTGCATTGTGATCAGATCAATAGCACACTGATGTTGTGGGTATTCTGCTATGATATTTATATATCTGCACTGTGGAATCTTTCTTGATAATGCTGTTTATTATAATAGGATTTCATTTGTGCTATTAAAGTGATGAGGTGTCAATCATTTAAATCTTACTTATATCTTAAATATGTATGTCCTAATGTATACCCTTAATAGCTAGTATACCATGAGCACATAGCATTTGTTTGTACCAGATAGGTCATAGGTGCTCATCAAGTGTTGACAGAAAATGGCAAAATGTTGATTTGTTTTAGCAAGCATTTATTTTAAAGTTTCTCTAAATTCTTATGTGGAATTTTTGGTAAGAGTAACCTTGTGACTTAATGTGTTTAGACTGTCCCAATGATATACATAGAGATCCCACAGATGTCTAGAGCTCATTTCATAGCCTTCTTAATATTACACTTAAGCACTCCTTAATTTACATTATCATTTTAATAGCCTTGGATGCCAAAATTAGTTCATGGTTTTTCCCATGCTTCATACATAGGGAAGATTGTCTCTTTAGGTGTCACACTCTCAAAGCAAGTTTTGTAAAGTAAAGAGGAAAAAAATTTGACCAAGTTTTTTTTTTATTTTTTCTCGATACTTTAAAATGTGAATCCATGTGATAAATATAGGGGGAATTAGAATAGTTCATTATTCAATTATCAGTTCTTTCTTACTAAAATGAATCTTTGAGATGTATTTTTTAGAAAGTCTGGATAGTGATAGAACTTTTCTCTTAAGCTTACAGTGGCTCTCGAAGTTTGCTGTCCCTGATTTTAACCATGCAGATTAAAGGCTTGAGGAGGTTGAGATATGTGGCAGATTGTGTTTTCCAAAGATGGTCACCACAATATATCCCACCCCTTACAACATGATGTTGATACTGCTCCTACCAAGAGGTGGCATCTGTCTTTCCTCCCCTTGAATCTGATGGGCCTGTGACTATGGTAGAAGAGACCTTATGTGATTTCTGAAGCTTAGGCATAAAAATCAAGATAGTTCCTGCCTGGTGCTTTTGGGTCACTTGATCTTGGAACCCAATCACCATGTGTGAAGAAGCCCAGGCCACAGACCGAGGCTGTGTGTGGGGGTTCAGATTACAACTTTGACTGACATTCCTGCCAATAGCCAAAATTCATGGGCTATATGAATAAAGAAACTTTCAAGATGGGGGCGCCTGGGTGGCTCAGCTGGTTGGGCGACTGCCTTCGGCTCAGGTCATGATCCTGCGGTCCTAGGATTGAGTCCCACTTCGAGCTCCCTCTGCCCAGGCCGCTTCCCTGCTCATCCTCTCTCTCTCTCAAATAAATAAATGAATGAAACACAGATTTCTGTCAAGGTTTAAAAAAAAAAAAAAAAGAAACCTTCAAGATGACTTCAGTACCAAAAACTGTTAGACTGCATAAGAAAAAATACTCCAAGAGAGAATAACCCACCCACCCCCAGCCAAGTAAACCTTCAGACTTGTGAGTGTCAATAATAATAAAATGATTGTTGTTGTTTTAAGGGACTACACATTATGCAACAATAGATAACTAGAACAAGATAGAATGAGGTTCTTTTCAGTTCGCCAAGTGGTCTTTCGTGGTGAAAAGAGAATTTACGGCATTCTCTCTTTTCTGGGAGGTTTCCTTCTGAAGACATAGCATCAGACAATGGAAAGGACTGCCAATCGTGTCGCCATCTGTGATCATCTTATCTTTCGGTGCAGTCAAGACTACTGGAAAACTACAAAAGCCTGACAAAATTAGAGGGGTATTTTTAAAAAACTAGCAAATAGAAAAAGCCAATTACAAACAGTATGAAGAAACTGGTTTGGGTTTTTTGTTTGTTTTTGTTTTTTGGTTTTTGGTTTTTTTCTTGGTACATAATTGAACTCATTGAGGGCATAGATTTTGTCTGTGTTATTGTTGTTATTGTTGTTTTTTTCTCATGCTGTACCCTTAAAGCCTAGAATAATGCCAAGCAGGGAGGCTCACTAAAATTATGTTGAATGAATGAATGTAAACACATTGGACAGAGTGAGCACCAAAATTTATTTCTGGCAGATAGAATTATGTATGGTTTTCTTGTTTTTCCTAAATTCTCTACCATGATCATGGATTACTTATATAATGACTTGTAAAAGGTCATGGCATTCTATTTAGAATAATAAAAGCTTTCAAATACACATAAACATATGTTCAAATCTTTTTATAAGCAATATATCTTCTTGGGAAAAAAGAGGCATTATAATAAGTCTCAAGAGAAGGCTTTGTGTTGTATAGGCAGGGGCAGTAATAAGTACAGATTTTCTTAGTTATTGTATGGATTCTCTACAGGTATCATAGAAACACAGATTTCTGTCAAGGTTTGAATTAATTAGTTCCCGTCTTCTTGTAATCTCTTTATTTAGCTCAGCTGGGATTCATTTCATCTGCCAATTTAAAACCATAGGATTATCACCTTATGCCAAAAAAGGCCCTGAGAGAGAGTCTCTCTTGCCACTACAATTGTTCAGATTTAGGACAGAAAAGAGATTTCAGTTTCTGTGCCAGCTCGGATTGACTGTTCTGGAGAGGACCCAGCATGCCCTGTGGAGAAGGATCCCCAGGTAACAATAATGCCTAGTCGATGAGCAATGTCGGCCATGGATCAGGTGTGGGGGGGGCGGTGTGAGGGCCTGCGAATGCACGACTTGGTCAGTGACTATCTTAATCTGTCCTGTGTCAGGCCCTACTTGTTTACAAACTCTTGATCTTAATTAGCTTCTCATGGTCAGTTGAAAATGTGATAGGTTGAATAACCCCAAAAGATGTCCACATTCTCGTCCCTGGAATTGGGATAACAGTCCATTTTGACTAAGTTGAGAGAGAAAACGATCACTGATTGCAACGTAATTGGCAGTCTAGTGAGACCTCTCTTTCCGTAATTTGTTGCTTTGGGAATACATTGTGTCCTACAGTCAAGGGGAATTAGGGAGCAGTCGGAATACATTACCGGTCAGCTAACCTTAAAATAGGGAGATTACTCTGGGTTATCCAGGTGGACCTATTTTAATCATAGGGTCTTCAAAAGTGGGAGAGAGAGGCGGAAGCATCACGGTCAAGGGGAGAGGTGACTGTGGAAAGAGAACCAGAGAGCTGGTCACACGAAGGACTCTGCTTCACATTGCTGACTTTGAAGATGGAGCAGGGAGTTGGGAGTGAAGGACAGCAGACTCTAGAGGCTGGAAAAGGCAAGTAAAGCGTTCTCTTCTTGAGCTCCCGGAGAGCAGTGCATTCTGCCAGCACCTTAATCTTAGCCCATTGGGATCCATGTCCTATTTCTAACCGTAGGGAGGAAAAATAATATTCCCTCTACGTTCCTGAGTTCATAGCTGAGCCTCTGTATACTAAAAGATAGATTAACAAGAGAGAAAAAACCAGAAGTTTATTAACATGCATACCTCATGTATATAGGCCAGATGCCCAGGTGAGTAACTCAAAGAGATAGCTTTAATTTGGGATTTAATACCATCTTAATAGGGAAAGGAAGGGGGGATGTATACCTCTTAGGGGAGGGTAAATGATTTTTGTGAAAGATAAATGGGCCTTTAGAAAGCTAAAATGGTAGGTGTGATAGTTTGTGACAAAGTCTGGCCGGGGATGGTGTTGACCTCTAGTCTCCTCTACACTCCTCTACACAACCAAGATAAGAATTGGTCTTCCCTGGTTAATGAAACTCCAGGGAAGGGGATTTGTAACAATTGAGTTCCTTTTGGAGGAAGGGGAGATAAGGGGAGTTCAGAGAGAGCCTCTTCCTACATCTGCTCTTTTTCAAGTGCCTACAGCTCAAAATAACCAATATGCCAAAGCCGCACATTTTGTGGAGGTCTACTACCGTATGTTTCATAACACACCGAACTGTAAGATAATAAATTAGTGTTAAGTTAGTGGTAATTTGTTACAGCTGCAGTGGAAAAGTAATACAATATGGGTTATTCTGTATTTACTTATTTTTAAAGATTTATTCATCTGAGCGAGAGAAAGAGAAAGCATGAGTAGAGGGGAGAGGCAGAGGGAGAGGGAGAGGGAGAAGTAAACTCTCCGCTGAGCAGGGAGACCAATGCGGGGCTCCATCCTAAGAAGACGCTGAGATCATGACCTGAGTCAAAGGCAGATGCTTAACCATCTGAGCCACCCAGGCACCCCTCGGTTATTCTACCTTTAAAAAGGAAACTGCTATTCCACAATGCCCTCCCCAGATGCTGACCCATTAGTTTTCTGGCTATCACTTTAAAATTCATAGCCAGTTTTTTCTAACAAGTTGAGGATCCAGTCTCTCAACTTACCATGTTATATTGTGTGAGAAGCAAGCAGGTTTTATCATTGCTGATAAATGCTCTAATTTCCCTTTCTCTCAAATAATTTTTGTCTATCCAGCAAGGCCACATTCATCGAACAATTAGAGAACAATACAAAATGAAGAATTCAAAGTTGGATTGCTGTAAGGAAGGGGAGAGATTAATATTAGTTAGAATTATTGACTACAGCTTTGAGGAAAAACTATAATCACTGAATTTTGGATTTTAAAAAAGTTACTACTTATTGGGGCACCTGGCTGGCTCAGTTGGTAGAGCATGCGACTCTTGATCTTGGGGTCATGAGTTCGAGCCCTACGTTGGGGTAGAGATTACTTAAAAATCTTTAAAAAAAAAAAAAAAGTTACCACTTATTAAGAACTGATTGCTTCATATACATTATCTTGTTTAATCTTTAGAACAACTTTCAAAGGGAAGGATTATAGTTTCTATTTTTACCAATGAGGGTATCACGGCTCAGTCCAGGAATTAACTGCTTCAAGTTCAAGTAGAACTGTAGAGGTTCCCTTGATGGATCAGATAAGATTTTCCTTTGTTATAAGATTTGTCGTGTGGCCTGCTATTCTCTCAGAGCCTTAGTTTAAGGACAGCATATACCTTTTAGAAGAGTTACATGCAGATCCTCTTCCCTCCAGCTGTAGAGACAAGCAAGTGATTTACTTTACTCTCAAGAACTATGATTGGCTTTAAGAAGCAATAGCCCTGCCCTAATATTTAATTATAGCTGAAGTAATGTCCACAGCAGTGTTTCTAAAATTGTGTCGCATTTTAGAATCACATGGGGAACTTTTAAAAATCCCAATGTCCAGGCCACAGTGCACACCAATTAAATCCTAAACGCTTGGAGTGGATTTGGAGTGGATTTAGACAACAGTAATTTTTTAAAACTTCCAAGGTGATTCCAAGTTTAAGAACTCTTGATCCACAACCCAGACCCTCATTTGGGGTGGTTTTATCTCCGGCATTAACTGGTTTATAGTATATAACAGTTACGTGAGCACACAATTTTTTAAATCAATATTTTGACGGATCACCATAACCTTACTTCCTCAAAGTTAGAAGTCTAATGAGATTCAGGTTGTCTTAAGCCATGATTCATTTTAGCAAGTTTTGGATTTCTGAGTGTATTGATGAAATTTCCTTTTTTCTTAATTCTTATATATTTTTTCTATTCACAATTCTTCTAAAGCCTTCATTCTGTAACTTCTCTATTTATATCACTATATATGTTTAGAGAATGTCTTTCTAGCCTTTTTACTACTAAGGTGGTCATACTGTATTGACTTAAGACAAAAACTCAGAAGCAGGAAAACCTTTTCAAATATAATGTAAATAAAGGAAATCCAAACAAAGACACACTACCAGTGTCTTGTGATGTGGGGTAGAAAAGTCCTGTCCCAATGGGGTCAGGCAGGAAATCTAAATAAATGAAATGCACTCGTGTTTTTAAAGAGAATGGGAGGGAGGGAGGGGCAGAACAGAGGGAATACAGGGTTCCCATTGTTGCCAGATCTTCTTCTTTTTTTTTTTTTTTAAGCAAAGCCAAAATCATGTCTTTTATTAAGTGTCTATATACTTCTTAATGTTTGCTCAATTTTAAAATACTGTGTCATTCAAACAAAACATGGATGTGATTGATACTCAGCCATACTGGTCTCCACTATGTTTCAAGCAGAGACAATGGTGGATTTATAGGGGCAAGTGTCCTTGGGATCTAGCCTTGATGAGAATGATAGCAACCCCCAGAGATAAAATCATTGGCCATTGATTGGACATTAGTCATGTTAGTCATTATTGGACATTAGTGATAAAAATGATCACAAGATTGAACAATTCTGTATTAGTTAATAGCATTGTCTGGAATACTGTTTTTTGTATGCTCTGCATAGCTAATATATATTATTTAATGACCATATCTATCCATAAAGAATTAAGACTAATCCATGGCTATGGAAGAAATCATGGAATGGTGGTAAGAGTGACTTTTGAGATAGAAAAAGCATTGAAGGACAGGGTGTAAGGTGAGGAACGAGAGGAGAACCCAGGAACATTGCATTCATATCTCTTTGAGGGGAAACTGGTGGAATTATTTGCTTAAGAGGTTTTGATGAAGATAGAAGAATTTTAGAAATCCATTTTTATACTTTCATCTCTTGCTTTATTCTAGTCATTATCTATCAAAAGCAGAGATTCCTTTTTTCTTTGTTGCTTATTATTTGCAAAGCATTTATAGACCAAAGTCACTGTTGCTGACCTTCTTCCCCTACCTCCTTTCAGCTTTCATTTCCTTTTGTGTTAGATGCTTTGAATTACATACAGTAATAGAGGCTGGCTACAGTTGACTAGTTCTGAAGAGTGTTAAGATGAGTCACCTGCAATCCACAGTGGCTGGAAGCATAAAGAATCTCTTAATTTGCTTAGCCTCTGACTTGCCAATATGCCATTTCCTGATAAACTTGCTACTATCCTTTCAGCTCCACCCTCTGTTCAGTTTCCTGACGATTGTTAATGGAAAACTCTTTTAATTCCCTACAATAAAATTAATAATCAAAAAGGCCTGTTTATGTTAGCCCCTTTTGTTATAAACATAGCAGCTACCAAAGGTGAAAAGGAAGTGGTGGTGGTAATTCTGTATTTTTTAACATCAGAGAATTTGATAGCTGGCAGGGATTAAAGCCCACCTGGGCATGCCCTTGTTTTTACAATGTGGGTTAGTGACCTGGCCAAGGTCACACAGCTGGCCAAAGGAGGCACTAGCCCCATGCCACATGTTTTGACTTTGACTTCACTATAAAGCTGCTCACAATTTCCAAAGCATTCCCATATTTGGTCCCTTTAACAGCACCATGCAATAGGCAGGGGGTAGGAATTACCATCGCATTTTACAAACGATTAAACTGGGTCTCCAAAGTATAGAAATATATCCAAGGTCAAATAACTAGAAGCCAGAGTTCTCCATCCTATTCAGGACCTTTTGGGGGTTGAAATTGCCCGAGCTAGTTCCATTTCTTGAAACGCCCACCACCTTTAAAAATGCCCAAACAAAATCATGTTTATTGTAAAGGTTTACATTTGAGAAATCATTTCTTCTAATGTAACGCCCCACCTCCAAAGACGACTATAAGTATAAGTTCTCCTGGGGATAATATGTAAAGTCTATATTTCAGATTTTAGTGAATATGAGGGCCAGGCTAATTTGTCCTTTTGGATGATCCCTGACCTTGGTGGAGGAAGGAAAGGGAGAGAGTCATAGAGAGGTGGTGAGCCCATAACACCTGCCCCAAATAAAACACTCAAACTTTGAGTTTCTTAGGCAACCCCATAATTTCTATGTAGAAAGGGCAGCAATTGCTAGACTATCTGGCTTAAAGCAGCATTGGCATACTACTTTGAGACTAAGAACATTTATCAAAGAATGAAGATGTGAGTAGGGGTAGGAACTGGCAGATAATACTGGTTGTGGATGGAGGGGGTCAGGTGGGAAAGAATGGCCAAATTATCCTTGGCTTTCTTACCTGTTTTGATTTGGTATAGAATGGACCATTAGCAGACTTCCTTCACAGAGAAGTGAATAAAATCTCAGTCTAGACCCTCCCTCTCTTTTTGCCTCATTTTGAACAAAGAGGGTTCTGTCCTTTTATTACTGATTGTGGCCTTAAATAAAGAATTCTTTAGATTCCCTCCTGCTCACCACCTCTGGCTCTTTCCAGACCAAATTCAAGAACCAAGGACCATAGTGAAAACTGAAATAGAACTATGAAAAGAATCTGTCTCACTGTAAAGACACTTACAGTTTTAAAGACCTTTTCACATTTGGTCCTTTTAAAGCAACCATGCCACAGGCAGGGTAGAAATCATTACCCTATTTTACAAATGATTAAACTGAATCTCGGAAGATCTAGAAATATATACAATGTTATATAACTGTGCAGTTTCCACAGTTCCATTTCAATTCTACGGATAAAGACACTTTGCTAAGGACTTAGAACTCGGGGAAAGCTCATGTCTGATTTTAAAATACAGGATATTTTTGTCTTGTTTATCACAGTATACCCAAAAACGTCAAGAGTTTTGTGTGTTTGTGCTTTAGTGTTTACGAAATCCTGCAGCTATTTTTAAACAATTCGGTATTTATTTTGGACTCGAATCCAGATTTCATTCACACCTGCAGTTTCCCAGTGGTCAACCACTTCTATGTTGTTAGCTGTTTATCGTGACCATGATCCGTTTAGGAGCGGCTTGAGGGGGACAACTCAGTAATTACTGGGGTTTTTGCTTTTCAGCATTTGATAGCTGGCTTTTCAGGAACACTTAAGCAGATAGTGCTTGTGACTGGTGAACACTGCCCTGAAATTAGTCTTTCTAAAGTCATGGGAAGCTGTTCTTGTTGGACATGAAACCACTCCTCTAAGCACTAGAATGTATAATTTAAGGCTCTGACTACTACTTTTTATTTTTCCCAAGGTACTTTCACATACGTGATACCTCTATACGGTCTGTGAGCGGGAAGATGATGTGTCATTCTTTCAGTTTTCACAGTAGGACAGAGAAAGGCTAAATTCGCCATGTTGTGTAGGTAATGAGTGGCCGGCCGTGAGCCCTAACTCCCAGTTTGCCTTTTGACCATGCTCTCTCCGTGCTGATGTAACAAGGGAGCCGTGACTGTGGCCAAACCAGCTGGCATTTTAATACTTGAGGAAAATAACCGTTTGTATCCCCTCCTTCTGTGCCAGCTACCAGGTCCTTTCTGTCTTGGGCCACACGAAATGATCCCTGGATCTTAGATCATAGGAGCCCCTTTTTGATGTGAGAAACTGGCTACTCTTGTCAACATCCTCATTATCTGTAATATATATTCTGCCACTTGGTTTATATTCAGTGTAGCTCTCTAGTGTGCCATTTCATCTTTTCTTTTTTTTAAGATTTTATTTATTTATTTGAGAGAGAGCGAGCGAGAGAGAAGGAGCAGCAGCAGCACTGGGAGGCCAGAGGGAGAAGCAGACTCCCCGCGGAGCAGGGAGCCCCACGCTGGGCTGGATCCTGGGACTCCACAATCATGACCTGAAGGCAGACGCTTAACCAACTGAGCCACCCAGGCGCCCCACATCTTTTTGTTGTTGTTGTTGCTTTGTCTTTAACCCTAGTCTTGCCAAAATAACAGGGTTTTTATAGGGAGGGACTGACAAACTTTTCCAGATGCATTCTTGACTTTAACTTCCTGTTTAATTCATTTTTTAATTTTTTAAAAAGATTTATTAGGGTGCGTGCACAAGGCGGGGTGGGGGGGCGCAGTCGGGGCGAAAGAATCTCAAGCCGACTCCCGCTGAGCTCGGAGCCCAACACAGGGCTCCTCCCAACCGTCAGATCATGACGAGAGTGGAAACCAAGAGTTAGGCGCTCAACAGACTGATCCACCCAGGTGACCCCTGTTTTATTTTTTTTCTTCAAGATATCTTGAGTTTGGCTTCACAAGATGTGTATTAAAAGAGTTCCCCCTCCTCTTATCAGTTAGTCATCTTTTCTTACTGAAAAGATAAACAGAAAGGACCACTGCCAGATGCTGGTTTCTCCTTACCTGCCACACTTATAATTTTCTTCCTAGTGAAAGGATCTCCTTTTGTTTCAAATTACTGTCCAGATTCAAATGACCATCAGGGCCAGCTGCATAATGTATAGGGTCCAGTGCAAAGTGAAAATGTGGGTCCTTTTTTTTTTCAAAAAGGAGAGAAAGGGACCATTAAAAGTACTAAAATGTAAAGCTTTCTTTAAAGATATTTTGTTTCTAGGGGCACCTGGGTGGCTCAGTCATTAAGCGTCTGCCTTCAGCTCAGGTCATGATCCTGGGGTCCTGGGATCGAGCCCTGCATCAGGCTCCCTGCTTGGCAGGAAACCTGCTTCTCCCTGTCCTACTCCCCCTGCTTGTGTTCCCTCTCTAGCTGTCTCTCTGTCAAATAAATAAATAAATCTTTAAAATAAACAAATAAATTTCACTACATCTAGAATTGAGGATTCTTGGAACAATTTTTCTAAAAAAGTCATACAAATAAGTTTTGTGTAAATCTGAATTTTGTTTTAAATGTAAATTTATACAATGGCATTTTAATTTTTCCTCTGGAATTTCCCATGATTTGGGGAGGAGGAAGTCATTCAAGAAACTGAAAGAGACTTTAAGATCTATATATTGTTAAATACTCAATTATACTATTGTGTTTCTCCAGTTATAAGAACAAAACAATTTAAAAATTGTTTCCCTTGTTAATATTGGGTTCAGCCAAAGGTTCATAGGAAAATAGTGGTCTTTTTCATTGACTGTGATCATCTTTAAATTATTTCCATTTTTAAGCCTGTAGATACTTGCTTGACAATATTACAGCAGTTTCTAAAATCTGTGAATAATTACAATAATTCCCTGATAGGCTTTATTTCCATGTCCAAGTATACACTTCTGTTTTGTAATAACTTACCAGGTTTACTGCCTGAGTACCGGCAGCTATGATCGCATCAGTCCAGCCAGAGGGAGAGTTAATATTTGTGCAGATAGGGTAGAGACAGACCCTGGGGACAGATGAGCGAGCTGGCCTTCCACCCAAGCCCCTTCTCTCTCCTGCGGCTCCTGCCGCCATTGCCCGTGTGGACCCAGCTCCCAGCCCCGCCGCCCCTCAGGCCCTGCACCCCGGACTGGCTGACGCAGCTGTGCTCATGGACCTGAGCCCTCGCGGACCTGAGCCCTCGCGCGTGCGCACCACAACCGCTTGCACACGTGGCTGCCCGCTTTCTCTGCTCGTGCTCCACTGGCTCGTTAGACTTTGCTTTGAAACCCACGTTCAAGAATAAAACGGTCCAAGTTTTAAGACGGCAGGCAGAACAGTGAGCCAAGTGTGGCTCTGTGCGAAGGTGCAGATTACGTGCCCATGAAGCCGGCCTTGACAAGTGGGCCTTTCTGAGCAATTTCGCCAGCCCCCAAATCAGAGATGAGTTAACAAAGAACACCTCCGTCTCCACCGCCCAGCCTGGCTTTGTGACACTGTCTAACCTCAACCCCACCCGCTCTCTTCAGACCTGCCCCAACAAGGTTTATGACCACCTCTCCTTGCTGATCTAACACTACCTGGTTGCAGTGTATTGTCCCCCTTTATCAGTTAGTCTTGTGTATTGACTTTTGTCCCTCCTCCTTTCACTAACTCTTGTTTATTTCACTCCTCTGTCCTTCAGTCTTGATGCCTGGCACCACTTTGCAAATAGACTACGTACATGTGTGCCTTTGTCTCAGGCTCTGATTTCAAGAGAACCCAGATTCTAACTATTAATTAGTACAGTGCTTGGAGATGTTCTTTTACTTGGTGAATAATTAGACCCCTAACCGTGCTGGCAATCCCATGTCATTCAACAAATATTCATTGAGTGCTTGCTCTGTGCCAGGCACAGAATAATAGGAAACAAAACACAGGAATTCTTGCCTTTGTAGTGCTCACAGGAGAAATATTATGGAGAGAAATAAAGCAGGGGAGGAGGTGGATGTGGGAGGAGGTTTGCATTTTTTTTTTTTTTTAAGATTTATTTATTTTAGGAATGCCCGGGTGGCTCAGTCAGTTTGGTGTCTGCCTTTGGCTCAGGTCATGATCTCAGGGTCCTGGAATCGAGTTCCGCATCGGGCTCCTTGCTGAGCAGGGAGCCTGCTGCTCCCCCAGCTTGTGCTCTCTTACTCTGTCTCTCTGACAAATAAATAAAAACTTTTAAAAAACATTTTATTGGGGTGCCTGGGTGGCTCAGTCGTTAAGCGTCTGCCTTCTGCTCAGGTCGTGATCCCAGGGTCCTGGGATCGAGCCCTGCATCGGGCTCCCTGCACCGCGGGGAAGCCTGCTTCTCCCTCTCCTACTCCTCCTGCTTGTGTTCCCTCTCTCGCTATGTCTCTCTCTGTCAAATAAATAAATAAAATCTTTAAAAGAAATAAAAAATAAAAAAAATAAAAAACATTTTATTTTAGAGAGCACGAGAGCAGGAGGGGCAGAGGGTAAGGGAGAGAAAATCCTAAACAGATTCTGTGTTGAGCGTGAACCCGATACAGGGCTAGATCTCACAACCCTGAGATCAGGACCTGCGCTGAAACCAAGCTTTGGACACTTAACTGACAGCGGTACCCAGGCACCCCGAAGTTTGCAATTTTAAAGAAAATGTCAAGAATGGCCTCACTTGAATAGACTTGAAGGATGGGGAGAGCCATGGAGAAACCTGAGAGAAGAGGTTCTAATTAAAGACAAGGACAAATGGAAAAACCGTGACTGGTCTGGAAGTAACATGGAGCCAGCATGGCTGGAGGGCAGTGGTCATGGGCAGACTCCTAGCAGATGAGGTAGGGAAGCAAGGCCAGATCTAGTAGGACCATTAAGGGCACCATCTGGACTTGGTGTTTATGGGGGAAACACGAATTTTTCTGCAAAAGAGTGACTTGATCTGCTTTACCCTCAGGTACAACCAAGCTTTGCATGTGGAAAGCTATCCCAACTGGGGATACCATGAATGCAACCAGTTCTCCCAGTTCTTTCTCCTGGCTTTCAAACAATTTTAAGCAGAAATTTAAAACTTCTAATTTTTTTTATTTGGAAAGATACTCAAACTGTACTCCTAACATTGGTATGATACTCTTTGATTTCTTTATTAAAAGTGCTTTTTGAAACATAATTATTTTTATTCAGCAAGACATGTAAATTACGGATGCTGTTGCCTTTATTCAAAAGAGACCTTTTGTTTACTGGTAGAAATACTTTGTCAATTACTGCCTACATTCTTTGAAGACTAGCTTAAGATGTTGTATACATAATTATTCTCATTGTTGGAAAATGCATAGTTTCCACCCATTTGAATTTGCATTTTGATCTTGTTTCCTTTGTTTTGCAATAAAATACCACTTTGTTAGCCAAGTATGTAAGTGAAATTTAAACTGAACAGTTTTAGCTAAGAGGTAGGACATGAATATATCATTCAGTTTTATATGGAATCAATTATTCTCTGCCGTAATGAAGTCAGGATGGCATAAAATTAGTTTTCTGGCTCTTTAGTCTATAGTGTTTTTGTTCAAAGTTTTGAATATTATGTGAAGTAAAGCCATCAAATCCTTGAGAGGAGGCCTCTTTCCCAGAACTATAAACAAGTGTTGACAGAGCAGGGGACCAATATTTGTTCATACCCCAGAAGGCACGGTTCAACCTGTCTCACCTACTTCCCCCCTCCTCCCCCACTCTTCCCTAAGTTTCTGTTTCTCTTTTTATGCTTCTGAGCCTTTCTTCTATTCTGCTCCCTTCCTCCAAACCCTCTACCTGTAGAAGTCCACCAAATTGTTGGGAGGGGAACGGGGGTCTAGATTATAGGCTGGGCAAAGTGTTCCAGCCCCTCTTGTTCTTCCATCCAAAGCTCTGTCTCAATGCTAGTGACCTGTTCCCAGTGTCCAGGGAATGTTGCCACAAGAACAGAATGTTCTCTTCACTTGGCCCGATTAATGACCTGTGAAATCTGCAGTGCAAAATGCTTAGAAGGGGTATAAATGCTACTCACACACTTGAACAATTATACTTGAGTGTAGCAGTTGAGAATGTTTTCTCCTCTTAGGCTCACTACTGTCAGTTCCAGGAAGGCAGGGGGTCAGGGTCTTTGTGGTTGGCTCGTTTCCCTAGCAGTAAATGAAATGTCTAGAACCTAGTCAACACTTAAATATTTCTGCTACAAATGAGCACAGAGTTAACTGTATACAGAGCCTTGTAGTAGTTGGTTTATTAAAGACCTACCTGAAAGGAGCAACAGGTTTAGGAATTGATCTTCAGAAGTTGTTGAACCTGTTGGCTGATATCAGTCAAAAAGAACAAATCAGTATTAAATTTGCCCAAACTCAAATAATCCCTTCTGGCAATGGCCTGTAACATTCAGGTGGATCATACAGTATGGACTCTTGCCATGTGTTAGATCAAGTTTATTTTGTTATGTTAAGGAACATTTGGCAATTAACTCATCTTGGTGAGCTCATAGTGTTGAAGTCCTATTAAAAATAAAACATTTTTCTGAAGTTGTGGTATAGTACACATCTGTTCCTTTTTGCCCTAGAGCACCCATTCACCAGTCATCTTTAACGTCTTTAACTTAATTTGGTTAATGTGCTACCAATGGTGTTACCTTCTCGAAACAAAGAGGAAGCTCTGCCATCCAGAGCATCCCATTCCCTGGGCCATGGTTACTTGATTGGAGATCCTTTCCCTTTTGCTACAGAGTATAGTTAGGAAGATACTGTCTTCAGACATGTTGCCCTAGGAGGGAAGTCTGATAATAAGGAAACTAACATGGAGAGTGGAATTCAGAGAGAAATAGGGTCAAATTTGGGTCACGATAATAGATAATTTAAAACCTTGTTGAGTCTAAACCTAAAGACCTGTCTATCTCTGGACTTGACTGTAAAATGAGCTGAAAAATTCAATATTTAAGTTTATATTGGTTTTTAGATCTTTTATGACCCAAAAGAATTAAAACTAATAATACACATTTCCTTTTCTGTACACCCCTTGGCTTTTTTCCTTTGTGCTTGTTTTTAATCACTTCTATGTTAAAACCTACTTTAGCTTCATCCCATAGGTTTTATTTATTTATTTATTTTTTAAAAGATTTTATTTATTTATTTGACAGAGAGAGACACAGCGAGAGAGGGACACAAGCAGGGGGAGTGGGAGAGGGAGAAGCAGGCTCCCCACTGAGCAAGGAGCCCAATGTGGGACTCAATCCCAGGACCCCGGGATCATGACCTGAGCCGAAGGCAGTCGCTTAACCAGCTGAGCCACCCAGGCGCCCTCATCCCATAGGTTTTAATATATAATATTCTCCTGTTCAGTTTTAAAGTGTTCTCCCATTTCCATTTTGATTTCTTTTTTTAAAAAAATATTTTTATTTATTTGAGAGAGAGAGAGCACAAGCACGGGGAGCAGCAGAGGGAAAGGGAGAAGCAGGCTCCCTACAGAACAGGGAGTCTGACACAGGGCTTGATCTCAGAATCCTGGGATCATGACCTGAGCTGAAGACAAAAGTTTAACCAACTGAGCCACCCAGAGACCCTCCATTTTGACTTAATTCTTGATCCACAGACTCCTTACAATTATATTTTTTAATTTTCAAATGTAGGTGTTTTGGGAAGTTATATTTTTCTTAATATGTTCTAGTTTTAATGACATGTGAGTAGATAATGTATCATGCTGATTTTTTTTTTTTTTGGGTAGTATTGAGATTTGCTTTATGACTTAGTATAAAGTTGGATTTTATAAATATTTGTGTTTGGAAAATTGTGTTCAGGATTCATATACATGTTTCCATTAGATCAAGTTTCACCATTATTTTGTTTAAATCCTTAATATTCTTACTACTTCAGGTTTGCTCTATCTGTAAATTGCTGTAAGGGATGTTAAAATCATCTACTATGATTATGGATTTATAAATTTCTTATAATTGTGTCAATATTTTAGCATATATTTTAGCCATGTTAGCTAACTATATGCTCAGGATTATTCTATCTTTAGATAAATTGTCTTTGTCATGTCATATTTTTGTCTTAAAATCACATTAATATGATATTAATATAGCTGCACCAACTTTCTTCTGGTTAGTGTGTATCTGTTATATCTTTCCCAATTCTTTTTCTCTGAATTTTTCTATGTTCTTATGTTTAAATGTCTTTTGTCAACATATATTTTAAAACCATTATAAATTTTACCTATTCAGAGGTTAATCATGAAAAGAAAGATAATGCATAACTAAAAAGTTAAAAGAGGAGAAAAATGGAATCATAAAAACAGTTGATCCAAAAGAAGAAAAGAATTAAGGAACAAAGAGCAAACAGGATGAATAGAAAACAAACAGTATGAGATTTGAACCCAATGACACCAATAACTTTAATTATAATTCACATTCCCACTAAAAGATGAAGATTGTCAGAGTGGATTAAAAAAATCCCAACTGTGTTTTCTAGATTCTTTCTCCTTATCAAGTGAGATCACTAGAAAGCTCAGTTTAGACTATCTTACTCTAGTTTATAAAATACCTGCTTTTGTCCAAGCTATAATATTATGCTGTCTGCTTGTAGTGTTGGTTGATATAAGAAATGGCCATATAAGGAAATTTTCTGTATTATCTGTAGTCCCCTCATTAAAGACCTGACGTAATGTGTGGCTCAATGTTTCGTATAAGGTTTCATGCAATAAATCCCTCCTGGAGTTAGTGCTAGGAAAAAGTTTGGTTTCCTGACAAATGAAAAGCTTTCTCTTATTATATAAAATGACATTTTCCTTTCCTGTCTTGTATGCAAGAAGCTTAGGGGGAAATCTTGTGATTATTTTTAGTGATTGTCTTTGGTCCTGGTTTTTGCTAGAACTACTTCTTCCTCCCAGTTAACCATCACAAAATGATTGAGCACTAAGCCTATTTGGAGAATAAGGAAACAAAGAACACAAAGATTTTAAAAATGGTAAAGACAGACATATAAACAAATAATTACATTATAGTTAGGGAGTGCTGTGATAGAGGTATGTGCAAAGTATTATAGGGACGTAGATGGAAATGCTTAATTTTACCTGGAGTAGCAGAGCTAGAAAGGCTTCACAGAGGAGGTGACATCTGAAGTAGGATTTTAAGCACATATGAGATCTTATCAGAAGGAGAAAAACATACACTACACCAGTGATATCCAATAGAAACATAATGCAAGCCACATAGGAAATTTCACATTTTCTAGTAGCCACATTTTAAAAGTAAAAAGAAATTGATAAAATAAATTTTAATAATACATTTTAACCCAACCCAATATACCCACTATATTATTGTTTCCACTATACCATCTATATGATCAACATGTAATCATTTTTAATAAAACATTGTGATATTTGGCATTACCTTTTGGTGCAAAGTATTTAAAATCCAGTGTATATTTTATTTTTTAAAAGATTTTATTTATTTATTTGAGAGAGAGAGAATGAGAAAGACAGCACATGAGACGGGGGAGGGTCAGAGGGAGAAGCAGACTCCCTGCCGAGCAGGGAGCCCGATGCAGGACTTGATCCCAGGACTCCAGGATCATGACCTGAGCGGAAGGCAGTCGCTTAACCAACTGAGCCACCCAGGCGCCCCCAGTGTATGTTTTATATTTACAGCTTAACAGCCACATGTGGCTAGTGGCCACGATACTGAACAGTGCAGGATGAGAGCATTTTCTTTTTTCTTTTTTTTAAAAGATTTTATTTCTTTTTGCAAGAGAGAGAGCACATGCATACGAGGGGAGAAGGGCAGAGGGAGAAGCAGACTTCCTGCTGAGCAGGGAGCCCGATGTGGGGCTCGATCGCAGAACCCTGGGATCATGACCTGAACTGATGGCAGACGCTTAACAACTGAGCCACCCAGGCACCCCAGGACTAGAACATTTTCAAAGACAGAAAAGAAAAAGGATATCTGGGAAACTACAACTGAACCTGTATGGTTCAGCATGGTGTGTGCGGGGTGTGTGGTGTGTGTTTGGGGGTGGGGAGGAGTGGAAGAAAAAAGACCAGAAAGGTAGATCGGGGCAGGAATATAAAAAAATGTCTGATTTTTTATTACACTGGAACCACTGAAAGTTTTCAGCAAAAGAATGACCTTTTCACAACTGTATTTTAAAACTCTAATTCTGGAGGCAGTGTGAAAAATAGATTGAACTTGAATCTGTAGTTTTGAAATGGATGAGGAAAGAATTTGGTATGTTGCAGTTAGCATTAGCAGAACTTGGCAATCATTTGATTGTGGGGAATAAGAAGTGAAAATGATACTGGTGTTGAGCATGTGTGGCAGTGTGAATACCATTAGTGAGAGGGAATTAAACAGTAAAAACAAATTTTGAAAGGGCAATAATTAGTTTGACCTGTTTCGTGCATATTAAGATTTGTAATAGGCATTTGAAAATTCTGAGTAGTACCATATCCAATAATGGGAATATCTGCATCATAAGATTGATAAACTCTACCCAGTGGGTGTCCAAATTTAGTGTACATTTAATCAGAAGCTAAATTTTTTCTAATTGACCAGATTATTTTAATTATTTCATGTGGAAGAACAAACATGTTAAAATTTCTAAGAAAATATTGAAAGCGTTGAAAATCAGGTGTGCATTAAAATACATTCAAACTGCCATAATCAAACTGCATAAAACAGGCACAAGAAAAGCAGTGTCTAAAAACAGAAGGTAGGGGCGCCTGGGTGGCTCAGTCGTTAAGCGCCTGCCTTCAGCTCAGGTCATGATCCCAGGGTCCTGGGATCGAGCCCCACATCGGGCTCCCTGCTCAGCGGGAAGCCTGCTTCTCCCTCTCCCACTCCCCCTGCTTGTGTTCCCTCTCTCGCTGTGTCTCTCTCTGTCAAATAAAATAAAATAAAATAAAATAAAATAAAATAAAATAATAAAAATAATTTAAAAAAACAGAAGGTATACTCAAAAGAGACTAGAAACAGAATTTAGAGGACTATTTTTACAGGTACAGGTAAGGTAAGGGGGCCAACAGGAAGTTTGAGGCGCTTTGGTGACCAAACAAGGAAGGATCAGGGAAGAAATATTCCAGCCTCTCTCTCTAATCTCTTGCCAGTGTCTCCCATTGGCCAAAGAGGATATAAAATCAGGAAGCAAGGGGCCCTGGGTGATGCAGACCCTAGGGGGTAGTTCCCTGGGATGCGGGGCTGGGCAGAGAATGAACCTGAGGGAGTAAAGTAAGGCTATCTAGCATACATGGACAGTTAATATATGATGGTTGGCATTTCTATTCATTGAGGGGAAAAGGACTTTTTAAAAAACAGCACCAGCTATCCACTTGGAATAGAATGTTTGTCACATAATAAAAAAAAAAAAATTCTAGATGGATTAAAGCTATAAATAGTAAGAACAGCATTTTTATAACTTTTGGTTGAAAGAGGCCTTAATCAAGAGGGGAAATAAAGAAAAATACGGAATTATTTATGTACACATATGTGTGTATGTAAAATATATATATTAACATGTTATATATGCAAGTTCTAAAGGACCAAAGTCATTATGGACAATATAAAAAGAAAATTACAGACCAGGAAAAAATATTTGTAAAATATATAAGTGGTTAATATATCCTATATTCAGAGAGCTACTAAAATTAATAAGTTAATTTCTTTGAATGGACAAAAGATAAAAATAAGCATTTCATAGAAAGAATCAAATGACCAGGAAACATAGTAAAAAAGTGGTCAACCTCCCTTTTTGTCAGAGGAATTCAAAGTCAAAAAGGGGTGTAATTTTCATCCATCAGATCATCAAATTTTTTCTTTTTTCTTTTATTGAAAAATGACTAAATCCATACAGTAAAAAAGTCAAATGCTGCCAAAAGGAATGGAATGAAGCAAGCCTGCCTCTTGTTGTAAATCACTAGTCGCCCACACTCTACCTTTTAGGGGCAGCCTCTGTGAAGTTTACTTATGTATCTTCCCAGAAATATTCTCTGTGTATCAAGTACACAGTGAAAAAAAATATAATAAATTTCAAACAGGAACATGCCATACCCATTATTCTGGACATTGGTTTTTTATTTTGTATCTGTCTACTTGGTCATGTTTTAGAGCTCTAGAGCATTCGGTTCCTGGGAGGCATTGTAATTAATCAGACTTTTAAGCTGTTTCTGAACTGTTGCTGCAATAAACAGTACTACAGAGACTAGCCTGTATGTTCAAGCGCAGCTTCAAGACAAATTCTGAGAGGTGGAATTGCTGAATTAAAGAGTTTGTGCATTTCAGATTTTATGGATATTACCAAATTGCCTTCCAAAGTGGTCACACTGGTGTCCACTCCCAGGAACTGTAGGTGTTGAAGGACACCCATCAGGCTGTTAACACAACAGGGGTTGGAATGGGTGAGAGGCAGACTTTAAGTTTTTCTTTATATACCTGTGATTTATTTTTACTTATTAGAGGACCCATGAATTCCTTTGTAGTTATTTTTTTAAAATAAAATGAATAGCAGTCTGCCAGTCCATGGGGAGAAGGCAAAATTAAGCAGACATCTGGGCGTAGTGAAAAAGGTCTGTTTAAATGCACTTTTTTAATAGTAAGCCTTTTTAGAAGTAGGAACCCTACAAATGAATGTTAAGTATGAAATAGATCAGTGCCTGGCTAAAATGGAAATTCTAGACTTCTCTTGGTGTAGATGAGCCCCTAAGGAGATGAAGGCCCATTATCTCCACCATTTACCTGCCTAATTTCTTCTTTTGCTGCATACCATTAAAAGGTTGGAAAATGTTCGTGCCTCTTCCAAAGTGCTACATGAACTCCTCTCAAAGATAGTGATTTAGTCGGACCATTAACAAGAGTGCACCCCTGACTCTTAACTCATTAAGTGCAAATTATGTTTTAAAGATCTTTTCACATATTTACCTCCGTTTTCAAAACTATCCCATTATTTTTATTGTTGCATTTCTTGCTGGTAGCCCCTTTTTGATACGGTTCTCTGGGCTCCTGGAAGGCTACGGCCCTAAGCAGCACAGAACAAGGGCATAGTTCATCAGGGATTTGGTGAACAGGTGTCTCCTGTGTGCATTCCTGTCCCTTCTGACAAGTGCTCTGTACTGGGACCAACCAAGGAAGACCCTGCAGCTGTGGATGGGCTGAGACTTTAAGGAGAACTGGGAGGTTCCTGTCACCTTCTTGGGAAGGGGGAGAACAGCAGGATCTGGGGGCTTTTGAGAGAAGATGGTGGGAACTAACAGTGAGATTGGACAGGGCTATGCACAAGAGAAGTAAAGGCTGGGCTTTTGCTAAAGGATTTCAGAAAAGAGTCACATAATAGATTTTTCCTTTAACAAGTAATGTTAAATAAATTATTAAAGACTGTAAAGGCCATATGAATAAACATTGGCATTTTGGACTGACTTTTTTTTCTTGCTGAAAGTTTTTATATTATCCCATTTGGGGGGCTGGGTAGGGAGAATGGAAGGAGGGATGAGAGGGGGAGAGAGAAAAATTTCCCTTTCCCCATAGGAAAAAAGTCAAACTCTTAACCTGGCATGTGAAACACTTGACAAAATCCTGACTTTACTGAAAGCCAGCAATTGTCAAGCCTAGAAGTCATTAAAAATTAAAATTTTTCCTCAAAAAGTTTCATTGCTGATCAGGGAAGACAGAATTAAAGCAAATGATTATGACATGCAGGATAGTGTAATGGTGGGAGCCATAGAAACACTCCCAAAGAGGGGTGGTTCATCCTATGTGTGGGGTCAGGACACATTCCTTGAGGTGGTGACATCTCAGGGATGATCTGAAAGCCGACCGGAGGCGGATGACGGGAGAGCATCCCAGGCAACATGAAGGCGGGCTGTGCACCACAGCTCGATGGTTGCGTACAGCAACATGGTCATGCGCTCTTCTTGGAGGGAAAAGTGGAAGGGGGTTATCTGCAGTGGGGGGTTGCTTCATTCACCCACAAGACTCTTCCCCTCTTCCTCTGATAGACCCCTAACTGTCCTTCAAGATGCTGGTCAAATGTTGCTCCTTCTTTGAGTTCGTCACTGCTGCATGCTATATCTACTTGCGATTAATATTAATCACACATTATAATTACTTGTGTAGCAGGGTCTCCCACCTGAGATTTGGTTTTTTGTACTTTGAGAGTCAGACAAGTCTGATAATCTGGGGCAGCAGATCTTCTGGAAATGTGTTTGGTCTTCAGTCCCTTATCCATTCTGGGAGAGAACTTGAGGGAAGAAAAGCCAAGAATAGTAAGTTGTCCTATAACAAAGCCTCAGTTGTTATAAAGCAGAGCAATCTGAGGACCATGTGATGATTGTTATGCTCTTGCCCCTCACCTCCGAATCTGTGTTCTGTACACTTTGTGACCCTGGGGCTGGGAGTCTGCTCTGTTGAGAGAAAGCCCTAGGGGGAAATGGGAATTCAGAAGAGAAAAGGGACTTGCTTCTCTGTTTGCTTGCTATTCTGTGTCGAAGTAATAGCACTTCACCCGAGTACACCAGGGGCTTACCAATCCTCCTCAGACATGCCAGTGGCAGCTGGGTGGCCCCCCTTCTCAAGGTCACATTTTAGCTTGGGAGGTCTCCTCCTCCAGCCTATGTCCGCGGAGGTTGTGATTTTTACAACATATATATGAATCCTATGAGATGTGAGTGAAAAATAATTTTCTGCAAAAACGGTATTTGTTGTTGTTGTTGTTGTTTTTACTCCTTCTGGAGAGCACAGCACAAAAATGAGCATGTTCTCTTCATTTGACCACAGAATCTTTCTGAGATCCTCCTGCTGGAGAATTCTCTTGTGGGACTCAGTGGAATCCCTAAGAGTTTTAGAGCTCCATATAGCACTAACCAGTTGAGAAGGTCAGGGCTGGAGGAGAGGAAAATTTGGCTGTTGGCCAGGCAAGTAATATAAATGAATAAAGTAGGTTAAGTCCGTGAAACAGGAGAGGTAGGTCATTGTAAAACTGGAACCAAGTACCTTGTCAATATGGGCAACTACTACTTGGTTCCAGCCTATTAACTGCCATGTGGGAATGTGGAACCCAGTATGGTCTACATTTTCCAGAAAGCTCAAAATCAATATTTTCAGGGAAAAGTAGCTAGCAATGAATTCAAATTAAAAATAACTGTGCAGCTCAACACCATTCAAGTCAAACAGTACCTTTCGTCATTGTAGACCATTGGTCACTATTTCTCAAATCTGCAGGAACTAATAAGATTTATTTACAAGACTTGTGAGAGCCTTAGAAATACTTGATCTTGGGGCACCTGGGTGGCTCAGTCAGTTAAGCTTCTGACTCTTGATTTCGGCTCAGGTCATAATTTCAGGGTTGTGAGATCCAGCCACACATCTGGCTCTCTCTCTTGCGCTCTCTCTCTAAAAAAAAGAAAAAGCAAAGAAATACTTGATCTTAGGAGATAACTTTGCAAGAATCTTTGTTGGTATAATTGTAGATGTGGGTAAGAACCAGTGACCCACGGTTTATATTTATTCATGCTTCTTTATTAGATGGTGAGCTCCCTAAGGGGCAAGGGTTATGGGGCAAGGATTTATGTCTAATTCATCCTTACATTTTTATCCCCTGGCATAAGTCTTGGAATATAGGAGTTTTAATGAATGGCTAATTGGATGAGTGTGTTAAGAAAAATAATCTAATTTGTACAACACAGCTTGGAAATTAGACTTGGGTTCTACTCCCGGATTCATTATGAGCTGTGTAGCTTTGGGAAATCGCTTACCTGAAAATTTCTCGTCAATAAAGTAGAAATACTAATACCTACCTCCCAAGGAGTTCTGTTTTTATTCTTTATTAAAAACCTCTCGTGAGTTTTTATTATTCTCAATTTATTAAGGTAACCTGAATCTTGTGGAGGGATTAGCTAAGAATGGGGGCTGGAGAGGCATTCAAATGTTTCGTCCTCCTTCAGTAGCTCGCTCTAGATCTATAGCACAAGTAGAACTAAACCCGTGATGCAAAGTGTCCTCGTCCAGTGATATTTCACCTGTATGTGCTGACAGCCAATAATACATGGGAAGAAAATTCTATTTTATTAACACTGAATTGCATTTCCATCAGGATGACTCTGCTGTGTTGAACACTGACCCACTGTTCAAGGAGGAAAACCACCCACATGACCCACATTTGTGCAGCTCAGATCTTTTCAAGTATTTTGAAAGGATGTGTCTTTGATTAATTTTCCTTTTCTGGAATATCTAAGGTTATGATTTGAGAAAATAGTCCTCTTATGAAATGTACTTTTTGGATTTCTTCCCAGAAGTTACTTACTTTTCCTTTTCTCCTATTATTTGAAGGAATGAAACTAGGGCTTTCATGTAGTGCCAGTGGTTAATGTGCTTGAGGTGTTTATGTGATGAAATGGGCTCTGGATGCCACCAGATAGAAAGCTCCTTCCTCCTCATTCCTTCACGTTTAACTTTCTGTTGCCTCTATCCAAGGCCATGTAGCATCTCCATTAAATATCATAACCCTCAGGTCCCTCTCTCTTCCCCCCGTCCCCCATGCCTCGACTTGGCTGTCAGTCGTCAGCCAAATGTGAGTTTGGTCAGATGATGAGGGAGCAGAGGCTAATTTATCTCCGTGTGTGCAGATTCCGGAAAAGCAAACTTCATAGAGTCAGACTGATTATAAATACCTATGCGTGTCACCCAATTAATTCACTTTGACCTGACTGACTTGGTATAACTGTTAAACTTTTTAAAGATACCTTGTATTTTACTTTCTTCCCTACAGATTTTGGATTTTTCAAGCCTCCACAATTGAGGGAGTCAAGTCCTTAAAATAAAATTTATGCCTATATATCTACATATAAATATAGATCTATCTATAGATCTAGATATATAGATAGGGATGTAGGTATATAGACATAGAAAATATAGAACCAACAAGATGTATGTGTATATGGATATATAGAACCAATGGGACACATCCTGTGGTTCCATATATTTATCTATATCTGTATCTACATAAATATCCTGTTGGTTAGATACGTCTATCCATATCTATATCTCTACACACGCACACACACACACACACACACACACACACACACACACCCTGTTGGTTCTGTTTATCTGGAGAATGCTGACTAATATGAAATCATAAAAGAAAAATGTATAAATTTAATTTCATCATAATTAAAACTTTTGTTCTGAAAAAGATACCATGAAGAAAATGAAAGGCATGCCACAGAGGGCAGATATCCTATATATGGTGTGTGTGTGTGTGTGTGTGTGTGTGTGTGAGAAAGATGACTTGTATTCAGAATATGTGAAGAATCTTAGCACTTAATAATAAGAAGGCAATAATAAATGACCAAGATCTTAACAGGCACTTCACAAAAAAAGGTGTGTGCTTATAGCACGTAAAAAAATACTCAATGTTGTTAGTGTCAAAATAAAGAAAGCCAGATACTAGTTAATGTGGTGAGAACAGATTTATTTGGTAATTCTATTGCAATAGGGAAAAGAGTTCCTGTGTGATTTGAAGTCAACATTGATTTGTGGAGCAGTAATGGAGTGTTTTAAAGGGAGAGTGGGGGGATGGGGGCAGAAGAACAGTGGGGGCTTAAGTAGAGTCACAGAAGTAGAAATTACAGAAATGCGTAAGACGGTGTTAGTTAACGTGACCAGGCCATCCGGGTTTGTTCATCGGAGCTTATCTGAAAGAGAGGTTTCTTGTATCTTTTCAACAAGACGCAGTAATGTATTTCGAGCAAGGAGCCCAGCGAAGTTGGGCTCTTAACTTCCCACAGGCACTGAATGTTTGCATTTCAAAGAAATGGCTCCCAGGTCCTTGAGAAAACATTTTGGGTGATAGATTTATATCTCAAAGGGCAGAGAAAAGATTTATATATATATATATATATATAGAAAAGTTTCTAAAGTAACTGCTCTAAGAGGAGATTTTAGGGGCCTATCTGCCTATTACCATCTTAAGGCGGGGCTGAGGTCATCCTAGGGATGAGGCCTTGAGATGTTAGAGATTAAGCTAATGTTTGGTCAGACCTCTTAGGGTGAGGTGGACAAAGGCATTTATGCTGAGAGTCTACTCAAGTTTGAGGCCTAGTCAAGAAAGGGCTCAGAGAAGCCTGACTGGAGTTTGGTCAAAGAGTTTTTATCAGTCACTAGGAAAATGCAAATTAGCACTACAATGAGATAACATACCAAACAGCTTAAAAAAAAAAAAAAAGACAATAGCAAGTGTTAAGGGTGTGGGGCAGGGTTTGCTGTAGGGAATGTAAAGTGGTACAAGTATTTTAGAAAACAGTTTGGCATTTTCTTATAAAATTAAGCATGTAGTTATCATATTACTGAGAAATTTTGCTTCTATGTGTTTACCTGAGAAAAGTGTCCATCAAAAGGTGAATGGGTAAACCAACTCTGCTTTATCCACAGAGCGGAATCCTACTCAGCAATAAAATGGAAAAAAAAAAAAGAAATACACACCACGAATAGATGAATCTCAAAATTATGCTGAGTGAAAGAAGCCAGGTGAAAAATTTGTGCTATGATTTCATTTATATAAAATACAAATTAACATATCATAGCATAAATCAGTAGTTTTCTGAGGGAAGGGCTGGAGGGAGGGATGAATTTCAAGGAAGCAAGAAGAACTTGTGGAGCGGATAGAACTGGGTTTAATACCTTGATTAGGATGATAACTTCATTGGAAAACTCCTATATCATATACTTTAAATATGTACAGTTTATTGCACATGAAATATACCCCTGTAAGGTATTAAAAGTTAAGATTTCAATTACCCATTAGTGCACACTTATTTAGCACCTTTATTAAATTGAGGAAACAACTTTGTAATTGTTGTATCTAGATCATAGGTTGCAAATCTTTTCTATAAAGAGCCAGGTAGTATATATTTTATTTTTATTTTATTTTGTTTTATATTTTTAAGTAGGCTTCACACCCAGGATAGAGCCCAACTCGAGGCTTGGACTCACAACCCTGAGATCATGACCTGAGCCAAAATCAACAGTCAGACGCTTAACTGACTGAGCCACCCAGGTACCTCCATGTAGCATGTTTTTCTTTCCTTTCTTTTCTTTTTCTTCCTTTTTTTTTTTTTTTTTTTTTAGAGTTTAAAAATGTAAGGACCATTCACAGCTTGAGGGCCGTACAACACAGGCTGTGGACCAGATTTATTTCAATCAAGAGGGCAAATGCAACCATCATTTATTCATAATTGGTTTTATTTTAATACTGATTTTTCAAAATGGACTCACCTTCATGATCTCATTTGGCAAGTGACAGCGCATGTGTCAGCATGGTAGAGCTGTGGTTCTCTGTTCCGCCTGGATAGAAACTGACTACCGGGGGCTTACGTGGACTTGCACATGGTCAATCAGTGCCACCAAACTTCTCCTGGCGAATTCCACTTTAAGGAAGATATAATAATTTGGGGAGGAAATTAGGGACATATAATGACAGCTTAGTGTTCATTTAACACCTTCCAAAGTAAAAAGGGTAGGTCACATTAATGATGATTTTAATCCTCCCAGGAATCCTGTAAATTTTGTTGGACAGAAAATAATCAACATTTAGAGCCTTTATAATTGACAAGATAAATTCACTTATTTATTTAATTTTATTTTCACAGTGAAACTTAGCCTTGGAATGCTTAAAATTTAATTGTCACTTCAGGACCTTATTATTCATAGCTTTACATAACCTAAGCTTTCCTTCATCTCTGTGATAGGCTCTTTTAATCATTCAATGAATGTGCAGACAAGCAAATTTATAGATACTTTTTCACAATAAATCCTGATGATATTTGATCTGTAGGAAGCATGTCTATAGCACTGCTTTGCATTGTCTGTCACCAGAGCAAATTTTTCAATAAGAAATTCTATAGCACATGAATAGTGTGGGCAAAGTACTTTGTTAGCATGGTATAAAAAACTTTTTTGTTTTGTTTTGTTTTCGGTTTTTTTGTTCTTTTGATAAAAGAAGAAAACCATCATTCAGAATATCTTTAACTTTCCCTATACAAATTTAGACATCATTTTATTTTTTATTTTTTTAATCTTTTTTTAATTTAAATTCAATTAAGAGGTACAGGTCTGTGATTCCTCAGTTTTATATAATACCCAGTGCTCATTACATCACATGCCCTCCTTAATGTCCATCATCCAGTTACCCCATTCCCCCCACCCACCTCCCCTCCAGTAACCCTCAGTTTGTTTCCTGTGATTAAGGGTCTCTTATGGTTTATCTCCCTCTCTGGTCTCGTCTTGTTTTATTTTTTCCTCTCTTCCCCTATGGTCCTCCATTTGGTTTCTTAAATTCCACATATTAATGAGATCATATGATAATTGTCTTTCTCTGATTGACTTACTTCGCTCAGCATAATACCCTCTAGTTCCATCCACATCATTGCAAATGACAAGATTTCATTTTTTGATGGCAGCATAATATTCCATTGTATATATATATACACACCACATCTTTATCCATTCATCTGTCGATGGACATCTGGGCTCTTTCCATAGTTTGGCTATTGTGGACATTGCTGCTATAAACATTGGGGTGCAGGTGCCCCTTTGGATCACTACATTTGTATCTTTGGGGTAAATACCCAGTAGTGCAATTGCTGGGTCATAGGGTAGCTCTATTTTCAACTTTTTTGAGGAAGCTCCATACTGTTTTCCAGAGTGGCTGCACCAGCTTGCATTCCCACCAAGAGTGTAGGAGGGTTCCCCTTTCTCCACATCCTTGCCAACATCTTTTGTTTCCTGAATTGTTAATTTTAGCCATTCTGACTGGTGTGAAGTGGTATCTCATTGTGGTTTTGATCTGTATTTCCCTGATGCCGAGTGATGTTGAACATCTCTTCATGTGTCTGTTGGCCATTTGTATGTCTTCTTTGGAGAAATGTCTGTTCATGTCTTCTGCCCATTTCTTGACTGGATTATTCTTTGGGTGTTGAGTTTGATGAGTTCTTTATAGATTTTGGATACTAGCCCTTTATCTGCTATAGACATCATTTTAAATAGGTTTTAAAACAATTCTTTAAAATTTAGTAAATGGAATCAGACTTCATTTTCCTAATTAGAAAATTGGAAAACACAAAAATGTTTGAATAAAAGGCTATATTTTTCATGCTGGAAAGTTTTATTCTCAGATAATGAAGAGAATTTTTAGAAACTTACATAAGAAACTACATTCCCTCAATAGAATAAATTATTAGATGTACTTACATGAAAACCCAGTGTAATTTTTAAAAGATTTTTTTGTTTATCATCTCCCTTAGATTAAAATATGAAAATCAAAATCCCATGTTGAATGTGATGATTTACATTATTTTCCTTGCTGCTTTCTTGGTGTAATTTATTGGGGCATGTACACAACCTAGGGATAATTTATCTAGTTTATACAGAATAGTAATTTACCATGTAAGTTTACCCAATTTCTACAGGAATTCATTTTGGGCTAACTTCAGTAGTTAATAAGTCATTAGAGAGAATTCACTTTGTGATAGGTGTAATTAATAATCAAGACTTCCAGACTCCTTTTTCAAATTCTTTTATATTAATCAAATTATTCACATTTCCAAAAGCAGCAATAGGGACCATATATATTTTTGCAGGAAATATAAATTGTATTAAGGATAAATATCTTGGAAGCATGTCTTTTCAAATGGTTTGCACTTCTCTTTGGTAGGGTAATTTGCTGTAGATATTGAGTTAAAATACGTATTTCTTCGAGGTGATTTAATTCTGAAGAGAACAAAACAGGAAAAATGGCAGATATTGGAAAAATTTGAAAGAAGTTTGAGTTTCACTCTTCTTTTTTTAAAGATTTATTTACTTAGAGCTTGCACGCATGTTGGCGCACACAGGGGGGGGCAGAGGGAGAGGGACAGAGAATCCCAAGCAGAGTGTGTGCTGAGCACGGAGCCCACTTGGGGCTTGATCTCACCGCCCCGAGATCATGACCATGTGGAAACCAAGAGCCCCTGGCCCAACCAACTGTGCCACCCAGGAATCCCGAGTTTCGCTCTTACTGGGCAAGGACCAAAAGGAAAATGTATTGCAGGATATTTACTGGGGCATGCTTTGAAGAATCTTGTGGTTTTATAAGTTTTCCTTTCAAAACGTACATTTTAGAGGCACCTAGGAGAGCCTGTCCTTCAACATGCATTAAATGATCGATCCTACTGTGTAGAAAATTGCTGTAGAGTGGCATGGTGCCCCTTTCTTGACAGGGGTTGATTCACAGCTCTCTCAGACCTTGGTTAGTCCTAGGAAAATTTATAACAAAGACATTCTGGTGATAATTCTGTCTCCTGTGTGTTGGGCTCCAGACAATAGGGCTGCTAGTAAAGTCATAGTTATAAATGTACAAACCACATTGTATAAATGTACACCCGTGTAAACATGTAATCCTAGCATATGAAAAACCATTTCAGATGTCTGTTTTCATTCTCAGTGCTCTGGATGGTCTGAGACCCACCTCTGGTTTCTGGGTCTGGCGCTGCTGGCAGTAAGCCAAATTTCCAGGCTATGCAGTAAGCATATTAGGTGGATGGTCTATGCTGCTGAGTTTGCTTCCTGTCGCAAAGCCGCTAAGTCGGTGGGGACAATCATCGGCATACAATGAGACTCTCTGTTCCTGCTACCTGAGTCTTAGTCACTGTGGCTTGGTGTCTCTGGGAAATAGGTTGATCAGCTAGTGTCACTGGTATTTTTTCAAGATATTTGGCTGTTTAGGTATGTTAATGGAGAGCACACACTCATTTATACTTACATGCAAATTAAAGAGAAATCTTTCCCATCACCTCATAATGACAGAACTTTATGGAGCCAAACAAATATTAGATTACGGAGGCAGACTTGATTATTCACCATAGTTTCAATTACACAGGAAAAGGGGCGTCTGGGTGGCTCAGTCGTTAAGCGTCTGCCTTCGGCTCAGGTCATGGTCCCAGGGTCCTGGGATCGAGCCCTGCATCGGGGTACCTGCTCCGCGGGAAGTCTGCTTCTCCCTCTCCCATTCCCCCTGCTTGTGTTCCCTCTCTCGCTGTGTCTCTCTCTGTTAAATAAATAAATAAAATCTTAAAAAAAATTACACAGGAAAAGAAGTAGTTGCTGATTCAAGTTTTAATGCAAGCATTATGTCTATAGTCTAAACAAAAGCAACAAAGAACATTGAACCAAACATCCCCAGCTCAGATTACCACTGAATAAAGTGATAAGCTAATTTCGGCAGGTGCACTCACTAGTAATTCAGGATCATAAGTTGGCATATGAATGTCTACATCACAGTTCTCTCATGCAGGAAGAAATGCTGCAGAAAACTGACCCTAAGAGCCATCCATGGGAAGCTTATAACCTTGGCATTCGAAATCATTAGACTGGTAAGAAAGGAGAGTGGCACAAATATATTTTTCTGTTGGACTCAAATACCTTGTTTTTCTAAATTTGCAATTTAAAATACACTGGTATTTCACATCCATCCACACAAACTTCAGGGCTTCTGAATTTTCTTTTTAAAATAACACTCTAAAGGATGGGCACCTGGATGGCTCAGTCGTCAAGCATCTGCCTTCGGCTCAGGTCATGATCCCAGGGTCCCGGGATCGAGTCCCACATTGGGCTCCCTGCTCAGCGGGAAGCCTGCTTTTCCTTCTCCCACTCCCCCTGCTTCTGTTCCCTCCCTTGTTGTCTCTCTCTCTGTTGAAAAATAAATAAAATCTTAAAAAAAAATAAAATAACACTCCAAAGGAAAGAATAGTGATATGAAAGGAGTTGCAAGGTGACCCTGAGAAAGTCTAGGAACAAATTCCCCATAGTACGTACTTTTCAATATCTGACTAATGATTTTTTGTTGTTGTTGTTGCTGTTGTTTTAATACAGGGAACAATAGTGGCATTGACAAACATGGCAAATGTCTTCATGCCATCCCCTGGAGATGTCAAGTTCAAAATCACTGCCACCTAAGATAAAAGTGTGTGTGTATGAGTTTTCCATCTTGACCTTCTTCCCCCCACCTTAAAATCAGGGAAATTTCCATGGGGCGCCTGGGTGGCTCAGTCGTTAAGCGTCTGCCTTCGGCTCAGGTCATGATCCCAGGGTCCTGGGATCGAGCCCCGCATCAGGCTCCCTGCTCAGCGAGAAGCCTGCTTCTCCCTCTCCCACTCCCCCTGCTTGTGTTCCCTCTCTAGCTGTCTCTCTCTCTGTCAAATAAATAAATAAAATCTTTAAAAAAAAAAAAAAAGTCAGGGAAATTTCCTTGTCTTCATCCATTCATTCAGTTCAAAGTACAACTTAATTTCCTGTAGAGACATGGAATGCATCTAATCCTATACAACGAAACTAAATCCCATTACACTAAGTCTAAAATCTAGAATATTAAAAAAAACACTTCTAATTGCTTCCTATTGTATTTAGAATAAATTTAAAAAGAAAATCTCAACTCCAGAGCATGGCCTACAAGGGCCTCCATGACTTGCCATGTCCACCTTTCCCACCTCCCCTCCATCTCCTTCCCCATACTGTAGCAATAGTGGCTTTCTTCTCGAAGCTTGTTTCTCACCTCAGGGCTTTTGTTCTTGCAGTGTCCCCCTTCCCCTGAACTCCGTGTGACTGGCTGCTTTTCACCATTTCATTTTCAGCTCAGAAATGACTCCCCATAGAGTTGGGTTGGTGGAATTGAGTGGGATGAAATTCACTTTGTTCAGTGGACTTGGCCAACTTTTAAAGCATTAAATGGTTTCAGAGACACATTACTTTGTCAGTCTACACAGCCTTTCTCTAGGCTATAAGCCGTTTGTAGTAGCCTGTATTAGGGTAACACTACCAGTTGTGAGAAAGAAACTCCATATTCTCAGTGGCTTATGGTCATACAAGTTTATTTCTTGCTCATGTCATAATGCAATGTGTATTTCTGATTCATTGACTTCCATGTGCTCATTTAGGGACCTACGCTTCTCCATTTGTGGCTCTGCCTACGTCTAGAAATTTGGTTCTGACATACATGTATCTTAACCATTTCATCCTCTTTCCATTCACCCATCCATTCCATTCAATCTCCTTCCATTGGCCAAATGTAACCACCTAGGCTACCTGTTACTGCCAGAGAGATGTGGAAAGTAGTCCAGCTGTGAGCCAGGAGAAAAGGAAATGGGATTTGGGAAGACTGTTATATTAATTAAACAAGGGGGCCATTAGACTGAGCTGGCTGTAATATTTGGCAGCCTAAATAAGCAAACCAAAAATCTGAGTCTGTAATTGCTTCGAGGTTATGAAATCAAAACCCTAAGGACGACCAATCACTGACAGCCAACAAGGCTTTAATCTATAGCCAATCCAATAATTTCCTTTCTTTGCTTCCACAACTTCTCTCTGTCTTCCCTGTGGCTCCTGTTGGTAGCATGCTCTTAACCGTTTCCTGTTGGGTTCTGCCCCAGTGGAATTGATTTTTGCTCAATAAATTCTTAGAAGTTTTAATACCTCAGTTTATCTTTTAACAACACACAGCATCGTCCTTCAGGAAAGAATGACCCTTTCCTCCCACGTCCAGCTGTGGCCCGAAGTCTCGTTAAGGAATCAGAACTTTTCTTTTGGGGCCTCCTCTGGTTGTGGGTCCTGAATCAATTAGCTCAGGATTTCTCTGGAATGCTCCTCCTAGCCCCTGTGAAACCCTGTTTCCATTCATTTTCTTTTAGCCAAGTTCTTAATGTACTTATTAAATGGTACTTTTATTGCCCCTGAACCTCCGTTATTGATTCCCTTAGTCTTGGTCCACTTCCTCTTGGTCATAGATTCATATAATAGCTCATGCCTTCAATCTGCATTTTCTCACATTCCAGACTTAGCATATCCAAGTCTGCATAACTTTGCATAGTTCTCGCACCCCTCTAATTCTCTGTGCCAGCTGATTTGCATTCAGTTCATTCTATCCTTTGTGCAATATCTCCATTGGGGGATTTTCCATAGACTTCGTAATAACTGCATCACCATTTTCCCTAGGAAATCTAGACAATACCTTGAAACTCTTTTTCACATTGACAATTGATCATCACATTTTGGGGAGTTTCCCAGAGCCATTTATCAAAGCCTGCTTTTACAAAAGCAGCCTGGTAAAATCATGTAAGGGAAATAGCATGTACTTTGGGATTAAATAGATCTGGATTTAAATCCATATTCTAATTTATTAACTGAATCATCCCACAGAGATGGTGATAATAATATTACACAGATTTATTGTGAGGATTAACTAAAATAACAGAGTGCTTAGCAAATAGTAGTTTCTCAAACATTAATGGGTCAATGCATTACCCTCATTTATTATTCTTATTCATAGGTGGGAACTGGGATAGATCATATCTGGCAAAATGAAACAAATGACTAATTTGACTTTATAATGGCAGGTAGTCTCTGAATGAAGCTTTTGCCTTGCACAATGTGGAGTGGAGACTTGGGAATTGGATCATGAAGTCTGCATTCTGACAGTAGTTGACTAGGGGAAATCTGAGCCACCATCTAGGACTGCAGAGGCTGTGCACTGCACAACTCAAGGGGGTGCCATTTTCACACCTAATGATGTAAATGACACTTCTGGGAGCTGTTTGGTGAAATGGTCCTAGGGAATATTGTTTGGATTTGGTTGAAATAATTTTCTTGATTTCTCTCATTACAATTCAGAGAAGTAAGATTTTTCCAGCTATATGCTTTAAATTAAGCTCCACTTAATTATCCTTCTTCTGGGTTTAAAAATATAAAACAGATGACCATAACAGAGGATTGAAAAGTTAACATTTATATGTGCAAATTATTTTAAATATTATTGAACTAAATTTAATTATTTTTCCAAACTTGGTAGAGTAGGCTGTCAAGTTAATACAAACTCCTGGTCAAATGGAAAAGAAAATGAGAATATTTTGTTCTTAATAATTCTTAGATACTTGATAGTCTTTGAGAACAAGATGGAATGGTTGATATTCATCATCAGGCTCAATGAACAAAATGTATTTTCCTCCTCCTGCCTGTTCATTCTAACTTATTCCACTTGGGGCTTCCCTATAGCACAGATGTGATTTCCCAGACCTGCTTAGACAAGTAGTGTATGAGAATATGTTTTAGATTTACAGATATTAGCGTACTGTAAGTACCATGGAAAAAGGCAGTCTTTTACTTGAAACTTTACGTTCTCACCAGAATAACTGGTAGGTATTTATATGGTTACTGTCGCTGACACCATGCCATGAATGTTTTATAGATTTTTGATGTAGTCCAAAGAAAACAAATTACAACAAATCCCTGCTGCATTGTCAATTTGGTGAGCAGATGTAACTGCTAAGAGGCGAGGTCCTTGGAGAGCCATTGCCTCTGTTACCAAAATTAAAATTGGTCTGGATGTTTGGGGCTCCCTGCTCAAATCCCCTAATTACATTTACCAAAGCAAATCATTTTTTGAAAGCATGGCTGCTCCTTTATTGGTCAAGATTTGGAAGATATTATCTAATAGTCCATTAAGGAAGAAGGCAAAATGATTACATGTCCGTTACTATGATTCTTGTACTTCTTTAGGTGTCAAGGTTCTTCAGGGGGTGTTCCTATTTTAATTTTCTTAGTCCAACTGAAATGATCTTGCCCATACTAATGCTGGCTTCGCTTTTTGGCACATCCTCTGACATTTTTACCATCCCCAGGTGTCTGACTCTAGCTTTAAGATTCAATTTAACTGGAGAAGAAATGAAATAACTTGAAAATGGTCTTGTTAGTTTCATATGCTATCAAATTAATAAAAGGTCTTATCCCTGTGTGCAGCACCCCCACTCCACACATTTTTATTAGAACAAGGTTTTCTTTGTCTGGCTTGGATTTGTGTGTGTTCTGGCCTTGGCCAGGCACTCTTCATTTTCTAAATAGAAACTTAATGCACATAAAATTAACGACAAATCTGATTATGGTGATTTGCATAAATTAGAAGACATTTTTATTAATTTTTGAGGGCTTATCTCTACAAGAGAGGACATATAAATTTGGATGCTAATTAAGCCAGGATTACCTTTGTTAATGAATATAAGCATGCATCAAGCTCTCTAATGAAGAGGAGGTTGCATGCTCATGTAGGTGCCAGCAGAAATTACAAAGTTGTGATATTTCACAGCACAAGGATGGCTCATCTATATTAAGAATAATTCTGTTAGTCTAGTTTTTAGTTTTTTTCAGAACACTGAAAAAAAAATCAGAGCCCTCTTTCCTTTGAAGGAAGATGGATTTGAAAGGAAAAGAATGTCTTCTGTTCCTGGTAAAATATTAACATGAATTACTCATTCCAAGGAGAAATCCCTCTGCATTCTTAATTGGCTCCCAAGTACAATGATCATGTTCTTTAATTGGCCGTAATTTTAGGTATACTTCCTTCTGTGTTTCTCCTGCCCCGTAATGGTTTCCCGACATTATTGGCCATCAACATGGTATTGATGCTAACCAGATGTGGAAAACTTGGAGCAGATCAACAGCAAACACATTCAAGAAGATGACAGAACACAGAAAGGAAGGCAGGGACAGCCCTGAACAGAATTTTGAAGAAGGTAAAATTTACTCCTAAAGATTCAGGCTTCTCTTTCTTTACTTTTTCTTCTTTTGCTTTTCCTACATGCCCATGTGTTTCATCTTCTTTCTACATTTCTTTCTTTTCCTTTTTTTTTTTTTTACCTTCTTTCTAAAGTATCTCATGGCTACACTATCTAAATTCTCAGAGTAGGTCTGCTCTCAGAGGAGGGACCTATGCTCTGAACCTCTCCCAATCAAACCTACTTGTTCTGTGGCCCAGGGTTTGCTAAGGACCTTGTTAAGTGACCAATTAATCTGATGGACAGCGTCAGAGCAATCACTAGTGGCTAGAATGAGGTTGAGTGGGTTATTCCCTGAAAGTAGCTGCAAATTGTCATACCATAAAGCACACAGACCTAAGTCTCATGTTCAAGTTCTTTTTTTTTTAATTAAAATATTTTATTTATTTGAGAGAGAGATGAGAGAGCACACACCAGGGGAGAAGTAGGCTCCTCACTGAGCAGGGAGCCCGATGTGGGGCTCGATCCCAGGACCCTGGGATCAGGACCTGAGCCGAAGGCAGACGCTCAACCGACTGAGCCACCCAGGTGCCCCTCATGTTCAAGTTCTTAACACGTTCAAGATTCTGTGACTTTAGACAAGTCATTTAAGTTCTCTGAGCTTCATTTTCTATATCCATAACATGGGGCTAATTGACAGATTCAAGACCATTTAATAACTATCCCTTGCATATTTGCTGTATGCCACACGCTGACATAAGGGCTTTACACCTATTAATGCACCATCTCACTGACTATCCAAAACAAGTGAACATTACTTGGCCTGTTTTATAGATGAGGAAGAAGACACACAGAGATGTTGATTACTAAAGCTATTATCTCTCTTGCCTGTATTATTGTAATAGATCCCTGACCAGTCTCCCTATTTCCATCCTTCTCTGTGTTCAGTCTATTCTAAGTCACAACTGGCAAATGATCCTGTTGAAACTTGAGTCAGATCTTGTCGCTCCTCTGCTCAAAACTTTCTAGTGGCTTCTCATTTTACCCAGAGTAAAAGCCAAAACCTACCCCATGTTCCACGAAGTGTTTGTGATTGGGTTGCCTCTCTGGTCTCACCGTATTCCAGCCTTACTCTTAGTTGTTCCATGCAGTTCCACTGGCCTCCTGCACCTTCCCTGTCCCCTCCTCTATGACCATTATGCTGGCTAGTTCTTCTTCCTGCGTGCTCTTCTTTCAGTCATCTCCATGGCTCCTTTCTTCACATTCTTTTCTCAGAGACCCCTGAGTAAGCCTTCCCTGGTCCCCTTATCTAAAATGACATCCCCCTTCCACCCCCAAATGCTTCTTATCTCCCTTCTCTGCTTTGCTTTTTTTTTTTTCCTTCAGCACATGTGTGTCACCTAAGTCTAGGCTGAGAATCTTGGAGGATTTGATCTGTTATCAAAGAACTCACTGGGGATGTAGGACTCAAACAAGGGTAGACTGAGATTCCCTCCAACTGATGTTTTTCTTTTGTATCCCTAATAGCCAGTCTCCTATGGAACAGCATGGGTAAGTCTAGCCGGGGGCGGTGGGGCGTGGGGGGAGACCAGACTCTGAGTCACAGATGCTATGAGAAAGTCTACTGGCAACTATAGCGGCCACTCCCCTCCACTTTCTATTCTTGTTCTTCCTCTGACTTCTTTCTCCTTCTCTGACTCTCCTTTCCAGCCAGTTTTCCTGGTTCTCCATCTGTCCCACAGCTGGAGGGTGGCACTCCTGGTTTTTGCCTCAGCATCCAAGTGAAGAGACTGCTGATCTAGTCAACCTTCCCCAAGGCCTTTCCAGCTCTGAAATCCTATCTGATGTCAGCAGTCCTTCTACATTCATAAACTGCTGTGCTCATGCTGTGTGGAGTTTCCAGTGCCAGACTCGAGACTGAAACCGAGGGTGAGAAAGAAAATGGGAAGACTGGACAATGGTCAGAAGTAGGACACATCAAAGGCTAGATAACATGAGTGGCCGGTAGTTACTTCTGTCACTGGTGGTCTGCTCCCTACAGTCTTTTTTTTTTTTTTAAAAGATTTTATTTATTTATTTGAGAGAGAGAATGAGATAGAGAGAGCATGAGGGGGGGAGGGTCAGAGGGAGAAGCAGACCCCCTGCTGAGCAGGGAGCCCGATGTGGAACTCGATCCTGGCACTCCAGGATCATGACCTGAGCCGAAGGCAGTCGCTTAACCAACTGACCCACCCAGGCACCCTGCTCCCCACAGTCTTACTTGGAGCCCAGAGGCACTCAAACAGCCTGATCTTCTTCTCAGGAGTCTTTGTATCTCCTATTTCACTCACTGAGGATTTCCTCTCAGGCTCCAGTTACTTTATTCAGGCCCTTTTCCCAGCCTGGATAGATGAAGCCGTGCATGTGCCTTCAACAATTCCCCCTCCTGGGCCCAGTGCTTGCTTAAGTGGGCCTTTTTGGTCTAGTTATTCAACAGTCTATAAACCATTAACTACAGCTATATTCATGTTGTAAGAATTCCTAGGATTCCAAAAAAAGGTTTATTTACAACTGTTGCAAGTTTAGGCAATTTTAAGGAAAAAAGTATCTTTAGACCTTTTTAGAAAATCCAGCTTAGACATTTTTAGGGAAATGTTTCAGGTGTAGCAGCAGGCAAAAAAAAAAAAAAAAAAAATCATGGCAAGTCCATATGCTTTTTAAAAAATTGAGTGTTTTAAACATCAAGTAAAGGAGTAAATGATCTGATTTCATCTTTCTTAGAGAGTGGGAGACCCTTTCCTTTGTGACCTTCTGGTGTTGCTTTAAGTCTCCCTGCATGAAGACTTCCCTTCCCACCACAGAAGACTGGCTGCTTGGCACTCCTGAAGCCTCACCCCATGTAGGGGTGGTGTGAATGTTGTTTACGGGCCATGGAGTAAAGTCCTGCTGATCTTGGTGATGGTCCAAGATCATCCATGTTGCAGACTTTCCTTCTGAAGACCTCTTTCCATTGCCTGTAGGCACCTCTCGTTTCTTTTTTTTTGACCTCTTGGAAACAAATCTTAAAGAACAGAAAAGGAGGGGCACCTGGGTGGCTCAGTCAGTTAAGCATCTGCTTTTGGCTCAGGTCATGATCCCAGAGTCCTGGGATCGAGTCCCGCATTGGGCTCCTTACTTAGCAGGGAGCCTGCTTCTCCCTCTGCCTGCCGCTCCCCCTACTCATGTGTTTTTTTCTCTTTCTCTCAATCTGACAAATAAATAAAATCTTAAAAAAAAAAACAGAAGAGGAATGAAACAAATTCTCACTCATAGTCGAGCATTGATTGGGGCAAGGAAAGAGAAAAAATTAGAGTCATCATGATGATAGCAATAGCTAACAGTTTTGAAACTTAAAACATGCCAGACACTGTAGCTATATACTTGATAGACATTCTCTCATTGAATCTTCATAGGAACTCATCTTACAGATGAGAAAACTGAGACTCAGAGATGTTAAGTTTATTCTCCAAGGTCACCCAGATAGTTAGAAGTGTAGTTACCTTTCACCTAACAAAAAAACTGTGTGGCTTGTTTGTTTGTTTTTTGCCTTACACTACACAGAGCAACAAAACTTTCTTGTGGCTTGTAGTTACACATTATGAAATTTCAGGAAAATTCCTAAGGCTTTTTTTTTTCTCAGCCCTGTTTGTATCTCTTTCCTATTTTTCTCCACTTCTCTTTTTTCCAGGCCACATAGTATAGTAGAAAGAGAAAAGACTTTGGAAATGGGCAAAGTTTATTCAGTTTTCACCGTACAACTCTCTAAAAGTAAAAGCTGGGGCAAATACATTAGTCTCTTGAGCCTCAGTTCCTCATGTTTAAAAAAAATAATAGCTTTTTCCTAGAGTAGTTGTAATGATGAAAAACAATAATGCATGTGAAACTTGAATATTCTTGCCCTTCTTAAATTGCCTGAAGTTTCTGCTTTGTATAGTATTTTATTCAGTGGAACGTATATCTACTTCAAAAATCCTAAAAAATAATACAAATCATTACTGAAGTGTCTAAAAAAGAAAGGAAAGAAATAAAGGAGTAATCTCATTATTCAACATTTATCAAAACTTCCAAAAATTCTCTTCTCCCCCAAATTATGATTCACAGTGCAGCCACCCCAACTCTGTCCACAAATATTTGTTCCTCATTGTTCTCTCTCCCTAATATCCTTACCCCAGGGCCACATTATGGGGTCCTGCAGGATGACAATTCTGTTGTCTGAGCTTTGATAAGAAGGCCTTGCCTCAAATAATTTCTAAAGCAGTTTTGCTGGGACAAATAAATATATGCAACAGCAAAAATCTTCACCTTTTCCCCCCTTTCTCCCCATTTTTTCTTCCATCTATCACTTCTTCCATCTATCACTTCTTCCTTAATTATTTCCTAGATAAAAATGATTTTTATTCCTCAAAGCTAATAATATTTTGTTGAAGCCTGTATAATAGCATTTTCTTCTTTTTGTCTTTTATGGTTAACTGTGTCTAATTTTCAAATTGACTGTGAATTCATTGATTTAGTTAGGAATGCTTTCAGCTGCAAGGAACAGAAAATTTGACTCAAGGTGCTTAAACAGAGGTTGTTTTCCTTATCTGCAAAATGTTAAGATGAAAGAACCCAGCTGTTGGCATTGGTTCAGCAGCTCACTCTTTGCAGAGCCAAATCTCTGCTTTAATTAAGTCTTTCATTTCATCAAGAAAGCTTTTCCAGTTTGTTGTTGTTGTTTAAATCTCACTGGTGTGGACTGTGGCAAAGGGCAACACCAAGCTTGAGGGAGGAAAGAGAGTTGAGATTAGGTCTTCAGTTTGCCTCACTCCTTAAAGACAGAACATGTCTTGGCCCGTCCTTCCTCGCCGTACCCATTGCCACTTCTAGAGCATAGATATACTCAATACGTATCTGTTAAATCGAAAAATTTATGAATGAATAAAAAAAGAATGGATGGATGACTTTTCAGCTGCTGAGGGCACTCTTAGGTCATACACTTTCCAAGACTGATGGCATCAGAATGTGATGCAGAGAATTTTCCATGCTGAAATGAGGAAAAAATGATTGAAATAATCCACTCTGATTTTTAGAAACTCTTCAAAGGGCTAAGAAAGGTTCAAAGGACCTACTATGATCTTTGGTAGTTGTACTTGCTATAGGATTAGTAGATTATTTCTAAAGAAATCTGGAGGCATTGATGACCTGAAATTGATAAAATTATGGCTGTTTTGTGCTGCTTTTAATGACATTTGTTTTTAACCTAAAAGTTTTAAAGTCATAGAACAGATGAAAGGGTAGGAGAAAGTTATGACAGGGTGAAGGCCTCAGTAGAAATATCCACATGAATTTAATCCCACTTTACTTTATTCAGTAATGTCTTTGAATCTTAGAAAAATCTTCACACACAGGCGGTAGCCTCCTGGGAAGTAGGTGTACCTTTTGTGGACTAGCTTCATTCCCACCTCTGTTTTACATTTTCATTGCTTTCTCTTTTTTCCCTCATTTCTTATTTTTTGTGGCCTTAGAAGTTGTCTTAAATCATCTTGAATAGGCAGTAGTTAGTGATCATGTATGGCACTATTTTCTGTGCCCATTTCTGAAACGAAAGGCTGTAATGACTTTCATTCTTAAATAAGCATATTCAGAAACAGTGACAAAATTTGAGAGAGAACAGAAAGTGTTAAAGATTGCACTTGACACTGCATGGCAACCAACTGGAATTTAAATTAAAACTTTAAAAAAAGATTGCACTTGAAAACATATCTAGGCTTCTTTGAAGTGTGACACATTGTAAGTTTACTGCCAAGCTATGAATTTAAGCACGTCATATGGTGTTCATATTTATGATGGTCAAATCTGTCTTTCACAATTGCCACCCCACCTCCCCCAATACTAATCCTAATATTCCTGGGGCAATTAAAGAATTGTGATTATCTCATTTGAATTTTTGCCTTCAATATGGTATATAGAAAATAAGAAATCTTTTCTTTTTGTAGGACCTAGGAAACAAATGAGATAAAAATGTTGCTTTTCATTACTGCTTGTTAGATAAGAAATGAATCCAGCCAAAGCCTTATTTTAAAAAGAGCTTGTCTTGGGAGCAATTCTTCATTTAGTGTAAATGCTCAGCCTGCATTGTGAAGTGAGTAGTATTGAAAAGTTAACAGGTGGCTTAGCAGTTGATGCACAAAGAAAAAGAATTATTATAACACCTTAACTACTTGCAGATGTCCTGGGTAGGAAAATAGAGGCTTCGCTTCTTTTGTTTCATAGTATGGTCTTTGCTTTTCATGTTTAGTGATTTTTTTTTTTTCTTGACAGGACTGTGTATACATGAATCTAACTGATTTTTTTTTTTATGTATGACAAGGAGAATGTCATCCAGGGAAGGGGAATCTGTGCGATATAAGGAAGAAAATGAGAATTGTTAGAAATGGAATGAATTGTTCTTACAGTGAAACTAAGGAAATGTGATTGAATAGGGAACACAAAGGAAATGATATCAGGATTCTAGAAAACTCAGGTTCATGGTAGAACTGCTCAGGAACCTGCATTTAAATCCCTCTATTTTCAATTTGGGCATTGATCTTTGGGTGTCCCAATCCTACTGTTATGTGAGATTTTTTAGTGTACCCTGAAACATCGGAAAGCCTGGTTTCAAACCAGCTGGTGAAGCTTGTGTGGTCTCTTCCTCACTCCCTTGACTCTAGCCTGAGTGCTAGAGAATGTAGGGTAATAAATACTATTCCTCCAGCCCCCCAATCACTGAGAAGCATGAATTCTCTTTGTGGGTTTTGTTATAAACCTCTAGAACGCAAATATGAACCTTTAATGAAATAATGTGAGCAATCATCTTTAATGGTTGCTAATCTCAGAGAGGCAATAAAAAATTAGGTGAGTCCTATTGGAAGTCTACAATACCACCTATACAATATTTTTGTCAAAAAATCAAAATTTTGTCAAATCAACTTTAGGTCTAACTAATTTATAATGAATAGAAGGGAAAGCGGAATATATAAAAAGACACCATGGGGATTTATTCGTCAAAATTCAGAATGTGAGAAACTCTATAGGACAAACAATCTGGTTTCTTTGACACATGAATTGCAAGGGAAAAAAGGGGGAAACTATAGATGAAAGGAGACAATAAATATCAAACAAAAACAATGTATGAATCTCCTTGTTTGGAGTCCAATTTGAATAGCAACTGTTTTGTTTTTTTGTTTTTAAGGGATATAACTGGGGAAATCTGAATGTTGATTGGTTATTAACAATGTTAAAAATTATCAATGGTTTTTTATGTGTGGTGATGGTATGGAAATAATATTTTAGAAATCTTCACCGTTTGTAATTTGCTTCAAAATAATTTGGCCAAGGGGAGATGGTTTAAATGAAATAGGATTGGCCATGAGTTGGTAGTTAATGCTCTTGATAATGGGCTATTGTACTATTTTTCTACTTTCATTTGAATTTTCCTAAATCAAAAGTAAACAAGGGGCACCGGGTGGCTCAGTTGGTTAAGCGTCTGACTCTTGATTTCAGTCCAGGTCATGATCTCAGGATTGTGAGATTGAGCCTGACATCGGTCTCTGTGCTGGCGTGGAGACTGCTTAAGATTCTTTTTCTCCCTCTTTCCCATCCTCCCTCTCTCTCTCTTAAAAAAAAAAAAAAAAAGTAAAAGTAAACAAGCAAATTTTTAAAATCCCACAACACAAACACACAAAAGCATAGATCTTTGTAAGAACTCAGTTCTATTCTGACAATTTCAAGCCTGACCAGGAGTGCTGTCTTCTCCGAAGCCTTTCTTGATGCCCTTGTGCTGAATTATCTGGCCTTCATTTGCATTAGTGTGGTGCTCTGTGCTTACTACTCTTGTTTTGACACCATGTTGTAATTGCTTAGTTACCTGTGGAGTAGAACAATATTTTCAAATCAGCTTTTTGTTTCCCATATTTATTCTCTGCCCCACCCCCCTTGTCCAGCTAAACAATTTATGTCTGAAAGGGGTGATAGAGTGGACCTACAGAGACAAAAAAGAAGTTGATTGTTGACCTTTGAGTTCCAAAGCCTGGGCATTGTGGGAATAAGAAGTACCCATGTTGAGATGAGAGATTTGATGGAAGTGATGAGTTAGAGAAGAGCTCACTAATAACCAGGATTCCCTGAGCTGGAGTGTCGGGGACAGAGGGAAGATGGAGAGGCATAGCCTAGTGGGAAACAGAGATAGTGGGATCTAGGATGAGGGACCAGGTCTGGAGAGTTCACACACACAAGTCTGGAGTTAGTCTCCAGAGAAAGCTTGCCCACACTTGACCATCTACTAGAGTGAGTGCTGTTTGGCACCAGTACCAGGGAATCACGTGAGAGCTGAGTTAGCAGCCTTAGGTGGTTCATTCCAGTGTGGATTGCATATCACCTTAACTGTTTTCCTTATTAGTACTGGGGTCTGTTAATGTGGAGAAGAGGTGGAGATGAGGGAATATAACCTGGTGGGAGGCAGAGACAGATGGGATCTGGAGTTGTGGGATATGCCTGAACAAATTCAGAAGGAAAACCAGGAAGTAGCAAGCAAGGGCCACAGTATCACCCTTCTTATTGATAAATCCTAGTTTGGAGATATAGATTATGGGTTACAGAACCCCAGATGAGATAGATGTACCTCCTTTCCCCATAGGCAATGCTCGATGAAGGCAGGCTCTCCCTCTGGGAGATAGTGGGATGTCCCATGAGGTTTTCGGCAACTACCATTACTCATCCTGGTAAGCAGGTTTGCTCCCAAGAGGGAAAAGAAAGATGATATGAGCATGCCCACTTTATTCTCCCAGAGTTATATCAATTGTGCTTCTCTCGACATTAAAGGAAACACTAGGAATAAGGAAGAGACTCTCCCTCCAAATAGTCAGAACCAGCAAATCACTTATTGATCATCTGCCTGAGTGATATCCATCTGCACAAGACTTTGCTCAATAGCCAGTCAATTGATCCAAGTGAGCCAACCACCATCTCAAAATCTCAGGACCTTTGGAAGTGCTGCAGTAGGGACTGTGAACATTTGCCCCCAAAGGGGCAGTGGTTGCTATAGATAAAACCTGGAACTTTCCCACTTACCCATGAAAGTGGTGAAATACATTTCTATCATTTATTCTTTCTTTGCCTTTACCACAAATGTATCATAGTTTTGAGGGCAAGGATCAGGCTTTATTCCAAGTTGTATTAATGTCTGCCAAAAAGTCAGGACTCAATAAAAATTTACTGAATTGAATCATAGTAACATTAATGGAATTTTTAGCAATCAAACAGGTATCTTGACAGCTAAGAACAAGTCCACTTGTTTTATGAATTAACTCCCTCCACAGACCATTATAATTCCACATCTACTCACTTCTAGGCAACCATCTATTACTAATTTTATCAGTAAATCTTCGAAACAGTTACTGTTTTGAGATGTTAGCAGTGACTAAATTCTCTTAAGTAGTTGAAATAGTTAACAAAGGCTATAAATTTACCAATATTTCTTCCATTTATGCCCTAGAGTTATGAAAATTAAGCAATTTAAGTGTTTTAACCGTATTTGTAATTCAGCATAGTATCAGCCAATAAATCACTCCTGGACTATTCATCTCACTCATAGAATTGATATATAATTTTATCAACTTAGAAGAACATTGTGCTTAACTATCAAATTTTTTAGGTTGTGCAAGCTGTCATGTATGTATTTCACTTTGTAGTAGATATTTATCAGTTGTTGACCACTCGGCACCAATACCCCTTCCTACTTACACTATTATTGTATTTAGGGGACTTAATACTTTCTATCATGTACTGTCTCAGTATGGTGGTAAACCCAGGTATTTGTACTGCCATTATGGACTATAACGTGATTCCTGTAGGTTCCTTCTATCAGACCTTTTTTCTTATTACTCAAGAACCACCAAGGGGTAGGCACATGATATTATTAGAGTCTCATGCAACTTTGCATAATCATTCAATTATACAAAGTTGAAATAAAGTATTGGAGCTTCTGAATGGCAATGGCACCATCTGGGCAAGGTTGACAGCAGTTCCTGCGCCCAAGAGTCACCTGGTTCTATTTCAAGACTGGTTTTTCATCTCTTCCTTCCAATTTGTAGGCCCCCTGTATCCCTTCAACTAATCTTTCCCTTTGTACTTATTTCTGCCAAGATTGTTTCTGTTGCTTGCTACCATAGAACCTTAACTGATTCACACAGCTTGGGAGGAAGCACATGAGGTGGAAGAGACCCTGAGCTAAAAGTCATGGAATATGAATTATAGTTGTAGTTTTCAACTCACTTGCTTGGTAACCCAGGAGAAATTCCCCAACCTCTTTGGACTTTGATTTCCTTATCCAGGAAGGCAGCAGGTCAGATAACCTTGAAGCCTCAGTTTTGAAAAACCTAATTCCATGACTCCTATTGTTATTGGTTAGAAACTACTATGAAGAAATAACAATGTTCTAATCGAAATAAGCACTTTTATAGATGTTTCACTTGATGTTTTAACACATGAGGTGCTGTGAATATTCCAGATATATTAATCCTCAACTGAGCATTTACTCTGTAGGTCATCTCTTGGGTGGAGTGACCAGATATTGGAACAGATTCCTACAACAAAGAGAGTAAAGGGGCATGTAACTGCCTGTTCTTGGAAAATATTACCTTAGCTCACTGGGGTGTTTATGACAGAGCTAGCCTTAAAGATGATTGATGGGATTGGCTTGAGATCCAGAGAATAGGAAATGCTGACACGTTACATTAAAATGAAAATAAAGCTTATTCAGCAGATATTTACTGTGGTGAGGCACCCTGTCTTTCAGAGGGCTTGAGCCTATTATAAATTTAAGGTACATATACGTAATCTCTGTTTTGGGAGTGGTTGTCACTGAATGTTTCCTAACATATTTGAGTTTTGCCTTGTTTCTGATTTCATAAAATGTGGACTATTCCATTGTGGATTAGCACTTTCAGTGTCCCACAGATGATATAACACCAACTGCTAGTTGCTTCAGATTTGAACTAGACTTTGTGGCTATTATGCTTAACCTGTATTTCACAACTCAATAACTCAGTAAATAAGATTATAGCAACATAGCATCTAAAGGAAGTGTGACAATTATCTAGATACTTCTAATGATTCCTACCATCAGTTTGAGTACTATAAAATACCTGTAAAATCTACCTTGAGATTACAATGAGTAACCTGTTCGTAGTTTGCTTGACTAACAAGATCAAAGCATATCTATTTCATTTGGCCTTGTATGGATACCTGGTCCATAGCACTGATGCCCCAATTGGCTTCATCTTATCTGAGACCTTTACTTCAACCAAGCTAATGATTTTGCGCTTCTCAGATTCCTGCAGTGGCTTTTGATCTCATTCAGAAAAAAAGCCAAAATTTGTAGAAGAGTCTATAAGACCCTATGATCTGGTCCTGTTGACTCTCTTGCTTCACCTCCTTCCATCTTTCTTTGTTCACTGTAGCCACACTGGTCATCTTGCTGTTCTTTCAACATACGGAACTCTTGACTGTCTCAGACACCTTGCCTTGCCTGAGTCAAGAGGCCTCTAGTGCCCTCAAAGCTGTATGAAGGAGTTCTTCACTACCACTAGAATCCCCACCATCAAGCACTGCATCCTGCTGCGGTGGAAGCAGAGGGTCTGATGGTGGGTGGGAGGCCAGGAGGCTGTCAGAGTTTTGGTTCTTGCAGTTTCTGTGCCAAAGTTGTCTATTATTCATCAGAGCCATCTCCATACCAGTTGTTGTGCTAGAGCTGAATCACCACTTATACTGGTGCCATACCCCTGGGGCAGAGTGCGACATGACCATTTGTTCATAGTAGTAACTGCAATTTGTTGAGCACTTACTCATTTAACGCTCATAATAGCTCTGTGAGGTGAGCACTGTTACCATCCATGTTTTCTAGATGGCTATAATGGTCTGTGAAAGGGTTAACAATTTTATACAGATAGCAAGTAGAGAGGCTGGATTCCAACCAAGGCATTAGGATTCCAGAAGTCATGAACTTAATGTCTCCAGAATCAACTTACTATGCTAGTTTAGTGGGAAAGAACCCTTTCTTCCACCTTTTTTTTGTCACTTAAAGCACAATGTGTTCATATAGTTTTCAGTCAAGAAATCTAACTGTAATTTTGTCCCACTTTTATTTGCTGCACCAGAGAACAAATCTGTCATGCTCTGGGCTAAAATCAGAACTAACCTGGACATTGTGATTAGTTTGACATCACATGTAGCAAAATGGGGGAAACCTTGCCTATCTGATCTAAATTAAAATAATGAGGATGATTATATTTTTAAAAATTGTAAAAATTTTATTTAAATTAATTAACATACAGCATATTATTAGTTTCAGAGGCAGAGTTCAGTGATTCATCAGTTGTATATAACAAATGCTGTCTTAATCCAAAATGTAAATACATAAAGCAGACAAAGGCAGAGTTGCTGTGTTTGAGTTTGCGTTGGGGCCTGCGTCCTGTCCCCTTGGCTTCCTTGGAGGATGATTATTTTTAAGAGACAACTCAGAGGGTGGGAACAAGTACAAAGTCAGCTACCTAGGCCCTCCCTCTCACTACCATCTTCGAGGTGGAAAGGACCTCTACATATGTCCTTTTATTTGTTTTACAATTTGAACTTCCTGGCATGATTTCTTTTGATAAAGTGTTCTGGGGCTTAAACAAAAAAAAGAGATGAAATCCCAAATCCAGAGAGCCATTATTAATGTTCCTTCCTCTTCCCTTTTTTGGTTGGGTGTGTAGGGGTCCAGTGAGGACATAATTCAAGCTATGGCCTCATGGGGATTTTGTCAACAAGGATAGTATATTTTGATAAGGACCAACACAGAGGCCCTCTTCCCTCAGCCTTCTGGACAAAGGTTGACTTCCTGGCAAGGATGCCTTTGAAATGTTTTCTTCAGGTTTCTCTTTTGAAGTCCCAGGATAAACAAAACCCTCCTTTAAATTCTTTCTGTTGTCTTTGATTGCTTCTCTTTTCCCTGTGGATAAAAATGAAATTTAAAAAAATATACCTATTTCTGATACTGGTAGTTCAAAAAACCCAAGTATCTCCATACAGGGCAATTATGCGGTTATTGGGGCCACATGACCTTCTGATTCGCCAAAGGGATTGTGACTCAGTCTGAAGCCTTGCCAGGACTTGTAGATTTAGGGTGGTACAAGGGGTGGGGGGGGGGTGGAATTTGCTGCAACAGCTGCTGTGCTTTCCAAACTGTGAGAGCAACATCACCTTATGATTCCCATCAGTCTTCTCTCCCATTCCCACTTTGGTTTAAAACCTGTATTTAAAGAGGAAGAAATTATGTGCAGATAAAAATTGAAATTATTTTATCACCTGGCTAAGTACTTTTCAGACTGAGCCTTTTATGAATCCAGAATAAGATGTAGGGCTGCAAGTGTATAAATACCTATTTACATTTTAAAATAACCAGCTCCCCTGGTGCCATGTGAGTGTTGCATAAAATGTAACATTAGAAAAAAGAAATGTCAGCATATTTCAGAACATAAAACACTGGAGCAAGTTTGCTTACATTTCATCTGTAATAGTGGAAAAATTATCTCCTAATAGTGTATTCTGTTCCCACGGCTGGATCGTCTTGCATATGATCCTTTTATGGTTCTGAGTTGATATCAATAATTACTTGGCCACCAGTTTCTTCATTTTCTTTTCTTTTCTTTTTTTTTTTTTTGACACCATCATTCTGTTCTGCAGCCTATTTTTTTCCTTTGATGAGGTAGAAAACGAATTTCTCAGTGCCTGGCCCTGTAACACCCCATAGTAAACTCTGGAAGTGTTTGCTGAATGAATAAATGAATGTAGGCACTTCATAGTCCACTGAAAACAAGCAGGTTGAAGCACTTATTTGAGGCCCATTACTTCTGTACTTTTGAACTAGAATTCTATTTTTCTGAATTTGGCAAACTTCTAAAACTCTGGAGGTATACATAAATTGTATTCCCTTTGATTCTGTTAAATTTGTGAAAGAACGAATGGATTATTTTGGCATGAACCATAAACTACTTGAAGTTTAAACTTAGAGATAAAGCTGAAATAGTTTAGTGCAAATGTGCAAGATTGAGCTTGCTATATAATTTTTTACACTTGTCCAATTGGAAGTGTGTTTACTTTTGATTTAGGTTAACCCTTTAAGGCCCTATGTTGCCTCAGTAGGAGGCAGAATCCTCTCCTCCCCCTTCCTGTAGGAATGACCACTTTGAAATAGGAGCCAAGCTGGAGAATTAATTCCTCCCTCCAGATGTCTACTGCTGGAACACAGCTCGTAAAGAGATTATGTCTCTGGAGGGGACCAGGCTGCTGATATTATTTCTGACTTCAAAATTTGTCAATGATAAAAATAGAGTTCAACATATGGATTTGAGCTTTGTCAAGTAAGCATACCACACTTCCAGATAGAGTGATCCATCCACCCAAAGTAATGTTAAATATAGCTTATGATATATTTTCTTAACATTCTATAAATAATTTACTCTATCCGATTTAGGACCTCCACCTCAGAAGGGATCTCAGAAATCTAGCTGACGCACGAATCTTCTGAATCTATGTCCAACCTCTCCCTAAATTACCGAACTCTGTAAACATCATCGCTTTTTGAGATGCCAAATCTATATTGAGGGTAGATTTAAAACTTGAATAGTTTTTTCTCACAAAAAGTTGAAATGTCTTTTCTCTATCTTTTGTCAGATGCTAGTTTGCCTAGACACCTTTTATAGGCTTCTAAGGGATGGAGCTAGGGCTGGTGGGTAGAATTTACAGACTAATTTTTATTATCAAGAAGAATTTTCTACTGGTCAAAATTGTCTTCCTGGTGATGGGTATTAAAGAGGGCACGTATTGAAAAAAAAATTGTCTTGGCATGGAGGGGGCTGCTTCATGATGGTGGGGATAATGAATTACCCATTACTGGAAGGGTTTGAATTAGGCTATATAATCAATGGGCAGGAATATTATAGAGGAGATTCAAGCATCTGATGGGTATTTGGGGTAATAAAAGGATTCAGCCAGTCCTGAGGCATAATGATTCATTTTATGATACACTTCTTTAGATGTCTCCTCTGGACCTCTCCATGTATGATAGATATACTTCCTAAGTGTATATCAAACTGCCTACTTGACATCTCCACCTGGATGTCTCAAATTCAACATATTTAACCCCAAGCCCTCGATTTCTTGATTTCTTCTTCCAGTCCTGCTCATCCAACAGTCTTCTTCAGGTCAGTAAATCGTTCCTCTACATAGCAGTCAGAATAATTCTTTTAACTCACCTACAGCTTCTCATCTTACCTCCTGTCCACTTTCCCTGGAACGTCACTCTCTTCCTCCATATAGCTGTATGACTTGCTCCTCATTTCCTGGCCTCTGCTCAAATATCACCTCTTCAGAGAAGCTCCCCTGGACCATGGTATCTGATGTAGCACTCCCTGTCACCCCTCCTTGTTATCCTCTGTCCCTCTTTATTTTTCCATGAGAAACTGACATCACCACGTTTATTTGATGATTGTCTGCCTCTCCAATAGAATTTAAGCTTCTTTAGGAAAGAGAATGTGTTATATTGACTGCTACATCCTCAGTGGTTGAAACTATTTCTGGCCTATAGTAGGTATTCTAATAAATATATATTGAAATGAATAATAGAAATTTAATTTAAGCAGGAAAATAAAGAGTAAAAATATGACATATGCTATGTGTAACAGGGCAAAGGAAGAGAGAGAATGCTTATGAATTTTTTATAGTAAAAGAAAATAAATTAATGGTTTTGATGTCTGTTTGTAGAATTATTCTGCCAAAGCGCCATTTCCTGTAAACCTCACAGAGTCAATTAGTGTGCATGTTCACTCTTGGCCTTCAGAAGAAATGGAGACATTGCAAACCTCACCAACATTGGCTGTGAACCATTTTCCTAGAGAATATGGATCCCCAGATACACCAGATATCAGATCTAGGTGACACTAATAGAAGTCCAGCAGTGAGGAGCAATCATTAATTTTATCTCTAAGTCAGTCTTATAAGTAGAAGATAAATCTGTCTTTCATATCTAGAGGGCAAATAAAGCTTTCTTATTTACTCTTCCCACAAATAGGATCTTCCCCATTCCAAACCCTCTGGGCTTATGCTTTCTAATTTGTATGAATTATTAAGTTTCAGGGTCTTTGTTTAATACAGCAAAATTCCTATCTCAATTAAACTTAAATGAGATGACAGAATCACTTTCAATTTTGTCACTAAAAATGGAAATTTCTTCCCTATTTTTTGCTTTAATAAAGCAGCTTTTGTCCTGAATAGTAATATCTGGTGATTTATACATTTTTCTAAAATTACTATTGCCGTATTTTATATCCATTTTTCAGTTTCTTTAATAACAGAAAAATGGATATTTTCAGAATGAATACACTTTAAATCTTTTCTATGTAACAGCAGTTTTAAATGCCAGTGAGAAAAACAATCAACTTTTACTTTTCTTGAGACCTAAACACATTATCTTACAACTCTCATAGAATTAAAACTTGAGAACAAGTTTTATGGGAATTATTTATTTCAGTTCTTGGAGCCTCCTGTGGTTTTTTTTTAATAAAGAGAAATGCATCTGGGAAAATAAAGAAAAATGTCTCTAGATTCCTCAAGGAATGAAATTATTTTTTTAAAGTTACTTTTAGGGTTGTGCACTGAATGGGAGGAAGGATGCTGTAAATCCACAGTCCATTCTGGAACACTATTTAACAACTCATAAAATATCAGACTCTGACCCAGCACTCCCACTTCTAGGCATTTGCTCTAAGGAGATGTCACATAAGAATGAAAAGATGTAGGCATATGAACGTTTCTTATAAATCTGTTTTTAATGTACAAAAATTGGAAACATCCCAGACATCTATCAATAGGAGACTGATTAAGTAAGTTATTGCACATAAATGCAATAAAATTCTGAAGCCATTAAACTTGATGTAGCTCAATATTTATTGACATGGAGAGATGTTTGTGACATAGTGTTGAGTGGAAAAAAACAAGAGAAAAATGCTCTCAGCGTGATTCCATTTATGTAAAATTATATCCTTCTCTTTTGGAAGACATTCACTGAAATGTTATTTGTGGTTATTTATGGATAATGAGATTTGGGTGATTTATTTTTTTTCTGGGCATTTTTTGTTTTTAAATTTCTATTGTGTGCATGTATAATTTTAATAAAAATGCAAATTCATAAATGAATTTCTCATAATGAAGTAAAATCTAATAGGAAATGTATTTTTTAGACCTATTTGTAGCAGCAAATATAACTGTAGTCAATTTGGGATCAGTTTGTTTAATGTAGGAAGAAGAAAATTGGAAATAATGTTATATAAAGAATGTCTCAATGAGAACAAAATTTTAGAAAGTATTTTAGAAGATGATGTCATTTAAATCCAATCTGGAAAAAGATAGATTTTTCTTAAAATAATATTCCTAGAATTCTAAAAATCTTTTCACTTCCAGTAACTTCTCATGAAAGTAATCTTTTAGATGGATATTTTAGAGCCTGCTCATTTGATACATAATGATGAACTGAGGAGACCTTGGAGCATGTGGAGATCCTGGTATTGGAACCAATGAAAATCCTTAGCATTCCAACCTTTTCTGGTGGCAAACAGTGTTTAGCTGAATAATAAACTTCCTCGTCTGATCATCACTGATTGCTATCATGCTCATTATCTATATATTTGGAAGCTTTTAAACTGTAAAGTTTTAAATGCAAAGAAATGGATTTTTTTAATTGGTTTTCATATGTAAAGATTGAAGCAATTGCTACTACACTTTTAAACAAGCTCCCAGGAACATCATCATGAACTCAGAAGTTTGGGAAACATAGTTGAGAAAAGCTATCCAACTACAATGATGAAGACAATGAAAGGCATGCACATTCTCCAACGTGGATTCCATGATACATTCAGAATTATAGTCTTAGAGCACTGAAAAATCAAAGGAGCAGATACCATAAATCTAGAAGAAAACATAGGTAGGCAACAAGCTCTCTTTGACATTGGTCTTGGCAATGATTTTGAGAATCTGACACCAAAAACAAAAGCAACAAAATGAAAAATAAGGGTGACTACATCCAACTAAAAAGGTTTTGCACAGTGAAGGAAACCATCAACAAAATGAAAAAGCAACCCAGTGAATGGGAGAAAATATTTACAAATATTTGATAAGGTGCTAATATCCAAGATATATAAAGAACTCCTACAACTTACCATCAAAAACACAGTCCAATTAAAAAGTGGCAGAAGATCTGAATAGACATTTTTCCAAAGAAGACATACAGATGACCAATTGGTTGAGCAACACGAAAAGATGCTCAACATTATTAATCATCAGGGAAATGTAAATCAAAACCACAGTGAGATATCACCTCACACCTGTTAGAATGGCCATTATCAAAAAGACAAGAAATAACGTGTTGGTGAGGATGTGGAGAAAAGGGAAGCCTCACGCACTGTTTGTGGGAAGGTAAATTGGTGCTGCCACTATGGAAAACGATGTAGAGGTTCCTCAAAAAATCAAAAATAGGACTGCCATATGATCCAGCATTCAACTTCTGGGTGTTTATCAAGAACATAATATTATGGGCACCTGGGTGGCTCGGCTGGTTAAGCACCTGCCTTTGGCTCAGGTTGTGATCCCAGGGTCCTGGGATCGAGCCCCATATTGGACTCCCTGCTCAGCAGGGAGCCTGCTACTCCCCCTCCCCCTGCTTGTGCTCTCTCATTCTCTCTGTCAAATAAATAAAATCTTAAAAAAAAAAAAAAGAAGATAACACTAACTCGGAAAGATATTCATTGCCTTATGTTTGTTGCAATATTATTTACAATAGCCGAGATATGGAAAAAAAACCCTAAGTGTCCATTGATGCATGAATGGATCAGGAAATTGTGGTACATACACACACACACACACACACACTAATATCATTCAGCTATAAAAAAGAAGGAAATCTTCCCATCTGTGACAATATGGATGGACCTTGAGGGCATTATGTTAAGTGAAATAAGTCAGACATCCATATGGTCTCTCTTACATGTGGAATTAAAAAATTTTTTAAACCAAGTTCAAAGAGTCAGAGAACAAATTGGTGATTGCCAGGGGTGGGGGTTGGGGATTGGGAGAAACTGGTGAAGTCAAACCAAACCAAACCAGGAGATTGCTATAAAACAAAGCTGCTTATTTTCCACACAGAGCAAAATATTTTTCTCTATTTAGCATTAGATGATTTTCCCAGGATTTGATCCTATTTAAACATAGAAATCTTACAAGATATTCTGTCTTGGTGATTAAAAAAACCTCAAAACACTTTCATCAATCGATTAACTCATTTTTTAATGTTTTAAGATTTTATTTATTTATTTGACAGAGACACAGCGAGAGAGGGAACACCAGCAGGGGAAGTGGGAGAGGGAGAAGCAGGCTTCCCGCTGAGCAGGGAGCCCGACACGGGGCTCGATCCCAGGATCCTGGGATCATGACCTGAGCTGAAGGCAGATGCTTAACGACTGAGCCACCCTGGATTCATTCATTTATTCATTTACTCATATTTTGCTGGGGTGGACCTAGCAGGTGTAGGGCAGTTCCGGAACTGACAGCTGCCTCAGCACTTCCCTAGATGGCAGCTGAGGTGTTCGTGGCACAACAACTGCAATTGTAGTTTTCATTTCTCAGCTTTTTGACTGGTTGAGCTAGAAGCTCTTCCCTGTAGGGCCTTCCTACTGGGAACTCTTCCTGGAAGCCCACCCTACAATTGCTCTTCCAGGTCTTCCAGTGGTGGTGTAAAGACCTAGATCTCTGTATTAGATACCTTTCTGCAAGAAGCAATGTGGTTTTGCTCTTTCTAACTTATACCTCACTCAACCCATGTTTTTTGGGGTAATTACATGGGAAATGTTTTTTCAAGTTGTTTCCCACCTATCTTGATAGTAGACATTGCCACTGTTCACACAGATACTCTCAGACTCCTTTTAGTTCTTCTGTGCACCCCTCTTCCAGCTTTAATGTGCTTTTTTTTATTATGTTATGTTAATCACCATACATTACATCATTAGTTTTTGATGTAGTGTTCCATGATTCATTGTTTGCATGTAACACCCAGTGCTCCATGCAGAACTTGCCCTCTTTAATACCCATCACCAGTCTAACCCATCCCCCTGCCCCCCTCCCCTCTAGAACCCTCAGTTTGTTTTTCAGAGTCCATCGTCTCTCATGGTTCATCTCCCCCTCCGACTTCCCCCCTTCATTCTTCCCCTCCTGCTATCTTCTTCTTCTTCTTCTTTTTTTTTTTTTTTTAACATATAATGTATTATTTGTTTCAGAGGTACAGATCTGGGAATGCAAGCTGGTGCAGCCACTCTGGAAAACAGTATGGAGTTTCCTCAAAAAGTTGAAAATAGAGCTACCATATAATCCAGCAATTGCACTACTGGGTATTTACCCCAAAGATACAAATGTAGCAATCCGAAGGGGTACGTGCACCCCGATGTTTACAGCAGCAATGTCCACAAGAGCCAAACTGTGGAAAGAGCCAAGATGTCCATCGACAGATGAATGGATAAAGAAGATGTGGTATATATATACAATGGAATATTATGCAGCCTTAAAATGAATGAGATCTAGGGGCGCCTGGGTGGCTCAGTCGTTAAGCGTCTGCCTTCGGCTCAGGTCATGATCCTAGGGTCCTGGGATCGAGCCTCGCATCGGGCTCCCTGCTCTGCGGGAAGCCTGCTTCTCCCTCTTCCACTCCCCCTGCTTGTGTTCCTTCTCTCACTGTGTCTCTCTCTGTCAAATAAATAAATAAAATCTTTAAAAAAAAAAAAAAAAGAATGAGATCTTGCCATTTGCAACGACGTGGATAGAACTGGAGGATGTTATGCTGAGCGAAATAAGTCAATCAGAGAAAGACATGTATCATATCATCTCACTGATTTGAGGAATTCTTAATCTCAGGAAACAAACTGAGGGTGCTGGAGTGGGGCGGGGAGGGATGGGGTGGCGGGGTGATAGACACTGGGGAGGGTATGTGCTATGGTGAGCACTGTGAATTGTGCAAGACTGTTGGATCACAGATCTGTACCTCTGAAACAGCTTTAATGTGCTTTTGCTTTCAACCCTTGAGCCACCACTCTTCCTCAAAGGACTGTCCTCAGGCTATTGGAGCAGCTTTGTTCACAGGCACAGAGAACTGGAAGGGCCTGGAAGTTTATGATCCCCTAGAGTGAGTGATGCTTGTCTAATGAGTGATCTCATTGGGAGATGAAGGTCCAGTCTCTTGTCTTGGGGGCACAACACCTTTGAGGCTATAACTTATACTCCAGAAATTTCTTGAGGAATCAGGCAGATACTGCCCTCCTAGGAATTTGCTGAAATCAGAGTCTCCTTGGTTTCTTTTTATTCTTTATTCTTCTCCCTCTTCCTTACCAGTGTTTTTCTGAGAGCACTTCCTTGCACATAAAGTCTCATCTCGGGTCTGCTTCTGAAAAAATTCAACTCAGACAATAGGTCAAACATTTGCTTTGCTTTCCAAAGGCTCTTAATGATTTTCCAGAATTGAATTCAATGACATGATATCCTTGTCTTCTGCATAGACATTTCCAGAACCTGGAAATATGGTTTATACCAAGCGAGTTAATTAGTGAATAAATGGAGGCATAGGGTCAATAGTCAGTAATTTTGAGATTGCATCTAGATGGATTAAGTGAAAATTCTGTCTCATTATGGTTCCTGTGCATAAATTAGTCTGATGAGCCCAGATAAAAGAAGCTTTACTTCTACAAATCACTATTAAGGACTATATAACAAAGATAAATTCCACCTTGAACTTTTTTCAAAAAGTTCTAGAGAATTAGATGAATAGGACAGTACTGCCTCTTCTCTCAGTTATGATAAATTGCCTCATCTTTTATGTTAGAAAGGGGGAGTGGCTCTTGTTTTTGTTGCTTTTAAATTTATCTTTATTTGCATAGCTCTTGAAATTAGAGGACATGTGGGTTATAGAAGTCAAGCTTGTAAGCTTGTAATCAATGTAATATGATGATATGTCATCTAATTGAGGCCTATTTAGCCTTTCTTTTCTTCATAATGGAGGCATTGAAAGTAATAATGGAGATTAGGTTAACTGGTGATATTTTACTATTCAAGCCTAGCATGAAAAATCCATTTCCCATTGATTTGATTTAGTTCTATGCAGCAGGAAGTGGATAACTAAAGAAAGGGATTACAGTATTATAGATTCTTTCCTTAATCATTCATTGTTAGAAACCAATAAATATTTATTCATTACTCTGTGGAAAAGTTAAATGTGGAAAAGTTAAATCCTCTCATCAGATAAAATTTCATTTTCCATAAGTGATTTTCATAGTCCTAGTGTATATTTGCTGGTTGCTGAAAAAAAAAAAAAATGACCTAGTGTAGGGAAAGATCTTTCCTTTCTTCTCAGAGCTTCAGTCAATGAATATCTAGATTGAAGATTTTGCAACTTGTCCCTACGTGCAACAGGGGAGCTGAAGCACATCTTTTCTAAAGGTGGATCCTTGAGACCTAAGTTCTGCTAGGTGTCCTGGAGACACTGGTCCAAGTTCTCCAAAGGCCTGGTGTACACAAAATAATTGGTATTCTTTTTTTCTTCAAGCATTCTTGGATTGTATACCCTTTTAGAGATGCCCTAGTTTTGGAACCACCACAATTATACTAATTGGATTAAATGGTTTAACAAATATAAAGTGCTTAGAATAGCTCCTAGAATATTTTAAGTCTTCAGTAAATACTAATTATGATATAGACCAATAATTGCTTCTCTGAAACCCTTGGAGTCAGATGTATTTTGGAATTCAGAATTCTTTAGACTTCAAAAGAGAAGTAAGGTGGATATACTGTATCTTAACATCTCCAGCACCCCCAAATCAAATTACATTAGTATTTCTGCAGTGAAATACATTCACACGAAGTTATCATAAATAACCTCATGTTAATTCAGATCAGATTGTGCCACAGAAAAACTATTTTAAAACTTTTAGTTTTTAGAGCTCTTTTGATTTTGTAATTATGGATAAGGAATTACAAACCTGTATTAGAAACATTTTTTTAAAAAATGTATTTCATTTTTAGAAGTTTTTGATTCACAACAAAATTGGGTGGAAGCTACAGAGATTTTCCATATATCTTCTGTCCCCACACATGCAAACTTCCTATTATCAACATTCCCCACCAGACTGGAAAATTTATTACCTTTGATGCACCTATACTGATAAATCATCATCACACAAAGTCCATGGTTTATATTATAGTTCTTTCCTGGTGTTGTGTATCGTATGGATTTGGATAAATATATAATGACATGTATCTACCATCACACAGAATATTTTCACTGCCCTAAAAATCCTCTATGCTCCACCTATTCATCTCACCTCTCCTCCCCCCCAACCCCGGCAACCACTGATCTTTTTGCTATTGCCATAATTTTGTCTTTTCCAGAATGTCATATAATTGGAATCACACAGTATTCAGAAGTCTTTTCAGATTGGCTTCTTTTGCTTAATAATATGCATTTAAGTTTCTTCCATGTCTTTTAATAGCTTAATAGCTTATTTATTTTGGCACTGGATAATGTTTCATTGTCTGAATGTATCACACTTTGTTTATTCATTCATCTACTGAAGGAGTTCTTGGTTGCTTCCAAGTTTGGGCAAATATGAACAAAGCTTCTATAAACATCCATGTGCAGGTTTTTGTGTGGTTGTACATTTGCAGCTCCTTTGGGTAACTACCAAGGAGTGTAACTGCTGCGTTGTATGGTAAGAGTAGGTTTGGTCTTGTAAGAAACTGCCAAACTCCTCTCCAGAGTGGCTGTACGATATTGCATTCCCACCAGCAGTGAATGAGAGTTCTTGTTACTCCACATCCTCAGCAACACTTGGTATTTTAATTTTCTATTTAGTTCAAAATATTTTTAAATTTCTCTTAAGACTTCTCCATTGACCTATATGTTATTTAGAAATGTTTTGTTTAATTCCCAAGTATTTTGGTATTTTCCAACTATCTTTCTGTTATTGATTATACCTTTCTGTTATTGATTATCTTTTCTGTAACTGATTTCTGTTTTAGCTTAATACCATTGTGGTCTGAGAGTAGACATCATATGATTTCCATTCTTTTATATTTGTTAAGGGGTGTTTTATGGCCCAGAATGTGGTTTCTGTTGGTGAATGTTCTATATGAACTTGAGAAGAATATGTAGTTTGCTGTCGCTGGATGAAGAAGTCTGTACATGTCCATTATATCAAGTTGATTAATGTTTAGTTCAACTATGTCCTTGCTAATTTTCTGCCCACTGGATCTGTCCATTTCTGATAATGTGGTGTTGGAGTCCCCAGCTATAATAGTAGATTAAACTGTTTCCCCTTGCACTTCTGTTGGTTTTTGCTTCATGTATTTTGACACTCTGTTGTTAAGTACATTCATGTTAAGGGTTATTATGTCTTCTTGAAGAATTGACCCCTTTATCATTATGTAATGACACTTTTTATCCCTGATAATTTTTCCTTGCTCTGAAGGCTGCTCTGTCTGAAGTTAATATAGCTACTCTTGATCTCTTTTGATTAGTGTTAGCATGGTTTATCTTTCCCCATCAATTTATTTTTAATCTATATGTGTCTTTTTGTGTAAAGTATGTTTCTTGTAGACAACATACAGTTGGGTCTTGTTTTTTGATCTATCCTGACAATCTCTGTCTTTTAGTTGGTGAATTTAGATCATTGACATTCAAAGTGATTATTGATATGATTGCATTAATATCTTCTATATTTGTCATTGTTTTCTATTTGTTGCCTTTGTTCTTTGTTTCTGCTTTGTCTTCCACTAGTTATGCCTTATGTGATTTTGAGCATTTTCTGTGATTCTGCTTTTTTCTCATTTCTTAGCATATCAGTTATACTTCTGTTTTTACTTTTTTTAGTGGTTGCCCTAGAGTTTGCAATATACATTTTACAACTAATCCAAGTCCACCCTCAAATAACACTATATCATTTTATGGGTAGTGTGATAACACTTATAATAAAATAATCTTTATTCCTCCTCCCAATTACTTGTATAATTTCTATTTCATAAGTATGTGTGTGTGTATATATATATTCTTATTTAGCATATGTAATCAAATACATTATTTTTATTATCTTGAACTAATTATCTGTTATGTCAATTAAGAATAAGAAAAATAAATGTGTTTATTTTACCTTCACTTATTCTTTCTTCAGTACTCTTCCTTTCTTTATGTAGACTGAAGTTTTTGACTTATATTGTTTTCCTTTTCTGTAAAGAACTTCTTTTAACATTTCTTGTCAGGCAAGTCTACTGGTAACAAATTCCCTCAATTTTATTTGTCCGAGAAAGTCTTCATTGCTCCTTCACTTATGAAGGATAATTTCACGGAGTACAGAATTCTATGTTAGTGCTTTTTATTTTTTCATCTCAATTCTTTAAATGTTTCATTCCACTCTTGCTTGCATGGTTTTGGACGGGAATTTGGATGTAATTCTTACCTTTGCTTTTCTATAGGTAAAATGTTTTGTTTGTCTTCTTTCAGGATTTTTTTTATCATTGATTTTCTATAGTTTCATATGCCTAGGTGTACCTTTTTTGTTTGTTCTTTTTTCTTGTCTTTTTTTTATCCTGTCTTTTCTTCTCTGAGCTTCCTGGACCTGTGCTTTGGTGTCTGCCATTAATTTGGGAAAATTCTCAGTCATTATTGTTCACACATTTCTTCTGTTCCTTTCTTTTTTCTTCTCCTGTGGTATTCCCATTACACATATGTTGTACTTTTTTGTAGCCATGTCCCACAGATCTTGTATGTCCTGTTTTTTTTTTTTCTTTTTTCTTTTCTTTTTTAGTTTGTTTTTCTATTTGCTTCTCAGTTTTGGAGGTTTCTATTGAAATATTCTCAAGATTAAAGATCTTTTCTTCAGCTTTGTCTACTCAACTAGTAAGTCCATCCAAAGCATTCCTCATTTATGTTTTTTTTAAATCTCTAGCATTTTGTTTTGTTTGCTTGTTTGCTTGAATTTCTATCTCTCTGTTTACCATTGCTCATCTGTTTTTGCATGTTGTCTGCTCCATTCATTAAAGCCCTTAGCATATTAATCAGTTGTTTTAAATTCCCAGTCCAATAATTATAAATACTTGCCATAAATACCTACCTGAGTCTGCTTTTGATGCTTTTTCTGTTTCTTCAAACTGTTTTTTGCCTTTTAGTATGCCTTGTAAAATTTTCTTGATAGATGGGCTTGTACCAGGTAAAAGGAACTGCTATAAATAGGCTTTTAGTAATATGGCTGTGAGACATGGGGGAAGGAGAAGTGTTCTGTAGTGCTGTGATTAGGTAGGTCTTTTAGTGAACCTATGCCTCTGGACTGTAAACTTCGCAAGTGTTTCTCGGTTGTTTCCCACCCCCACCTCCCCCTTTAGGTGGGACAGAATGGCTAGAGTTAAATACTTCCCTCCTCCCATGTGGAAGGCTAGAGAGAGTTGGAATTATGTATTTCCCTTCCCCCAGGTCAGTTAGGCTCTAATAATACTCCAACAGGTTAGGTTCTGCTTATGTCATTTCTCCTGAGTGCAGAAGTTTTAAGAAGAGTAGTTCCTGTGTATTTAAAAATGATTCCTTTTTCCCTCCCCCTACCAGAAACTTGAACGGATTTTTCTCTGCTATGTACTCTGAGAATCTGGTATAGTTTCAGAAGGTAAAACTCACATAAGTGTGGAGGCCTCCTGTTGACTGCCCCCTTCCCCCGCCTGAGTTCTCCTCTCTCAGATTTGTCCACACTAAGCTTCTAGCAATTGATCAGTTACACTTTAGGTTTTCCTGCCCCAGCATAGAGATAGAGGATGAGTATAAGCAAACCAAAGCTGGAGCAATTTGTGAGACTAAGGAGTTTGTAATCAGGAAGATTTTACCTTCAAGCAATGACCAACTCTTATTCAAACTGGCTGAAACAATAATAAATACATTATATGATGAAAAGTGCAAGCCAGAATGGGCTCCAGGTGCATTATATCAATTCCTTGGCACTTTCTTTGCTTCTCTGTGGTTTTGGGGCTCTGCCTGATTCTGTTAGCTTTATCTTCAGATGTTCATGACTTGACAACATCTAGAAGAAGAGGAATTTTCTCATACAATTTTCTTTTTAAGGAGTAGATACATCTTTACCAGAACTGGCCCCTGCAATCCCTCAGCATGATATTTGCTCACTTCTCATTGGTTAGATAAAGTTAGATGCCTGTTACCAAACTGGCTGATGCTGATTATATGAGGTAATAGATGTTAGAGAGTCAACAGCTGTGATGACAGCAAGAAAAGATTAGCCTCCTTAGGCTTTAAAGTAGGCAGAGTTGTTCATGTCATTTTGCTTCATATGAAACACTGATTAGTGTCATCTTGGTCACTGGTAAAGAGGTGTGAGGTAACAGCTTAAAGAGTAGTAGAGATCTACAAAGAAGTACAGGGATTGGCCTTGGAGGCTACCTCTCTACTGTAGAACATCTCCTTAGGAAATTCTTAGTTCTTGTAGAGTTCTATCCTGTGATGCTTATAAATCCAGCAGCAAGACTGTGGCTCTTGATGAAACTCATGTTTATTCATTGGATTAGACTCAATCAACTTGAAAGCTTGCCTTCATGCCCAGTTTATTTTAAATAGGTCACAGCAAAGTTTCACAAAAATGAGTTGGTTAGAAGAGAAGATGGTGTTTTGGTCACGAGATTGGAAAGCCCACCAGCTGTTGCTTAGTTGGCATAATCTTAACACTTTTCTCTAAATAATTATGGTCAAACTTTTAAAGTAGCAGAAATGACTGGGTTCTGAAGTAAGAATCTGGCCTTGCCATACTCCAGGAAAACTCTTGTACTAATGTGGAAAAATCAGGTGATGTTAGGAACTAGGAAAGACAATCTTTAGTTGAAATTTAACTTCAAACCTTTTTTCCTTTTACATTCAAATGCTTCTGGCTAAAAGCATTAAGGCATCTTACCTTTAATGTGGTTAAGACTTTTCACATGCTCAAACTTTAACTACACAATTTAGTAGTCTCTTAAATCTTGTTTACATCAATTTATTCAGCCTAAGAGTCTAGTGGAATAGTAAAGTGAAGACACCAAGAAGAATAATATTCATTGTCTAAATGTTCCATCAGAGGACTTTTTTTTTTTTTCTTTTGGGACATGCTGGTAGGCAATAATAAATGGGCTATCTTGTGTATTTTGATGTTTTCAAGTTCTTCCCAAATTTCTAGCATACACTATCATAAAGGTCAGGCTTTTGAGGGTATTAATCATTTTTCAATGGTGACATTATCCAAGTTTATAAATATCAAATCATCCCCTTAGTCAGAATCACAAGGGTAGAATTAATGTAAGAGCAACACTTTCCTGTAATCAGATTGATCAGAGCTGTAGCATTTTTTAAAAAAGTTAAATATAAACTAAAAAAGTCAAGTAAACAAAAAAGAATAAAATATACCTTGGCTTAGAGGTGCTATCTGGTTAGGGTTTCGTTGGGTTAGGTTAGAGTTAAGCTTAAGCAGGAAATGCTTCTACCTAACACGTTGAGTAACATATCAGGCATTGTTCTAAGCGTTTTTCCTGTAGTAGTAGGTACTATTATCCTCATTTTGTAGGTAGAAGAACTGAGATACAGCAAGGTTAAGTAAAGGATCACATAGCTGATAAAGGGTGAGGCCAAGATTTGAACCCAGGCAACTGGATAGTGGTGTTCATATATTCAAACATTACATAATTTGGCCCTGGATGGGGTAGGATAGCTGTCTGAAGAAAATAGTTCCTGTAATGCTTAGAATCTTCAGTAATGCAGTGTTAGGTGCAGGACTGCTTAAAATTTTAGGGCAGAGATTATAGAGCCAGACCCCTACAACTTAGTAGCCAGGTGACCTTGGGTAGTTTACTTAACTTCTGTTTCCTCTGAGCTATAAAACTGAGCTAATCATTTCATCTAACTGGTCCTCAAATTCAGTATGCATAAGATTCCTAAGAGATTGTGATTTCGTAGAACTGTGTAGGGTCCAGATATCTGCATTTTAAATAAACACCTCAAGTCATTTTGATGCAGTCTGTCTTTAGACCCCCTTTGGGAAATACTGAATTCTATCTCCTGGGAGAGGAGAGATCAGGCCTGTAAAATACTGGGCACAGTCCTGGCACATGATTGGTGGATAGAAATGGCAGCTTTTATCTATTTCAGTGTTACCAAGGCAGACCTAAGTCAGGAGAGCTGGGGTGGGGGATAGTCTCAGATCTCAGGAGATACTGCAGACAAAGGGACACATACGTTAGGATGATAGTGATGATGAAGATGATGGTGATGGTGATCAATATGCTGGTACCTTCTGCTCTGGGAGAGGTATCATAAGGAGAAGAAAGCGAAGTCTGCCAATTCCTCTCATTCTCATTTCCAAATCTTAAAAGGATTTCATTAGGTTTGCCTTCAGGTTTAACAAAAGAAAACCTATTATTAGGGTCCCTCTGCTCATTCTCTCTCCATATTTCCTTACGTACTTGCACATGCCAATTTCCTTTACTAGAAGAAATCTTTCCCTTTACAACTTAATGTGAAAAATGCAAATGTCTAGATGAGGTAATGTTTTGTTTGACTGTGTTTCAGCAATGTCATGTGTCAGCCATTTAACAAATGCGTATACCCACTTAATAAATCCTTCCTTGTTTTGATAGGGCAAAGTAGTGAAGGAAACTGGAGGTTCTTACCATTCCTAAAACAAAGGAAGGAAATCCATGAGGATGGGGAAACAGGATAAGGTGCAGAAAGAGTACTGAAGCTGGCATACTAACTAAACACTGTGTCTAGCTTTGATTGACTTTGTTCTTTCAGTTGGCCTGGTGCCCTTTGGAGTCCTATAGAAAGGTAGTTTTGTCATGTAGCTGCAAACACAGCCAGCTCTTTTGCATAATTTATGAACTTAAACTCAATTTTTTTCAAAGGACTTTCTAATGGAGATAGCTTAATATTGTGGTGTAATGTCTGGGCCACAGAAATGTAGTTCAAGAATAGATCCACAGCCAATCTTATCATAAATAAATGCTGTGGATGTATTTTAAGACTAATATAACAACTTTTACACTACCACCAGAATAGCCTGAAGTAGAACATTTATAAAGTGTATTCAATTTCTTTCATGTATGTTAAAAATCACGGTGCACGGACATATACTAGAAGTCCTCAGGGACGGTGGCTTGGGTGCCTTTGAATTTTGGTGGAAAACAGAAGGAAGTTTCCAAGGCCCTGAAAGTACAGCATGAAGTCTGGAATTAGACTCACTAGGTGGGGGATTTGTGTGACCTTTTGCAAGTCACTTGACATCTCTGAAACTCAGTCTTTTTATCTGATAAATGATGAGTCATGAGGATTTAATAAAATAATGCATGTGAAATGCCTATTACAGTATCTGGTACATAACACAGAGACATTCAAGATGTAGCAGCTCTTATTATAATTTCTTAAATTTTTGTTATCTCTGTAGTAGACCGTCAGTCGGTTATATGTTCAGGCAACTTTATATTAAAATTTGAATTCAGTTTTAGTTCTAAAATTTTGTGTATATTATGGCTCATGGTATTTGAAAATATATAATGGATACCATAATCAACACTGATCTGATTTTGAGCCTTAGAATCACTTAGAAAACACCCTGATGCTTGAAAGTGCAACAAGCATATTGTAGCCATCAGACTACATGCATGAAAACAAATTATAATGTCTAATCATGGTGAAAGAAAACAACTGGCAGAACCTGGGACACTGACATAATCATTGAATAATTATATTAGCCCTGCATGGCCTACCTCTGTACCCCTTGTTATATCAGAATAATTAACCCCTATTTGAGTCTCTGTAGTTAGATTTCTGTTACTTGAAGATGAATACATTCCTGTCAATTAATAAAGACTAAGCTATTCTGGGTGAGATAAGGAGGGCTTTCCCCCTGCTCTAGAGAACAGATGATTTGGCTGACAAGATGAAGTATGATTGAAAGCAAATACAGACTAGGTCATTAAAACTCATGGGACTGGAGTGGCCAGAGGATCTTTTAAGAACTACAATGCCTATTGTTCAAAGTTGTTTGCAGTGTTGTGCTGTTGTTGGTAAAATGTATTAACCTTATTACTATTTTGTGAATGCAATCTTGTAGAAATTAGGGTTGAATTTCTCACCTGAATCAAAAAGGTATATAACCGAGAGAACGTATGTGAAAGTAGGGGTCCCAAGGTCAAGTTGACATTCGGAATAAAAGTCCATGTGGAGTCCACAGAAATTTATGGATGGGCTCTACACTTGTGCGGGGGCTGGTATTTAGGGTTGAGGTTTGGACCAATTTTACTTGAGTGTTGAAGTTGGAAGGCTTTTGGCTGACATTTGAATAGCATGTCTTTAACCTGATGGTTAATAGGATATTGGCCAAATTGAAGAATCTTAATAGTGTACTTTTATATCAGAATGCTTTTAAATATGCTTTATTTTTCCTCTTCTAAATATGAGACAATCTACAGATAAAATGGTGAATTGATGCTTTTCATGCTATAAAATTATACAAATGATAAAGAATGCCCTTTGTGTTAGTGCCATACATTACCCCACCCAAACTCTATTTTTCCAGTTGGACAGGTTGAAAAGTTAAAACTACATTTCCTAGACTCCCTTGCAGCTAGGGTTCTGGATGTGAATTCAAGTCTGCCAAGAGAGATCTGAAAGGTAGAGGTAAGAGAAACCATCTTCCTGTTGTTCTTGAACTCTTCCTCCTGACACATAGGATTTTAGAAGTGTTAACCTTTCTCACAGCAGCATTCCAGGGTCCACTCTCCAGCTTCCTAGGTGTTTAGGGACAGTTGCAACGTTAGCAAAAGCCATTCCTATTTGTGAGGATGGTGTCCTACTCCAGGTATGAGTCCCCATGGCCACACAGAATCTGTGACTCTGCCCCCTTCTGGCTATAGATGATTAGAGACCAGTGCGTATATTTAGCTAGGCCAATCAGAGTCTCTCTGTCCTGTGATTCAGAATTAGAACACGATTCTCATTTGTGGTCCTCAAATTTCAGGGGCAAAAGGATCATGAGGAGCTTGGGAAAAAGGAAGAATCCAGTGCTTCACTTCTGGTGGGGTCCAGAAATGTCCATTTCAGCAATCAGACTGAGATGCAGATCACACTTTGAGACATGGCTATTGTTGGGCAGGTCAATGGAGAGGCCATGGGGAGCCAGGACTTCAGGAACCATTGTCTGCCTGCAAAAGCAGAGACAAGTGAATCTGCAACTTTAGTCAAGTTGGCATGAAGGAGATGGAAAGACAAGAGGCAGAAAGAGAGAGGTGGATGGGGGAAGAAAGGAGAGACAGAGAGGAAGAGAAGGGAGAAGGTGCCCTGGTTCTTGATAGCTCTTGGTCTCAGGTAGACCCTTCTGAGTTCTGGCTACACTGTCTGACTAGGATGTCATGTTATTACCTAATTTTAAAATATCCACTTTTAATCGAACAGTTTTCTCTCTTTAAAAAAAAAAAAAAGATTTTATTTTAGAGAGAGAGAGCAAGGGGAAGCAGAGGGAGAGGGACAAGCAGACTCTGTGCTGAGCGTGGAACCCAATGCAGGGCTCAGTCTCACGACCCTGAGATCATGACCTGAGCCCAAATCAAGAGTCAGACACTTAACCGACTGAGCCACCCAGGAGCCCCGAACAATTTTCCCTTTATCTTTCTCAAAGAGAAAATGATGAATCCGTTCTCATGAGCCTTAAGAATTCGTATGAATCTGCCAAAGACATTTTGATTATGTTGTATATTTCTGGGTATGAAAAGTTATTTTTAAAGGTCACTTTCATATATCTCAATTGTGAAACCGCCACTGCCCCTAAACACTCCCGAAACTGGAGCAGGAGCTCTGGAATTACAGTACTTCAGAGTTTCATATTTCCATGCCAACAATAATGTCTCGGCAGCTACAGTGTGTTGGGTATATACTGTCACCAGTCTTCTGCACCATAGGTGAGGCCCGTTAGGCTTAGACAGATGAATAACTTACCCAAAGTACATGACTAGTAGAGGCTAGTTCCAAAATTTGAACCCGGGCCATGAACCCTATCTCCCCATGTTCCTGCTTCACAGACACACACTGGAGATATATAAGTTCCTGACCTCACAGAGCTGGCATTCTAATGGAGAGAGATGATGATAAACAAAATACTGTAAGTGCTAGGAAGAAGAGTCTTCTCTTAGAAGGAAAAATCTATTTCTGTTGCTAAGGTAAGCAATGTGAGCATTATGAGAACATGTACTTTCTCATTTATCTAATATCCACCCCCGCATGAATTTTAGAATTCTTTCTTTCTTACTTTTTTTTTTTAAGATTTTATTTATTTATTTTGACAGAGAGAGACAGCGAGAGAGGGAACACAAGCAGGGGGAGTGGGAGAGGGAGGAGCAGGCTTCCCACTGAACAGAGAGCCCGATGTGGGGCTCGATCCCAGGACCCTGGGATCATGACCTGAGCCGAAGACAAATGCTTAACCACTGAGCCACCCAGGTGCCCCTCTCTCTTACTTTCTTATCTCTACTCAAACCCAATGCTAGTTTATTCAGTTCACATTTTTTTTCTGTAAAGGACCAGATAGTCAACATCTTAGGCTTTGCAGGCCATCACTCTATTGCTGTACTGTGAGAGCAACCATAGGCAATACACAAACAAATGAGCATGGCTGTGTTTCAATAAAACTTTATTTACAAAAACAGGCTGCAGGCTGGGATTGCTGAGGCAAAGTTAGCTTGCCAACTCCTGATCTCTAGCACTGAGAAATTGCTAAAAAAGAGAGAACTATATATAGCTACCTATCAAATTCCTTTGAACTTTGGTAGAGATTCCAGTAACTTTGATTTAATGGTGGTTCAGAAAAAAATGAACAATTTCTAAAGAATTATATCTACTTCTTTGAATAACTTCTACTTTTCCTTTGCACTCAGATATTGAAGAATATCCCAATAGAAGAAAAGAAGGAAAAAGTTTAGGGGTGCCCGGCACACTGGAGTTGAAGTGCTAGCTGAAGGTTACTGTGAACACAATGTGGTTTGTAGTATTTTGCAATAAAGTAAATGTTGAAGTTATTCCAGGAAATACTGTAACCGTCATACAGCTGTAACCAAGTAGAGCCAATTTAGTCAAATAAAAAACAGTGCACTGGAGTGCAATTTAACATATTATAGAAGGTTTTCATGAACTTGGAAGCCTGGTTATGACCATGGTGACTAGACCCAAGAGAAGCCAAAGGCATTTTGCTGGATACTTGAAAATAAAGAAAAAGGGCAAGATTGAATTAGGAATAATCAGCCCTCCTGTTTATTGTGCTATTTAGTCTATTATAAGAAATATTAAAGTAGAGCAAAGTAGAAATACTTAAACATTAACCAGTGAGGTTGCTACGTAGAAGGAGGGGATTTTTACTTTGGGAGGATACCTACAACTGACCACCCTGAAGATCTGTGGCACTGGTGGGGTATGTCAAAGGGGGAAAGGCACTTGAAAGGGGATAAATAAAAGATTAACCCACCTGACATATTGGGCAGATTACTATACAACCACTGCACCCCAAGATTCTAGCACAAAGTAGAATTTAGGACCAGGCCAGTCTTGAAGATCTCCTCCTGCAGCAGACATCTCAGGGAGGCTCATCCCTTTGAGATGGTCTCTCTGGTTGTTGGGCTGATCCCAAGGCTGTCATCTCATCAGGATAAACAAGGATGGATGTTAACTTCACATGATCCAGGACCACATAGATGGCGTCATTGCTTTGGCCGACAGAAATAATTGGAATGATGCTATCTCTCAGTGATGTTACAACTGACAAGTAGTGTCCAGAATCTAAGTTCTTTTCACTCTATGGAATATCCAAGCTGATCTATGGAGATATTTTTTTCTTTATCTGGGTTTCCTCTCCCTGATGACTGGGCAGTATGAGCCTAGAATTTAATATTTGTGGTTAGTACTTGGGACTGACAGTAAAATGTGCATTAGAACTTGGAAACAGAGAAATACTGTTGCTCTCTTGGAGTTAACACAAATAACACATGATGGATGAATACCTTAAAAAAACCCAGATGTGTCAAAGGTCAAAAGGAGGAATGGCAAGGACTGGAAATTAAATCAAATCCAGATGGACTGTGAGAGAAAGTGATACCCTAATGTTACTGTTATATGTGAAGGACTTCTCTGGGAACAAGGAGGATGGGGGAGTTAAGCTGGAGACAAGAAAGACATCCTGAAGAGTAAGAATTGTCTGTGTGTCACCAGCTCTGCCCTTCAGCAAGGATGCTCTGACCAGCTAATACAAAAATTCCCACGCAATTGGCTATTACATTGATGTGATTATTGTCATAGAGTTTATTCGTTGTGCTGAGTGCTTTGTCATAACATCATTCAATCCCAGTAAAACCGTAGGTGATTATCATTACCCCCACTTAGGCCTGGGTTCACCAAGGCTGAGAGAGGCTAAATAATTTATTCCATATCTCACAGCTAGTTTGTGGCCGAGCTGGAACTTGAGCCCAGACTGTCTGAAATGGAAGACCAGACTCTTAATTCCCTGCTCTAGTGCTTCTCACATATGCATGTGTGTTTCCCCCACCTGGGGGTGGGGGAGATTAGGCCACCACACACTGATCCCACTGACCTTCAAAATCATTTAACTAACATACTCATTTTTTTAAAAAAGAGTTTATTTAGAAAGTATCATAGTGTAAACAAATTGTACCACTTGGGTTTTCTTTTAATACAAGACTCATGATTCAAAGCTGAAGCCACTCATGAGGGTTGTGCTTCTCTAGAAAGTTGGGTTTTTTTTTTTAAAGAACATTTGTGAACCATACATAATTAATAAAGATTTCCTTTAAGGCAGAAGCTGGCCAAGATCCTGCTCTGTTGTGTTCTGCCGCAGACAGCGGAAGTAGTCTTGTTTCTCAGATTCTCACCCCCAGTTACTATGTGTCCACTGAGCGTCCCTCCCAAGCATGGGAAGTTGGTAAAAAAGTGTTGGAAATTAAGGGGTTATTATGAGAAATAACTCGATGGCAAAGAACATACAGGTACGTATCTTAAGGGAGCCTAGTCCAACGGTGTTTCTTTTTAAGTGTGACAGTAAAAATACTTAACAACTAGGATGACATGGCTTACAAGGATGTTGGTAGGGGTAGCACTGTGGCCTGTCAGCCCTGACCCAGCCCCGCCTACTTCACTCTTTGGTCTTGAGGTCAACTTAATCCCACTCTTCATACAGCTGAGAGGTGACTTCCTCCAGGGCAGACAAAGTACAGTAAGCTTCTAAAACAATCACTTAGAAGCAGAATCTGAAGTTGCTTCCAGCTTGGGCCCTGTATAGGGCTGGAGCACCTCCCGGCTCCTGATACCCAGACCTGGGAAAGCTCATCCAGGTCCTCTTGCCCCAGGTGGCAAATATAGCTCGAATCTTTCTGAGTTGTTTGTCAACTATACTGGTTGGGGTAGACCAAACTACAGTGGCTCAAGCATAGTAGAAGTTTATTTCTCTCTCAGTCAACAACTGAAACAAGGTTAGCAAGTGGATCTCCTCTGCGTGGAGAGCCAGCAAGTCAAGTTCCTTCCCTCTTATGTCTTGACCAGCCCCCTTCCAGTCTTCTTTTCACTCGTAACAAGCTGGCAAAAGGAGAGACGAAGAGATGGAAGAGGTTTTGGATCAGACACAGTTGAGTTCAAATATGAACTCTGCCATTTGCAAGCTATAGCCTAAGCGTGAGCCCTCTGAGCCTCAGTTCCTCATCTGAGAGTTAAATGAGGTGTCACATATTGAGTACCGTGCTCAGCTCAATAAGTAGTAGTTATTTATTATTAGGTACCTGGCATACTTTCCTAAAAACCACTCTGCGAAATTAGCATTATCCCCATTTTACAGAGGAGGAAACTGAGGTCACACAGCAGGTAAATGGCAGAGTTGGGACTATAATCTAAAACACAGGTTCCTAACCACTGAACAATACTTTCTCATAAGTGAGGGAATAACTGGCCTCCGGCAGGAGAGAACTGAGTTCCTTTCGCTCTTTTTAAATGTTTTCAATATTAACTAGATCTAGAACAGAACTGGCAGATCACTCTCCTTTTCCCATCTACCCTAGGTCTGAAGAAAGGCAGGCTGCCTTCAGTAAATTGTATGGCATCAACGGCCTGCCAGCGACCAGCATGTGGAAATGCTTGCTGACGCAGACCAAAAGTGAACTTGAATAACTTCTGTTTCATTTCCAAAAGAGACCATTTAAAATGCTTCCTTTTAGAAAGTAACTACCAGAAAAGGTCATACTTTAAGAAAACAAGTTTGGATGGCGAGGATAGAATTTTTTTTTTTTTAATATTATTTTACTTTTTACAAGTTAGAAACCATATGGAATTTCCACTTTCACATAGCTCATAAATGACTTTGCCTGGTTTTCTTGAAACTTGATCCTCCAAACTCCAAACTCAGCAAAGTCTGAGGATGAGTTGGTGTCTGGAACTGATATTCCAAAGGCTAGCTTGTGATACAGGATGAATTGTTCAGGAAGGAAGGAAGGCTTATAGATTGCCGGGAATGGGACATCTTTTTCAGCTATCAAGTTTTGACCTGATCTTACCTCTCAAAGCCCTAATAACTTTTCTGTTTCTGGACTAAAAAAGTACTCTGCTTGTGACTAACTTTTGACATTTCCAAGGAATGAGGACAATTAGTACACTGCCCTAAGAGCATTTTTATGCCATGATCTATATGCAAAGCAAGCAAAGTTGTATGACAGATAGAGGCTCCCTGGCCATCTATTTATTAAATGTCTTTTGGATTAATATTTTTTAAGTTATTCATCATTTGTTTTTGTTTTTTTTTTAAAGATTTTATTTATTTATTTGACAGAGAGAGAGATAGCGAGAGCAGGAACACAAGCAGGGGGAGTGGGAGAGGGAGAAGCAGGCTTCCTGCCGAGCAGGGAGCCTGATGTGGGACTCGATCCCAGGACCCTGGGATCATGACCTGAGCCAAAGGCAGACACTTAATGACTGAGCCACCCAGGCGCCCTATTCATCATTTGTTTAATGAGGATGTGGTTGTGACTGAGAAAAGTAATTTTTATTTTTTTCACTTAAGGGTATTTTCTACTTTGGCATAAGGAGGAGCAACATACATTTTGCCGATTATGTAACAAGGCTGTGAAAACTAGAGGTAGTTGGCACATATTTATAATGTGTTGGGTGAATCTTTATGGGTTGTTGGGCTAGCCTGATCCTCAATCTCGTTCTGAATACTAGCCTTCCCTTGTATCAGTTAGCACTTGCTGAGTAACAAATCATCCCTGAATATAATGGATTAAAAACAACCATTTGTTTTTACTCACTAGTCTATGGGTCCAATGGGCATATTGGCTGACCTGGGCTGGGCTTGACTGATACTGGCTGGGCTTATGTGTTTCCTTTGAGCTGGTAGGTTGGTTGGGAGCTTCCTGGTTTAGAAAGGTCTCTGCGTGAATCAACTCTTCACCAAATGGTCTCTCATCTTATACCTGAGTAGCCCAGATTTTTTCTCATGGTGGGAACAGAAGTCCAAAGTAGAAAAAGATCACACATACACAGTCTCCTATGATATTGCTTGACATGTCACCCCTTCTACTTCATTCTTTTAGCCAGACTAAGTCACAGATTTAAGGGATTGGGAAATGGACTTTCCCAGATGATATGAAGAACTGCAAAGTCACATGGCAATGAGCATGGATATATAAGGGTGGATGGAGAATTGGGGCTATACTTACAGTCCATCTACCATGACCTATAACAGTAATATAAAGTGAATGAAGTTTGTCTTTGGTAACTCACTGTTCCCATTCCTATAGCATATGTTAGTTGAAAGCTTAGCAGATTTGAAGTCCAAGACCAGACTCAAGTTTGAGCTCTGCCATTTCTTTTCACAAGTCATTCTGCTCTCTGAGCATTGATTTGTTTATCTTTAAAATGCTATGATGACATCAGTCCACCTGCTTTCTGGGTTTGTTTTGTTTATGTTATATATGTTTTTTTGTTTATGTTATTTTTTATGTTATACACATATATTTGTATATATTATATATGTGTACATATATAATGTTATGTATATGTTATATACCCTCATGTATGTAACAAGTAAGGTTAAAAAGGGACCCTTTCTCTTAGATGTTCAAAGCCTTTATGCTGGTTCTTAGCCTCTGAAGCCCCTCCCCTACTCCCCCCCTCACCCTGTTCCCACTCCATGCAAATATCTTTGCTCTACTTAGGTTTGTCTTTCCAAACCCCTCCTCCCACCCTGTTCTGGACCTGCCCCAATTCTGACTTTATGCCTCCATTAAAGTCAACCCTCCTAATGTCTTTTTCTTGCCTTGAAATTGTTTAGCTTGAAATGGATAAATGACTTCAACCAAAAATGGTATTGATTCTAGATAAAATTACCATTTTAACATCAGCCTTCTCAGGAGAACAGGACTATTTCCACACTTCTGTTAAGCTCTGCTGGGTTCTCAAAGCACTTTGCCTGCACTTCTTCAGTAATTACAACTGTTTCTTGAACACTGATAAGGGCTTTGGATACATTTTTCCTCCTCATATTGACTAGATGTCAAGAGTTCAACCCTGCCATGACTAGCTGTGTGATTTTGGGTACAGCATTTCCTTATGTTTTATTTTTCTCACCTCTAAACTGAGGAAATTTGACACATTGACCTTGAGAGGCCCTTACAACTCAGAACTTAAGATATCCTAGAATATTTATAAAGTAAAATGTGGAGAATCCAGTATTGTTTTGAATATTTCTTTATTTTGTGGTTTAGTAAATCAAGTATTCTCTAGCCAGTGATGACTTAGAAAAGAGGAACTCATAATCATAACTAAAATAACTAGTATTTATTGAGTAGGCTTAGATTCTTGCTCGACAAGACGTTGCTATAAAAATCTTCTCATCTTTGTTTTACAGTTCCATGTCAATTGAAGAGTTGTCATACTGTCATAAGACAATGGTTATATCTGAGAAATGTTTTCTATATAGAGGGGTGGATGCCGAGGAAGAAAAAAAAGTAAGGAGAGAAGAAGGAAGGGAAGAAACTGATACTTACTGAACTCTTACTGCATGTGTGGTGAGAAACAGTTACATACACATGATCCTTGGTAGAGATGGCTAGGTGTTCTTCAAGTTCTAGGTCCTTCTCTTCTGGGCCCTCAGCCCGGTTATATGGCCCAGCCTCCTGCAGGTGGCGTGTCTATGTGCCTGAGTGCCACTTGACAGAATGTGAGTGGAAGTGATATGTTCCGCCTTCAGGTCTGACTTGAAAAAAGCCTTGCAAACATACTTCTCCCACTTTTGCCCACTTCCAGCTTACTTAGATGGAAATGATGCTCATGGTGATCTTGAAAGTCATTTGTTGAAGATAGCAGAACTGCTATCAACCTCTTACCCAGAATCTTTGAGGCATTGTACATTTGGGAGTCCATTTGTTGCAACAGTTTAACATCTCCTTGCCAATAGATAACATTAAATTTCAAACCATCTCTATGAGGTGGAGACTATTTTTATTTTTATAGAAGAGAAACAGGCACAAAGTGAGGAGGTAACTTTCTTGGGTTATATAAGTGGCAAAGCAAGGTTTAAACTCCAGTTTTACACAGAAGACTCCAAACGTTCCGTTCAGGCAGAGAGAAAAGCCTACCAGAGTTTTACAGTGGAAATTCTCTTCATATTTCTACAGGTTGGACAAAGGACATCTTTTTATGAATTAATGAGCTAAGATAGTAATTCCTATGACATTCTGAACTCAAGACAAACAAGAGGCAATGTGCCATAATGGTGTTAGTCTGACATGATCTAAATCTGCCATTTGCTACCTCTATAGGCAAATCATTTAACTTCTTTGGGTCACAGCTTTCCTATCTGGAAAATTAAAAATCTAAATTAAAAAAAAATTTGCCCAAGAACCATTGATGAATGGCTATCTATTAAAGTTTTCTGTTCCCACTTCTCTTTTATCAATAGCCCTTTCTCAAAAAAAATAACTACCCTCTATCCAACTGAATCCTGTAAAGTTGCTCTCTCCTGGGGTGTAAAAACCTTCAAAAAATAGGGTTGAGTATTAAAAGAAATAATATTTTGAAGATTAAAAGAAATAATAGACAGGAAATACCTAGCACAAGGCCTAGCATATAATAGGTGCTCAGTAATATCCTTTTAATAAGGCAAAGATGAATCCTTAATAGTACGGTGTTTGGCTCTGTGTTCAGAGTTGCTTGAGCGTTCCGGGTTTCCTTTTCCTGAATTTATCTATTGGGATGTGATTTGCCTTACTATTAGCGTAAGTCATAAGCATCCTGCACTGTTTTTCAGGAAAAGGGGGTAATTTGGGCTGTGGCCATGTTCTCATTAGAGAAAATGAAGGCAGTTAATGGTTAGTGTTCAGAACAACAAAGCTCTTTTAGTTGCTTAGCAACTGAAGCTGGGGGGCGGGGTGTGTGGGCAGAGTGTATGTAAGCAGAGGGAGAGAGAAAAACAGAGGAGTATAAAAAGTGAATTTAATGTACAGGTCATTCCCAGGTGGGTGAAAAGAGATGTATGCTTATAGCTCTGGTATTTATAGCTGTAGGTTATTTGTTACATGACTGGAAAATTTAATGAAATATTTTTAAATTCAGCAGTGGTAAGTTACAGTGGACATTTATTGTTCCAGTGCAATATGTAAACTGTTTATTTAGCATGTTGATACGAATGGAATACGGGAATGATTTAGATGTCATCTAGATTTGGAAATTTGTCCTTCTAAACAGACACTACTGCCACCGTGTGGACAATGCTGGGAGCCTACTGGGAGCCGAACGGTGAGGGACAGGCTGAGAGGGTCCATCCCTGGGGAATGTGGTAGTGGTCTGCAGGCGGTTTGCTCATGTACCCCTTAGAATAATTTTGAAAAATTCTGGTCTATTTTTAGGTTGGTATGTAAAAATTTTAATTATAAGTTGAAATGGTTGTTAGGAATATAATCTCCTATGGTTGTGAATATCACCATTTTAAAATAAAACTGCCATTATCACTCCTTTAAATGTATATAGTGGACTCTAAATGCCATAGGGATTGGATATATATATGTATATATATGTATATAGATATGCACATATGCTATGTGTATATATATAAACACATAGATAATATTTTAAAAATTACATGAACAAGTTCTTTTAAATGAGTAACATTCACATGATTCCTTTTCTCCCTTAAACTTACATTTGAATTCCACTTCCCCAGCAGACTTATGTCCTAATGTTTCATACATATATATGTTATATATAAGTATATAACGTTAGGCATATAATGTACATATATTTTATATATATTTTTCTTCTTTTTAAAAAAAGATTATTTATTTGAGAGAGAGAGAGAGCACAAGCAGGGGGAGCAGCAGAGGGAGAGGGAGAAGCAGACTCCCTGCTGAGTAGGGAGCCCAACGTGGGGCTCGATCCCAGGACCCCGAGATTATAACCTGAGCTGAAGGCAGATGCTTAACTGACTGAGCCACTCAGGTGCCCCATATGTTTTTCTTAACAAAACTAAGTATATAAATTAGAATTTATTTATTTATTTTCAGATTTTTGGCCCCCGGCTGGCTCAGTCGGTAGAGCATGCAACTCTTTTTTTTAATTTAAATTTAATTAATTAATATATAGTGTATTAGTTTCAGAGGTAGAGGTCAGTGATTCATCAGTTGTATATAACACCCAGTGTTCATTACATCATGTACCCTCCTTAATGCCCATCACCCAGTTACCCCATCCTTCTACTCCCCTCCCCTCCAGCAACCCTCAGTTTGTTTCCTATGGTTAAAAGTCTCTTATGGTTTGTCTCCCTCTCTGATTACATCTTGTTTTATTTTCCCTCCCTTCCTCTGTGCTCCTCTGTTTTGTTTCTTAAATTCCATATATGAGTGAAATCATATGATAATTGTCTTCCTCTGGCTTATTTTGCTTAGCATAATATCCCCTAGTTCCATCCACATTGTTGTATATGGCAAGATTTCATTTGTTTTGATGGCTGCATAATATTCCATTGTATATATATACCACTTCTTCTTTATCCATTCATCTGTCAATGGACATCTGGGCTCTTTCCATAGTTTGGCTATTGTGGACATTATTGCTATAAACATTGGGGTGCAGGTGCTCCTTCAGATCCCTACATTTGGATCTTTGGGGTAAATACCTAGTAGTGCAATTGCTGGGTCATAGGGTAGCTCTATTTTCAACTTTTCGAGGAACCTCCGTACTGTTTTCCAGAGTGGCTGCACCAGCTTGCATTCCCACCAACACTGTAGGAGGGCTCCCCTTTCTCCACATCCTCGCCAACATTTGTTGTTTCCTGACTTGTTAATTTTAGCCATTCTGACTGGTGTGAGGTGGTATCTCATTGAGGTTTTTATTTATATTTCCCTCATGCTGAGTGATATAGAGCATTTTTTCATGTGTGTGTTGGCCATTTGGATGTCTTCTTTGGAGAAATGTCTTTTTGAGTCTTCTGCCCATTTCTTGACTGGGTTATTTGTTCTTTGGGTGTTGAGTTTGATAAGTTCTTTATAGATTTTGGATACTAGCCCTTTATCTGATATGTCATTTGCAAATATCTTCTCCCATTCTGTCAGTTGTCTTTTGGTTTTATGGACTGTTTCCTTTGCTGTGCAAAAGCTTTTTATCTTGATGAAGTCCCAATAGTTCATATTTGCCCTTGCTTCTCTTGCCTTTGGAGAGGTGTCCAGCAAGAAGTTTCTGCGGCTGAGGTTGAAGAGGTTGCTGCCTGTGTTCTCCTCAGGATTTTGATGGATTCCTGTCTCACATGTTTGGTAGAATTCCATCCAGCCCTGGACTCTTTCTTTGTTGGGAGATTTTTGATTACTGCTCTAATTTCCTTGCTGGTTTTGGGTTTGTTCAGGTTTTCTATTTTTTTTCTGTTTCACTTTTTGTAGTTTATATGTTTCTAGGAATGCATCCTAATTCGTTGGCATGTAGTTGCTCATAATATGTTCTTATAATTGTTTGTATTTCTTTGGTGCTGGTTGTGATCTCTCCTCTTTTATTCATGATTTTATTAATTTGGGTCCTTTCTCTTTTCTTTATAAGTCTGGCTAGGGGTTTATCAATCTTATTCTTTTGAAGAACAAGGTCCTAGTTTCGTTGATCTGTTCTACTGTTCTTTTGGTTTCTATTTCATTGATTTCTGATCTAATCTTAGTAATTCTTTTTTAAAGCTTTTATTTATTTATTTGTCAGAGAGAGGGAGAGAGCACAAGCAGGGGAAGCAGCAGGCAGAGGGAGAAGCAGGCTTCCTGCTGAACAAGGAGCCCAATGTGGGACTTGATCCCAGGACCTTGGGATCATGACCTGAGCCGATGGCAGATGCTTAACTGACTGAGCCACCCAGGCATTGTATAATCTTTATTAGCTCTTGTCTCCTGCTTGGTTTAGGCTTTATTTGCTGTTCTTTCTCCAGCTCCTTTAGGTGTATGGTTAGGTTGTATATTTGAGACTTTTTTTGTTTCTTGAGAAAGGCTTGTATTGCTATATATTTCCCTCTTAGGACCGCCTTTGTTGCATCCCAAAGGTTTTGAACAGTTTTGCTTTCATTTTCATTTGTTTCCATGAATTTTTAAAATTCTTCCTTAATTTCCTGGTTGACCCATTCATTCTTCAGTAGGATGCTCTTTAACCTCCATGCATTTGTGTTCCTTCCAAATTTCCTCTTGTGATTGAGTTCAAGCTTCAAAGCATTGTGGTCTGAAAATATGCAGGGAATACTCCCAATCTTTTGGTACCAGTTGAGACCTGATTTGTGACCCAGTATATGATCTATTCTGGAGAATGTTCCATGTCCACTCAAGAAAAATGTGTATTCTGTTGCTTTAAGATGAAATGCTCTGAATATATCTGTGTAATCCCTCTGGTTCAGTGTGTCATTCAAAGACCTTGTTTCCTTGTTGATCTTCTACTTAGAAGATCTGTCCATTGCAGTAAGTTGGGTGTTAAAGTCCCCTATGATTATTGTAGTATTAGCAATGTGTTTATTTAATTTTGCTTTTAATTAGTTTAGATAACTGTCCCAAATTAGGAGCATAAATATTTACAATTTTTAAATCTTCTTGTTGGATAGACCCCTTAAGTATGATATAGTGTCCCTCTTCATTTCTCTTTACAGTCTTTGGTTTGTTTGTTGTGTTTTTTTTTAAATTTTATTTAATTATTAGAGCAACTGCACACAAGCGGGGGGGGGGTGGGTAGGAGAAGCAGACTCCCCACTGAGCAGGGAGCCCAATGTGGAATCAATCCCAGGACCCTGAGATCATGACCTGAGCCGAAGGCATACGCTTAGCTGACTGAGCCACCCAGGTGTCCCTATGGTCTTTGGTTTAAAATCTAATTTGTCTGATATAAGGATTGTTATCCCAGCTTTCTTTTGATGTCTGTTAACGTGATAAATGGTTTTCCACCCCCTCACTTTCAATCTGGAGGTGTCTTTGGGTCTAGAATGAGTCTCTTGCAGACAGCATATCTATGGGTCTTGCTTTTTTATCCAATCTACTACCCTGTGTCTTTTGATTGGGGGCATTTAGCCCTTTTACATTCAGAGTAACTATTGAAAGATATGGATTTAGTGCCATTGTATTACCTGTAAAGTCACTGTTTCTGTAGATTGTCTCTGTTCCTTTCTGGTCCGTGTTACTTTTGGGCTCTCTCTTTGCTTAAAGGATCCCCTTTAATATTTCTTGCAGGCTGATTTGGTGATCAGAAATTCTTTTAGTTTCTGTTTGTCCCAGAAGCTCTTTATCTCTCCTTCTATTCTGAATGACATCCTTGTTGGATAATGTATTCTTGGCTGCATATTTTTCTCATTTAGCACCTTGAATATATCATGCCAGTCCTTTCTGGCCTGCCAGGTCTCTGTGGACAGGTCTGCTGACAGCCTTATGTTTCTACATTTGTAGGTTAAGGATCTCTTGTCCCAAGCTGCTTTCAGGATTTTCTCTTTGTCTCTGAAATTTGCAAGCTTCCCTATTGTATGTTGAGGTGTTTACCTATTTTTATTGATTTTGAGGGGGGTTCTCTTTGCCTCCTGGTCTTGAATGCCTGTTTCCTTCTCCAGATGAGGGAAGTTCTCAGCTGTAATTTGCTCCAATATACTTTCTGTACCCCCCCTTTCCTCTTTCTCTGGGATCCCAATTATTCTAATATTATTTTGCTTTATGGTATCACTGATCTCTTGAATCCTCCCCTTGTGATCTAGTAGCTGTTTATCTCTCTTTTTCTCAGTTTTGTTATTCTCCATCACTTTATCTTCCATGTCACTGATCCTCTCTTCTGCCTAGCAGTTAGCCTAGCAGTTAGAGCCTCCATTTTTTATTGCATCTCAGTAATACCCTTTTTGATTTTGGCCTAATTAGATTTTCGTTCTTTTATTTCTCCAGAAAGGGATTCTCTAGTGTCTTCTATGCTTTTTTCAAGTCCAGCTAATATCTTTATAATTGTCATTCTGAATTCTAGCTCTGACATTTTACTAATATCCCTGTTTATTAAGTCTCTGGCAGTTAGTACTGCCTCTTGTTCTTCTTTCTGGGGTGAGTTTTTCCATCTTGTCATTTTGTCCAGAGAAGAATAGATGAACAAGAGAACAAAATACAAAAATATTAACCATGACCCCAGCAAAATATATTCTAAACAAACCGGAAGAGATCAGAAACCAAAAATGAAAAAAAGCGAGAATATAATCAAACAGGTGGACAGAATAGGGTAATATAATACACTAGGTCTTGGGTGTATTTTGGTCTGTTTTTTAGAAGAAACTAGATCCCAAAATTATAAAGAAAGAAAAACTTATCTATATACAAAACCAAAATTGAATACAATGAAAGAAAGCCAAAAATGAAGGAAAAAAATATATATATATATATATAAAATGTAAATGTAAAAATGAAAATTAAAAAAGACTTAAAAAAAGAATTGATAAGGGGCACCTGGGTGGCTCAGTGGGTTAAGCAACTGCCTTTGGCTCAGGTCATGATCTCAGGGTTCTGGAATCAAGCCCTGTGTTAGGGTCCCTGCTCAGTGGGGAGCCTGATTCTCCCTCTCCCTCTGCCTGCTGCCCCCTCTGCTTGTGCTCTCTCTGTCAAATAAATAAATAAAATCTTTAAAAAAAGGAGTTGATAAAATAAACTAGTTGAAATGGAAAAAAAGAAAGAAGAAATTTTAAGTGAAAGACTAAAGAATCATGAGAAAAAAACCTTGAATTCTATATACTATTTTCCCCTGGCACTAGAGTTTTGTAGGTCTGTGTGATCGGTAAACTTGGTCTTAGCTGGCTGTTCTTTTTTTTTTTTTTAAAGATTTTATTTATTTGTTTGACAGAGAGAGACACAGCGAGAGAGGGAACACAAGCAGGGGGAGTGGAAGAGGGAGAAGCAGGCCCCCTGCGGAGCAGGGAGCCCGATGCGGGGCTTGATCCGAGGACCCTGGGACCATGACCTGAGCCAAAAGCAGATGCTTAATGACTGAGCCACCCAGGCACCCCCTTAGCTGGATGTTCTTGCTGATCTTCTGGGGGAGGGGCCTGTTGTGTTGATTCTCAAGTTTCTTTGCCTGAGCAGAATTGCACGGCCCTTGCTAGAGGGGTCAGGCTAAGTAAGCTGCTCCAGATTGCTCTCTGTGGCTTTTGTTCCCTGAAGGGTTTCTGCCGCTTTAGAGGATGAGAATGAAAATTGTGCCTCCCTATTCTCCAGCTCCGGAGCTGAAAGATAGCGGCCCCCACCATTCAGTGTGCCATCAGGGAAAAGCAGTGAATCACTTTTTTTCTCTCTGGTTTCTGTCCACACTCTGTGATCACCCAGCCTGTGACCAAGTGTTTTTATCTTAGGCATATGACCCCAATTTGAGTCTCCAAACTCTGCAGACTCCTGCAGTGCGCACCTAAGCTGCTCCGCCCAGGCGGATGGAGGAGGGTCTCACCCCTGCTTGCTGGGCCCCTGCTGGGAGTGGTCACCTGATTTTGCAGCAGTTCATGGTTTATGGCAACACCGAGCTGAAAGCTCACTCCTTGGCTCATTGACTACAGCTGGCTTCCCCACTCTGAATCTTGGGAGCTCTGCGGCACTCAGACACCCCCGTTCTTTCTGTGACTCCGGGGATCCTGAGACCACACTGTCCCACCTAGGATTCTGCCCTCCTTCACCACCTGAGCACCTTTCAAGCAGGAATGTCCCTCACCCGAGCGGACTTCTAAACATTCTGATTTTGTGCTCCACTGCTCTATCACTTTACGGTAGCTGGCTGATGGAAGCCCCCCCCGCCCCACCACGGTTTATCTTCCAATATATTGCCTCAGATTCATTTCTCCACACCTCCTACCTTGAAAAAAAAAAAAGTCACTTTTCTATTTGTAGAATTGCAGCAATTCTTTTCTTAGATCTCAGGTTGAGCTCACAAGTGTTCAAATTGATTTGATAGCTATATAACTGAATTCCAGGGACCAGATGAAACTAGGGTCCCCTCCACCTCCACCATCTTCCTCCAAGTCTATAAATTAGAATTTAAATTATAACATTTTTCTGTGACTATAAGGCTTTAGTTATCTATGCTTTTTAGTACACAATTGATTAAAAAACACAAATATATTACAAATGTTCATCAATAATTATTAAACATTATAAAGTAGTGCTTTATTTGGAAATCTGCATCTTAGATGGGGCTTTAAAAAATCAGTTCACTTATTTATGATGAAAATTCATTATTGCTAGAATTATAAAATGATCAGCATCAATACTACAGGTATTTATCTTTTTTTTTTTTTCCAGTTGTAAGCCTCAAGAAACTTCATTCACAGAAATAAGTAATGAGGCTGGAAGAAATTTTATTAGGCATTGTAACCCAATTCTTTAACTGATTTCTGAGTTACTTGCCAAATGACATAGTTTGTTCTATCTATCTATCTATCTATCTATCTATCTATCTATCTATCATCTATCTATCTATCATCTATCTATCTATCTATCTATCTATCTATCTATCTATCCATCTATCTATCTATTTAGAATCAGTGACAACTGGCTTAGTTTTGCTTCAGTGGTGTTGACAATGAAAGAATTGGAAGCTCCCTGACCTGAAAAAGGATTTGGTACCCAGTCATTAGAATTATTTACTTTCTCAGCACAGATACCAATATTTAAAATAATCTCTGTGATGGACTTCCTATAGATTTTATACTTCAACCAGTGCACCTTTGTAATCTTTAGGTGGAACGTTAACTCTTCTTCTTTAATGGGAGAAAAGGCTTAGAAAGAGGAGATGGGAACAGAGTATTATAAAAAGACAACACAACATAACGCTTCATACCAGAGTAACAGTTGGCCAGAGATTACCAAGGCTATCAAGTTTATCAGTTTTAGAAATTACCAAGATTATCAGTTATGATGATTTAAAAATGAATACAAATGGAATTTGAAGATGGAAGGGAAGTTGACTCCCTTAAAAATTATTTGCATATATTCCTATCCCTTGAAAACTCATTACACATCCCAGTTTGAAATCACTGGTTTATCCCAAAATCCACTCTGTGATGATGCTTGCCTGAAGTCTGATACCAAATTGGGCTGTGGCAGTAGGGGCTGAGGTGGGCATAGTTAAGTTTTCAAAGTGCTGAATTAATAGAGTTTAAATAACTCTTTCTTATTTTGTTTAGTCTTCTGCATTAAAAAGAAAGAGAGAGAGAAATGGTGTTGTGAGATGTTAATAGTGATTTTGAAAGCCCATGCTATGGCGATTCCTCATTTATTATGTTTTTTTAAATTGTGACAGTTAGGATAGCCTAAATTAAGCTAATTAACCCCAAATCTCAGCGATTTGGGTACAAGTTTTATTTATGCTCATGCAACATGGTCATTGCAGGTTGGCTATAGCTCTGCTCCTTGCTTAAACTGTGACAGCGCAACTCCTCCTTGAGACATGTGGTTTCTTGGCAGAGGGAAAAACAGACCTAGAAAACCATGAGCAGTCTCTTAAAACTTCTGCTCCAAAGGGACCCCCATCACTTCCTTCTATATTTCTTTGGAAAAGTAAGTGTATAACCTCTGCTGAGTCCAACACGGTAAGGATATACAAACTTCCTCCAGGAAGGGGCAGCAGATATCCTGACTGATGTTTTCACCTCCTGCACCTGTGAAAACCCCAAATCCAAGAACCACTGACTTATAGTAAAGAGATGGTGATCATTTTCTAAAATTATTATATTAAAATATAAATATATAAAATATAAAAATACTTATTTTAGTTTTAAAATTATAAAATATTTCCAACATACAGAAAAGTAGATATTAACATAGTAAAAACAGGAGTACTTCTATTCTAAAATTACCAACTGTTAACATTTGCCGTATTGACTTCAGATCCCCTTGTTAAAATGCCTGGTGCCTGGTGGCTCAGTTGGTTAAGTGCTGACTTTTGGTTTAGACTCAGGTCATGATCTCAGGGTTGTGAGATGGAGCCCTGCGTTGGGCCCAACTCTTGGTATGGAATCTGCTTGAGATTCTCTCCCTCTCCCTCTGCTACTCCCCACCTCGCATGCACGCTCTCTTGCTCTGTCTCTAAAATAAATAAATAAATACAATCTTTTTTAAAGATTTTATGTATTTATTTGACAGAGAGCACAAGCAGGGGGAGAGGCAGGCAGAGGGAGAGGGAGAAGCAGGCTCCCTGCTGAGCAAGGAACCCCATGCCGGACTTGATCTCAGGACCCTGGGATCATGACCTGAGCCGAAGGCAGATGCTTAACCAACTGATCCAATGAGACGCCCCTAGAATCTTTTTTAAAAGAAGAAACGAAACATTGTAGATGAAGTTGAAGTACACCACCAACCCCATATCATTTCCCTTTTAAACCCCTACCTTCTAAGAAGTAACTATCCTGATGCAAGAGTATATTCTTTGTGTCTATTCTTTTATATATTTATTATAAAAGTGCTTTAAAAATATACATAATGAGAGGCGCCTGGGTGGCTCAGTCGTTGAGCGTCTGCCTTCGGCTCAGGTCATAATCCCGGGGTCCTGGGATCGAGCCCCGCATCGGGCTCCCTGCTTGGCGGGAAGCCTGTTTCTCCCTCTCCCACTCCCCCTGCTTGTGTTCCTGCCCTTGCTATCTCTCTCTCAAATAAAATAAATAAAATCTTTAAAAATATATATATATATACATAATGTAAAATGTACATGTCTTTTACATTTTACTTTTTCCACTCAATATTATATATTTTAGATGTATCCCTGTTGATGTGTGCAGATCTAGTTATTTCATTGAAAGTATCCAGTAGTGTATGTGATATGAATAGATTACTATCCACGTTGTTGGAACTTTGCTTATAGCTTTTTGTTGTTACAAAAATGGAACAAGAAATACCTTTATGTGTGTTTCTTTGTATAAGAGAAAAGTTTCTCTAAGATTTATGTCCTCAAAATGATTGAAACACTTCACTAGAGTGACCTTGCAGGGTTGAAAGAGCTAATTGCTTTTGCATACCAAGTTGAAGCTTTATGGATGGCAGCTCCGAAGGACAGACTTAACACGACATGAGGCCCAGTGTTACCTGAAACCATCTGGGCAGAGAGTCAGAGACAGCCTGACAAGACTTTTCTGGGCCTCTGAGACATGCACAAAGCAGCGGAAGACCATCGCCCTAGAAAACTAGCAGTTTTCCTTGGGGTTGCAAGTGGTGTGTTGAACGTCGGCCTGAGAACCAGGGTTGGTTGGATGGGTGTGGTTGGATGAGGAAGATCCAGTAGGAGATACCAGGGAGGTAGAAGTGGGTCTAAGGAAGTCACAGTGGATGTCAACAGTGATAGAAGGGACCAGAGAGCAGAAGGAAAAATGTACATCTCCGCTGATGTCAGTTTGAACAGATGAGGACTGAGAAGCAGTTTGTCCTTCCCCAAGCCGTGATGCCATGTGGCTGCAGGGAGACAGGGAGGACCGTGGTGAAATTGCTCTTGCAGGCTGCATCTACTTCCTGCTTGTTGCATTCTAGCAGACGTCCAATTTTGTTCAAGTGTCAACCCTGCCCCTGCCAAGCCCATGTGCTTCAGTTGCAGGGATAGGTCTAAACGGAATAAAGGTAATCCTGCACCCTGTGCTAATAATTGGTCTAGAAATGGACATGTTAGGCAATTTGGGCCAATAATGAGGAGGGATTTTCTGGAGGAACTCTGCAAAATTTCTTTCTTACTCCTCTGGAAGGCATTTCAAAGATTTGTTTCTTCTCTTCCTCTGAACTTGGTCTGTGTGGAACTGTAATTGTTATAGTCTGATAAAACTGGCATATGGAATAAAGAACAAAAGGGATCAGAGTGAAAATGAGCTGGAGTTGTCCTGCCTCTATACTTCCACGGATGTAAGCACCAGGGCCCCTTGTTGTTGAAGCCAGTCTGAAATATGTGTTTTGTTTTTTTAAACATTTTATTTATTTATTTGTCAGAGAGAGAGAGAGAGAGAGAGAGAGAGAGCACAAGTAGGGGGAGGGGCAGAAGGAGAAGCAGGCTCCCCGCTGAGCAGGGAGCCTGACGCGGGACTCGATCCCAGGACCCTGAGATCATGACCTGAGGTGAAGGCAGACACTTAACCGACTGAGCCACCCAGGCATCCCTGAAATATGTTTTTAAATACTTGCCACTGAAAGTACTGCTTCTAGAGAGTGGCAGGAAGTGTGTGGTGGGGGAAGGGGACTGAATTGACTGATATTATTCTGAAATTCACTGAAATTAATTTGTGCCACAAAGAATGAAGGCCTAAAATAGAAATTAATTTCAGCCACAGAATTTATACAAGCAGTCCTTGCTTTGCACAGTTCTGATATGCACACATGTCAGTTACCATGGTTTAGTTAAATAACACCGGTCCCCCTGCCCAATAGCATGGCTCAAATTTCAGTTACTATAATATGATATATATTAACCTTGAGTAATTGCATAAAGTACAAACTTGGCCGCTTCAGCCCACAAATCACTACATAAAAACCAGATGCCCAATGTCTAGTGTCATTCCTTTCAAAGTTTGTTGTTCACCCAGAGTCTCTCTGTTCACGCAGACAGCAAAGCGTAGTCATAGTGTGTCTTTTTCCCAATTATAGAACACATGACATTTTAATAAAATGAATACTCAAAACAGAGAGTTTGTCAGCAAAGATGAAAGTGAGGCAAAGAAACAAAAAGTGATAATGCTTGAACTGAAATTTGAATCGGACGTCCACATAGTTCGGAAGAAATAGTGGGCAGTGTTGATGTGGACGCTGCCACCAACTGAGAGACGCTGGGTATGCAGTTAGAGGCACTTAATGAAGGTGAGCTCATCAGCATTAGTGATGATTATGGTGAAAAGGCTGAAGATGGTCCAGATAAAGTGCTGCCTGCAAAAACTTTACATTAAATGAACTCTTGGAGATATTTTATGGAATTAAAAGTACAAAGGGGGAACTTGGGTGGCTCAGTCGTTAAGCGTCTGCCTTCAGTTCAGGTCATGATCCCAGGGTCCTGGGATCGAGCCCCGCATCAGGCTCCCTGCTCAGTGGGGAGTCTGATTCTCCCTCTGCCTGCCACTCCCCCTGCTTGTGTGCACTCTCTCTCTCTCAAATAAGCAAATAAAATCTTTAAAAAAAAAAACAACAAACTTTTGTTTCTTGTACTCACCATTTTCTTGTTGCGGTTGCACTTGAAGCTACCCCGATCACAGGGTGTCCTATTATGTACGCTTAAGCTTGATTCACCTGCTCATTGAGCATGATGCTAGGCTATAGATAGGAAAAACTTAATTTCTGCTTTGGAGGGTCTCACAGTGTGGTGGAGGAAACCGACTCATTCTTCCTGAGGGACATTTGAACTGGATTTTGGAAGATGCATGTGCAACAGCCCAATAGAGAAAGAGAAGTGAGAATGGGAGTTGGGTCTTTTAGGAAAAGAGGACGGCTGGGGCAAAGGCATGGATGCAAAAAGGAATATGAAGAAAGTGGGCACAGAGAGTGACATGATGGATAGAGGTGGGTGGAAGAGAAGGAGGGAGGAATGGTGGAAACAAGACTGCTGGATTTTGTGTAGAAATTAGGAAACATTCTAGGTATTTCCAGCAGAAAGTTTTTAATACAGGGAATTTGGTGCTTATAAAATCACTGGAAATCAGGGAAAACAGAAGTGTTCAGATTATGTCACCATGGCTGCTACCCAGAGGTTGGGGGGACGCTGTTTCCCCCCATGGTTGGGAACATGAAACCATGGCCAGTATTACAGCTGGCACATGGTCTTGGACTAGACAGGAGCATCAAGTATGGTTGCTGCAGAATCTGTGCTTGAGGAAGAATAGCCCCAGCTGCTCTGCTCTCTACCAAGTCCTGCATGAGAGTATTTATAACTGACAGAATCACAGCTGGAACCTGGTAGCAAGCGGATCTGAGAAATGTAGTTCCCAGACTTTCAGAACCTGTGATAAAGAACCTGGAAGAGGAGTAGAAGTGAACGTGAGGGTCAATAGACCATTTCTAGCATAGCTGTGTGGGCAAGCTGGGGCCAGACTGTGAAGGGACTAGAAAGCCACCCTAAAAGGGTCAGGAAAATGCTGCATGGGATGCTCCTGAAAGCTCAGAAGCAGAGTTACAACAATTCAATTTATTTTATAAGCATTGGTGGCATGGTAGAGGCCATTCTTTTAAACTAAAAAAGAGGGGCCCCTGGGTGGCTCAGTTAGTTGAGTATCTGACTACTGATTTCGCTCAGGTCATGGTCTCAGGGTTGTGAGATTGAGACCCGCATTGTGCCTCATGCTTGGCTCAGAGTCTGCTTGGGATTCTCCCCCTCCCCCTTTAACCCCCCCTCTGTCACTCCCCCTGCGTGTGCTTTCTCTCTCTCTCTCAAATAAATAAAATCTAAAAAATAAATAATAAACTAAAAAAAGAAAAAACACAACAAGCTATACTACAATTATGTACTCAACAACTCTTCGGTACCTAGAACCATGCAATGAAAAAGCCTTCAAAGGTTTTTTTTTTTTTCTTTTTAATAATTTGTGGTAACTCATCCTCCAATGCTCTTTCCCATTTTTTATTGGTTGCACATTTTGTGGAAGACACTGAATACAGATGTAAATAATCTATGGTCTCTGACTTTAAGAAGCTAATATTGATCCCTTCTCTTTTCAGTGAAGACTAAGAAAGTTTTAGAGAGTTTGGTAGATTAATTTATTGCTTCTCAAAGTAACTTTTGCCAAACTATAGTTTTGTACATTACTCTAAGAGAAAAACAAAAACAAAAAACGGTCCCACTATCAAACCAGTTTAAAAGTTTTGTATATATACTCTATTTCTTTTTTTTTTTAAAGATTTTATTTATTTATTTGACAGAGAGAGACACAGCGAGAGAGGGAACACAAGCAGGGGGAGTGGGAGAGGGAGAAGCAGGCTTCCCGCTGAGCAGGGAGCCCGATGCAGGGCTCGATCCCGGGACCCTGGGATCATGACCTGAGCCGAAGGCAGACGCTTAACGACTGAGCCACCTGGGCGCCCCTATATATTCTATTTCTTCTTGCAAATTTAAGTCTAATAAATCCTGTAGTAAAAATAAGTTAACGGTTTAATTTTGTTTAATTGGGACTACCCACTTTTATTTGACTCAATATCTATTAACAGTTGAGTTCTTCAGGGCATAGTTGGGGAAAGACTGGATGCTTGTACTGAAGAGCCAGTTCAACGGAAGACTACCAGCAGGCTATTTACAAAATGGGATGGAAAGAAGAAAACTATTTTAGCTTTATTATTTCTTAATTTCTTCAGCATTTTCAGGTCTGAAAGTACATTGACCTAATCAAACTGATCTAAACACAAATAATAGCTGTCAGAAATTACTTTTATGAGATAGTAAGTGCTTAACAATCATCTAGGAAAATGCAAATCTTGGACAATGGAAGTTTATAACTATTGTGACAGGATGTTAAATAGCTTGGCTGTAGCACCAAATTCCAAAGAATCGATAGAGCAGGTTTTGCAAATAAGTTACACAACTATTGAATCCCTTCACCATAAGCCTCGAAGGGTGGAGCAAATGGAACTAAAAATGGATTTTGTGATTTCTTTGGAGGATTATGCTGTGGCTCCACACCTCTGCCTCCCTAGAACCATGAAGGGAAGGTGGGGAGTGTTGTTGCTTGCCTTTCACTCTTTTCTGGGGTCTGACTCTGGGGTCTGACTCTGGCTGATGTAGGGGTTGCGGGTGAGCCAGCGGCTCCGGCAGCAAAAGGGAGATGCTGCTATGAGTTTGGCTGGGGCTTCTCTCCAAGAATCAGGGCAAAAGACACAGCAGGTGGGCTAAGGGCGGACAGCGCCAGCCTGGGACTGTTGTAAATCCCGGCCAAGAGCCTGTGTGGAATGGACTGCAGGAAAGCCAGAGACAGAAGGAGAATAGTAGCTGGAGGAAAATGTATTGCCTGCATCACAGGACGTTCAGGCAAATGTCTCCACGCTTTGACCTTGCTGGGGTTAGAAATCTAGGCAAGCACGCCAAGGAAGGGGAAATGCTCAGTAGAAACAAAGATCCATCCCTGCCCTCCTTGCTCATCTTGAGCCCCAGGTGCAGAAGTTTTAAATGCTCATTTGCATAATAAATTGAGACTGTCTTTGTAACTTAAAATGTAGAATTTCTGTTATTGACAGTAACTAGAGAAGTCACAGCGCCTGACCTAAAGTTCATACAGGGGCAAATGGGTTACCCCTGTTGACCAGGCCTAAAAGGAACACCAGGAGACAAAATTGCTTTCATGATTACCTCATGAGTCCTGCTTGTTCAGTGTACTTACACCATTAAAGACCGACAAGGAGGGGCGGATGGGAGAAGATATTGGTAGATGCCTGTAATAACAGCACGACCCCATATTATAATATACCGCTAAAGGTATGCTAGTGAGATCCTAATACTGGTGTTTGTGTAGAAGCAGATTTATCCTGTTATCTCATACAGCTGGCCCTTGAATGACATGGGTTTGGACGGTCAGGTCCACTTACATGGACTTTTTTCGATATATACAGTACTGTAAATGTATTTTCTCTTATGATTTTCTTAACATTTTCTTTAGCTTTATTGTAAGAATACAATATACAGTACTTATATGAAATGCGTTCTTATTGGTAGAGCTTCTGGTCAGCAGTAGGCTATTAGAAGTTATGTTTTTGGGGAGTCAGTTATGCTGGACTTTTCCTGCACAGGGGTCGGCGCCCCTTAAGCCCCGTGGTGTTCAAAGGTCAACTGTATATGCCTTGTGAGAAGGGAAGCTATGGACTGGGACAGGAAGTGATGTGTCGGAAGGAAGAGGTCACGGTAAAATGATTGGCGAGAGCTGAATTGAACAGCCCTAGCGAAAGGGCAAGCCCTGTTGTATGGGGTCCTATAGTTCCTCCGTTCACCGTTTTGGGGGCTGCTGAGTTCCCAGACTGGGTTTGATGCTGGATTTCAAAGCTAGTGCTTTCCCTAGCACCTCACAATTTAGCAGGAGGAACCAACACCAACGTAACCTAAATGACTCTGCAAGTATAACAAAGTAGGGAAAATCAGATGACGTCTGTTCGGAGGTTAATTTGAAAGTGAGTGTTAATGATAGAATTTGGCTCTGAACTAAGGGTAGGCATTTGCTAGAATGAGAAGCATTTAACCTTGCAGATGTCATGAAAAGTTGGGGAAGTGGTCTCCATTCACCTGTGATTCTTCGAAGTGGATAAGCCTCAGAATCATCCGGAAGCTCCGAACCTGAGATGCTGACTCAGTAGAAATCAGAAGCTCCAGAGCATCATCCTCCTACCCTTTCAAGCTCCTGTGTAATTCTGACACATTAAGTTTTGGTGTTTGGGAACTACCGGGAGGTCTCAATAAAAAGATCTGGTTTGGGTTTATGAGGGCCTGGTTTGCTATGCTGCAACTGTTAAAGGTTTTGCTGAAATTGGTACACACGGCCTACCAACAAATACAACCAACATCTCTTGTGAAATGAATTAATTTTTATTGCTATTTTATAAAGCTTAATATCTTTCTAAAAGAAAAAAAAATCAGTTTACATGTAGTAAAGTTACAAGTAGATAGCTATAGATAATATAGCCATGAGAAAAAAGGGCAGAGCTAAATAGTATGAAGACAAAAGCAGTAAGCAGCAATAAAATTAATACCTACAAAAAACTAGCAGTGCAATAAGATTAGCTGAAAGCAGCTTTACATTGAAAAAAAAAAGTTATTTAAATACAGAAATAGCACCTTACAAAAAAGAATTGAGAAATATGTAAACTTGGTAGGTAGATTCAAGTATAAAAGTTATACTCCCAACTCTTGTACCAGAATGAAAGGGTTTCACAAACCCTGGACAGTGTAGGGCACACACACGTCCCTCAGTGCCAACGCAAAGCTGAATTTCCTTAGCAGGATCCCCAACAATTATTTTTGTCTGTTACTAAGTTATACAATGATAGACTCAAGATTGCCATTACTTCTTCACTACCCCGAATACCCAAGTCTAGCTTAGCAGCTTCACTACCATCAGTTGCTCTATCAGAAGCATACGGTTTTCCTGACAGAAACAACCCCTGCATTATTTTATTTTTATCTTTTTACACATCACAAAGCCACATTAAAAAGTGGGTACTGAATACAAAAGGAATTTGTTCTCCGTTTTCTTTTCTGTTGCTGAGTATGGTCACAGAGTCATAAAATTCTGATTTATGGGGTTGCTTCTTAACACCCCTCAAGAACTGTGGATTCTCTGAGGTTTATATGGTCATATCATGAACAGAGTAAAAAAAAAAAAAGGATAGCAAAGAAGTTAAAGTAGTAAGTGGCGAGCATCCAAAAACAGTGTGGGGAAAATCAGATTGTGATTTCATCTAAATGTAGACCTCTCAAGTGAAAATATTTTGTGGAAGTTTTTAGGCATGGTGGATTTAAACATGCACGTACCCTGTGCGGATAAGGATGCTGTGTGTCCTGTACTTTCACTGAAAAAGGCATATTTTTGTTTCAAGGTGAACTCCTCATATTAACTCTGGGTAACCATTACTGGGAGGTTGTTGATGATTAGAACCATAATTTTATCTGTTTAACACTAGAAAAGATTGTAAAAAAAAATAAAAGAAAAAATGCCATCTTGTAAACTTTAAAAGTTTAGTGTTGATAAAAATTTTATATAATAACAAATTTATTTAATCTGGCTACCTACCTCAAGTTTTCAAAAATCTTGTGGGGGTAATAAGGCTAATAGTATCCTGTAGTTAATATAAAGCTACTTTACTCAGACTCCCAGAGTCTCTTAAATTAATATTTTTATTTCATATAACATTTTATTGGGTCCAAAAATAAAAATAAAATAGAATCGTACACCAAGATTCCAGATCTAAGACAGAAGCTTAAAAAAGAAAGGAATGAAGAAAGGAAGGAGGGAAGGAAAAAAGGGAGAGAGGAAGGCATTTGCTAGAAGAGACAAGAATGAGGTACATCAATAAATCTAGGAATACAAAGAGCTAGTTTGGCTACTTACAGAAATCCTAAAGCAATATGGTTTAACAAAGGGGTATTGCATAATAGTTTCCAGAATTGTACTCATGCTAGAACAATGAATCCCTGCACTCACCGTTCTTATTTTTCAGAAACGCTCCGAAAAATAACTGGTTTGAATACTCTTGGATACCGAACATAATGTGTCTGTTTTCCCTCTTACCCTTCCACAAATAAAGAAAAAAGCCAAAGAAAAAAATAAAATGATCACCTATCAGAACTATATCAATTTCTACATCATTACTCTTCAGAATTCTACCAAAAGGTCCCATCCAGGTTCCAATTTTCCATATAATCAATCACTTGCTACCATCCTGATTTATTCAATAGACAGCAATTCTTCGAAGGCATCCATACCTGATACTCTACAGTTAACATTTAAATTAAAAAACCCACGGGGCACATAGTGAAGGAAACTGCACAGGGTAGGATTTTTACAAATGAACAGTAAAACCTTATTGTTCACACAGGTCAGCTCTTAGGCAGCTAGCATGCATCTTGCTTCTCATGCCCAGACAGGCTCAGCACAGTTCATTATAGCAAGTGGGCCATTCACAGTTATTTTGGTCGTAACATTCGGTCATGCATACACATTTATCCACATTATTAGTAGGTTGTAAAGTAAGTGCAGGGCAAATTAGAGGAAAAAAGCACAAACATTCAAGTCGTCATACCCTGAAAAACATGTATTTTGCTGTAGTTGTAAACTTTTTGCACTAAATCCCATTTCAGGAACAAAATAAATAATACCATAGGATTCACAACTGGAGTCGGCTTCCTAATGAAGCCTAAGGAAGCAGTAGCTTTTTTAAACTGCAGAAAAGAAGTTTCTCTCACCACAGATCTAGACTCAGGGCGAGGGGGAAAAACCTGCCAAGAATGCTCACCCTAGTTAAGTGCTAGACAGCTCCCCCAGTAGAAAAACCACAAGGCTCCAGTAGCCTGTTCAGATCGACTTCCAGCAATAAGAGGATTCTTGAATCAAAACCACAAGTCAGTCGGTGCTTTCACTGTGACACCACGCACAGAGTCTGGACTCTAACTGATATTAAATGCACAATTAATAACAATTGCTTTCAGGAAAATAGATGATTCATGATGATGGGAAGTTAACATTAGAACCGGTAGGTGAAAGAGAGAGGACGATGTGTGCAGATGATGGTCTGCGTCCCGCTTTGCATTCAGCATCAGGGCATCACCTGGGACGGGGAAAGTCAGGTGGGTGGCCCCCCACCCCGGCCTGGCACGGCGGCAGGTTAGTCAGCCTCGCTGCTGGGGATTTCCAGTCTCCTCTGCGCTGAGCTGGTGTTTCGTGTCGGATTCCTTTCTCTTCTCCTAAGGACGGGGTCTCCGAGGCTGCCAGGTGTCTTGAAAAATGTCTCACGATGTGTGCATCGGATGCTCTTGGGGGTCCCAGGAACGGGGGACTAAAAGAGCAAGTAAAAACAGAAGTGAAGTCAAACTGTTCTCGGTCTCCGAACTAAGCCCTTTCTTGACCTGTGTCAGTATGATCTTCATGCAGGCGTTCTCCTTCTTTTCGCTTTTCCGTCCCACGCATCTGCTTTATCTCCTCCCCAACAATTCTCACAACTGGAAATGCACTTCTTTGTTTTGTGTGCAGAAAGGCAGCCTAGTGAAGAGGTTGGGAGCATGGCACCGGCACAACTAGCTGGGTGACCTTGGGCAAGCTACTTAACCACGCTGTCCCTCAGTGTTTTCATCCACACAATGCGGGTGACAAAGTGACGACTTTCACAGGGCTGCACGAATTAGAAAAGGTAGTATTTATAAAGCACGTTGGACTACGCAAGCAGTAAGTATGTGCGTCCTGGCTCTTTTGTTTACTTGCAACTATGTATCTTCTTGTGTTAAATGTTGCATATTGATCTCCTTAATGTGCCCTAAAAGAGCAGGGACCATTATTCTGTTTATTGTCCTATCTTCACTGCCTGCATGAGTGCCTGGCACATAACTGGTGAGTGGAAAGCATGTCACATTATCATCACCTTGTTTAAAAACTAACATGTTTAATTTCATCATCTAGCAAACTTGTGAGCCTCTGACTAACTTGTCTAAAATATTTTTGGCCACAACGCAAAACTCTTTCTCCATCAGAGAAAGTAACCACTCTGAACAATGCCTGAGGCATAAGAGGAAATCAACACATGCTTATTGACTGAACTACAAATGGGAGTTTGGGGGAAATATAGTACTGATTAGTTAATATTGATTATAAAATTCATATATGTACATTTGTGTGTTTGAGTATGTATTTGTGTGTGTGTGTGTGTATATATATATATATATACTCTCCTAAACATTGCATTTTGAGAAATGACAGATGCTAGGAATCTTTGCGTTAGTATCCAGACTTCTGTTTCCCCGAATTGTTTCTATAGCTGTACAATGAAAATTCAGGGTGCTCTCCTTTTATTCATCTAATGAAATGAAAACCTGAAGAAATCATCTGAATATTCAGCATTCATCAATAGTCCCTTGAACTATCCTTAAAATAAGTCCCTCTAATTTTAAGGAACAGATTGACAACTAAAAAATATTTTTGTCTTTAAAGCACAGCATCTCCTACCTCCAGCCTCCATGCCTTATAAAGTAAGCAGATAACTTCTGGGTCTACAACAGAAGCTGGATAGACGCTGACCTGGAGCTTCTGTCCTGCAGTCATGGGACTAAAAGCAAAGCTCATGAAATGCATACTGCCCCATCACAGAATGATGATCTTCCTGGGCTCACAGCAGGACTCACCTGTTGTAATTTTACTACGGAGACAGGATGCCCCGCGTACGCAGGGGATTCAGGCTGGATGATGTTGTGTGATCTTGGCATCTCTGGACTCAGATTGAGTGAGTGGGCACCCTGAAGCTGAGGGTCTGCGGAGGGGAGTGCTGATGATTTTGGATTAACCATGTTTGTAGGGCCGATGAGAAGATGAGCTGTTGATCCAAGGCCAGGCAAGCCAAAATTCACAGGTCCCGCATTTGGGAGAGCACCAGGGGCAGAGGAAAGCGGCCTGGGCATAGTGGGAGAATAGAGAACGGGGAAAGGGCCCAGCGTTGGAGATGGTAAGACCATGCAAGGAATGCTGAGGGATGGCAGCTGACCTGAAGGGGGTCCCACGGCATGGGGGTTCTGACTGCCAGATAAGAGCACATTGAAACCATTTAATCCTGAAACAGAAGCAGACCAAGGTGAAAGTCAACACAGCAGTAGGTACCGTAACAGTTTCACATTCCCCTGCCGCCCTTCCAAGTGGGAACCCACAATGAATGGATTCCACCTGACCAGGCCAACCCCCTTCCCATGCTCTCCCCGCTCTGCACTGCTTCTCCCCAGCAGTGGCCACCAGTGAAGTCCCACGTCCACTTGTGTGATAATGTGGTGGATGCCTGTGTCTCCTGAGAGGGTCAATTAATGTGTGTTCCACTGAATGCAAATTGAGGAGGAAAGTGAACTTGGATTGGAAAGATTTTATCTTTTATTTTTATAAACTTCTAACAAATTTATATTTCCCTCAACTTGGATCACAGGCAACAAATCCAACAGTATTAATAGTACCTTGACTTTGTCACTAGTAAAAAGCACATATATATTCATATAACATTATAGCTATAGCAGATTCTTATTAGATTGTGAAGCGCATTATGACTTTGAAATTATGAGAACACTGGAACTACTGTCAGATCTTTTTATTACTATAATTTAAAAAAATTTTTTCTAACGGTATTTCAATATAATTGGCTTCCCTTATTATCCTATGTATTTAATTCTATGCATTTTTTTTTTAAACATTCTGAGGAGGAATCCATGGGTTTTACCATAGTGTCAATAGGTCTTTGGCCCAGAAAAAGCTAATACTCCCTGTGCTGGGCTGTCATTTTCATTCAGTCGGGACTGAGCCTGTTTCTTGTTTATCAGTGTATCTGCACCACTGTCATGCTTACATTAAATCCGCAAAAAGTATTTGCTAATGGAATAAAGAATGTTTTGTAGATAACTGAATAATAACACCTACCTAACTTGTAAGTGAATGGAAAATTCAGGAAAATCAATTTAAGTCTCTCTGCATCGAGAGCAGCTTTATGTATACAATGTGTGTCTTAGAAATTAGGGATCTATTATATTTCAGCTTTATTTCAAAATACTGACAGCGTTTGAGTCTTACTGTCAGGCACTATTATCTGAAGTGCTTTAGATGTATTACCTTATAAAATTTATGAAAGATGTATTTCAATTTTGAAAGCACCCCCGTGACACAGGTGCCATTGTCAGTCCTGCTTTACCAGTGAGGATGGCTGAATATTTACGTTCATGCAGGTAATAAGGGGCCCTAACATCCAGCCCTCTCCAGACCTGGCCCTCGACCACAGTGACACGCTCAGTCCCTCTGGATATTCAGGACACCACGCTAGCTGTCCATGGAGGCCAATAGGTTCGTACTGTTCAGTAAACTGAACCAATGCCAGATTCAGCTGAATTATAATAATAGAATGATCTTTTGAATTGTGCTTTTTTAGCAAATAAAGTTTAATGCATTTAAAAAAAATCACTTGCCCTAATTATTTTCATAGTGTCCTTCGAGGTGGCCAAAGTGAAAGCAGCCTCTACCTTCATTTCATAGATGGGAGAAAAGGGCTGAGAGTAAAACGGTTCAGAGGCTGTGTAGACAGGAGCTCACTGACGAACCACTTCAGTCGGGTGACATGGACAGAAATGTAGAAATCTAATTTATGATCTGACCACCCCGAGGGGCCCTAAGACACGATGACACCCCTTACCAGCTGGCGACTGCACATAAAGGTACTGCAGCAAAGAGGGCTCTTTGGTGCTTTCATTTTCTTTTGAAGACTTTTCTATCTCTGTGTCTCTCGAAGGATTTCCCCACTCAGAAGAAATGAAGCAGTTGACCGTGGCCTTTCCTGAAGCCTCCTCTGCAGCCGAGACTTGGGCCTCCCTGTGAATGTCTTCGAGGGGCACTGAGCCGCTGTTACCCGGGGTCTTGGGGGAGGCAACGTCTGTGGACTCTGAGGGTTTCTAAGCAGAGCCAACCAGGAACCAGAAAAGCAAGTAAAAATCCCAGCGGTAAATCTCAATAGCAGCTTTCTCAACATAGCTAACACATAAACAAATAGGTCAAAGACCGCTGCGTGCCACACTGAATTGTGTATGTCTGAAAATCAGCGTCCTGTCACGTGTTTCCATAGGCTTAGGATTCTTAAGCATAGAAATGATGGAGGTTTTTTTTTCTCTAAGATTTTATTTATTTGACAGAGAGAGACACAGGGAGAGAGGGAACACCAGCAGGGGGAGTGGGAGAGGGAGAAGCAGGCTTCCTGCCAAGCAAGAGCCCGAAGCGGGGCTCGATCCCAGGACCCCGGGATCATGATCTGAGTTGAAGGCAGATGCTTAATGACTGAGCCACCCAGGCGCCCCAGAAATGATGGAGTTTTAACAATGACAGACTGGCCGTGGTGTTTGGATGATGAGGTAAATTTCGGAGCTGCTAACACATAAAGGGGTGTGGATGCCAGTCTTTGAGTGGCCCAGTAAGGACTGCGGGACTGGCCCAAAGCCAGTCTTGGTTATCTAAGACCGATATATACCAGTCAGTCCTTCACTGCTGTTCTGCAACCCCAGGCTATACACAAAATTACAAAGATTCGCTCTGGCAAGAGAAAGGAACAGAAGAGAAAGGGTCCTCAATAATATACTGATTTCCATGAGTGTGCTGAGCGAACCCAGCACAGACTGCTGTCGTGATGGTGCTTCTGCTTCCTGAGAGTTTGACTGGTCAGATCTCATTCACCTCTGAATGGCTACTAAGTGGGAGATGTGAACAGCTCATATTTTTGTTGCTTTCGTTTTGTAGCTGGGGAAACAGGATCTCTGAGCCGTGATAACGGACACAGACACCTCAAGACCAGCAGCACCCACACTGCCGACTCTGGAGCTCAGGTGCATCCTGGATTCAGATGGTTATGTCAGTGATCTCAACTGGTTAAAGAAAAAAAAGGAGAGCCAAAAGACGGGGAGGAAATATACAAACATGTTAACAGTGACTGACTCTATGTGGTGGGATTATGGGTCTTTTTTTTTTTTTTACACCTTTTAGCATTTTATGCAAAGTAGGAGTTTTATAAAAGTCTCTTTCCTTACGGTACTACTTTATGGCAAGATTTTATGGCAGAGCCAGTCCCGGGCTTAATTATACAAGTGATACCTGAAATATGTCACATTCCAGACTCAATAGCTTATTAGCAGCTGTGCATCTTTACTGGGAAGGAACTCTGGGTTAACGGGCTGTCACGAAGCAAGCCCACCCGAACTCCCTTACCTTGGGCATGACAAGAGCTAGAGGGCTGTCTTCGTAGTCCCTGCTCTGTCTTTTAGTGGCTGGCTCCTCCTCCTGAGGCTTCCTCTCCTCCCCGAGGCGCTTCTGAACTGAGGGTGTGGACGGCTGCTTTGCTGCTGAGACTTCCGCGCTTCTGCTGTCCCTCTCGGACCCCGGGGACGGTCCCTCCTGCAGGCTTCCATACAGCATGAACAGTGAGGTGGAGGGCACGTACACCACGGGCTGGCTGGCCAGCAGGGCTGGTTTCAGGCTCTCCACGTCCGAGGCTGCAGAAGCTGGTGAGACACCCACTTGTCCAGTCAGACTGTTCTGCACGGGGAAGGCATGCAGGTCCGTTTGGGCCGCAGGAAAGACTTGGTGTGCTAAAGGAGTAGCACAATATTCTGAGTCAACAGACAGGCCAGGGAAAGGAGCAGCAGGGTCCAGGCTGCTTGACGGCGGCATCGCTCTCTTACTGGCAAAGGCTTTCCTCCTGCAGTAAAAAGGAACATAATGGGTCCCATCAAGTTATCACATTCCACCAGCTCCTGATTCTCTGCCTTCCTAAAGAGATGTACCAAAGCAGAAATGAGATAATGCTGCTCGAGCTGATACTAAAGTGTGCCCCCTGAGCACCTATTAGCTAACTCCAGAGGCCGATAACCATATAACCTGGACGGATGCTTGGGGGGCTCTCAGGTTAGAGCTCACGTGGGCTCTCCCCTGCCTCCTCTACATCTAATAGTTATCAGTCACATACTGATAGTGACTGATAGTGACTGATAGTAGCAGGCCCGCAGATGCCTGATGACTAACATAATCATAACTTTACATAATTATGATAGTTACCCCTGCCAGTTGATGAGGGAGGAAAAGTGAGGCTCAGAGACTAATCAGCCTTCTGAAGTTTAGCTGCCCCGCTTGAACGGGGCATTTATCTCCACTGTGAGATAAATGGAGTGGGCAGTGAGTGAGGAAATAAAGTTACCTACTAAATTATTTTCTGTCATTCTTGTCCCATTCTGCTCAGTATTCCAATTTTTAGGCACAACACATTCAAAATTAAGCCCCATTTAATATATGAGATTATAAACAATGTCTGGGCCTTTTATACAGAAAGACTTCTAAATATTAAAAAACATTTATGTTTTCAGTGTATTTTTGGAAACAGATGAGGAAAACCTGTTTAAGACTCCTTTAAGAACTAGTAAACAGAGGACAGGGATTTCTTTGAACCTTTTTGATGGAATCAGTAAGATCTATTTTGCCCCGTCTCTTTGTCCACGTGCTGCTGGGAATCAAATGGAAGGCCTTGGGCTGCAGAGATGAGTAAATCTCTCCAACCACAGTCCCTCTGAATGAGAAATCACTACTACTCAGCTCTGTGAAGCTCAAAATGCCCACACTGAGTATATCCCCCACCGTCCTATCTCCAGTCATCCACCTTCAACCTCCCCATCTCCACCAATAGTAGCACCATCATCTGAGACCTAGGTGTCCTTTGTGAGGTCTCTTTCTATCTTACACTGATTTCCACTCCTTTCCATCTGCAGCTGACATGACTCAGACCTGCACCACGACACACCAGAACGGCTGCAGATGCGCCATCCCACCTGCTTCAAGCCCCAAGAGTGTTCTTCTCCAGTGAGTCTGCTGTAGGTCTTTATTGTCTGTCTCATAAACCCAAACTCTTCTTCTACCTGGCTTCCAAAGGGTTCTTTTTTTTCCCCCAATTTGACCTATTCACCTCTAACACCCCAAATTCTTTTTATGAATGAGGTTTCCATTTGCTATCCTATTTGTACAAATCGTTATGGCTAAACTAATCAGTGTATGGTCCCCGTACTCCCTTCACCCTGCCTCACAATCTGTTTCTTCCCAAATCTGTCATTAAAAAGCTCTCTTGTGTAGACGAACCATGAGAGACGATGGACTCTGAAAAACAAACTGACGGTTCTAGAGGGGAGGGGGGTGGGAGGATGGGTTAGCCTGGTGATGGGTATTAAAGAGGGCACGTTCTGCATGGAGCACTGGGTGTTATGCACAAACAATGAATCATGGAACACTACATCTAAAACTAATGATGTAATGTATGGGGATTAACATAACAATAAAAAAATTAAAAAAAAATAAAAGCTCTCTTGTGGGGCGCCTGGGTGGCTCAGTCATTAAGCGTCTGCCTTCGGCTCAGGTCATGATCCCAGAATCCTGGGATCGAGCCCCACATCGGGCTCCCTGCTCGGCGGGAAGCCTGCTTCTCCCTCTCCCACTCCCCAACTTGTGTTCCTTCTCTTGCTGTGTCTCCGTCTGTCAAATAAATAAATAAAATCTAAAAAAAAAAAAAAACCAACCAACCAACCAAACAAACAAAAAACCTCTCTTGTTTCCACATTAGCATTTCCTCTGCTTCTTCCCATAATATTTGATTTCCTTCAAAATCAGACCCAAAATTTAAGTCTGATGGCCTGGGTTTGAATCTTGGCTCTGTCACTTCTTAGTCCTGTGACCTTGGGCAAGTTATTTAACCTCTTCGGGTTTCTGTTTCCTTTCTGTAAAATGAAGATAAGAGTACCAAACCCAAGTGACTGTTGTTGTGATGAGATGAGTTAATACACATAAAACTTTCAGAACGGGACCTGGTGGCTCATAAACAAAATTAGCTACAGTGATGATAAGTGATTCCAGGAACTACAATCATCAGTTCTCAGGGCCGTGTTAGTACTGAAATGTCTTTTTTCAATGTATTTGTTTTTACTTTTTCTCCTATAAGCTTTCATTAGCTTAGGGGATACATTTTTCATACTTTTGTGTCCCTGATGGTACATCCAGCACAATGATGGGCACAAAGGGGACACTTAGAAAGTTCTTAATAAACAAATGGCTAATTTAGGAGCATGACTGCTAAAATTTACCTTTTGATGGGTGGCATTTCAATGGAGTCAAAGTTAACACCAGAAAATAGAAAAGAATACACTCGGGGCGCCTGGGTGGCTCAGTCATTAAGCGCCTGCCTTCGGCTCAGGTCATGATCTCAGGGTCCTGGGATCGAGCCCCACATCGGGCTCCCTGCTCAGCGGGAAGCCTGCTTCTCCTTCTCCCTCTGTCCCTCCCCTTGCTCGTGCTCTCTCTGTCTCTCTCTCTCACTGTCTCTCAAATAAATAAAATCTTAAAAAAAAAAAAAAAGAATACACTCAGTTTTTGAAGACTACTTACTGTGAACTGTCTTCTATCTTCTGTTGGTAAACAGCTGCCAGACTTCCAATTTCGAAGGAGTAGCCACTTGATCCTATAAAGGAAAATAAAACTCTAACAAAATATGGCAGGGGACTTATACACACCAATTATATACAGATGGATTCATTATTCACTGCTCAGGGATTATAAGATTATTTCAAATCCATTCTGGTTTTGATTCAAAGAGAGAAATTTCCAGAAGCTAGCTCTTAATGGGGAATTCAGGTCTCATCAATAATTAGAAAACAAAACAAGTGTTGCTTTGTAAATCTGATGAATGTCTGACATGCATCAAACAGACCAACCTTGGCAAACCGGGTGATCTTCACTGGTGGACTAGGATGAATTTCAGGCATGGGGCCATGTTCGTTCCCTGGGAAGCTTGCAACTCTTTTACCCCCAACCATCATTTCACTTCAGGTCAATGGAAAAAACAGGCAGGGCCTAGAGTCACCTTATTTTAAAATGCCTGAGTAGGGTGACTGTTATAGGACGGCTGACGGATTCCCCAGAATATGGAAAGGCAGATACCTTGTTCTTCTTTATAAGGGCTGCTGGGTTCTGAGTTCACTTTCCTCTGGATCCTCTCAGAAGTCTGAACTGTGCTGAAAGAACCATGTCGAGCCAGCCTCTGTTTTGCACAGACTTGAATCTGGCCATATGTTTCTCTTTTCAATTCTGGTAAGACAGATGCAGAAACATCCACTAGTTCTTCATCTAAATAAATGAGAGAATTGGTAGTGTTGTTACATAGCTATAATTCAGGATAATTTTAGCCTTTTAAAGATAGAGCTTGGAGAGCCTGTAATTGTAATGGAGCTACCCTATAAATTAAAAACTAAGACAATCAAAGGAATTTTAGGAGCCTTGTCTCAAACCCCAATTTCTTCTGATGTACTAATTTTTTTTAAGAGTTAGTAAAAGACTGTAAAGTGAAACTGAATCCATATATATTCTAAAATTATCTAAACTGCAACAAAAGTAGAGCAAGATGTTCTCCAACCCAAATTAGAACGGACCTGACATTTCAGATGCTTTCTTTGTGCAGAGATATCAAAGGAAAACACAACCATGCTCAGCCCAACACGCACATTTAGAGATTTTAACATTAACGGAGATTGGCCTCTTAGGCCACAGCTCTACGGCAATGAGTATAAGAATCTATTATGCTTTATTATGTCTTTCTTATGCAGTAGGAGGCTCAGTTACCAAGTGACCAAGGGAATAAGGTCAGCAAAAACCTCATGGTTGAAATGTTGCAGAACAGTGAGAATAGGAGCACCTTGGAGGCCCATTTTATGCTTAAAGGAGCCTGTGTGAAATCAGGACAGAATTTTTTAGATAGAACCAGGCCTGTATTTCTACAGAGAAATAGTCCCTGTTGCTCAGTCATTCCTACCCTGTTCATCTGTGTGATTTTTCTAAGTTCAAAGCATGCACGTTTTAATTATAAGACTAATTTAATAAATGGAAAGGCTCAGCTAGACTTACATTTTCTAAAACACACAAAAATTTTTTAAAAATCACCTTTACAGTTTTCTTTTTCTCATAACAAAACCCCCCCAAATGGTCTTTTTAGAAAATCAAAAAGAAAATGGGTCAAGACAGTAACAGGGAACAAATTTACCCTCCTTCCTTAAACACAGTTATCAGACAAAACATTATAAAACAATGGCTTTCAAGATACTGGACAGCAGGAGACAAAGGGCAGTGATCCTTAGAGACAGGAATCAAATGAGGTGAGACCTATGATTGCTCTCACTTACTGCCCAGAGAATATTTCCAGGTTAGAGTATAGGGAAGGGAACCTGGACAGGGACTGGAAGTCTCCCCAAGTTGAGGGTGGAGCTGGAAGCCAAAGCAAGCCAGGGCCGCTAGAGTTTGCAGGGCAAAACTCCAGAGAGGAGAGCCATACAAAAAGAACGCTGGAGATCTGCAGAAGGTTCCCCCCCACCCCCACCCCCACCCCTTAAGTATCTAGTGGAGTACTCATGCATGTGAGGAGACTACCCACGGTCAGGAAAGGAACCACTTAAAAGGAGCAAAAGGAATAGTGTCTGCAGCTCATCCAGGGCTGGGAATAGTGCCTATTGCCAATAGCCAGGATGGAAAAATCTCCTAATTCATGGATTATTGGTTAGAATATTATAAAGGGTATTATTGCCTCAGTAGTGGGGATAATGCATTAAAGACTAACTGCTGATGATCCTGTCTACCAAAGCTTAAAAACAAGACCTGGAAGGTTCACTGTCTCCAAGTAACTTCACTGCATCGCAGAACAAAGCTGAAAAACATTTTTAGAAATACTGAAATATCTAGCACCCAACAATATGTAAATCTCAGTGTCTGGCATACAATTAAAAATTATCAGGTATACAAAGAAGCAGGGAAATATAACCCACAGTGAGGACATAAATCAACTGAGATGGATTCAAAAGTGACACAGATGATAGAATTAGTGGACAGGCACATTTAAACAGGTATTATAATTGTACTCCGTGAATTCAGGAAACCAGAGGAAAGACTAAGCATATTAAGTAGAGACAATGAAAATATTAAAACTCAAGTCAAGTCAAACTTCTGGGGACAAAAATTGTAATGCTGGAGAAGAAAATACAGATTAATGGCAGATTAGACACTGCAGGAAAAAAAAAGTGAACTTGAAGACATAGCAATAGAACCCATCCAAAATGAAACACAGAAAAGAGAATGAAAGAAACTAAACATCAGTGAACTGTGGGACAATTTCAAGCAGCCAAATATTAGCACACCTGGAGTCTCCAAAGAACAGAGGAGGGGACAGAAAAAAATATTCAAAAAAATAAGGGCTGAAAATTTGCCAAAGTTGATAAACAATTTCAACCCATAGATCCAAGAAGCCCAACAAACCCAAGTATGAGACATGAAGAAAAGTACATCAAAGCACACATATCAAATTGTTTAAAACCAGTCAGAAGGAAAATCTTAAAAGCAACCAGAGAAAAAGACATATTACATATGGAAGAACAAGATGATGATAGATTTCTAACCAGAAACAATCAAAGTTAGAAGACAGTGGAGCGACTTCTTTAAAATACTGAAAGAAAAAACCTTCAACCTAGAATCCTTTACCCAGTGAAAATATCTTTTGAAAACAAAGGAGAAGGGTGCACATTTCCAGTTACATGATAAGTACTGGGGATGTAATGGCCAGCACGATGGCTGTAGCTAAAGCTGCTGTATGTTATACATGAGAGTTGTAAAGAGAGTAAATCCTAAGAGTTCTCATCACAAGGAAAAAAATTTTCTTCTCTTCATTGTATTAATATGAGATAATAGGTGCTAACTGAACTTATTGCAGTAATCAATTCACAATATATGTCAAATCATTATGCTGTACACCTTAAACTTATAAATGATATATGTCAAGTATACCTCAATAAAGCTGGAAAAAAGGCAAAATAAAGATGCTTTTAGACATAGAAGAGCTGGAAGAATTCATCACTGGCAGATCTGCACTATAAGAAATGTTAAAGAAAGGCCATTTAGCCAAGAAAAATGATACCAGATGGAAAGAAACCTACATCCACAAAACGGAATGACAAGCACCAGAAATGGTGCCTACATGGGTAGATATCAATTTTTTCCCCTTATTTAATGTCTTTAAAAGACAATAGACTGTTTAAAGCAAAAACGATAACAATGCATTGTGGAGTTTTTAACATACAGAGCAGTAAAATGTTTGGCAACAACAGCACACAGGCCAGGCAGGAAGAAATAAAAGTATGCTATTGTAAGGTTCTTATACAATATAAGTGGTATAATATCATTTGAAGGTGCCCACATGGCTTCACTGGTGAATTCTACCATATAAAGGCATGTACGTGAATATTCATTTAGCTTTATTTCTAACACCCCAAAACTGGAAATAATCCACTTGTCCACCGACAAGTAAATGAATAAAGAATGATATATCCATACAATGGGATACTCAGCAATATAAAGGAATAAACTATTGATACATGCTACAATATTATTAATCTGAAAATATGCCAAGCAAAGGAAGTTTGATAAAAAGAGTATACACACTACCAGTCAGTTCTTGTTATTCATGGCAATTATGTTCTATGAAGTTACCATGAACACTGAATTAGTACATACTGGACCATTGCTCTTAGAGGAATATAGGGTTAGGTTCCTGCAGTCTCTGGTCACATTTTTGTCAAATGATCAACACATAACCCTGTTTTATATGTGTTTCTGTTTAAAGATGCCTTATTTAATATATATAGTTGATCCATTAGCATTGAACTCTTAGCCAACAGCACTATAACGCATGCCTGAATGGAGCTCCTCTAACATACATTATTTCCTCTGTAATGCACACCACAGCCTTCTTGCACTCGGAATCATTAGCACTTCAGTACGACGCTTGGGAACCATTTTAACAGCAAAATCCTCAACACAAAGCACAAAAATGTGAAAACATGGCCCTAAAAAGACCACAAAAAGGACAATTGTTTAGAGTATGAGAGTCATGTAGAAACAAGTATGAGAAATAAGAGGGCAGGGTGTTGCCTTGTTCAACCTCAGCTGGGAACACGGGTGCGCCGTCAACCAAATTTTTTTGCCATTTTGCATGTCTGCGAATGACTAAGAAAATTCTGTGAGTATTGATTCTGGAATTATCAAATAATTTTAGTATGTAAATTTGCAAATATGCACTTTGAATAATGAGCATCAACTGTATATAATTCCCTTATAAAATTTTTTAGAAAATATGTACAAATCTACAGGGACAGAAAGCAAATCAGTGGTTGCCCTGGGGATGGGTGGGGGGACAAGGAGGGAGGAATTACAAAGGGACAGGAGACTCTGGAGGGTGATGGGTTCATTATCTCGACTGTGGTGATTACTTCACAGGTGCACACAATGCAAAACTTACCAAGTTGTAATTTTAACGATGTGCCATTTATTCTATGTCATAAGATCACAAAAAAGCTGTGAAAGGATGAAAAGGCCATGATGGTGGGAAGAAGAGGAAAAGACACATTTATTAAATTTACCTGTGAGGAATTGCTACTGGAGGAGTGAAGGAGAGTGAATTAAGGAAATCAAAGGTAACTTGAAGTTCCAGATTTGATGGCTGGGTTGAGGATGACAGTAATATTGTCAGTAATGAAACTAGATATACAGAAAGATGAGGTTTCTATCGGGTAGAGAAAGTGAGTTCACACTTCAATGACACTACCCCCTTTGAGTCTCTCTTCTCTTTCAATCTATCTAAAGCTCCCATATCACTTCTGCCTATAACATTTAGGTCAGATTTCTGGGTTTATTTTGAAGGCTTTCAAAATGTGGTCCCAACCGATCACATTTTATGTCTCATTACTCCCTATCGCATGCCCTCCACTTCAATCAGGGTGATTGTTCTCTAAACGCACACCAGATTTGTTTTTGGGTATCTGTTCCTTGAACTAAAAAGCAAGTCTCCTTCCCTCCAAAACCTAAGTCTTGTCCGTCAGAACGTAACCCATATCCTCTCGGAGTTCCCAAAGAGTCAGGACCACCGTGTATCCTGCTTAATTGTTCTCTAATTTTCAAATGTATGCTAAGTATACCTTTAATAGAAGCTCACTAACCAGCAAAAGTGAGTAAAGGCACTGGATGTGGGTACTATCGGGTAATCATGGATGAATAAAGACCGAGTCTACTTTTAAGTCACTAGGAATCCACCTCTTCAGAAAACAGCTAGACCATTCCTTAAATGTTAAACATAGTGCTACCATATGAACCATCGATTCCACCCCTAGATATGCCCATGACAAATGCAAACAGATGTCCATATCAAAGCTTCTACCTCAATGTTCAAAGCAGCATTATTCATAATAGCCAAAAAGTAGAAAAAACCCAAATGTCCATCAACTGCCGAATGAAGAACTAAAAGATGGCGTATCCATACGACGGCGTGGTATTTCTTTTTTTTTTTTTTTTTAAAGATTTTATTTATTTATTTGACAGAGAGAGACACAGCGAGAGAGGGAACAAAAGCAGGGGGAATGGGAGAGGGAGAAGCAGGCTTCCCGCGGAGCAGGGAGCCGGATGCGGGGCTCGATCCCAGGACCCTGGGATCATGACCTGAGGCGAAGGCAGACGCTTAATGACTGAGCCACGATGGCGTGTTATTTCACAATGGAAAGCAAGGAGGTACTGATACACACTCTAAGGTTGAAGGACCTTAACAACATTGTGCTCAGTGAAAGAAGTCGGTCACAAATGACCATATATTGTATGATTTCATTTACAGGGAATCTCTAAAATAGGTAAATCTATAGAGATGGAAATATATTAATTTGTTTTCCTGGTGCTAGAAAGGAGAGGTTGGGGAGAAGTGGGAAGTAAGTGCTAATGTGTATAAGGCTCCTTTTGGGGACGGTGACTTTGTTTTCAAGTAGTTGCGGTGATGGTTGCACTCTGACTGTCCTAAATTCAAATTGATGAATTATGTGAATTATATCTTATGTGAATTATATCTTCATACAGTTGTTAAAAATTAAAAAAAAAAAAAATACCGAGTCTGGCTTCAAATGCATAGAGCTGGGGCAATGATGGCATGACGGATCAACCTCACCAAGTACAACAGGACAATAGTAAATTGCAGTAGCTCCGAAGAGACAGTCTTTGCTCTGGGTGACCAGGGACAACTGCATGGAGGAGTTGACATTTGAGCCAGATCTTGGAAGTTGAGTAGAATATTTGCATGTCAAAAAAGAAGAGGGCTTCACAGGTGAAAAGGCTGGAAGCCAAAGGCGGAGGAGTGGAAAATGGCAAAGGTGCAGAATTCATGCAGGCGGGGACGGTGTCATACACGTCTTTAAACGTCTCATGGCATTTAGTATAGTAACTGTGCACGGTCCACGTGCAGTAAGTACGTGCTGGGTTGAATTAGTTTTACTTGATTTTAAGTGGCTTCATCTAGATCCTAAGTGAATAATGTGTTCTAAGTGAGGTAGAGAGCTATATCTTTTATAAGCCTGGGTTAAGTGGCAGAAATTTATGCCACTAATACCAAAATTGGAAGGGTAATTTAAAAATAACTTTAATGGTTTTTTTTCCCAGGCAGCATAGCTATATGTAAAGTAGCTGGTACAGTAGGATCCAGTCCTCAATTGCTCAGATATTCCCTGTCAAATAAGAATATAATACCCTTTTTGCTCTAGTTCAGTAAAACTATGACATTTGTAACCTGTTAAATAAATTACCAAAAAGGTGTTCATTACACCCATACCATATGTAGAAGCCCTCTTTACCACATATTAGTTTTGTGATAGTAATTGATATAATTTTTACATTACCTGGAATTTCAAAGAAAAACAATGCTTTATTCTGCTAATGCAGAAACCACCAGAGTTCATAAGAATGGTTATTTTTAATCCTCAAGCCCAAACTTCCAGGAACTTTGGAATAAAATGAAAAAAGCTAATGAGCTATAATTTAATAGTTACAGAAACTCCCACGTTATAAGTTCTCAGGATTTCCCTTCCTGCGGTGAGCTGCCGCACACACCACTTACAGACTAACGCTCATTGTTCCGAGGGTTACCAGTAGTCTAATTTTGAATGTGACATGGGTTATGGGAAATGAAGATCAATCTCACTGTGTAGAATATACATGAGTTGGAACAGGAATTGGGGATCCTGTTCCCAATAGATAAAATAGATGCCTAGCAAAACCATGCGACCTTACCACTGGAACTGAAGTCCACAGGCCCGATCCATTTGAAGGCTGGTTTACGGCCTCTCTCTTCTGTTACATGCACTTTCTTTATTAGAGCCAAGCTGGTCAGAACATTGGCTATGTCATAGAGGCGTCGTACCTTTGCTTAAAGATATAAAACACAATTATGGTCACGCCGTCTGTGACACCATTACATTTTAGTTGACGTGACAGGTCACTTTTCTCGGCCACCACATAAACCTCCAGCAGAAAGCCATGGGGTGCAGCAGAGGCCGACGGCTCTGTCATGCAATCACCTGGGATTTATGTATCTGATGTGTCTGAAGACACTTTCTAAGGGAAGGTCAGTGTGTCTTTCCTCTTCCACAACTTCACACCCCTTGTAAGAGGCACCTGGTGACAAGCGGGGAGTGCTGAGATGGCAAAAACACCAAGGGAGGGACAGGGGCTGTAATTAAAGGCTTAGTGAATGTAATTCTGCTATGTGGCACATCAAAAACTTGCTCTGGGTTTCTCTCAGCAGGAGGTGATGATACCAGCTCGAGCAGGCAGCTGGCCTGTGAAAATGACAGGGATCCCCCAGAGGTTCCTGTGAGGCTGCGCTCCTGGGCACACAAGAGGGTTTGGGGCTCAAGGTTATGAGGTTCAGCTGTGCTGACAACAAGACAGGCAGTTCCTCATCCGAATCCTGGTGTTTGGCCGCCTAGTGGTGGAGGGCTGGGACGGGCATTCCCTGAGTCTTACAAGGTTTGGGAAGAGACATTTGAAAATGCAGGTACTAGAGGAGAAATTCGGAAGGGGTGGTAAGGCATTCAACAGGCAGGGCAATACCCTCAAAGTAATTTCTATTCAAGAAATCGATTTATAGGTAGGAAACCCACTTGACCTTGGGGCTATGATCAAGCAAAGGAGCTGTGATTATGGTCCAGAAACATCAAACATTCACCCCAGATGCAATCTTCTTCCCAATCCTGATAGAGCTGAATTTCATCTAGTCACTTCTCCCACAGGGTGGCTATAATTCCAGTGGAAACAGAAAAAGCAGAGAAAGTTGGGCTCGTGGCTTCCCAGGGCTTGAAAGGGCTACTGGCAGCTAAGGGTATTTGGCTTCACCCAGGCTTGACAGAAAAAGAAGAGGCCCTGGGTGTGCAACTCGGAACCTCTCTCCCTGCCCAGCAGCCCTGTCCCACCACCCCTACCCTGCCCTGCCCTGGCCATTCCTCTGGTTCTTACCTGCAGACACCTTTCATCTCCACCCATCAGGACAGTAGGCAGGGGGTGAGGAAAGAAGGGGAAAGAAAACTCAGACATTCCGTCTTGGATGCAGCGCTACTAAAGAGAAATGCAAAGTATCTTACAGCTTCCCTGACCTACATTTGTGGGATGGCATTCCTCTTCCACCATCCCCTCTAACTGCTGAGGAAAAGGCATCTGACAGAACTTTCATGGGAATTCTAGTATTTACTAACTTACCTCTCATGGCACCAAGAACCTTTATGAGTGCAGGAAAGACTGCACTTCTTAAGAAAAAAACAATTTTTTTTTTTTCAATCTCAGAGGCAGAAAACATCAACACACGAAATCCCATCCTTTTTGTACTGATAAGTGGGTTCCGGTGAAGATACTTACTTTTAAATTTACTATGGTCCGGGGTATCCTGGCTTTCTTCTATCAGTATTTTGGCAGCCACATCAAGAGTAACAATCTTGGTTTTGGAGACGAGGAACAGCATGACAAACTTCTGGCTCATAATTCTCAGAGACTTGTCTTTTCTACTGTTTGCAGATGCTACAAAGGGAATGAGATGAAAGCATCACAACATGTGATTTACTACATGAAAGACGGTACTTGGGGTTTGCCAGAACTACGAACTCTTAACAGCAGATGCAAAGATCACTCTGGTTATAGGCAGAGCCTACTAGACACACATCACCAAGAGATGGCTCATAAAGAAATGAGATGGATTTCCTTTTCTTTCTTTTTTTTAAGTAATCTCTACATCCATTGTGGGGCTCCAACTCATGACCCTGAGATTAAGAGCTGCAAGCTCTACCGACTGAGCCAGCCAGGTGCCCCAAGAAAGGAGACGGACTTTCTTATGGTTTGTACAACTCCTCTCCAATAGGCATCTTTGAAACCACTCGTAATGCTTTATACTCCTACTTCATAGGATACAATCCATGAGGTAGTTTTCCTGAAGCAACTTTTTGAAAAGATCAATGTAGAAGAAAAAAAAGGAGAGGGTAGACTTCAGGGATTGTTTTCAGAACATCAACTCTTCCCAAAGGGCAAGAACTCTTGTTTTTATTTCTCTGTGCCCACAATATCTCGAATATGTGAAACGTAGTAGGCGCTTGCCCCTTCCATCGCGTTTCAGAAGGAAGTGAAGAAATAAGCCAGACATGAATAGGAGACACTGATCAGATGTGTGCTGCTATGGACGGCAGGCGAACCATCCCCGACAGATGGCTGTCTCCTCTGGTTATTAGGATAAGAACTGGCTCATGGGGGGGCGCTAAAAGGCATGAGGCAGTAAATCTAATGAAAACCAGGCCCACATTTCTATTCCTATTATATTTGCAAGTGAAATGTGAGTGATACTTGTACTTTATCGTCTTAGCAATGGGGATTAGGGTGAGAATGATGGAGATCAACAGTTAAAACAGAAAGAGGATACACAGGAGCTGAGTGGGGAAGAACAATGTAGATATATATTTAAAAAATGCTGCATCAAATGACGGGAGGGGTTATCTATCTTTCTTATCAACATGTTCTCCGAACGGGGTTCTTTTCTAAGTAATCTACTCTAATGTAATTTAAAAAATTGAATTCCCCAGGGGGCCTGGGTGGCTCAGTCATTGGGCATCTGCCTTCGGCTCAGGTCATGATCCCAGGATCCTGGGATGGAGCCCAGCGTCGGGCTCCCTGCTCAGCGGGAAGCCTCCTTCTCCCTCTCCCACTCCCCCTGCTTGTGTTCCCTCTCTCGCTGTGTCTCTCTCTGTCAAATAAATAAATAAGATCTTTAAAAAAAAAACCATTGAATTCTCTGAAAAGATAACTTTTTTCAGAGTAAAATTTCCTTAAAGGCTTACAAATAGATGTCAGCCTGGGGCCATCAGTCTGAAACGAGAGCACTGTCCGCGATCTATGGTCCAAACATACCAAATACCAAGTGAACTGCCACTAGACAGGCTTGAGGTGAGGCTGAGGGGGAAGCCCAGTCGGGGAGCCATCTGTCTCCCTTTCTTCAGTAGATCCAATAGGAGGGCATCTCCCTCCAGGGCTGTCAATCTGCACTTCCCACCTTAGCGGTGAATTTCTACGGAAGAGACCATCCCTCCCTCTCTGCCATTACTTGTGTGGTTACTGTGCACTCACAAGAGGGATAGTCGGGTTCCGAGAAATCCAGTAACTGTGGATCTTGAGAATCTGGATAGCTGTCTTTTTTACGTTCTCCAAGTTTATAATCCATCAGATCTAGCTCCTTCTGCTGGAGATGTGCCATCTGCTCTTCATATTTCTGCTCCTCTCCCAGTCTCTGGAGGCTCCTCAGGGTTTTTGGCAGGCTGTGCCGGCCATGCCAGCCATATTGATTCTTGGCCACCCGGCTGACCAGATGCAGCGATTCCAGCACATTTACAATGTCATAGATACGTCTCCTTTCAACGCCTGTTTGGAAAATAGAAGTTGACCGTCATCCAGGCAAACATTTTTGAGTAAAAATTCCTTGAGGGTCTGGACCGTGTCTGTAAACTACTTTACATGATGCCCATTATAATGGCCAGTAAGTGCAGATGCTCTAAAAGTTCAACCTATAAGGATGCAAGCAACAGAAATTATTTTTCTTTCTTATTCTTGGGATCCAACCCTTAACAAGAGCTAGGATAAAACATCCACCCAGACATGGATGATAGTTCCATCTCTCTTACATAAACAATAGTATACTTTTCTTTGGACCTGTTAGGTAAGCCACGCAAACATTTCAGCATGTTAAAGCGGGTGGGATTGAGCATCACATGTACTAGTGTGTCTAATGGACGCCTGATGAACACTGTTTGGTTGATTTGGACTTGTATTCCTAATTATGCAGACTATAAAATAAACTCTGTCCAATGTATGATACCTCATTTGGACAATTCTATCCTTTCCTGGAGTTTGAATGATGTGAAATAATTATCTTGTTAACTCTCTTAATGGCCCAGTTAGGAAAGCAGATGGCAAATATTTTGTTTCCTATTTTGCACTGGAAACTCAGGTGTCAAGAGCTTGGGCACCCTTCTCAAGTTGCTGGAGGAAGCTACAGCCACGGCTGAACAACATATGAGTTTCCTTTTGTTCCTCTTGGCCACCGATAACTGTCCCTCTGTTCCCATTCACAGGCGTTTGGCCCAAACAGCCCAGCGATAAAGCACAGAGACTCTTCGTGTCCGATACAGGCTGGCCACGGAGTTCATCGATTGTCTACCCACTTTCCCAACACTCTCAAAATAGCCAGGATTATGAGCGGTCTATCACATTTACCAAAAATATGTACAGCAGTTAAGCCCGGGGGCTTGGAGGTCAGGCTGCCTGGATTTGAATCAACCCTGCTCTATCCCTTACTAGTTGTGTGATCCTCGGAAGTTACTTCATCTTTCTGTGCCTTAGTATTTATCTCATAAGGTGATGAGGATTAAATGTGGCCATAAACGTACAGGGTCTACAATAGGGTGTCACTTTTATCTACTGTTTGTATATTATTCTTAAATACTTCCTGCACAGCATTGGAAATACCCAAAATCCCTGCTAGCATGAGAGGTCACAGTAGAAACAGATTTTAAAACTTTCCTCTGACTCATCCTGTTGTGCAACAGGCCCTTAGGCTTTTGGAACCCACTGGCTCTTTTGCTCTCATCTAAGTCCCCATAGCAAAAGCCTCCAGGCAGCTCCCAGAAAACTGGTCCAGCTACAAAGATGCCCTCTTTCTGCTCACTTGCCAGGAGCTGTTATATAATCAGAGCAGACAGTGAGCGTAGCTTCTGACCCTTCCAAGATTTAATAGAAAAAACTGACCAAATTACGATGAAAACTTTGGAGGTGAAGTAAAGTTCTTTCCTATGCATGAAGACGCATTTCACAGTCAATCAGAACATATCGGCTCCTGACCCTGAAAGGTTCTTCACCCTCAGATGCCTGCTGGATGGTGCAGCCCCTTGTCCAGATCTGCCTGGCTTTTTATTCCAGTCTGTTTTCATATATTAACACATCTTGTTTAGAGTGTAACATTCTATAAACCTTCCCATTAGAAATGTCATGTGAATGCAACTGAGACACCCCAGGGCCAGCCATATGCTGGGCTGTTTTGTTATTCTGTATTAGATACAAACTGTTAAATCTCCATCTAGTGGAGAGAGATCCTAAGAAGGGAAAATAAAGGAAGATTCTGACCACTTGGAGGTAAGATGAATGTTTAATATGCACAATGGGTGTTTAATAGGTGGTGCTGATAAAAGCCAATGTGGCAGCTGCCTGCCTAGATAATCATCTTTTCAATCTGGACTGTGTTTAACTGTCTACCGGCTGGTGCACTAAAAAGTTCCATTTCATAGGTCTCCAGATCTTCGGGTTACTCTGGGGCTTGCTCTGTCCGGAAGGTTTTTCCTGGCACCCAGTCTTCTTTTTCTTTGGGATCAACACAATCCTATTAATCCTAGTCATAGCATTAGTTATGTCCCCCCAAGGATTTAGCAGTCATTACCATGCTTTCCTTAGTCCTTGATGGAGCTTATCGAGAACATCTCTCAGCCCAATAAACTCATTTCTAAATCTGTGCTATTGTCCATTTACTAAAGTCACTCCTGGTTCTTTAACTTCTTCTAAAAAAAGATTTTATTTATTTATTTATTAAGAGAAAGTGTGCTCGAGCAGGGGGTGGGGGGCAGAGGGAGAGAATCCCAAGCAGACTCCCCGCTGAGCGCTGAGCCCGACCCAGGTCTCAATCCCACAACCCCGAGATTATGACCTGAGCCGAAATCAAGAGTTGGATGCTTAACTGACTGAGCCACGTACGCGCCCCTAGTTCTTTAATTTCTTACCTGTAATACCCATGGTCAAAGCTACATGGGACCACAATCTGGGAAATAATGCGATTGAAATGCTCTGAACATTCTAGGTTAACATATGTTCTTATAGCTTGTGACCTGGGATACAGTAGGGAATTTAGACTCAACCCCAAGAAATAGTTACCCCTGAAATAGCTTCCGAGAAGAGACCCTGTTTTTGAACCTCACAGGAAGAGAGATGATAAGTTCATTTTGCAGGTCTGGGTGATGATGAGGCATTAGGAAGCTGTTTGCAAAAATCTCTGGAATTCTGCTCCAACCAGCCATAACATGGGCATCTGTAGCTCACATGAGAGTAGGAGCCCAGCTTCCTTTCTGAACCCCCAACCCCCAGATCTGTAACACAGCCTTCTGACATCTAATCTTTTGTCTTCACACTGACATCAGTGCAAGGTCCCTGGATGGAAGTTGGTACATGGAGAAAGATGGCTTCATGAACCCCAGCGAGAAGGACACTGTGTGCTATTGTTTTACCCTCATCCTCTGTAAGACTAGTTTCTAGGACCCTGTGCCTCGAATGGGTGTATCCTAAGCCTCTATCCAACCTCTATCTAACCTTCCCTTTCTTGTTTCATTGGCACTGATGCCAAATACTGTATTCTACTTCTGGGCTCCCCAGCCAAGGCACCATACTTCCTCTTCCTAAAGGTGGAGAGGACAATTTGGGGAGGGCGGAGAGAGGTCTAGTAAGAGCTGAGTAGAAACTATTCCACATAACAGTAACAGTTACCCATGCTAGGCCCTGAGTTAGGCATGTCACTGAGATTATCCCCAACTTTGCTAAGTTTCTGCAAGGTAGGTGCTATGATCCTTGTGTTATAGACAGGAAAAGGTTAATTAACTTTTTAAAACTCTCACGGTCTGTAAATTGGAGAGCTGGGCTTCAAATCCAACCCCATCTGACCCAAAGCCCAGCCCATGGTCTTTCTATCACAACCCATTGCTTCCTCATTATCTCCATTTTTGCTGAAAATATTTTTAGCCATCAGTTTGAATAATTCAGATTGACAATCATCTACTGGGGCACATCTCTCAGGGCTATGGGAAGAAAGAGAACCAAAAAAATAAATTAAAAATATAATCTATCATACAGCCTGTTTAGTTGATTATTTCTTTTTTTCTGTATGTACAACCTCCTTATTTTTTAAGGGGACACCCTCTACCTTCAAATCTCTGTGATTTCTGCTTATTAAAGATTGTCAGCAGTATGTTTACCCTGAGACGAAATGCAATCCATGTCCACTAGGGGTCTCTATTCTGAGGCCACTGTGAGTGTTTACAGCCCATACACCACCGCACATTACACACACCCAAGCCATGTGAACACACGCACTCCTCTTTGTTATAAGGTTTCGCTGTTTGAGTTATGTCCAGATGTGCTTCTCCTCGTTTGGCAGGCTTGCTGTGGATATCACAGTATATGGCTTCAAACATAATGCTCTTGCTCTCAAATCCTGTTTGATCACAGAAATAACACCAGGTCTGAACTCTAGAAGCATTATTAAAAATAAACAGCAAGGCATTTTTAAATGTTTTTTGTCTGTCTGAAATAATCTGAAATTAAAAATGAGATATTAATTTTTAATGAGTCTTTTTATACAAATATTTTATAAGGTCAAAAAAAAAATTTCTGTTTGACCCTCAGGCCCAGAAGACTCCCTGGAATCCTATGCATAAGGATGAGAAATTTGATGACAGGAGGAAGCTCGACTTGCTCCTCTGTTCTTACCATTCAGAGCCCACCCTTTACTTAATGAGAAGCTATCTGAAGACTTGGGCCTGCCGGAGGAAACCGGTTTCCCACTGTGACTAGAGATAGGCCTGCAGGTAATCTGATGATACATACCAAGACTGACAGCAACTTCATCTAGGGAGATGGTTGTTTTCTCAGTTGACAAGGGATAACTTGGATAGCGAGCTAGAAACTTCTGGCACAGGAGTCCTAGACTTTTCTGTTTTCTGCTTGGCCTTTGCTTTTCAAATTCGTCCACAGCACTGTCCCCGACCACATCAAGCTACAAAGGGCAGACAAAAGGGAGGGGAGAGATGTCATAGTTAACATCCTAATAGAGAAATTACATGAAAAATGCCAGAGAAATGCATAGAGAAATGAGAGTTATTGGCAAAGTGAGGGGGACATCCCAGTCCGTATCATGCTAGATTCTGGTTAAAATATATTTCCTAATCCAATTTTCTTAATGTTTTACTGATTGTTTTCTTTGGACTGAATATTTTCTCCTTTGAAACTTGAGGGTGAGTCTTTTGGTTAAAAGCTTAAAAAATGAAAAATGAAGTTGTTAATGGCTTGTTACACCCTTGCTACTAATGTGCTCACTAGATCAGCATCACCAGGAGCTTGTTAGAGACATAGAGTCTCAGGCTGTATCCCAGACCTGATGTATCAGAACCTAGATCTTGGGTGATTGCTACTGACATAGAAGTCTGAGATCCACTGGCCTGCATTGTGTCACCAGTGTTTTATTTTTTACAACTGACCAAGGGTAGATGGAACTGAACAAGGGCAGTTAAGTCTTACTCCTCCTTATTCTTTCTTATTGCAAGTACGCTAAAGTAGTATCCTTGTCTCATCAACCCATTTTGAAAAATGCTCAATTCAAGCCCAAGAAAGTAAAAGGCTTTTCAATGAACAGATTCAAGGAGAAAAGTGATATGATTATCTCAATGGCTTTCAGAAAAAGCCTTTGCTAAATTTAACACCCATTCATGATTTTCAAAAATGCCCTTAGAAAACTAGAAATGGAGAACTTCTTTAATAAAAAGTGTATCTATAAAAACCCAACAGCAAACACATGTCTTAATGGGAAAATCTTGGAAGCATTCCCTTAAAATCTGGAAAATGATAAGGATGCCCATTATCACTGTTCCTCTTCAACACCATATTGAAGATCCTAGCCAGTGCATGAGGACAAGAAAAAGAAAGTGAGGCAAGGGATTAGAAAAGAATAAGCAAGACTTTCATTCTGCAGAAGATACGATTGTTTATATATAAAACTCAAAAGTATCTCAGACAAATTATTAAAAATAATAAGCGAATTTGCAAGGTAGCTGTAAAGGCAAAACAATATATCTCAAAAATCACTTGCATTGTCATACAGTAGTAACAGATAAATGAAATGAAAAGACATTATTTACAATAGCAATAAAGATATAACAAATGTTTTTAGGAACAAATCTAGCAAAAATCTATTTGCATAAAATATTAAAACTTAGATCTTAGAGAAATGCACTTAAAACTTAGAGAAATATACTGTCTTCATGGATAGGAGAGCTCAGTACCATAAACAGGTTTATTCTTCTCAAATTAATCTACATGTAATGCAATTCCAATTAAAATCCAATCTGAAGTATATAAGGAAAAACAAAAGGCAAAGAATAGCCCACATACTCTGAAGCAAAATAAGTTGAGTCTTGCTTTACCTGAAATCAAGGCTTATTACAATCTGGTATTGATGTAGGGATACACAGATTGGCCAATGGAACAAAAAGAGAGCCTAGAAAGAGATGACAGAGATAGCCCTGCCAACTTGGGAGAACAAGAAGGACTGAATAAATAGCTCAAGGACAATTGATTACAACAAGCAACTTAAAAAAAGATAAGCACCAGATTGAAATGTAACACATTGAACTGATAAAGGTTTATTTTTAAGACTATAAAATAAACTCTTACATATCAGCATGGAGAAAAAGAACCTAATAAAAATCAGCAAAGAACATGAAGAGACACTTCACAGAAGAGGAAAAAAAATGTGATGGCCAATAAACATGTGAAAGAGGCTTAGCCTCATTAGTAATCAAGGAAAAACAAATGAATATCACAAAAATACACAACTGCATACCCATTAGATTGGCAGAAATTAATAAATTTGACAGCGTCAAATGTCAGAGAAGATGTGGATCAATAAATGTTCATACATTATTGGTGGGTGAAAATAGCACTTGGGAAAGCAATTACTTTGTGAATATTTGCATATCCAATGACTTAATAATTTCACTACTAGATGTATACCCTAGAACAGTAGTCCTCAAACTTTTGGGTCATAGAGTCCCTTTATATTCTTAAAAATTACTGAGGAGTATCTTCCTTAAACTGAGTCCTTACTACCTTTGGATAGAATATCTGATCATCGGGGCGCCTGGGTGGCTCAGTCGTTAAGCGTCTGCCTTCGGCTCAGGTCATGGTCCCAGGATCCTGGGATCGAGCCCCACATCGGGCTCCCTGCTCCGCGGGAAGCCTGCTTCTCCCTCTCCCACTCCCCCTGCTTGTGTTCCCTCTCTCGCTGTGTCTCTCTCTGTCAAATAAATAAATAAAATCTTTAAAAAAAAAAAAAAGAATATCTGATCATATAAAATATACTTATCATGTACATAATATTTTTAGCACCCCAAACCAGATTCAGGACATCTTTTTCTCTTCTCCTGTCCCAATTTCTTCATTTTGGTAATTTTTATAGCATAAAAAATCCCCAAGAGGAGGAAAAATGGAGAAATAACAGACTTTTCTTAGCAAATCTGGGAAGAAGTTTGATGGGAGAGTGAAAATTATTGGCCACTGATTTTTTTTTTTTTAAAGTATAGATATGCTGTTTATTCAATAGCTCTGGTTCCCCAGAGGACAGAAAATTTAAAGATGATTTAACTTTAAGGCCCCAAACCAAAGAATTGAACATCTATAAAAATAAGGAAATTTCCCAAGTTTAAAATAAACTATTGCCCTCAAAATTGGAGCAAAATTACAATTTGCAGCAGCATAAAAAAAGTCTAATCTTCTTCATTAAATCAAAATTATTAAATAGTTTTGCTTAAATAATTGTCATTTTTTTTTAAGAACACTGCAAGTTTTTTTTTTTTTTAAGATTTTATTTATTTATTCATGAGAGACAGAGAGAGAGAGAGGCAGAGGGAGAAGCAGGCTCTCCGCAGAGCAGGGAGCCCCGATGAGGGACTCGATCCCAGGACCCTGGGATCATGACCTGAGCCGAAGGCAGACGCTTAACTGACTGAGGCACCCAGGCATCCCAATAATTGTCATTTTTAAAATGTGTACTGGGAATAGTCAAGGGAGTAGCATACAGAAGAGAAAAAAGCATTCATTATGAAAAAAATGAGACAGAGTAAGAATTCCATTTCAGCTATAAATAAGATATTAAGTTTTGATATATTTTGATATCTATAAATAGCAGGGATTTGTGGATGAAAGATACTGCTTACCTAAAGGTATTTTACCATTACAGACATTTGATATGCCATTAAATCACCCCAATAGCAAAAAAAAAAGAAAGAAGACATGAAGTTTAATACTGCTTTTGGCTCAGTAGTAACTGAAGAATTGAGAATTCTATGACTTAAATAATCAAGTAAAAATTTAAAAGTTCTATAAAGCCTGAGGAGTACAGCCTGTTTACCTGCAGAGAGTCTGCAAAGGCATCATCCTTGTTTTCAATGGGTCTGAACAGTCCCTTTTTCTTCTCCCGGTCTCTTATGTCCGGGCTGGCGGCGCTAATGAGCATCTTCAGGTTAGCTGTGGGGGTCCATGGTTCTGCCTGCTGTCTGTCAACAAGCTTAACTGGAGTAATGGGATTTCTTTCTGGAGTGAAGATTTTTTGCTTTGATAAATCAATTGGTTCATTTTTTATTGGAGTCTTCGGGGCCATCCTTGAGCGATCAACAAATATATTTTCCTATTTAAAAAAAAAAAGAGAGACCTTTTAGCAAGAAAGAGAAAGGGCAGGTATAAGCTAAGAGCATTTTGTTCCCATGATTCACCAAGACATAAAGATACAAAGAGACCATATGTTCAGGGCTGAAAAATATCAGGCTAGGACTAATGAAAATAGACAGAGGGATTTGTGGAATCCAAGAGTGGTTCAGCGAGAAAATGATCATCATCTACTACTTTTTAAAAAATTTTATTTAAGATTTAATTTATTTATTTGAGAGAGAGAGAGAGCGAGCGAGCAGGGGGAGGGGTAAAGGAAGAGGGGGAGAGAGAGAGTCTCAAGTAGACTCCCTGCCAAGTGTGGAGCCTGAGGTGGGGCTTGGTTCCAGGACCCTAAGATCATGACCTGAGCCGAAATCAAGAGCCAGATGCTTAACTGACAGAGCCACCCAGGTGTCCCTCATTTACCTATTTTAAACATACTTCTCATGCATCTCTGTGGACAAAGTCATGAGTGTATCTGTCACTGGTAGATGCTTGTAATAGTTGGGGATGATAAGGGCAACTGTGGGTTGAGTCCATACTGCTTCTTTATTTACAGGTTTGTACTAACTAGTGCAGCACAATTTTGCTTTTTTCGTTCAGTGTTCACCAGTGCTAATATAGCAATTAGTAGTAGGACCAATGGAAAAGTATCCAACAAAATGCCGCATTTCAAACCAACCTGGAGGGCTGTAATTCCCCTAGAGCAGTGCTTCTCAAACTATCTGTGGTGAAGGGCCAGGGTTTTTTATTTCCAAACCCCCATATACTGATACGTGGTTTTACTTCATAGGACTCACATGCAACTTCCACCACCTGTGGCTCTCCATTTGCGTTTGTCACTCAAACAACCTACAGTCCATTCAACAGGAAGAGACCTCTGATCATAGGCTTAGATCAAATTGCTACAGAGCTTTCCAAGTGCTTGACTCTCAAGTTCTGTTCTTAATTTTTTGCAGTTTAGTAATAATTTGTAGACTAGCCCATGCCCCCAGACCACACTTTGAGTAGACCATCTCAGATAATTATAAGAAAAGATCAATGATGGATCCATTATGTTCCTTAGTCCACTATGAAGAGGGACTAAGTATATGAAAGCCACATTTGGAACTACCAAGTAATGAAAACAAGTTTCTTTCCCCGGAAGTAAGGATTTGCCGTCTGAAAACGGAAAGATTCTGCTCTTTCTGCAGCAGAATTCACCTCCAGGCAATCGTAACTTACATAATGATGAAGGCGGATGCGTTAAACATTTGTCATTCCTTTTCCTATACACGTATCACTCTATAGCAACTGCATGCTTGCATTTTGGCTGGGCAGCGGTTTAAAAAAGGTGCTTTCCTATAAATGAGCAACATATGAAGAGAGGCAAAAAAGATTGGGAGCAACTGGAGTTTGTGTTAGCAGGGCCAACTCTTGTTCCTTGGATCAGCAGAAGCTGCCAGCTGGCCATGGTGAGGCTCTGCCCCAGTGTCACTGGAAGGAAGGGAGGTGGGGACGGGGGTGACAATTTCCCACCACAGCGGCAATAAGCTGCCAGCCTGGAAACTTCATCTACGCACATCTCTTGACACGTCCCTACTAGTGTGCAATTCTGATGAAGTCTTCTACAAGGGAACTCTGAAGGGAAAGTATTGAGTATTTACTATGGTCCACACCCCATTTTATGTACTTTATGTCTGTTAACTCATCCAATCCTGTGACCTAGGTGCTAGTATTTTTCCAGTCTACAGATGAAGAAACTGAGGCACAGAGAGGTTAAATAACTTGCCTGAGGTCACATACGCCCTTCAGTCAGTATAAAAGTCATTGGTATGCAAGAAACAGCGGCCAGGAGACGTTTCTGAAATCCTGCATCTAGAAATGAGCTTGTCCTGGGTGCAAACCAGGAGGAAGTTATCTTTACCACAGCTCCCACAAAAGGTACCCAGCAGGCCACTGATCCCCACTGGCACCTACGGAGAGGCAGGAAGGGGAAGGAGCTCTGCAGGCAGGCTCTAGGCCCGCTTACCTGCCTCGGCTACTTTGCAGCAGCCTGAGTGGGAGCAAGCTGCTTGTCTTCACTGTATTTTAATTCTCTCCACTGAAAATGAAGTTCATAAACATACCAACCGCAAGGACTATTAGAATAGTTCCTGGCACATAGCAAGCTCTCAATAAAACTTAGCTGTTACCTGTTCCCCTCTGTCCCATTCTTTCTTACTGTTCATTCTGGGCACTCAGAGCTAATATGATATAGCACGTCATATTGCTATCTAACTTCTCAGGTGCGTATCTTTTTTTTTTTTTTTTAATTTTTTTATTGTTATGTTAATCCCCATACATTACATCATTAGTTTTATCAGGTGCGTATCTTGACTCATTAATGAGAGTGTGCACTTCCGGAGGTCAGGGAGGAAGTTCCACATGTCTCCGTCCTCACAATTTTTGGCACAATGCCTTTCCCTTACAGATGCTGAAAGAACACGGTGCCTTGATTATCTAGTTTTCCAAAAAGCATCCCTGTGGCAGAGGGTGTGGCCCAGGCGCGCTGAGGTGGCCAGAGATCCACCCTCCTTCCGTACTGTCTCTAGGGTACCTACCTATTCTCGCAGGAATGATGAGCTCCTACTTTTTCCCTATGGAGGAACAATTTAGATGCGTTATTTCCTCCAACACTACAGTTTAAGTAAAACTTAAAGCCGGAGGGGAGTTAGTTACCTGCTAGGTTATGACCGTAGCATACCTCCACGAAAAGGAAAAAAAAATGCCATGCAAATTTGCATTCTGAGGTCTCAGATGGGCAGAAAGTCAACAGTACTCTAACCGGACCCTGCTTCATCTGTCTGTCTAGCCTGCAGTCCTGACACCGTGCAAGTGGAAGGGGAGTTAGAATTTGGAAACGTGGTTTTTGTCTCAGCTCTGTATCTTTTTGATCCTGGACAAATTGCTTGTTCCGTCTGGGCTCAAGTTTCCTTATCAAAAAAATAAGGGGTTCCAACTAAAGTTAACTACCTCTGAGGCTTTCCAGCAAGGCTTCCCAGCTGTGTGGTGGCCACAGGGCTGCACCGAGATCTCTTCAGGAACGAATGACTCAGGATGGCTCTGAGGGGTCATCCTAGAACTTCCAATTGGGTAAAGTCCAGACCTCCCCTGAGACCGTGTTGCAGATCTGCTTCTCCCTCTGTCCAGTTTTGCTGCCTTCCCCTCCCACCCACAGGCCCGGATCCCCAGAGCCCCCCCTAACAAACCTCCTGTGCACTGACTCCATGTCGGATCTGCCTGCCAAGAAATCTAAGCTGCAAAGCCCAGGACGTCACCTCCTCGGTCAGAGAGGGCCTGGGGAGATGTAACCCATGAAACAGGCTCTCCAGTTCTCATATGCAAATGGAGACCACATTGCCTGGCTTACTTGCCATAGAAGTGCTGGGAAGGTGGGATCAGATGAGGAAGGTGAAGGCGGTCTGTAACTTGTGAGTGCTATATGGATGTGTGTGATCATGAGCTACACCAGCACGTCAACTCTGCTGTATACTGCCAGAGAGAGGCTTTGTAGTTAGATCTTGGTTCAAGTCCTGCTTATGTCTCAGATACAGCTTTGATCGTGTTCCCTCAAATAACATATACAATGATCAGCCTTGTCCAGGCCCTTGGCAATAGTTTGCCAACTGCTTTTCCAGTTCCATCTCATGCCTATTCCACATTTTGCCCAAACAGTACACTTGCTTTTCTTCAAACTTGCCCTACACCATGACTTTGTCTTTAACGCTATCAGTGAAGCTTCGCCCTTTGAGACCCTACCTATGCTTTAGGCCTAGCTCACTGCAAAGATGACACGTTAGGAAGTGTCTCCTAGCGATCGACCAACAACTCTCTTTCCCTTCAGAGCACACTTTCTAGAATGAGTAATCCATACCAACGGCTTTCCCCTGCCCATCTCCCAAGGGTTCCTCAAACCACCAGGCTGTTCTGATCTACTGCTTTCACCTAGGTCACCTCTCATTTGCCAGATCAATAGCAAAACACCTCATTTGACCTCACTGCCGTGGTTGAGACTGTTGACTGTTCTTTGCTCTACGAAACACGCAGCCCTTCTGAAATAGCACACTTTCTCTCTTGGTTCTCTTCCTACTTCTTGGACTATTTCTTCTCAGTCTCCTTCCTTGGTTCCTCTTTTTCTGCTCTTAAAACCTCCACCCTCCACTCCTCTCTGTTCGCTCTCTCTGGGATAGTTCACCCAATCTCATGTCCATGGCTTTAAAACCAACCTGTATGCTGACAGTTCCCAAGTTTGTATCTGGCTAGGACTTTTCATGAATTCCAAAATCATGCAACCCGTGCCTCCTGCACATATTTATCTACCTATACTCATACAGGAACAAAGATTTAGTCCAAACCTAACTTACCTTTTTTCTTCATCACTCCTAAAAGTCATGGGTGACATTTAAAGAAAACCTGTGCCCACCCAGTCTGGGCATTGTCTCCAAATGTACCTGCTTATTTCTACTCCTTACCAGTTCCCTTCCTCTCCACTTGCTTAAGTTAGCATTCATTCCTTCAAGCCCTTGTGAGGCATTATCTCCTTCACAAAGCACTCTGACAGCTCAATTCTTACTGCTCACCCCTGTGTGCCAAACCATCCATTTTCTTTTGTCCTCCCCAAATGCACTGTAAACAACTTGTTTATTATCTCATAACTGGACTCGGTAAACTTGGGTAATGAAATAGAAAACTCTTATATATTTAAAAAGATTTCTCCGTAAGTAGCAAGAAGGTGTGTGCATAATACAGTACTTATAACTGTTGACAAATGTGCAGAAAGTAAAAAAAGAGAAATCCTCTCAACTCCAGATGACCCACAAAACACTGTACCGGGCATCCCTCAGAGGGTTTCAAGCAACAATGCAGCACCACTAGCTGTGAATATCTTGAACATTACTCGAATGCCTACACCTCATGTTGTTTCTTCTGCCTACAATGTCCTTCTCGCTCACTCTTGTTTTTTTGTAGGTTGAATGTCCTCAGCCATTGAGGCTTAGCCCAAATGTTACCTCCTCTGTGAAGCTTCCCAAATCTCCCAGAATTCCCTGTGAATTTATTTCTTCCTCCTTTATTTTGCCAAACATTTTGTCCCTGCTCCTACAATGGCACTTACCAAATCACAGTACAGTTGGTTAGTTTTGCATCTGAGACCCTGAAAGTCTCTCAGGTAAGTGAGGGCAGGGCCAACATGTTTGGCTTTGGGTTGTCAGTTCCACTGAGGACAGTGTAAACAGTATGTGTTACTGGGTTACAAACACCTAAAGAGGGAGGTGCTATTTATTAGCTCCAATTTACGGAGGAAAAAAACAGGTTGAGAGAGGTGAGGAAACCTAAACCGCTGTGTCCCAGCACCTGGAACATAATATTTATTGAGTGACTGTATAAATATATTAGTTCAAGGTTACGGAGCTAATAAATGGCAGAGCAGGAAATCAAACCCAGATCTCTGTTACTGCAAATCCCATGTTCTCGCCATCCCTAGAAACCCTCCTTCTTTTACTACATTGCAAGGTGAAAAAGACAAAACCCCTCCAGTATCTGGGCAGAAGCACTGTTCTCATTCCTTTCCTTCTCTTTGAGACGTAAAATCATCTCTGCTCATACATTCCATTTCAAACATTTTAACTGCTTTTCCTGTCTCTTTTGAGTGATTTGAGTTTTTCTCAGCATGCATTAAAATGGGAAAGATCAACTGGACACAGCACTCACTGATGCTAACTAGAGTAGAGTGCCCTTGTGGAAGGCACTTGATAAAAAAACCACTGACCCAGAAGGAAAGAAGTGGACCCTGACTCAGGCTTTATATAAGTGTATACACAATCTTTCAAGGCTATTCCATCTGAATTATAAAGGAAAACAAAAAGTTTTGCTCCGAAACTCTCAAAGCCAAAACCCTCAATATACATTTTAAAGTCTGGGCATTTCCACCCTCATATGGCTTAGGTAATTTTTAGAAAGTCCTCTTGGAACCAATAATGTTTTGGTATACTTCTTTTCCTAACAAAAAATTTTTGAATGCTAGGAACAACAATCTACAAAAAATATACAATTGCACACCTATCCAAAATGAACAGTTGTCAAGTATTCTTCAAAGGTTCACATAACAGGTGCTTTGCAACCAGGCAGTTTCACTGTTGATGCGAAGCCTAAAAATAAGACTAGGAACCTAGAGAAGTTCAATGCCCAAGAAAGTTGCTATGCTCAGATTTGCATGCAAAGCTTCTATATCTGGGTTTGCTCTATCTATTTGGCTTCTGCCTAAAAATGCTTAGACATTCACTAACGAGCTATTGTACCTTTTCAGTAGGGCACTGGCTGGTGAGTGTGGTTGTGCTGATGAGGGTATGGTGATAGTTTAGACATTACTATGGCCACTTTATTTCATTATGTTTCTTGAAGACTCAACCAAGGTCTTAAAAATCACAAGGGGTGGAAAAAGGGAGGGAAAGGCTTAGTACAAAACCAGCAGTAGCACTGTCAAATTATTTAGAGTATGCTTAGTGGGCTAAGTCATTTTATCTCCCTATATATGGGAGACACAGGTCATAATTTTGGGTGAATGGAACAGCCACTAGGAGCTGGATCATTGGTACGAAGAACATTTCATAGCTCTTTAATAATCCAGCATTACAGTATAAGGTATAGATCTTATTTCTTGGGAACTAAGGCTTCACGTTCCTGTGCAGCATTAGCTAATTCCACTCTTGACAACTATAAGTATTATAAACTTTTGATTGCAGTGTCCAGCACATCTTTGATTCATGTAAATTGGTTCCAACATTACATCTAACTTAGCCTCTTTCCACTGCACAATTGTTGAGTGGGAAACTCAACAATAATGGTTTGAATGCCTTCATTGTAAAGAAAGTATATTTCTATAATGTTAATCAAAATTAATTATTACGTTTATAAGACAAGTACAAGTGTTATGTTGGAACAGTTCATTGAATTAGACATCACCATCCTAAATATGTTAGCGCTTTAAGGTATTTAAGTGCACTTACCTTTTGCGCATTTTCCCCATCTTCAATTGCAAAATCTAGTCTGGACTGCCTGGGGTTGATCAGGTCTTTTAGTGTTAAACAATTTACCTCCATCTGTAATGCACAATTACATTAGAAAGTGATTTTACAGTTGGATGTTTTCTCCTCCAACAAAAATATCTATTTATTACCTGCTCATGAACATGAACTTCCCCGACCTAAACTCATCCTAGGAATTTCCAGGAGTGTAGCCATCCCCCAACTCTAAAATGCACTTGAATGAACACGAGCCCTTAAAGTGTGCTTGGAAATTACTAAAAACCTGGGAAGAAAACAAAAATCGACAAAAATGGTAATTTTTTATGAAAAGCAACAGCACCAGACAAAGTTACCAAGTCAGGAGAGTGTAGGGCAAATCTGTCAGAAAGTACAGGGTCTCCTGGGTCAGTTAATTTTGGCGCAAAGAACTGGGAGGAATTCGGCTTTGAGGGGGTTTTGAATCAGGGGGGAAGGAAACCTGATCGCCAGACCAAACCCACTCAGCTTTTAGCGCAGCCCCTTCCCAGGCCTCCAAGCGGACCCCAAGGATAAACTCTCCCAATGAATCCCCCAGATTTCGAAGGAAAGACAAGTCCCTTCTACTGCTCCACGGGAGGGAGAGCTGGAACCAGGACACCCCACGCACGCCTGGTCCGGCCGCAGAAATGCCTCGATCCCCGCCAGCAGGGGAGAGCGGTGGCAGGCTGGCAGCCTGGGCGGGGGTGTCCCCTTTCCCCCCAATTCCCGCCTCCTTGCAGAGCTTAGGGCCGCACGCTACTTACTCCCACTTTGAGAAGGAGGCTTCCTGCCTCTGGGGACCTCCACGACCCCACACCGGCGCGGGACCAGCGGGGCGAGGCGATCAGCAGACGGGCGGCGACATCGGGCGGGGAAAGTGAGGCGCGCAGATCCCCGCTCCGACTGCCCTGAGCTGGCCGGGACCCCGCGGCGTCCGGGTAGCGCCAGCGCTCCAGCCCTGGATCACAGTCCCCGCTAAAACACCTCCTCTGGCGCCTTGAGACCGAATTTGAGAATCCACCAATCAGCGGCGGCCGGCGGGGCGGTCCCGGCCAATCCCGTGGCGGCACGGCCCGGGCTCACCGCCCCTCGGAGTCTTGGCGCTCCCGGCCGCGCGTTTGGCCCTCACCCGCCCAATTGTTGCCGCCTCAGCCCCCTCCCCCTTCCGGGTACCTGGAAACCTCGAGCCCGGGAGCCAATTCCTGCCGGGGACGCGGGCCCGGGAGGCCGCGGGAAGCCAAGGTGGGGGCGGCGCGGGGCGGCGGGAGAAGGAGGAGGAGGGCTCTTTTGTTATGCATAAAAGGCCCGCTCCGGTCCCCTCAGCTTGCCGCGCTGGGAGACCGCGGGCACAGCCAGGGGAGGGGAAAGCAGATGGAGTTTGGAAAAAACGATATACAGACTCTGGACGCCGCTGCCGCCACCCCCTCCCCCTGCAACCTGCGCGGAAGCTAAGTTGTCCAGGCGTGTTGGGGCAAACTTCCTAACACCGCACGCTGGTGTGACACGTGAACCATGGTTACCACTCTGTGCTGCGAGCAGATGGCACGCCAGTTAGTCCTGGAAACTAGACTGCAAGCAGAACCAGCTGTTTTTTCCTTTTCTTTCTTTCCTTTTATTTTTTTTTGTAATTCCGGAAAAGTTTTTTGGTGGTGTTCCTTTTTAAGAACATCGCCAATAATTAAGGGCAAAAAGCTTTATTAAATAATTCTTTGCAACGTGCACCAGCATTCTGGGAAGTAGTCGAGAAAATTTCCTCAACATTACTGATTTGTATTAAATGTTTCACTTCCTTCAACTTTAGTTTCTTATTTGAAATATGAATATTGATAGAGACAGGTGTGTGTGTGTGTGTGTGTGCGCGCGTGCGCGCGCGCGCCGCGTGCGGTATTTTAGTAGACTATTGCTTAGAGCAGTTTTACATTTACAGGAAAATTGAGAAGATAGGAGGACACAGAGTGCCCCTATGTCCAGCACCCATTTTTAGCTGTTTATTAATACCTTATGTTTGTATGGTACTTTTGTTGGAATTAATGAACCAATAATGATATGTTATTCTTGAACTGAAGTCATTATTCAGATTTCCTTACATTTTTCCTAATGTTTTTCTGTTCCAGGATACTACATTACATTTAGTGTTCATGTCTCCCTAGGCTCCTCTTGGCTGTGACAATTTCTCATACTTTCCTCGTTTTTGCTGGCCTCCATGGTTTTGAGGAATACTGGTAAGTCATTTTGTAGGATGTCCTGCTATTGGGATTTGAGACAGCCTTTTTAAAGCATGTCTACAGACATTGCCCTATGAGTCATATACTTTACAGAAAGGTTATCATTCTTCTTATCCTTTCTGTATAGTGCGCTGCTCTCCACTCCTCACCTCACAGCATTTAAGTGAAACATCTGCAGAATTTAGAATGCTCAGTCAAGCCCTTTACTTTGTACTCTATTTAGGTTGCTGATAAATACAGCCTAAAAAATCACTGTGAGATCATATTTAAAAGACAAGCATGGAAACATTAAACATATAGAAAAATAACAATAGTAATTTGACATTTTTATATTAGAAATGATATTTTGAACTGAAATCTATCTTCTAGGTAGAAGCATGAGGAGACAAGTAATAAAGAATAAAACTGCAATTTATTAAATTTTGTCCTTCTGTAGAAGCAGAACATTTTGATTAGGAATTTTTTTTTCTCCCAACTATATTAATTTCCTGTGGCTGCTATGACAAATCACCACAAACTTTGATTTAGAATAATAGAGATTTACTCTCTCACGGTTCTGGAGGCCAGAAGTCGAAATCAAGGTGTTGACTGAGACACATTCCCTCTGGGGCTCTAGAGGAGAATTTGTTTTTGCCTCTTCCGCTTCTGGTGGCTGTAAGCAATCCCTGATGTATGGCTGCCTCACTCAGATCTCTGCCTCATCGGTCACATTGCCTGCTCCCCTTCTGTCTGTTAACTCTCTTGTGTATCTCTTACAAGGACATTTGTTACTGAATATAGTTCCCACTTGTATAATTCTGGAATGTTTCATCTTAAGATCGTTAACTCAATTACATCTGCAAAGACCTTTTTTCCAAATAAGGTGACATCCATGGGTTCCAGGGATTAGGACATGGATATTCCTTTTTGGATTTTGTTACAGACCTTTTCCTTGCATTTTCAGAGTATTTTTTCTATTTCATTTCAAATGTAGCCACTATTCAGAACAAGAAAAGCTCATGATGTAGCTTCAGACTCTTGTAATTTCATTGATTGCTTAAAGTAAGAGTGATCTTAAATTTGGAGGAAAACTGGAAAATGAGTGTTTGATGGGAAAATTCAGAGACATTACTCCAGTACACTTATTTACTTTGATGCTTTCGAGTCCCAGATTTTGTAGACGATCTGTCAATCTCTCAGTTATTTAGTTGACACTGATGGTGACTGGGAACTTGGGTGGAGCATCAAGAAGAGTCCCAGCAGGTGGCTTCTCAGTGTAGCCTGATCTTCCTTATGACATGGTGGCTAAGGCGGTTGGACTTCTTTGGGGCATCAGGGCTCCAAAATGAGTACCCAAGCCCACAAGGTGGAAATCATATTGCCTTTTATGATGTAGCCTTAGAACAAAGATAGCATTGATTCTGGTATATTTTTTTGATGAAACAGTCAAAGATCCACCCATATTTGAGAGAAAAGGACACACACCCTACCTTTGTTTTTTTTCTTTTGGTTTCAAGTTTTTATTTAAATTCTAGTTAGTTAACATATATGGTAATATTGGTTTCAGGGGCAGAATTTAGTGATTCATCACTTACATATAACACCCAGCTCATCACAAGTGCCCTCCTTAATCCCCATCACCCATTTAGCCCATCACCTGCCCACCTCCCCTCTAGCAACCCTCAGTTTGTTCTCTGTAGTTAATAGTCTCTTATAGTGTCCTCCCTCTCTCTTTTTTTTTTCTTCCTTCCTCTGTGTTCATCTGTTTTGTTTCTTAAATTCCAGATGAGTGAAATCATGGTATTTATCTTTTTCTGTCTTATTTTGCTTAACATAACACACTCTAGCTTCCTCCAAAATGTTGTAAATGGTGAGATAGCATTCTTTTTGATGGGTGAGTAATATTCTATCCTATATATATACCAAAAAGAATCCATTCATCAGCAGATGGACATTTGGGCTATTTCCATAGTTTGGCTATTGTTGATAATGCTGCTATAAACATTGGGATGCATGTACCCCTTCGAATCTGTATTTTTGTATCCTTTGGGTAAATACCTAGTAGTGCATTTGCTGGGTCATAGGATAGGTCTATTTTTAACTTTTTGCGGGACCCCCATACTGTGTTCCAGAGTGGCTGCACCAGTTTGCATTCCCACCAACAGTTTAAGAGGGTTCCCCTTTCTCTGCATCCTTGCTAACATCTGTTGTTTCCTGTGTTGTTAATTTTAGCCATTCTGACAGGTGTGAGGTGGTATCTCATTGTGGTTTTGATTCATATTTCCCTGATGATGAGTGATGTTGAGCATCTTTTCATGTGTCTGTTGCCATCTGGATGTCTTCTTTAGAAAAATGTCTATTCATGTCTTCTGCCCCTTTCTTAACTGGATTATCTATTTTTGGGTATCGAGTTTGATAAGCTCTTTATAGATTTTGGATACTAACCCTTTATCAGATATGTCATTTGCAAATATCTTCTCCCATTCTGTAAGTTGCCTTTAGTTTTGTTGATGGTTTCCTTTGCTGTGCAGAAGCTTTTTATCTTGATGAAGTCCCAATAGTTTATTTTTGCTTTTGTTTCCCTTGCTTCTGGTGAGGTGTGTCTGGTAAGAAGTTGCTATTGTGAGATCAGAGAGGTTGCTGCCTGTGTTCTCCTCTAGGATTTTGATGGTTTCCTGTCTCACATTAGGTCTTTCATCCATTTTGAATTTATTTTTGATGCACCCTACCTTTTGATGGAAGAAATGTCAAACACTTTGGGGCCATATTTTAAAATAAAAAACACCAGGTTTCATGCTGATTTTGCAATTCTACCTTTATAAGCTCTGCCTGGAAGGTCATTGACTTTGGAACAGTATTGTACTACCCACATGGCCGTAGTCCTCAGGGCTCCATATTGTGCTAGGCCTGTGGTTCTCAACACTGTCTGTGCTTTAGAATCCCTTGGGGAGATTTTTAAAAATATCAGTACCTGAATCCCACACCCAGAGACTTCTAGTTTACCTGCTCTGGAGTTGGGGTTGGGTATTTTTTTCCCAATGCCTAGTGTCTTGTTCGTTACCATCATGCTGGTTGTATGTTTATTCATCAATATTTTTGAATGCTTCTGAATCCATGGTTTCAGAAATAGATCCTCTGGTGCCATCAATGAAGATTTGGGCAGATGTGTCACCCTCTGGAGTAGGTGCAGAGTTGCAGAGGGCTGGCTCTTGCTCGTTTGTGGTTATGTCACTGGTTTTTGGAAAGGGTTGAGGTGGTCAATGAGAACCCACGGGTGAGATAGAGGTTTAACAGAAGAATGGCAGCAAGGGCTGTGATCTAGAAAATATACACAGATGACAGGTGACATTTTTCTGTGCAAAAGACTTACTGTGTAGCCTCTCAAACTCGCAAATAGTCTTATCCTTTTGGGGTTCCATATCCCAAGATTTATTACACTTCATTCACCTTGTTGGACAGTAACTGTCCCGTTACTATTTCAGCTTCCTCGGATGTTGTCCTTTTCTTCCACTCCTGCAAACACCATCATCTGGGTGGAGCATCTGTTCTCCAAAGTGCAGTCACAGAGGGAGTTAGAACCCAATTTTTCTCCATAGAGGCAACAGAGGGACCTTGGCTTCACATCCTGGCAATTCTCAAGTCTCTTGGAGTGGTTCAGTTTAATAGTTCTTAAAAGGAGGGCTCTCATTTAAAATGGCCTTTGTCTTCAGCCATTCAGGGGCCTGGGAATATGACACATTTGTTTCTCTAACTGCTAGCAAGTTCAGAGAAGGCAGAAGATTTATTCTTGGCTGACTATAAGCAATGTCAGGAGAATAAGTCCATGATTGGTTCCTGCTCATAGCCTTAGCAACAATAATAAAAAAAAAAGATCATATTAGTACCAAAGGGCAGTTATATGGCTCCCATCTGAAATTGCATCCAGATGTCCAGCTGTTCTAAGAGAGGTGCCTAAGCTGCGATTACATGTCCCGTAGGGAACAGAGGAATTCATTCTTTATCTTTACAGACTCCTTGTCATCTTTAGCACTGTGGAGCAAGGTCATTTTCCTTAGTGATCGTGTAATTTGTGCTCTCACTAAATGGAAAGCTACTTGGTGTGCATGTGTGTGTACATGTGTTGTTGTGTGTGCATCTTGAAGGCCAGGATGTGGAGAGGGGGCTTGTGCTGTAACAAATATTCCAGACCATAACAGATAGGGTGGATTTTGAGCTGGGTAAGGTGTTTCTGGGAATGTGACGGTGGAGAGTATATAATGGGGTGCCCCTTTACATAGTGCCCCATCTATGCTGCAGGCTTGGATGTGGTAGTTTGGAAGGATCGCGGTGGGTGGGACAGTAAAAATGGGAATTGACCACTGCCCTGGAATTGAGATTCTGGAGAAAATGAGGGACAAGCTTCACCTTAATTTCCAGAGCCTTATAGAAGGGAAGGACTTCACTTTGAGGAGTAGAGAGACAGGTTCTAGACCAAGGTTGGCCAGCACTTGCTGGGTAACCTGGAACAAAAATTTTGCCTACCTAGGCCCCAGCTTTCTCTTTGAAGTGGTAGGGCTGGGGCTATTGATTTCAACTCTTGATTTCGGCCCAAAGCATGACCTCAGAGTCCTGGGATCGAGCCCTGTGTCAGGCTCTGTGCTCAATGAGGAGTCTGCTTGAGGATTCTCTCTCCCTCTGCCACTCTGCTCATGCGTGCTCTCCCTCTCTCTCTCAAATAAATAAATCTTAAAAAAAAAAATAAATAAAGTGGTAGGGCTGATTTGGAAGTCCTCTGAACCTGCCAATTCATTCTAAATACTTATTTGACACTTAGGTTATCATCTTAAAACCATTCGGTAATAAGTCCTTATCACTTAGTATGAGTATATAAGGATATTGCTGAAATCATTTTTTATTTCCATATTTGGTGAAACTGAACACATCTCTGCTTATTACATTATGTGATGTACATACATTAATAAGGAGAATGTTAGCAAATATCAGGCCAAAGACTGACCTTTGTGACCTTTATCCTTCTAAGCTTAAAATTAAATGGCTGGATGTACTTTTTATACCTACCTAATGGCATTATATTCATAGCATTTATTCATTGTAATCCTTTGCAGGACCACGTGAAGATGTTCCCATTGTGCACTAGTGGGGGGAGGTTGGTGTTGAAGTGGGTGGAAAGACGACTTTGGGGTTAGCAGCTCAGGACTAGAAACGTATGTTTAAATACTACAGATACTACCTTTCCTAACCCAGAGCCACCTTACCACATGCAGGGCCTTCCACCCTGGAAAAACTAGAGAAGTAGAGCCCAATGGGGGCCCAAATGGAGATGTATTAGCCCAGGCCTCCTCTAAACAACCAGGGGGAAATGTTCATGTACAGGGGTTAATGTATGGTCTACAGGAAGTCCCTGTTAAAATGTAAACTGTTCCTGGAAAGAGTAATCATTTAACCAACATCGCCCACGTAGCCCATTAAGACATCTTTCCTCAGCCCACACCCGGGGATGAAAATGGGGGTAATTTCTCTGTAATATTTCATATAATACACTGGACTTTCTAGCCTTGTTCAGAGACTCACCCCTGCCTCCCCAGTGAATTCTGGGAGTCCCCAGTCCTACATACCCTCAAACAGGTCCTTCCCATCTTGTCTGATACCCAAGGCCTCCACGGCCATACGTTGGTTTCTTCTTGCCCCTACAAGTGATGCATGACAGCAGGTGTCTCCAGGGAGCTTGGCCACCCCTGGGCAGCAGAGCTGTTGGAGCTCAGGTCAGGGAGACTCTGTGATGCCATTGTGCCCCCATCACAGGTGCCAGGTGCCACTGCTGTCATCTCATGAAACCAGCCCTGGGTCTTCACTGCTTTTAGGACAGGCCTTGCTGCTTCTGTGGGGTGCTACTGTTGTGGAGTATGGGAGACGACGGCCTTGGGGCCCGCTCGCACCCTCCTCCCGCCTCCCAGCAAAGTCACGTCAGGCCGAAATAGGGAGTCTGAGAACAATCTCTGTTGGTCATTGTTTTTCTACCTTCTTATCCTTGTAGACACCATGTTCTTATAATTCCTTCCCTCTCACAATAGCAGAGACATCGTGATTCGACCAATGTTTGGTCTCTTTCCATGAATATTTCCCAAGATGCTCCTCTCTACTCCTTTGGTCACAAACTAACATGACCACTTCTTGGGCATATTCACTAATGGCCTCTCAGCTCTCAGATAAGTATATCAGTGTGGCTGTAGAGAATAGGACCCTGAAGTCATCGGCCCCAAGGAGAAAGAGCTCAGGGCTGCCATAGTTGAGTGGTGCAGATGTGAGCGGAATCGGGTAAGACTGGGGCAGGAGTTGGTCCTTCTTCCCGGAAGGCTTGAGTGGGAGGTGACCCTGCATTCCTAACAAGGGAGGAGGAGAGAGTCTCCTCATAAAAGGAGAAGGATTCAGAAGATGGTGTAGAAAACAGCAGCTTGCCTGACCAATTTAATAGAATTTCTTGGGATGCCTAGATTATTATTATTGTCAAAGATTTAAAGATATGAATAAAATCTTCACTGGTTATCTAGAGCACGCCTATCAAATAAATTGTAGCTTCTGAGATGGCAGGACAGAGACTTTTGTCTTGTTCTTCTATTCAGCTGCACACATGTGTGAAGAATGATACCAGATGGCACAGGAACTTATAAGGCCCTACGAATTAGGACATACTCTTTTGGTCTACATTTTAAAGACATACTTTAATTAAGTGTTCTTTCTCTCTTCTCCAGATGTTGTCTGTTATAAAAGTACCATCAAAACTGATTGTGTTTTGGCCAAAAGAATGCCAAAAAAATTATGTTTCTTCTGTTTAATGTTATTTTTAAAAGTTGTAGGTCCTTATCCACAAGGGAGCATGATTTCCTTTTTTAAGTTTAAGTAAGCAACATGACAATATTTTTCTATCCTTATGTGTTTTGTTTTTTTGCAAATAATATCTAATATTTTATTGCATTTATTTTTCCCCCTTAGGCCTACACCAGCATAGTAAAATGGTCCAATATCCTGTGTGTGTGTGTGTGTGTGTGTGTGTGTCTGTCTATAATTCCTCTTTATTTCAGTTATTCAACATTTTTTTGACTGATGAAATTATATTTCGTCTATCCTTTTGACTCAAGGAGGATTCCTTCCTATTTTCACACCCAGTTTTACTGGGTTTCTTATTGTTTAATTATGTTCCCATGTGACCACTTGTTTTCTTAAGCTTGCTGAAATTTACTCTGGAAATGTGTTTTTCCATTTTAATGATTTCTTTACTTGTCTCATGGTTGTTAAATATTTTATTGATGTTTGCAATTACAGGGACATAATGCTGGAATATCCACTTAGGGTAACTGGTGTTTGCTCTTCCCCTCAACTTTTTGTAATCTTGTGATTTTTTTTTTTTTAATAATGAAAATTTTCAAAAAGATTTCACCTTAGTCAGTGTCAACATAAGCCAAGCAAAGTTGCTAGTTGAGGAAAAATACAGTTATATAAATGATTTACCTTTTTTTTCCCCAGTGACTTCTCTAAAGGAGGAAAACAATTACAAGCTCAGCTGAAGCCTAAAGGGGACATGTGAAGAGAGGAAAAGCAGACAATATTGCTGGTGGGGGATACCACATGTTGCAACTATAGGGCTAAAATTAAACATGTAAAAGAAAGAGATGAATTAACATTTGCACACTAGTAAGAATAATCTCGCTTTCACTATTCTCTAATGATTCTCTGGTTAAACATGCAATGAGAAAGTAAGAGAAAGAAGCCTCCATACAGCCTGCGAGGAAGCTTCACTGAATTTCATGGCTATAAAACTGACATCTTTGTAGTTTTCCTGTTTAAAGAGGTAGCTGATTTTTGTTTGTTTGCTTTAGAACAATCACAGTTGGCTGTTAGAAAGAAGCCAAAGCAACATTGTCTCTGAGGCCAGTGACAATCTCGTGGTTAATATAAAAGGTGGCACCGAAGATGCATATATTTCAATAGCATTAAATCTCAGTGAGGAGTTCCTTGTGGGCTGGGGACTCAGAAGGCATTCCTAAGACCTTCAGTTAGTTTCGTTTATGTTTTACACATTAGTTATTAATACCTGTACCCTTTTCACTCCAATAGTGCTGTTCCCTTTTCACTCCAGAGGACACCAAGCACTTTATGAGCTGCTGGGAACCAATTTCTACTCTTGATGCACATGTAGTTCTCTAATCTGAGCCACCCAGAAGCATAAATATTATTTATGCCTGAATTTCAGACATATAGCCTAAAGATATATCCAGAATCTAAACACTGATTACCACCACCACCACCACCTCCCAATTCCAAACCACCTCTAGCTCTCCCCCGGATTGTTTTCATAGTCTCAAAGCTGATTTCTCTGTTGTTGCCCTGTGATTTGTTCCTAAGCACCAGCTGTAGTGATCCAAATGAAAATGTCAGATCGTGTCCTCCTTCCTCTCCCAATACTTATAATGGCTTTCCAACCCATTCAGAGTAAAAGCTAAAGTCCTCACAGTGGCCTACAAGGTTTTAAGGATCTGGACTCTTTTTACAACTCTGATCTTATCACCTTCAATTTTCCCCTTGTTTGCTTTGCTTCAGCCACACTCAGTTCCTTGCTAATCCTTGAACACATTTGGTATTCTCCTGCCTAAGGGCCATGCATTTACTGACCTGTTTCCCTCTGCCTGGGATGCTTTTCATCTAGAGATGTATCACGCTCTCCTTCACCTCTTTTAGGGGCACGTTAATTAAGCTAATTTGAGCTTCTATAGCAAAGAAACTTTACAATTTCAGTGATGTATTAAAACAGAAGTCAATCTCTCACTCACGGAACAGTCTGATAATGGTGTTCCTGGATGCCAGGTAGATTTCCTGTCTGTGGCAATAGGCTCCTTCCATTTGTGTGCACTCTCTTTAGACAGTCCCCTGAGACCTCTGTTTCTAGCTGTCGGAAGGAGAAACAGACAGTAGACAAAGCATATAGCACTTCTACTCACGTTCTCTTAAGAACAGCTAGTTACATGGATACACTGGATTTAAGGGGAGCTGTGATCGTAATCACTGGTTCTGCAGCACATCCCAGTGAGAACCGAACACCATGGAAGGGAGTACAAACTCGTGAGGCAGCTAGCTATTTCTGCCACAGGCTGCCCCTTGGCCACCAAGTATCTGTGTGGATCCTTCCTAAAGGAGACAACCCAAAGTTCCACCCAAGTCTAGGCACTCTGGGTCCTGTGTTCCTTTGGCTCAGAGACCTGGGAATTCAAAAGCAAATTGTCTGCCCACCTCCCCCGCGATAAACCTTGAGGTTTGTCAAGAACAGGATAACAATAGAGACTCTTATTTGGAAAAGGGCAGACTGGGAGATCCATAGCAGTAACTGGTCCATAGCAATGGGGAATCCGACTGGGCGGGCATTATGAAGGCTCCCTACCCGGGAGGTGGAGAAGGTTCCTTCATTAGACTGTGGTTCTGCTTCATGGGAGGAACTTGCTTGTTCACTGTTTGCTGTGGTCCTTGGCTCTGCCCCCTGGGGTGTTCTTTCTTGTCCATTATCCTTTCTGGTGCTGTCTGAGTTCAGCAGTAAGGAATCTGACTTCCTTGGAGCGTGCACAGCTTTCACAGCCTGCATCCTGCTGTTGGATATTTGAGGTCCCTAGGAGGACGTTTTAGTCACAGGCTTTTTAAGGCTCAGATCACTGTGCTTTGGAAACGTTATTCCCTTGATTTCTTTGGAAACATTATTGCCATGATTTCTAGGCCGTTCCATCTGCCAGTAACCACATCCAAAGTTCTTTCTTAAAAATTATTCGTAAGCCTGCTCTATTTCTTCCCCTCTTTGTCCCTATACATATTTCTCTCTTAACTTAATGGGGCTAACTTGAGGCCCCTTGAAGCAAGAGGCTTGGTGGGAAGAGAATACGTTACCACGATTTGTGTTTTAGCCTCGCAAACCTCTGCTTAACCAGAACAATCTAATGGGCACTTTAAAAAAAATTTTTTTTATTATGTTATGTTAATCACCATACATTACATCATTAGTTTTTGATGTAGTGTTCCATGATTCATTGTTTGCGTATAACACCCAGTGCTCCATGCAGAACGTGCCCTCTTTAATACCCATCACCAGGCTAACCCATCCTCCCACCCCCCTCCCCTCCAGAACCCTCTAATGGGCACTTTTGCTCATTTCAGGTGTTATCTCCTACTGGTTGGTATCTAGAAGCAGTCTGCTTTCCAAACCCACAAGGCTCCCAACTCACCTTGATTTCTAGATTCTCTTCATTCTCTTTCATTTTTGCTTGCAAACTAGCTGATTCTTTCCTGAACACATTTCTTACTTGCACTCTGTTCAGTGCAGAGAGGAGCATGTAGCATCATTGATAAACTGAATTGTGTCTCTCCAAATTCATATGTGGAAGCCCTAACCCTCAATGTGACAGTATTTGGAGATAGGGGCTGTAAGGAGGTAATTAAGGTAAAATGAGATAATAATGGTGGGAACCCAATCCAGTAGGACTAGGGTCCTTATAAGAAGAGGAAGAGACACCAGGAGTACACACGCATAGAGAGAAGACCTTGTGAGGACACAAAAAAGGCAGCTCTGAAAGCCAAGGAGCAAGTTCTTACCAGAAACCAACCCGGCTAGGGTTGATCTTGGATTTCCAGCCTCCAGAACTGTGAGAAAATCAATCTCTGTTGTGTGAGCCACCCTGTCTGTGGTATTTTGTTATGGCAGCCTAGGCAGACTACTACAGCGTTGTTGGCATTCTTGTTGTTTTAAATTATTATAATGCTACAGGGTCACTGTGTTCCTGGTCTGTCTTACAAGCACTCAGTTGGTAGTTTTATAAGCATATGACATGAGTCTCTGATTTCAAGCTTCTAATGTCTCTTTTGTGGTACCTCTTACTTGACTGCTAAGCCAATGCTCTAATATTTTAGTTTTTTATTTTCTGTACCACCTCAAGGAATCCGTTTCTGTAACCAATGAATCTCAAACCTTTGGAAGGTGAACACAAAGGAAGTTTATTTTTCTCTCATGTAATGATACGATGTGGGTATTCCTGGTTGATGGGTGGCTGTCCCCCATATGGAGACATCTTATGGCTTCACCATATTCTAGACTTCCGCTGTCCAATGTGGTGCTGTGTGTGGCTACTGAGGACTTGAAAAATGGCTAATAGCGCCATAAGTGTAAAACATACTGGATTTTGAAAAAAAAAAAAAAAAAGAGAATATAGAGTATCTCATTATTTTTTATCTTGGATATATGTTGAAATAATTTTTGGAAATATTGGGTTCAAAATGCATCATTAAAATGAATTCACCCATTTTTTAAAACATGTATTATTATGGCTATTGGAAAATTAAAAATAACATATATAGTTCACATTATATTTCTCTTGGGCAGCACTGTTTGAAGCCTCAGAGTCTTCTGCTTCCATTGGCAGAAAAGGGGTGGGCCAGTGGAAGAGCCATCTCAGATTCATAAAAACCCTGGCATAGAGGTAAGAGAAAACCTGTCTGCTCAAATTCCATTGGAGAGAATCACTTATGCGGCTACGTCAAGATGCGGGAGGGCTGGGAAATATAGTCCTGGCTTAGAGGCCCCCCTCTTCGCAGGAATTCTTCTCTAATAAGGGGAGTGCAGAGCTAGGGGAGGTGTTTGCTCAAACATCACCTCCTTGGGTAAAGTCTTCCCTGACCGCTGCAACCACCCCCAGCCCCTTTCCCTAGCATTCCCTGTCTTCTTCCCCTGTTTTGCTTTCCTCTAGAACACTTTCACCATTTGGCCTAGTACATGTTTTATTTATTCATTTCCTTTCTTTCTGACCATATGTAAACTCCTTCAAGGAATTATTTTTTTTCAATTTTTTTATTGTGGTAAAAAATACACATAAAATTTATTATCTTTACTCTATCGTTTTCTTAACCATTTTTAAGTGTACTGTTCAATGGTATTAAGAACATTCATATTGTTGTGCAACCATCACTACCATCCATCTCCATCTTCTTCATCCTGTAAAATTGAAACTCTATGCCCATTAAACACTAACTCCCCATTCTGCCCCTTCTCTCAGTCCCTGGCAACCACCAGATTTTCTATCTCTATGATTTTGACCACTTTAAGGACCTCTTACGAGGAGAGTCATATAGTCTTTGTTTCTTTTTGTGACTGGCTTATTTCACTTAGCATAATGTCCTAAAGTTTTATCTGTGTTGTAGCATGTGTCAGAATTTCATTCCTTTTGAAGGCTGAATAATAATCCAATGTATGTATATATCACATTTTGCTTATCCACTCATCTAGCTACATGTTGCTAATTTAAATAATGCTGCTATAAACATGGGTGCACACATATCTCTTCAAGACTCTGATTTCATTTCTCTTGAGGATGTACCCAAAAGTAGAGTTGGTGGATCATATGGTAGTTCTATTTTTTTTATGGTAGTTCTATTTTTAATTTTTGAGGAACCACCATACTGTATTCCACAGTGGTTGCACAATTTTACATTCCTACTTACAGTGCACAGGGGTTCCCATTTCTCTACATTCTTATCAACACTTGTTATTTTCTTTTCTTTTTTTTTAAATTATAGCCATCCTGATGAGTGTGAGGTGGTATTTTGTGGTTTTGATTTGCATTTCCCTAATGATTAGTATATTGAGCATTTTTTCATGTGCTTATTGGCTATTTGTATGTCTCTTTGAAGATGTCTGTTCAAATATGACAGCATTCATTTTTGTCTGTATGTTCAATGCTGTGTCCCCAGTGACTGGAACTGGGCTGGTGTGTGTTAGGCACTTGAGGACCAGTGCTGACCAGTGAAATGGTTGAGCCATATTGGTCTGCTGAGCCACAAGTAAAGCATCGAGGAAAGAATTTAGGGTACTTCAGTTGGCATAGTTCAGAAACTGATTAGTATAGTCAAGGTCAATGATACATCATTTTTTATCAGTACACAGGTATGAACAAACCAGAGTTAGACATTATGGCAACGTCAACTTACATCATAGATTTTAAACTTGAGCTGACATTTGTTACCCTGGTACTTTGTTTGCTCTGCACAGTACTGAAAGTTTGTGTGGGTTTTTTTGAGAATTTTGCATTTTTATTTCTTTATCTTTATGTAGTGGCTAACTTAAAAAAATCAGAATATTTTTACATTGAAAGATTTACATCAAGATTTCACTTTTTTAATCTCCTGTTTTTTAAGTTATGTACTCTATTTATACTCTTTCAGTGGTTGTTATTTAATTTGTATCATCTCAGCATAGCAGTAATAATAATTATAATAATAATAAATACTTTGTGGGGTTAAAAAGAACACAGAAACTAATTCTGGACAATAAATCTATGTAAGTCAGGAAGGAGGCTGTGAGTTAAGTTTCTAAATTCCTTGTGTTATTTGGAGGGGGTTAAAATACTGACTGTAGACTTGGTTAGTTATTATGAATGCAAAATATTGCTTAAAAGTTAATCAATAAAGAGTAGATATGGAGTCCGTAATCTTTAATCAGTAGAAGGAAACAACCAAATAAGAAAGCAAACTGCAATCCCATTCCTAGGCATATAGCCCAAATAATTAAAAGCAGGGACTCAAATAGTTATTTGTACACCTAGGCTCATTGCAACATTATTCAGAATAGCCAGATGGTGGAAACAACCCAAATGTTCATAAACCAATGAATGGATAAATAAAACACAGTATATATATATATATATATATATACATTGGAATATTATTAAGCCATGAAAAAGAATGTAGTTCTGCTCATGCTGTAGCATGGATGAACCTGGAAGACTTTTTGCTGAGTGAAATGAACCAGACACAGAAGGACGAAGATGGTATGATTCCACTTATGTGAAATGTCAAGAATAGGCAAATTCATAGACACAGAAAATAGATTAAGGTTACCAGGGGCTAGAGCAAAGGAGCACTGAGGGAGTTATTGCTAACAGTTACAGTTTCTGTTTCAAGTGATGAAAAAGTTCTGGAAATAGATAGTGGTGGTGGTTGCACAACACTGTGAATGTAATTAATGCCACTGAATTGTACACTTAAAAGTGATTTAAGAGTCAAATTTGTGTTATATATTTTTTACCCTAATATTTCTTAAAAATGAAAGTAAACCAATAATTTGCCTGAAGAAAGAATAAAGAAACATACAAAAATACAACAAAGGAAAAAGCACAAGCAGGATGACAGAAACAAGTCCAGGTAACAATTTATAGATTTATAGATTTTATAGATTTATAGAAAATCTGGACTTATCAGCTGAAAGACAGATACTGTTAGATATAAACATGCAAAACCCATTTGCATGTTTATAAGAGATGCACCTAGAACGTAAAGACTAAGAAAGGTTGAAAGTAAAAGAATAAAATTTTCTATTTTTTAAAATAAAATAATATAAAAAGGTATACTGGCCAAAAAATGTTGGAGTTTGTGTTAATATTAAAGTAGAATATAAGACAAAAATTAGTGTTAAAGATAGAGACACACAGTAATGATAAAAGGCTTATTTCAACGGGAAATTCTAACTTTACAGAACTCACTAAAATATATAAAATACAGTATCAAATTTATAAAGACTCAAAATATAGAGAGCCAAATTGATGTAATAACACAAGAAGTGGACAAATGCAATATTTGAATTGTAGACCAAAAGTTTAATGAATATATGGAAGACTTGAATCACACATTTAGCAGCCTTGATTAATAGATACAGAGAGAACTGTTGATTTTTAGAACCAATGATTAAAGAATGCATATTCTTCTTGAGAACATAAGGAACAAACCAACCAACCTGATTATGGGCTAGGCCATAAAGCAAGCCTCAACAAATTGCAAAGGCAGGTATCATACAACTCATATTTCCTGTCAACAACGCAATCTAGTATAAAATCAATAACAACAATGTAAAAAAAGCAAACGTAATGCATTTAAACATTTAAAAATATGTATTTCTTTTTTTTTTTTTTTTTTTAGAAAAAGGTCATTTTATTATACCTTTAGTTTGGCGGGATATCAGTGCCCTTTTTAAAACCCTACTATTCAAGTACAAATGGGTATGTTTACAAAGTATTTACAATCTCAGTCTTCTTCCTTTATATTTCAAACGCAACAGCTGCGTGTTACACAGGGAATAGAAAGCGGTGAGGACTTCTAAGTAACTCTAAGTCAAAAAGAAATAATGATGATTAAATAGACTTAGAACTCAATGGTAATGAAAATACTAATGAATAAAACTTGAGGGATGGGCAAGAAAGGCATTTAGAGGGAAATTTATAGTAATAAATGCTTTTTAAAGAAAAAGGTTGAAAATCAAGAAGGAAAGCATACAGTTAGAAAAAATAAATGCAATAAAACCAAAGAAACCAAAGAAAATAAAGTATAAAAGTACAATAAAAGCAGAGATTCATGTAAAAGAAAATAAAGATACACTAGGATAAATAAAGCCTCCAGTTTCATGCCTAAGTATATATCCTACACAAGTTCTGACAGAGGTGCACCAGATAAAATAGACTTAAGTGACAGAAATGCATTACTAAAATGGAAATGAACAAAAACAGACAAGTGGAAGTCACAAATAATAAAAGGAAGATAAAATCTGAGTAGCATTGTATTTTTTAAACAATTTGAATTTATAATTAAAAGCCTTCCCACAGAGAAAACTCTAGTCTCAGATGGACTTCCTAGTGAATTCTACCAAAAATTTAAGAAAGAATAATACCAGTCATACATAAAAGCTTCCAGAAAATAGAAGAGAAAGGGAGGCTTCCCGTGTCATTTTATGAGGCCAGAATTCCCCTGAAAACAAAGGTATCAAAAGATAATGAAATTAAAGGCCCAAATCCCTCAGGAACACAGACAGAACAATTCGTAACAAAATGTTAGCAAATCCAACCCAGCAATATATAAATAATAAAACACCTCATGACCAAAGTAGATTTATCCCAGACATGCAGGATTGGTTTAGCCTTCAACAATCAATTAATGTAATTCACCATATTAAAAGAATAATAAGGGTAGAAAATGAGGTTATTATTGCCATAGGTACAGTAGAAGTACTTATAAAATTCAACACTTAATTATTTTTAAAAATCCTGGGGAAACTCGAACTAGAACACTTCTTCATCCTGATAAAGGGAGACTGAAAAACCTGCCACTAACATCATGTTTACCAGTGAAAGACTGGATGCCTTCCCTCTAAGATTGGGAGTAGGCTTTTACCACCTTATTCACCATTTTCCTGGAGATCATCACTGTTGCAACAGGCAAGAAAAACAAATAACAGGTATATAGATTGGAGAAAAAGAAGCAAAACTTTCTATTTGCTGAAGATATGATAGTATATATATATATATTTTTAAAGATTTTATTTATTTATTTGAAAGAGAGAGAGACAGCGAGAGAGGGAACACAAGCAGGGGGAGTGGGAGAGGAAGAAGTTTCCTGCTGAGCAGGGAGCCCCATGCGGGGCCCTGGGATCATGACCTGAGCCGAAGGCAGACGCTTAACGAATGAGCCACCCAGGCACCCCTGTGATAGTATATTTTAAAAATCCTAATGAATCTGCAAAAAAGCTACTAGAATATGTGAATTTAGCCAGATGGCATGATACAAATTCAATATACAAAACTCTATTGAATTTTTTATATGAGCAATGAACAATTGGGAAAAAAAAAAAACAAATACTATGTACATAGCACAAAAATAAGGTATGTAAAAATAAATTTAACAAAATTTATTTAATATTTGCACCTAGACCATTACCATTTATTGGTAAGAAAAATTAAAGAAGATCTGAACAAATGGGGATGTATATCAGGTTCATGGATTGGAGGAATCAGAGCTATTAAAATTTCAAAATTTCCCAAATTGTTCTATTGATTCAGTTTTAATCCCAATCAAAATTACTGTAGCCTTTCTTTTGTAGATATTGGCAAACTTATTATCAAATTTCTATGGAATGCAGAAAATCTAGCATATTGAATACAATCTTGAAAAATAAGAATCACATTAAAAACTTACACTAATTTCAAGATGCTATAAAGTTACAGAACTTAAGATAATGAATATTAGCATAATAATAGTCAATAGAATAGAATAGAGAGTCTGGATATATGTACACAAATTAATTATAATTATATAGAAATATATAATTATATAGTAATATATAATTAGACAGACATATATAATTGTGTAATTATATAGATATATAATTATAATATACACACAAATTGAATATAAACTGATTTTTGATTATGACTTCAAGGTAATTCAGTGGGTCTGTTGCTAATATTTTCAACAAGTGGTGTTGAAATAACAGGACATCCACAGGAATAAAATGAATCTCAGCATGTACTTTGCATTATATACGAAGATTATCTTGCGGACTCCTGGGTGGCTCAGTCGGTTAAGCGTCTACCTTTGGGTCCTGAGATCAAGTCCCGCATTGGGCTCCCTGCTCATTGGGGAGCCTGCTTCTCCCTCTCACTCTGCCACTCCCCTTGCTTGTGCTCTCTCTCTCTCTGACAAATAAATAAAACCTTAAAAAAAAAAAAAAGATTGTCTTGAAATGGATCACAGCCTTAAATGTAAAAGCCAAAACTATAAAACACAGAGAAAGTATAGGAGACAATCTGTATGACCTTGGAGTAGGCAATAGTTTCTTTGATAGTACAAACCGTAAATTCTTTTTAAAAAGATAAATTGGACTTCACCCAAATTAAAACCTTTTATTGTTTGAAAGAAACCACTGAAGAAATGAAAGGCATACCACAGACTGGGAGAAATTTTTTTCAATATTTATGAAAGAGGTACCTGAATCCAGAACATATAAAAAACTCTTACAACTCAAAAATAGGAAGACAAACAGTCCAATAATAAAATGAGCAAAGGATTTGAACAGATAATTGGCAAAAAAAAAAAAAAAAGATATACAAATGGTCAATAAGAAACACAAGAAGATGCTCAGGATTATTAGTCATCAGGAAAATGCAAACTAAAACTACAGTGATATACGACTACTCACCCCCTAGAATGCCTAAAAAAAAATTGAGGAAGATTAACAATATCAAGTGTTGAAGATGCTCCACAAAGATGTGAAGCATCTGTAACTCATACATTGCTGGAAGGAGTGTCAAATGGTACACACACTTTGGAAAACAGTTTTGCAGTTTAAGCATAGAGTTATCATATTATTTAATAATTCCATGCATAGGTATTTACCTAAGATAAATAGAAATATATGTCAACACAAAGCCTTGCTCAAAAAATTCATAGCAAATTTATTCACAATAGCACAAAACTGAAAACATCTCAAGAGTCCATCAGTAAGTGAGTGAATAAACAAACTCTGGTATAGCCATACAGTGGAATATTGCTCAATAATAAAGAGAAAAGAACACACAACAACATGGAAGACTCTCAAAAATATGTGCAGCGAAGAAGCCAAAGAAGCGTACGTACTGTGTGATTCTATTTACTTGACATTCTAGAAAATATAAAACTAAACTACTGGGAGAGAGAGCAGGTAAATGGTTTCCTAGATCCAGGAATGAGGGGGGATTGACTGCAAAGAGCCACTGGACATTTGTGGGTGAGGAAATGTTCTATATCTGGATAGTGATGATGATTACAAATTGTGGTAGTTATCAATTGTCAAACTCTTTTAATGGTCTACTTAAAATAAGTGTAGTTTATCATATGTAAATTATACTTTAATAAGGGCCATTAAAAAGATGGATGACAAAATCCATGTCAGATCTCAGCTTAGTCTAACACTGCAGTTCTGCTTTACCAGTGGGGCGTCTTTCTGGAAATATGGCTACTAATTTGGGTGCTATGGTCAGGCAGGCTTTGGGATTACTGGTAGAGATACTCCCTTTCAGAAATTCCATGGATTATTCTTTTCATTAACATCCATTTTTGTTTCGGTGACTATGATAGCTCCCGAGTTAGCTGAAGATACTAACTGGAATTTTATAATCGTTGTTTGTCTCCAATCTCTGATTTATCTCTATTTCCTCTGTGGCTGTAAGGATAGATAAAAGGAGGAAAGTCCTAACTGGTCAGTTATTTTGTTTTCCTTTTCTCCATTTTCCTGCCACTTAAGACCTTGCCTTGAAATTAGTGATGAAGGATCCCCTAATAGATAATATACTGACCTGGAATATAGTATTTGCTTCTAGGGTCAAATTACAAACTAGATTTCAAGTTCTAGAAAGAATAGAGGATATTAGAAAGCTAAAAAAAGCAATCCATTGGTCACTGCGTTATTAATTATGTTTGAGAATTAATCACGATTCTTACATTTTTTTTTTTAAAGATTTTATTTATTTATTTGAGAGAGAGAGCACAAGAGGGGGGAGCAGGAGAGGGAGAAGCAGACTCCCTGCCAAGCAGGGAGCCCGATGCGGGACTCGATCGCGGGACTCCAAGATCATGACCTGAGCCAAAGGCAGTCGCTTAACCAACTGAGCCACCCAGGCGCCCAGGATTCTTACATTTTTATTTGAACTGTTTCTGGTTCTCATTTTTCTATTATTCTCCACCATTGCTTTTACAATTAATTTATAATTAATTATATTCACAGTTCATTTCTTTCTTTAAAAGGTCCTGTGAAAATTAATCATGAGAATATTTTCTTCTACTTAAGTTTGCTTACAGTTTCTTTTTTTGTTTTTTTTAAATCTTTTTTTTTTAAAAGATTTTATTTATTTATTTGAGAGAGAGAGAATGAGAGACAGAGAACATGAGAGGGAAGAGGGTCAGAGGGAGAAGCAGACCCCCTGCTGAGCAGAGAGCCTGATGTGGGACTTGATCCCAGGACTCCAGGATCGTGACCTGAGCCAAAGGCAGTCACTTAACCAACTGAGCCACCCAGGCGCCCTAAATCTTTTTTTTTTTAAGATTTTATTTATTTGTCAGAGAGAGAGTACAGGCAGGGGGAGCAGAAGGCAGAGGGAGAAGCAGGCTCCCTACTGAGCAGGGAGCCCGATGCGCACTCGATCTCAGGACCCTGAGATCATGACCTGAGCCGAAGGCAGATGCTTAACCAACTGAGCCACCCATGAGTCCCTTGCTTACAGTTTCTGAGACAGGTAACATTTTTAGTTTTCATATTTAATTTTAGTTCTGCCAAGAATTACAAAGTGCCTGCTATTTGCTGTGTACTGATTCTGGAACTGGAAGAGTAAAGTTGGTAACTGGACCTGTCCTCAGAGCCAGAGAGACATAGAAAGAAGTAATTTGATAAAATGCAGTCTTCATTCAAGAAGGACATTTAAAAGGCTATCAAAATCAGTTGAAAGAAAATTGATGCTGCCTTTTGAGAGAGAATTTGAGAGAGCAAGTAGCTATCAAAAGCTAAATTATCTAGAGGTGAAAGAAGGAAGGGCAGTTTACGCAGAGGGGAATGGAGTTAAGTAAAGAATTAAGGTATTTTTCGGAGGGAGAGACGAACCATGAGAGACTGTGGACTCTGAGAAACAAACAGGGTTTTAGAGGGGAGGGGGGTGGGGGGATGGGTTAGCTTGGTGATGGGTATTAAGGAGGGCACGTTCTGCATGGAGCACTGGGTGTTATACGCAAACAATGAATCATGGAACACTACAGCAAAAACTAATGATGTAATGTATGGTGACTAATATAACATAATAAAATAAAATTTGAAAAAAAAGAATTAGGGTATTTTTTCTCCTATTGTCTGGTAAAGTTGAATCAAGGAACAAATTATTCCAACAAACTTCCCATATTTTTTTATTATTATTTTTTAAAGATTTATTTATTTGAGAGAGAGAAAGAGAGAGTGCGAGTGGGGGGAAGGGCAGAAGGAGAGAGAAAATCTCAAGCAGACTCCCCTCTGAAAGTGGAGCCCGACACAGGGCTCCATCTCAGAACCCTGAGATCATGACCTGAGCCGAAATCAAGAGTCGGAGGCTTAGCTGACTGAGCCACCCAGGTGCCCTACATGATATTTTTAAATTGCATTCTAGATTTTCACAAATATTCACAAAGTCAACACCTCCAAACTGGGCTGCACTAAAGAATGAAGGCAAGAGCCTTGTATAGCTAGTGCAGTGGGCTTTCGGAGCCCATGAGATCAGCCCATGTAAGGGTTCACTCATGTAGATGTCAGCCATCATGTACATCTTAATGGGAAAAATGTAGAACCTTGGATTTAGAACATCTAGTAATTCCAAGCATCATTGAAATCATAATGAAGGAAAGCATTTTATAATGTGGGGAAAATGGAAGAAATTGCATACAAGGTGAATGTTAATAGGCACAGTATAGTTAACAACATTGGCACTGGATTAACTTCTTCTCTTCCATACCCCCACTTATGAGGTTCTTCTTCTGAAAGAAGAAAAAAATTCATATCCTTTGTGAAGGATGGTTGAAAGTCAGGCTGCGGCCCATTACTTCGCTCCCATTAGTATAAGGGTAGCACAAGGCTAAGCAAGCAGTTCCAGACCTGAGTACATCCCTAGTGGGACAGGCCCCACCCAGATGCAGTGGCTTAAAACGACAGCATTATAATATTTCTCAGGGTTGGTTTGAATTCAGTCAGGGCTTAGCTGTACTCTTCTTCTGCTTCATGGGACTGTAGTTAGGGTCATTTGTGTAGCAGAATCCCACTGGAAGCTCCACTGGGGCTGGGACCTGTCGGGCCTTTTGTACCTCAGGCCACTCGCCACATCATTCAGTGTTGGGCTTGGACTTCCTTACACTACAGTGGCTGGACAATAGTTTGGTTCCTCTTTTCATCCAACCTTTGTTTTGTCCCTTCAGCTATTCCCTAAACTCTATAAAGAAATGTATTTCACAGACATGCTCATGAAGTTCTCTCTTGCTCATCTGCGTCCCTTCTGCCTACTGAAGTCCTTCTCGTCTCACAAAGCCCATCTCCACTACGACTTTCTTGATGAAACCCGAATGACACTTTTCCACCGGCTTTATCTGTACCTCTGACAGCAGGATGGTAGCTTCTCTCAGCTCTCACAGAATGTCATTTGTCATTCTGTCTTGTGTTTTGTTCAGCGGTTTTGTTCCGAGAAAAGCTTGGCCCTATCCATAAGTACTTATTCTGTGGACCGACACTGTGTTTTCTCTTCAGACATATATCCTATTTAGATGTCTCAACTTTCATACGAGACTGTCAACTCTCTCCATTTTGACTGACCAATGAAACATATGAAATTGAGCATTGTAAAATAATTTGCGCTCCAAGTTCTTGTCAGAGGTTATAACCTAGAAATCCCTGCTGCCCAGTACCTATCAAAAGCTCAATTGTGAAAAGTAATATATATGGAGAATTGCCTGAAGGATATGCAGTCCATCCATTCTCTAGACACTCAATTTTAGTCCTGGATTAAGCCAAAGCAAGAGAGAGCTGCAGCCTGAAATACTTTTGTTTTAGTCCCCCAGAGAATAGCTTTTACAGATTTGCTCTTGGCATTATGCCATTAGCTTACATTTTGATGGACATTATAAGGAAAAGCCTGTTCAACTTTTTGCCAATAAAGTTGAAAATCTACATTTTTAAAAAATATATAAATTATCAAAATTGACTCAAGCACAGTTAAGAAAACCTGGGCAGACTGATGATTGTGGAAGGAATTGAAAAACATTGCCAAAGATTTATTCCGCTCCAGAGCTAAGCCCATATTTTTGGGAGCAGATATCTACGGAGTTTATTTACCAAACAACTATGTCTCTGCCTGTATCTTTCTCTCTCTTTTTTTCCTATATTGGTCAGTACGACTCCTTCTTTTGGGGATGAATCCTCCCCCACCTCCATTATATGATACTATGATAGTGGGAAATCACAGTACACTGATTTCTGGCCACAGAAACTAATCCATCATGTTGAACCATATTTGCAAATATCTTTGTATATATTGATTCGAAGTGGGGCATGTGACCCAAATAGAGTTAATTGGAGTTCTTTCCTATAATTTTGTATTTGCATCTGTGGAAAAAGTTCTCTTCTGGATTGCTAACGGGGATCATGTGGATCTATAACTGGGAAGGGTCACAACTACCCCTTCCCACACAAATTAAGCCCATCTACAATGAGAGACGAGAGAGAGGGAGAGGAAGAGAAAGGGATGTGGGCAGGGACATGGTGACAAAGGACAGACACATGGTCAGAAACTCTCTGACTGAGAGATGGAGACTAAGACATGTGGGCCCCCCATACAGATATAAAACTCAGATACAGATAGGGAAATGAAGGAAAAGGAAAGGAAAGGAAGGAAGGAAAGAAGGAAGGAAGGAAGGAAGGAAGGAAGGAAGGAAGGAAGGAAGGAAGGAAGGAAGGAAGGAAGGAAAGAAAAGAGAAAAGAAAAGAAAAGAAAAGAAAAAGAAAGAAAAAGAAAGAAAAAGAAAAGAGAAAGATCCCAACATTGCTTGAGTCCCTGGTGCTACCACTGCTGTATTTCTTACATGTAAAGTAATAAATTTCTTTTTTTTTTTTCTTTTTCTTCTCCTTCTTTGCTAAAGCTAGTTTAATTTGGGTATCTATCTTTCACCTACAAGTGAAATACTTTTGATCATAAGGGTTTTATAGGTGAATTTAAAAGAATAATTAAGGGACAGATAATTCCTTTGTTCCTCTCACTATTCCAAATCATAGGGGGAAAAAAAACCCCATAAATTTTGTCTACCCATTTTTAAGGCAGCATAACTAATACAAAAACTGAAAAATCATAGCACAAAAAGAAAACAATGAATATACATGAATATAGGTGCCTACATCCTGAATAAAGTCCAGAAGACATCTGTCTCCTTGTCTCCACAGGATGGCTCCATTTGGTCCTGCATCATTGAGTACAGAACTCACCCCCTTCTCTGGTTTACTCAGAAAACCCAATCACATTATATCTGTCAGGATACACAGGTTTTGCTGTGGTAACAAATAACTCAAATTCATAGTGGTTTAAAAAAATGAAAGCTTGGGGCGCCTGGGTGGCTCAGTCGTTAAGCGTCTGCCTTCGGCTCAGGTCATGATCCCAGGGTCCTGGGATTGAGCCCTGCATTGGGCTCCCTGCTCAGTGGGGAGCCTGCTTCTCCCTCTCCCACTCCCCCCTGCTTGTGTTCCCTCTCTCTTTGTGTCTCTCTCTGTCAAATAAATAAATAAAATCTTTAAAAATAAATAAATAAATAAATAAATAATAAATAAAATGAAAGCTTATTTCTTGCTTCCTCTACTGAGGGTCAGCTGGGGACTTCTTCACACAAGCATACAGGCTTTCAGAGTGTCGACCATTTGGAAATTATTTAGTGACTGCTAGCAGAGGGAGGAAACATGGGGAATCATATTCTGGCTCTTAATGCATTGTAAGAGATTTTTTATATATATTTTTATTTTAAAAAAATATATTTTATATATAAGAGATTGTATATATATAATTTCTACTTAGATATCATTGACTAAGGCAAGTCACATGTCTGCATCTAACTTTTACAAGCCGAGTAAGAACAATCCTACCTTCATCTTGGAAGTAGAAAGAGATGCAATATTTGCAAATAGTCCTAACGATTACTAGAGAACCCCTTTCTGGTCGCCAATTATTTGGTTTACTCTCCTTTCTACATTCAAAGTCCATTTTTTTCCTACCCAAGGGAGACTACTCAAAATTTCAGTAGCCTGACAAAACCGGTGTCAAAGTTCAGGATCTCTGGGTAATGTGTGATAATCTCTTCGTCAAGAAGAGATAGTGCCTAATAGACTGTGTCAAGCCTGGATGTAGCTTCCGGAGACTTCTGAACTAAAATGTTACCTGCCCCTCATACATTCAATATATACAGGGATTGGGTAACAGGAAAGTGCCCCTTTTATGGATGTAGGGATTTTTCCTTGAGCTAGCCCTGAGTTGGCTCGCTTGACCATCCATTCTTTGTCATTGTTCCTAGCTTCCACCTCTAAGAGATTCTTCTCTTATTCCCTTTCGTTATATCTGAAGTGTGCATCAAGGACTGTGTCCTTGATTGGGGCAAGCAGCTTTATTGGCCCACTTTCTGTTCCATAGAAGACTGAGACCTATGGTTGTCTTAAGTTTAGAACAGTCATAACTGTTTTTAGTCTAGGTTGGTGGTACCTTTGCAGTACAAATCCCTCAGAAACATTGATGACTTCTTACCTATTTGATTTCAGTCAGCTTCATGTACCAGTATAACCACAATTCTTTTCTGGACATAATTCTCATATTTGCTATATGTCTTTGTTTTCTTTACTTTGCATCAAGTGATTTCTCACTGTATAAAATAGATTTTCATGTTTTCATGCTATAATAGTGTTTTCTTCACCATCTATCTCCCATTCCTTAATCCAGTGCCAAATATTTTAGTGTTGTTGTTGGTTTTTTAAAAAATATTTTATTTATTTATTTGACAGAGAGACAGCGAGAGAGGGAACACAAGCAGGGGGAGTGGGAGAGGGAGAAGCAGGCTTCCCACTGAGCAGGGAGCCCGACGTGGGGCTCGATCCCAGGACCCTGGGATCATGACCTGAGGCGAAGGCAGATGCTTAACGACTGAGCCACCCAGGGGCCCCAGTAGTTGCCTTTTTTAAGTGGTCAGGTATGGAGGGGTCAGGTCTGAAGAGTCTGACCATTTCTGCCAAAATGAGAAGGACAACAAGAGAGGGAATACAAGCAGAGGGAGTGGGAGAGGGAGAAGCCAGCTCCCTGCTGAGCAGGGAGACTGACGCGGGGCTCAATCCCAGCACCCTGGGATCATGACCTGAGCCGAAGGCAGACGCTTAACGACTGAGCCACCCAGGTGCCCCAGTTGTTGTTTTTAATACAGCAACACTCCACTCCATACTATCAGTTTCCATTGGTTAGGATAGACTGGGTTATGTTGCAGTAACAATGTAAAAATTTTAGTGGTCTAAGACAACAGAGATCTGTTTCCCATTCACACCATGTCTACCACAGGTAGACTGTGGGTTATGCTGAATATAGTCCTCATTCGAGGTCATACATGCCAGACATTCCATTTTCTGGAACATGACCAATAGCCATGGCAGAGGAAAGGGAATGTGGAAAACCATGTATAGGCACTAAAAGCTTCTGTCTAGAAATGACCCATGTTACTTCCACTCACATTTATTGGTCAATGCAAGTCACAAGTAATTTTAAGAGGTCGAGGAAATTAAATCCTACCACATGTCTGGAAGGGCAGAGAAATAGAGTATCTGTGAAGTCATCCAATAAATAAAACACACACACACCTCACAACATTAATGATCTTTATGGCCTTTACTGAAAATTTGTGGAGACCAAAGCAGGAATTATATCGCATGGTATATAGAATCTTACAGAAAAATTTCTACCTGAAATTTCTCTTCTTCCCAGTTCCTTTTCTATAGTGTCACTAGTTTTATTTTTCTTTCCTTCTTCCCTCATGCAATACTCAGCCTGTCAGGCTCCACTCTGTCCCTCTCAGTTTTTCTGTTTGGGAATCAAAATTCCATACCCTTTCATTATAGAGAGCAAATTCTATTATCCTTGTTATTTGCACATTCCCTCAAGGTCTTATGTGCCACCCCAAGAGACTTATGAAGCATTTCTTCTGAACAAATATAGTGCTTTCCCTAGGAATCCTAGTGAATGCAGTTTTCTCCATATTATTACATTAATAATATATTAGCAAGTCAAATCTAGCATTACCAAGTAGATTTTGTTCCAGAAATAAGGGATGGTTTAGTATTACTATACCTATTATTTCAGTATCTTATATTAATTAAAAGAGAATATCTATATGATCATCTGGCTTTGCTCTGTCCAACATGGTATGCATTAGCCACATATAACTACTCCAATTGAAATTTGAATAACTGAAATTATATTATTTTAAATATTTGGTTCCTCATTCCCACTAGCCACATTTTAAGTGCTCAGTAGCCACATATGGCTAGGGGCTGTGGAATTATCACAGAAGGGAACATTTCCATCATTGTGGAAAGCTCTGTTGAACAGTACTGATCCAAATAAATGCTGAAGAGTCATTTGATAAAAGTAATAGTCATTTCTGATTTTAAAATCTTCATAAATTAGAGTTAGAAGGAAACTTTGTAAAATTGAGAAACAATATACATAAGAACCCAATGGTAAGTACCATACTAAGCAGTGAAACACAAATAGTATTTCTATTATTTTTTAAAAGATTTTATTTATTTATTTGAGAGAGAGACAGAGAGACAGAAAGAGAGAGAGAGTGTGTCCGAGCAGGGGAGGGGGCAGTTAAGGATGGCAAAGTGGGTCTACTCCATGGCCTCTTTGGGTCCCCGGATTTATTCTATCACTCCTAGGGTGTGGTCTTCATTCTCATATTTTAAGAATACAACTCAAGTTCCAGATAGCATATTTGTATTTAAGGCAGAGGATGGAGAAAAGGACAATGAGTAAAGAAGAAAGGAGACAAATGTGGTATTTGCTGTTTTTAAAGAATGCTCATGGATGTTGCCACATGATAATTCTGCTGACATTGACTCGTAATTGGTTCCATGGCCACACTTTGTTGCAAGGAATGCTGGAAACCGTAGCCTTTATTCTGAGTAGTCATGTGTTCATGTAAAAATTAGGGTTTCCTGTGGATGACGAAGAGAATAGATACTGGGGGCAACTAATACTTTCTGCCTTACCGTACACCTTATTTAATATTGTTCTGGAGGTCGTAATCAAAGTAATGCAACAGGAAAACAAAAGAAGTGGAAAGAAATGGGCACAATTATTTTTCTCTTCAGAAGAAAACTGTCTCAAAATCCAACTGAGTTAACTGAAAATCTTTTAGAAACGAATAAGAGTTCAGTAAGATGGGAGAAATATGCATGAATCAGGAACTTTCTGACTGATGTTTTACTTGAAAGAGACGGGGAATATCATGAAAAACTATGGAAAAAATATAATGCCTGTGAATAAATTTAGCAATAAGTATATGACACTTACATGAAGAAAACCATAACATTTTATTGCAGGGCATAAAAAGAAGATCCAGGTAAATGAGGAGTCTTGGCATGTTCCTGGATGGAATGATACAGTTCTAAAGCTATCAATTCTCCCTCAAATTTGTAAATTTCTTACAGTTCTGTTCAAAGTATATTTTTTAACTTCTCAAGGTAATGATGAAATTTATGTTAAAGATTGACTGAGAACAGCAAGAAAACAGAAAAGGAATAATGAAGGGTATATTCCCTAGAAGATGTCACAATGTACTGTAAAGCTACAGTAAATATAAGTGTGTTACCAGCTGAGGGATTGATAATGGGACAGAACAGAGTTCAGGACAAGGTGTACGCAGCAGAAGACAGCACTGTAGTGTGTGACCTTGGGCAAATTCTTAAACCTTCCATATTTCATATTTCATATCCACCAAACGGGGATAAACTAGTCCATACTACATAGAGTTGCTATAAGGGCAATATGTGTAAAGTACTTAGAATAAGTCATAAGCACTATGAAAGTGTAAACGATTATTAATGCCAGCATTTAGTATATGGTAAAGTTGCCATTAAAATCAATGGGGAAAGAGTGTATTATTATTTTTAAAGATTTATTTATTTATTTTAGAGAGGTGGGAGGAGGGGCCGAGGGAGAGAAACTTGAGCAGGCTCCGTGCTGAGCACAGAGCCTCAGGCCGGGCTCGATCTCACAACTGTGAGATCATGACCTGAGCTGAAACCAAGAGCTGGCTGCTTAACCAACTGTTGCCACCCAGGCTCCCTGAGAATGTATTATTTAATACAAAGTGTTAGAGTAATTGGCTTATATTTGGAAAGAAAGAAGAAAGGAAAGAAGGAAAGGATGTAAGGAGGGAAAGAAGGAAGGACATTAGAACTCTAGTTCACATTCATTCTAAGTTAAATGGTATGGGTTAAATAATTATAAAAATTCCCATGAAAGTATTAGAAAAATGAGGAAGAATTGTAAAAGCATTCTTGGAGTGTGGATTCTTATTTTTAGCACCATAGCGATGCAATAAGCCATTTTACTGCCAATCTAAAAGGAAGTTGAGATAAGGTGCTGGGTGGGGTGATGGTGGTATGAGTCACTGGCTGGTCAGGGGAGAGATGGTGGATCTGAAAAAGCTTATTTAAATACAATAAAAACTTTTATGTCCAATTTCTTCTGTAAACTGTGCTATTTCTATGGTTTGGTTTTCTGTTTTGAAGTGCTGCACTTTGGTAGCAGAAAATGTCAATGAACAATAGCTTTCACTTTTTAACTTTCAGGAATATCTACCTGAAGCAAGTTCATTTTAAATGGTTGCTTCTACTTTGAACCGGGTATTCAATAGATGCTTATAGTTTCAAAAATCAGATGATAATGATGGCTAAAACATAACTATTTTAAATCAAATGTGTAAGATAGCAATATTAGAACAGTTTGGCTGCTCCAGATTCTAAATTGGATGTGGGTTGTTTTGGTGAAAGGAAGACAGCAATATTTTTAATATTATAATTATTTTTATAATGCACATTTAATCTGATGGAAATAACCACTGCAACAGTCCTTTTTTAGCTTTATAGAAAATTATATACTTAGAAAATTACATAAATGTAAAAAATTGAAGCAAAAAGGGCAGAGCTTGATACTGTATCAAACATACATTATTCATTATGAGGAAGAGAGCTATAAAAATGGAGAAGTCCAGAGGGTATAGTTTTTATGCAAGAATTGATGTAGCAGATTGAAAATTTAGTCGGCAAATAGCTACTGACTTTTTAATTTAGAAACATTAAGATTTATTGTGTCAATCTGGCCGCTCCCCGGATTGTGCAGTGTTCAAAGCTCTAAGTCAAAACTGTAAGATTAAGTGTGATAACATGCAATACAAAATGATCTTTACAGAAAAAATCTGATTACTTGGATCCCCCCCTTCCCAAGCCCAAGAGTTTGAACTCCATGTGAAACATTAATGGACTTCTAATTTCACTTAAAAATTCTCACTGAGAATTATTAGAGCATCAAAGTGACTGTAGCTACTAATAGGTATTTTCTTTAGCTGTACACATGAAAGAAACTAATTTTTTAAAATAAAAGTTATAAGCAAGACAGTCAAGTATATATGATATCCTTTGATTTATGAAAGGATACAAACAAGTTCAGGGTTTCTTCCCCCAGGATGATAGTAGAGCTCAAGAACAGTTCATTCCCTGTGAGTTCTAAAGGGAAAGGATTGGGTACCCTGTGTCTCTAATTAGAGCTGTTAATTTATTAATGCCTTAAAAGCATTGTTTTCCCCACTGCCCCCCACCCCCCAACAAATTAGACACTCACTGGTGATGTGGTAATCTTATTTACTCTTCTCCCTCCTTCCTCTTCCACATAAATAGAAGTTTCATGGAATGGGTCACATCATGGTAAACGTTATGGCCACTGCTACCTACTGTTTTGTGTTAAGAGAAGCTTCAATTTCTTCAACATTTCAGATCTGCTTTCCACACTGGACATCCTTAAACAGGCATGTAGGTAATCATTTGGAGGCATGTGTGTGTTATAGTCATCTCCACTTTTTCAAGGAAATGGGGAAGGGGTGGATGTGATTTTCTTCTAACCTTCATCTTTAGTCTTTCTCAAACAATAAACAGAGTGGCAGTTCATCTCCTACCTTCTTGCCCTACCAGAAGTCCCTTCTCTGGATCTCTCTTCCAATGCCTTGCCTACAGAGGTCTCACAGGAGACTGCTTAAAACTGCCTCCCATTGTCCAGAGCCCATGGGTTCCAAGGCAGCATTGGACTATTCCCAGTATTGCCTTTACCCCTGGCACACCATGTCTTTTTTACCTTTAAGTAAAACCCTTCCATTTTGGACACTGCCTTCTGTCCATGCTACCATCTAGCTTGTTCTGGCTGTCATCCAGTTGAGGTCATTCCAAACTTGTTGAGGGTTTGGCAACTGGATCACAGTCTTTCAAGTCATGCCATGATCCTGGGTGATTTTAGTATCTACATGGATGATAAATTCAATACTTAGACTTAAATCTTCTTGAATGTCCTGTATTCCAATTACCTTCATGGCTATCTGCTGGACCCTGAAATCTTTAACGTCATCTTTGCCCATAAACTTCAGTCACCCAAACCTGGCCCACTGCTTTGTATTGCTCTTTCCCATACTTTCCTATTCCCTTAATTCAGTTCTTCCTTGCAGTCTTAATATGCCCAAATATTTTCTATATAGAAAACGACTTCATCCCTGGTCACAAGTCAACCTCTAGCTGTCTCTTAATATCTCCTATTCCCTTCTGAGTCAAATGCCTCATGAGAATTATCTTTAAAAAAATTTTTTAAATTTGAGTATGTATAGTTGACATGCAATGTCACATCAGTTTCAGGTGTGCAACATAGTGATTCAACATCTCTATTCATTGTGCTATGGTCATGGCAAGTGTAGCTACCATCTGTCACTACACAATGCAGTTACAATATCATCATCTATATTCCTTATAGCTGTGCCCTTTATTTCTGTGTCTTATTCATTCCATAACTGGAGGATTGTCCTTATTTTCTGCTTTGACTCATTCTTTGGGAGTCAGGCAACTGATTCCACCAAGTCAGTGAAATTGCCATTTCTGGCCATCATCTAATTATCCAATCCAATGGACTGTTTTCAGACTTCATTATAGTTCATCTCTCTGCAGCTTTTGACTCTCTGCAGTTGGTTTTCCTTCTCTGGATTTTCTGGCACAGTTCTCTCAGAGTCATTTCATGATTTCTTTCCAGTCTCCTTTGCCAATTCCTCCTCTTGTTTCCACCCTAAAATGTGACTAATCCATTTTTCTCTTCTTTTTGTGTGCTCTCTGGACGTCTCATTCTCTTCTGTGACTTCCATCTATGAGAATTCATGAACTCTAAAGGGAAATGAATGAATAAATACTTTCTAAAAAATATATCTTGTCTCAGGAATGATTTAAAACTGCTAATAAAGATATAAGAAAATCCAGCTGAGTAGCACAAAAATCAGTATAAGACAGAAGGAACAAATAAAAATAAGGGAGAAAAAATATCACCCAGGAGGAAGGAGGTTAAATATGCTTTAAGTCCCAAATTTAGTCTTAAGCTTTTGAGAAACCAATGAGAAGAGGCTGAAATCTCATCATGGTTATGCAATCCAAAATGCCTAGAAGGTACCAATTGTTTAGAAATCCTGCCATTGCTGCATATCATGGTAAATACTGTGGAACAAGAGTTTCTCTTGGTGGAACTGGGTGGAACAAGAGTTTGTCTCAGAGGTGGGTGAGGAGGCCTGCAAAGGACATGAATCAGATCTTCAATGTCATCATTCCAGAAGATAAACTCATGAGTTCCCAAGGTCTGTGTCTTATAAACACCTTCCATTTAGACAATGGCATCAGATTAAGATTCAATTTAGTGAAAGCAGTTGTGTGACAGGCCAATATAATATGGTTTATGTTCCTAAGGAAATGTTTTAGTGTATCTTGAAATGAAGATAATTTTGTCTTGCAAGCCTTTCTTCCTAATATTCTCATTAAACAGCTTTTGATACCCACTGAGGACATTGAGCACGAAATTCTACTTTGTGGCAAGTATTTAATCCAACAAACTTATATTTCTAGCTTTAGTCTAAATACTTAGTTATCTGCACCTTGATATGCCACAGGTATCTTAGTGTCCAAAACTGCACCCGTTATTTCCCTCCAAATTGATTTTTCCTAGCTCTCTCACAGGGAATGAGAACATCATGCACCCAGTCTCATCCAGAAATCTTGAAGGCATCCTAGACTTTTGTTTCTTTTTCCCCTCGTTCTTCACACACACACAAAATACCCACATCCTCTCAGGAAACAAACTGAGGGTTGCTGGAGTGGAGGGGGGTGGGAGGGTTGGGGTGGCTGGGTGATGGACACTGGGGAGGGTATGTGCTATGGTGAGCGCTGCGAATTGTGTAAGACTGATGAATCACAGACCTGTACCTCTGAAACAAATAATACATTATATGTTAATAAAAAAAAGAAAAGAAAAAAAAGTGCCCGCGATCCTTCTGATACACCCTCCTTGTATCTTGTGTCTCTGTCCTGCTTCCTAACTCCATTGCCACTGTTTGGGTTCTTTTGGGAACTTATCATTATTTGCCTGAACTCCTACCCCATTGCGCTATTGTCTTAACTGGCTTCCTTGGTCCTAGTCTGGCCCTCCCTCCTCTGATCCAGTTTCCATCTGATTCCCTTTTGTCTCTCTGGCATTACCACAGTGATTAGCACATGGCAGGCAAGTAAGGTATTTGTATTAGATGGATTCACATATGGACGAACGATTGTACACACATGTGGGTCTTATGAGAGGCACTATTGTAATGCTCCTTTCTAATAACAGAAGAATTATATCTATATTCATTTATGCGTTGTCAGGATTAAGGCAAGTATTTGCGTAGAGTAGTAACTAACGAAATGTTGTTTCTCAGATTCTGAGCCTTTTTTTTTTTTTCAATCTTTCCTATGGGCAGACACTTGAGGAGGAGACCGAAGAACTCACTTCTCACATTATTGTTAGAAGAAACTCCAAGAGAGGTCTAAAGAGGTGAGAAGGAGAAGGAGGTGGAGATGAGCAGCCTTACAGCCGCTGTGAATCTACCAACAGCCTGGAGGTGGGACGTAAGGGATTGACTGAGAAAAGCAGTTAAGATTTAATTAAACACCCAGGCTCATGTGAGGAGAACAAAGACAACTCACCTGTAACTGGCTGGTGTTTGTTGGGAGAGGATGAAGGGAAGAGATTTATATGAATGTTACGAATATGTAGCAACATGGGAGGGAGCCCTTAGGGAAAAGTGTGAGGTAAGTGCATGAAGCGTGATTGGTTGAGGGTTGAGGCAAAGTTAGGAGAGGCTCTTGATGGGAGTAATTGCACTAACGCAGTCGATAGCTACAGCTTCTAGAAGTAGGGCGGCTGTTTTATCCAAGTAGAACAGTGCTATGAGTTAGCTAATCGAAGGGTGTTAGAAATCCATGCAAACTTCATCTTGGGCTCGCCACTACTCTCCATGGGTGAGAGAAGGGAATGAGCAATAAGCATCACTTTATTTATGACGGTGGCCCTGGAACTCACAGGAAGCTGTATGACTCCTTCAATAGCGGTCTGACCGAAGGACTAAACTAGACAGGACGATAGGTTTTGTACTGGGTACTAACTCTGGTTAAAGAGCCAGATTATGACTTTCAGAACAGGCTCTGTCCTATAGGACCTGTGTACAGATCAACAGAGAAGACCTCCTGGAGGAAGAGCATTGACTTAAGTCTATTTAAGTCATGAAGCCACCTACCCCTTTCTACTTAAAGGCATATTGCATTTCTTACTTCCTTTTGGCCAAGGGGCAAGAGGAAAGAAAAAGAAAAGGAAGGTAATGTTACTATCTTATTAAATCTTTAATGACATTAATAATTGCATTAAGAGCTAACATGTATTAAACACTGTGCTTAGGGCACTGGTCTCAGAGCTTTAGTCATATTGTTATTTTTTATTTATTTAATCCTTGCAACAACTTTGGGATAGGTATAATTTTGTGACCAGGACACACCTTACAGTGGAAGATCATAAATATGGGAAGATGGGATTCCAGCTGATCACACTGCTTCTGTGGCCCGTCAGGTGCTCTAGGGAAGACTGTGTTGCTTAAAGCCTTGGTGTGCTCAACCTGTAATTTGCAGATATAATAGCTATTATAAAGAATTATATTGATGATGAGAAATAATATTATATAACATGGTGGTTAGCATGGAAAAAGTGGGCAATAAAAGGGAATTATTGTCAGGTCCTCTTTGATTAAACTCTTTTTGTTCTTGTATTTTAAAGTCAGGATAAAATTAATTAACACTATTTTCTTTTTCAAGCCCTACTTTAAAATTTTTTTCTATTTTTTAAATTCTCAAAGGGAGTCCTAAAGCAGGAGATCAACAGACCAGCTCATAATGAGAAGGAGGACATGTTCTTGACTCTGGCTAATGATTTTTAGCCAGTTCTGTTCAGTAGTAGACAAACTTAGAGCCCAAAGAGTTAATGTTATAACCAGGTACTCCCCGTTTTTCCCAAGTTTATGACCGAATGTCCAGTAGAGGCCAAATCAGAAAGAAAAGTTCCAGGAATGCAGGACTGAGCCAGGACAGACTATTTTAATTTATTATTTGGCCTTCCAAAGGGCAGAGCAAAGCAGCAGTAACAGAGAGATTAAACCACAGGCAGTTCTGATAATATATTTCCCCAAACTAGGCTCAGGCAATCTTAGTAAAATAAAGTGGTGTAAATTAGTTTTTGATCATTTCAGATGGTCAAAGCATATTTGAGTGTTTTCAGGACAACAAAAGATAGAAGTGGGGATAGTGACCTATTATGGGAATGGTTCATGAGAAAACTAATAACTCTACCAATTTCTATCATTAATGTCCTGGGGAAGCTACAGAAATTCAGGGGCTTGGTCTTAATTATCTTCTAATGAAGATTTGATTTCATTTGCTCTTTGTAATCTCTCATTCTTATTTCTCTTTCCATACTCTTCCCTTGTTTTTAATTTCGTAGTGTTAAAATGTTCCATGCTTAATATTCTCAGTACAGCAGCAGAGCTCTTTAGAGAAAAGACTATGTCAATCTCACAAATAATATAACAAGTTATGTGAGGGCCTCCCTTTACTACTGCTAGTCATATTTTTATGTGATGCGTCCACTCAGCCAGAGGAATGAGGAAGGATTCAGGGAGAATCAATGTGATTTCCACTTCCGTAAATCTTTTCACCTACCGCTCTCCCAGTTTGCTTTAACTTTGTTAAAAAATACTTTTAGGCTTTTCCATGTTTTTTAAAATAAAAATTTTCTTATATTGAAGTACTACATTGAGATTGTGTGGAGAGTCTAATAGTTCTATAAGGCTCATTATGAAAAGCACCAATAACTTTAATGGATTGCTACTTCTTAATTTTTCAGTTTTAGATGTTATCCACCCCTTTTCCGACTATGGAAGGTGAAGATTTAGCTCTCTTTCCCTCCCCTCCTTGCCCATCCCAATCACTCACACACACACACACACACACACACACACACACACACACACAGAGACACACACACACAGACACACACACACACACTTCCCATCCATCCATCCATTCTCCCATTCTCTCAGTAAAGTTTTATAGTACTAAAAAATTTCATTGGATCTATATTCTGCATTTAAATAACTCTAACTATGCAAATGCTGGTTACACTTGAGTAACGTAGTATAATGTAATTATTTTTCATAGACAGCATTGGGTTTTTCCTGGAATTGATAATTATCTTCTTTGTTGATGATCAGTCTTTTAATGTGTTTATCACAAATTTAAGCCCAAATTCTCACCCAATTGTCTAAATCTCCTATTAACACATCAGATATTCTGTCAGTTTCATCTTTTGGAAATAACTTCCCCAGGAACTTCTAACCCACTTAAAATTAGGAAGTGGCTTTCAAGACTTGCTTTCAAGCCCTGCTGCCCGGCTGTCCTAGGATCTTATCCTGTGATTTCCTTCATCTCTCTCTTCCTGTGTGGGAGCCTCTGGTTCTTCACTTCTGAGTTGTTTTCTTCATCTGCTCCCCCATTTTATTGGATAACATCCTTCAGTAGCTTCCTGAGAAAGAAAGGATGGGCGGCAAAGTTTTTGAGACTTGCGTATTCTAAAATGTATTTATTCCACCTTCAGACTTAATTATATAGTTTGGAGTGATAGTTTGTTGGATACAAAATTCTAGGAGGCAAGCCATTTTCCTGTGCAATTTTAAAGGCATTGCTCTGTTGTTTAGTAGCTTCTGCTGTTGTTAATGAGAAGCCGAAATGCCATCATTATTTTTGATGGTTTGTGTGTAAGACCTGTTGTCTCTGAAAGATTTTTTATATTTGCTCTTCTTCCTAGTGGCCTGAAATTTTACAAGAATGCACCTTAATGTGGGTCTATTTTCAGCCTTGTGTTGGGCATTCAGTCTGGAAACTCACATCCTTCAGTTCAGTTAACATTTTTTGAAGTTGATTTTTATTTCCTCTTTCTGCATTTTCTTCTGGAACACACCTATTAAAATAAAGTTGGATCTCGTGAATTGATTCTCTGATTTTCCTATCATTTTTCTACTATAGACCACTTCTGTTATTTTTCTACTTTCTGAGGGATTTCCTTATTATTTATTCAGGATTTCTGTTGTGTTTTTAGTTTCTACAATCATTTTTAAATTTTTAAACATCAACTTCATGGTGATATAATTTATAGACAACAAAGCACACCCATTCAAATGTACAGTTTAGTCAATTTTGACAATGTATATTTAATCAATATATGAACCATTTCAATTATACCAAAGTATTTTCTTGTATTCTTGGCAGGGTTTCATCATCCATCTTTTTCATCCTTTTACTTATAACCTGTTTTTACATTTAAAGTGGCTTCTTGTACATAGCAGATGTTTGGGTCTTTTTTCCCCCAATACAGGTTGATAATCTTTGCCTTTTAATTGGAGTGTTTAGACCATTTTCATTGAATGTACTTATCTTTCTGGTTGGGTTTAATTGACCATTATACCACTTGCTTTCTATTTATCCCATTTAATCATTGGTTATTTTTCATATTTTTCTGCCTTCTTTTGAATTAATTGAATGTTTTTTTAGTATTTCATTTTATTTCCACTGTTGGCTTATTCACTCTAACTCTACTATCATCTTGAAATTTTTTTTCAAGGACTCTTTTATTTCCAAATAGCCTTTTTAAAAAATCACCCTATTGGTTCATGGATGTATTTTTTTTTTCTTTATCTCTGTGACTATAGTGATACCTTTGAGGTTTTCTTCTCCCTGCATACTTTTTTCCAATTTGCTTTCCTCCATCTGTTTGTTTTATCTCTTTCACATCAGAGGCTTTCCTCAAGTGTTTTGTAACATACCATAAGGGGGTTCCATTTTGGATCATGACCTACCAACCAGATTGGATCCTCCCTTTTTTGGGAATTTTTAAAATGAGACACAGCAAGAACAGTAGCACTGGTGGAGGGAGAACACAATTGAACAGGTGCTGAAACAAAGGGAAGCTGAGTCACAAGAATGAGTAACAGCTTATGACTGCATTTCAGGGGATGCCTGTTGTCTGAGTGGGGATGAATGACTTACCAGGTTCATGAGGGCAAACCAAATGGCTACTGAAAGACCTTTCTGGGTCTTTCAGTTCCTTGTGCATCTTTACAACCAACTCCCACTCCCAGGTTCAACTGAGAGTGCTTATATATTGTAGCTTTAAAGGGCCTTAGCAGATACACATAATAGAAGGTTTAATTAGCAGAAGCAATTAATATAAAGTGTAAAATCTGCAGGTTATACATGTGAAGCTTTTAGCCTAACAAATGGGGCTACTGGCCTGATTGTATAGGCCAGCAAGGCATATAGAGACCAGGAGTGTGTGCTCTGTGGTCAGAGCACCTGGATTTGAACCCTGGTTGTGTGACCTTGGGCATATCACTGAACTTCTCAGTCTTAATTTCTCATCTGTGGGGGTAATAATTAGAGATAGTTTCAGAATTTCTTTTTAGAAGTGGCTTGTGCTGGCAAGCTGATTGGAAAGGGACTATACCGTGAGTTTGCCTAGGACATTTCAAAAAAGTGAACTTTCCTATCAAACATGGAGATTGGCTGATAGAGAGAAAGAGAGAATGAGTTAAAGATACCCATTGGCACCATCATTCCTAATGACACTAGTTGGTTTATTATGAGGGTTAAATGAAATGATTTCTTTTAGAAGCTTAACATAATGCCTGGTAATAAATATTCTATACATTATTAATGATAGCATTAAGTTATAATATTTTTATTGTCAGGCATATGAATGAAGGAGATATGACAGAGAGGAACAAGAGTTTCTTGAAGTGACAGGCAGGTCCTGGTATCTCTACGTTGAATCTTACCAACAGGCTTAATAAACCTCTACTCTAAACCTGGAATTAAATGAGTGTTGGTCTATCTGTTGTGTCCAGTTCTATCTCTTTAGTACTCTCGAGAACTTCTCTCCTATGGTTACTGCCTGTGGTTGAAACTGTCTGCCCGCTCCATCTTTGCTTTATCACTGCATTATGCCCTCTTACAGTTGCACTGCCAGGGAACTCTCTTTATATTGTATGCAATGACTTGCTCCCCAAAGATGCTGCTTCTGATTTTTAAATTTGTGTCTTATCAGCAAAGTTCAGTTTCAACTCCCAGTGGCCAGGCATCCTTTTTTTCCCCCCCTAGATTGTTGCCTGCTTCAAGTCTTTATTTACTTTGCATATTTCATCATGCCTAGAAGATGGGCTGAGATAGTACATGTGAAAACACAACCGGTAAATATTTTGTGATTTTCACAGACGGTTGTGGCTGAGGGTACAGTGAAATCAGACTGTCAATCAAATCTTATAAAATGTATTTCTCTCTTATTCATGCTTATTCAAAGCTTTCCATGAATTCTTATGTAAGTTGAGGCATAGTTTTTTTTTTTTTTTTTTAAGATTTTATTTATTTATTTGACAGAGAGAGAGCACAAGCAGGCGGAGCAGCAGAGGGGAGAGGGAGAATGTGATGTGATGCTCTTGCTCTGGTTTGGCTTTTCTGGATATTAGCCTTGTTTGACTCATTATCACTATGAAACCTTTACATGAACCTCCTTTGTATAAGGGTGTCCACAGGTCTGACTTGTGGCCCTTAGAAAGGACCCCACTCTGAGCCTTCAGTGAGCCATCTGTTCTCCCCTTGTTCTGGATTGAGAGTGGGTGAATTGAACATTCTACAAGTATTAAGGACTTTGGCTATCGTGGAGATCACCAGTTGTCAACATTTATTTCCATCAACACTTACAAAGGATAACTTTCATATCAATAACACATTCCCATGAGCGTAGCTGGATTTTGTGGAATTCCTACCACACTAGTAATATCATTATTTTTTTCTCTCGCTCAAGAACGCAGGTGGAAGTGTTCGTGAGAGTGACATTATTAATGGGATACTTTAAAATCCACTGTAATTTATGGAGAATTTATAAACCACATTACTTTATGATACATAGCAATTACTTAAGTTACACTTCATTATTGATTGAGACACTTAAGTGAATTCTAAGTCTTTTTCCTTTTTTTAAAAAAAGTTTTTCTTAACAGTGAAATTCTTTTTAGTAGGGCCCTGTTTTTGAGAAGCCCAACATGTAAAAGAAATTCAGAGGGAATCTCACTGATTGAATTAAGGTTGGGACTCAGAACTCAATCCCTTCAGTGTTCTTTGGACCCTGTAGCACCTCCACGAAGTCCTTAGGGCTTTGCAGGGCACAATTTGGTGAAAACCCAATGCCTTTGATTATACCCTAAGCTCCAAGCAGTGATTCCATGAAGTTGGACCACAGTGAGAGTTCATCCAGGAGAAAGCATCTAGGAAAGTGTTTTTAGGAGGACGCTACTGCACTGTGACATCAGAGTACCATTTGGAGTGTTGCAACCAGACTCTTTGGCATTGCATTGTCCTATTCCATCATTACTATGTCCCTCCAGGCCATGTGGTAACCTTCTGACTCTTCTCCTTGTGAGTCAGGATTATTAGCCAGAAGGCAAGGATGCCTGGCCTGCCGTCTCTCCCAGACTCTCACCGCCATATCATCTCTATCGAGGCCAGCCTCACCCTGCCTGGCTCTTATCTTACTGATTGCCCATCTATCCACTGTGGCGTCTGGAACACCGCTTCTCCTGTCAACATACTCCATCCCATGCCATGTTTTTCTTTTTCCTCTCTGTTCCTTTATCTCGGTTAATGACTCCACTGTTCTCCTCCTCCTGCTTTCTGAGTCATCATCTCTGACTACTCCCTCTCACATACCCTGCACTTCATATTCAGTCACCAATTCCTATTGATTCTAGGTTTAAAAATATCTCTCAGGGGGCACCTGGGTGGCTCAGTCAGTTAAGCGCCAGACTCTTGATTTTGGCTCAGGTCATGATCTCAGGGCGTGAGATGGAGCCCTGCACTGGGCTCTATGCTGGGTGTGGAGCCTGCTTAAAATTCTTTCTCTCCCTCTGCCCCTCCCTCCTGCCCCCTGTCACGCTCTCACTCTCTCTCTCTCTCAAAAAAAAAAAAAAAAAAAACCCAAAACACAAAAACAACAAAAACAAAACAAAATAAAACAAAAAACCCCACAAAAATTGTCTCTCTGGTGTGAGAGCAGTCTGGCTGTGATGTCTGTCACTCCATCGATCACCAGGGTTGATTTGGCCCATCTGACTGGCTAGGTGGTTGTCCCCTTCCTCCATCACTGCTCTGTGTGCATCCTTCCCAAAGCTGCACAATCGGTCAAAGAGGACAACCTTCCCCGAAAGAGGACTGTTCTCCAGTGGAGGGTATAGGAGTAGCTGTGCCTCCTTGCTAGAACCTCTGAAAAAGCTCTCAAGGTCCACTTGTAGGGGAAGGTACGGTAGTGAAGCTTCCAAGACTCCAGACACATCCAGATGAGGTGCTGGATGTGGCAGTCTGCCTTTATTTAAAAAAAAAAAGTCTCTCAAATCTGACATCATCATAATCTCTAGGCTCTTAAAATAAGTTTTTGCACAGAGCTTTGAATATAGTCTATACTCAAAAAAGTTTGCTGAGTGCAGTATGTATTAGCTTTAATCTTTTCCAAATGTGTGTGGCCTCTTTCTTGCCTTCTGCCCTGCTTGTCTATATTCTTCCTAGCCTCAATCTCCTATTTTGATGAAGATATTTAAGATTTTTTTTCTATTCAGTATTTATGATGGGCAGTCTTTTGAAAAACTAATAGTTGTAACCTGAAGGTAGGATTTTCATAGGGCATATAGCAAACATGAGTAATTTTAGTCTGTTTTCCTATCTAGAGCAGCAGTTTCCAACCTTGATGTTATTTTGATCAGGGATTTCAGAGGGACCTAGAGTCTAAGGGGGGAAACATGAATAAGTAAGACCAGCAGTGTGATAGAGGGAGACCCTGGGGGGAATATGTGTCAGGTAATCAGTTCTACCTGAGGTTAGGGAGGTGGGGAGGTTGTAGAGGGCTTCAAAGAGGGAATAGTTCCCACATTTGGAAGTTGAATGGTGAGAAGGTGTTTAGATAAGGAAGAAGGGATGAGAGAGTTTAAGATAGGTTAAACTAAAGAAGGTAAGCTATGTTCATTGTATTTTACAGAAAGGATAAGATTTTAATAGTTATAAGTGGAAAGTGGGCATATCAGGTGGAAAGAACAGTAATAATTAAGGCATGTGGTTTAGGATGTGTTTGGGACTTACCAACAACTCCTTGATCTCATGACAAGATGTATTGAGAGAAAAGAGTAGATAGGCAGGTGGGTTTTAATTATGGAAGGCCATGAGAACCATAGTAAGTAGTTCAACTTTAGGAAATGGGGAGTGCCAGAATGTTCTTCAGCATGGAAAGACAGCACCAAAGCTAAACTGTAAGGTAAGAGTTCTGGTGACCTGTGTGAGGACTGGACTGGACTGGGGAGAGACTGGTGGGCTGTGTTGACCAGATTTGTGACTGACAAGTCTCTAATAGTTATTGAAGATTTTGGTGGGCAGTTCTCAGATGTCATAACCTTATTTTCCATTTGAGAATGAAAGTATTATGGGGAAAGAGGAAAACGAGGCAGATAAATGTTGTGCAGGGCACTCTACGGTTTGATTTTTTTTTTTTTTAAGATTTTATTTATTTATTTGAGAGAGAATGAGAGACAGAGAGCATGAGAGGGAGGAGGGTCAGAGGGAGAAGCAGACTCCCTGCCAAGCAGGGAGCCCGATGCGGGACTCGATCCCGGGACTCCAGGATCATGACCTGAGCCGAAGGCAGTTGCTTAACCAACTGAGCCACCCAGGCGCCCTACAGTTTGATTTTTTGAGGATACTGCTGTTGCTAATGAACCTTGCTTGTAGTGAGGAGGTGGAGTGGCAGGAGAGGAGAAATTGGTGTGGGGAGGATTGCTACCTGTTGCAGCGACTATCTGATCATCTAAAAGATTTACATATTTCTTCATCTCACCAGCTCCCTTGCCAGCACCCATTATTTGTAACAAAAGGGGAGATCTTATGGAAGAACATTTAAGAAAAACATGAGGTAGGCATTTGCTCATGCTAGCAGCACTTGACATTGTACAGGTTCTAACTCATTTAATCCTCATAAGAATGCTCCATGGTAGTTTTTTTTAATTCCTATTTTGCAGTTGAGGTAGTCAGGTCTCTGAGGGTAAGTGACCTATGCAAGGTCACATAACGAGTAAGTGGCAGATCCAAGATCTGAACCCAGGAATATCCAGATTCAAAACCCATTCGTCTTCAGACAAATGCTGTTTTGCATTTTTGTATTATTTGAGGAAATGTTTTTCTCCTCTTATGGAGTATGATTATTAATATATGTCTCCCAAGTTGACATCAAATATTCCAAATCTGGGTAATAAGTTAAGGAGCAAATTAAAGAAACCCACACCAACAGACACATCCTTTTCCACTTTCATTCATGCAGTTTAATTTTTACATACTGAAAAGCCTGTTATCACGAAATTAGCCAGCCACAAATATGTGACATTTTTTTCCCTTTTCTTGTCTGATTGCCAAGAGGATCTCACCTAAGATTAGAAAATATTTTGGTACATCACCTCTCACAGGAACATAAAAATTAAATTGATAAATTTATGCACTGCTGTGAATTCTTTATGACTGAGTTGTCAATTGCTTCCTTCAGGCAATGAGCTAATGTTTATTAAGTAGCTTCAGTGGGCATAGTGTTTGGTGAGGCTTTGTGAAAAGTGTCAAAAGAAATAGCTGTAGATGTGATTTCCATCACAAGAGGGTTATGATCTAATGAAGAAGATGAATCAAATATATAAGAATAGAGGAGAACAAAAGTATATATATATAACTATCACTAGAGATCACTTATGCATCACTGTAAAACAATGATTATAACAATGATAGATACACATCTAGAGACCGTAAAAATAGCCAGAATTAAGTGGAAGTGTTCTCCATAGACAATATGATAAAGTAGAGAGAACAATTTTCAAGAAATTTTATAAAATTGTAAATCAAATAAGTCTGTCATATTCAAATGCTCATTAGACATTTTTATGACTTGCAAACATTATGGCTTTTAGTTTTTCCAAGTTGTATAGTCTGTGATTAATAGGTGATATAAAATTGAAAAACTTCAATTCAAACCAATTTAGCACAGAATCTGACATTTTTTTGAAGCATATAAAATTCATTCCTTTTCAGAGTTGCTCAAATTTAAATACAAAGATAACCAGAAGCCTACTAAGTACAAATGAAACAGTACACAGAATGATCAGAAAAAATATTTATGATATTATGATAAAAGTTGCTCATATTAACTCCTCATTTAGAACATTCATTATTTTGAATTTAACAGTAAAATAAGGCATCGTATTGATGTTACACAACAGTGAAAAATACATTGAAGCGGCAACTATTCTCTGGGTCTTTTGCAATTTGAAAATAACTGTAAATAATTACTGATTAAGAATTAATAGTTACATTCAAAAGAGCTGAATCAGTAGTAGTGATGGTATATGGTTCATATTAGTTATGGAATGCAGCAGCTTTGGAGTTTGGGTTTTGAATTCTGAATGTCTTTAGTTTCTATACTTCCATACCATGAAAAACCACAATACTTTATACTCCTTTAAGAAAAGTATGATAGAGGTGTCTCGGTGGCTCAGTCAGTTAAGTGTCAGGCTCTTGATTTTGGCTCTGGTCATGATCTCAGGGTCGTGAGATCGAGTCCGATGTTGGACTTTGCTGGGCGTGGGGCCCGCTTAAGATTCTATCTCTCCTTCTCCTTCTGCCCCTCCCCCCCTAAAAAAAAAAAGAAAGAAAAGTATAATACAGTGGCTCAAGTACTGGGTGAAAACAGAGGGAATTATGGTTCTATTTCTGGCTTAGAAGATTATTAACTCCTACTTTGAGCAAATATTGTATATGTTTGAGCCTCAATTTCTTCATTTGTACTTTGATTCATTCAACAATTTTTATGAAGGCCTACAGTGTGATAGGCATGGTTATAAAGTGATCAAATCAGAAACATTCTTTGCCTTATTATAATGTATATAATAGGAGAGAAAATATAAACACAAATAAGAATATAGTTTCAGATTGTGAAAGGTCTTTAAGGAAAAATAATAGGATGCTGTGAGGAAGAACCGAGGGGCTGATGGCAAACCATTTTTAAGTTTGCTGGTGCCAAAAGACGCTCTGGGAAAGTGACATTTGAGCAGAGACTTGAAGGACCAAAACTCAAAGACCAGTTTTGAGAGAAGAAAGGGGAAAGGCTGTGCCAGGACAAGGAAACAACGCTGGTAAGAGCCTGGTGAGGAAGAACGCGGCTTGTTTGAGGAACCTAGAGGAAGCTGATGTGGTTGTAGCTGAAGAAATAAGAGGAGAGTGGTCGGCCATACATTGGGCTGAGTTTGAGAAGCTGAGATCAGCCTCAAACCTCAGTCATGTTCAGGGCATTGGATTTTATTGTAAGTGACGTGGGAAGTCTTTGAGCAGTTTTAGATGAGTGACATAAGCTTTCAGGCCTCATGTGGAGAATGGACTGAAGGGAGGTAAGAGGAAGGAAGAAGATCAGTTAAGAGACTTAATACTTTGTCCCCTTGACAATGATGGCGTTAGACTTTCCTTTGGGTTTGATGATGCAAATGGGCAGAAGGGGAAAGAACCAGCATGTATTACAGACAGAATGGACAAATGTCATTAATAAATGGACTGTGGGGATGAAGGAAAAAGAAGTGTCCAGAATGACTCCCAGGTTTCTGGTTTGAGTAACTGGTAGACCGAGGGAACCTTATTGAGGTGGGGAAGGCTGGGAATAATGATAATGCTTGTACCTCTGTGCTGCTTTGAAACTGCCTCTGGAAAGGTCTATATATTTCCTGGGGTTGATTGATATATAAACAGAAGCTAATTATAGAAATTATATTCTGGTTCAGCAAAATAAAATATATTTTAAGGGCAACCTTGAAAAAAATTCAGATAATGGATTCCTTTCTTTTTTTTACTAGGAAGCAATATCTTGGGAAAATATGAATATTAAACAATACATGCTGCTGCATTGTGAGAAAAATGGCAAATTTAAGGAAAAAAACTTGAAGTGGTATGTAGCAAACATTGAAAGAATATGATACATAAGTTGCAATTTTAGACCCAGGAAATCAGATCCAGACTTGAGATATAAATAGATTGGCCTATAAAGCTCCCTGAGGGATCATCTTCCTCTTTCCTTGAAGAAAACTATTATTGTTTTCCTATCTTCAGCAGCTCAGTAGCTGGGGTGGGCAAAGAGGATTTAGTGGTTGAGTCAGGTTTGGTATTTTTATGGAATGAGTGTAGGGAAAGAACCAGGATGCTCTTTGTAGATGTGGATGGGGGAGTGATTAGGTTTTTCTTGTGGCTGAGGACAAAAGAAAAATAAAGTAAAATTTAGGGATTAGCATAGGAAACAAACTGAGGGTTGCTGGAAGGGAGATGGGGTAACTGGGTGATGGACATTAAGGAAGGACGTGATGTAATGAGCACTGGGTGTTATATAAGACTGATGAATCACTGAACTCTACCTTTGAAACTAATAATACACTATATGTTAATTAATTAAATTTAAGTAAATTAAAAAAATTTAGGGATTGTAGCAACAAGAGGTTAGTTACTTCTTTCTTGTGAAAAAACCCTAAAGACAAAATGCACCATGCAAGTTGCTAAATTTATTCTAAATAGCTATTGTTTTGTAGTGTTAGGACATTCCTGTTTGACAGAGGCTGATCTGATATAGTGCTAGGAAAAGCCCTGGGCTGGGCGCAAGTGCCAGACCTGCTGTATACTCAATGTGGGGCTTTGGGCAAGTTCCTTAACATTACTCTGTCTGTTTCTTCATTGTAAAATAGGAACTGTAGTACCTACCACAAGAGTATCCCTGGAGGTCAAATAATATTTTCTTTTCTGAAATGCCTGCTATTGTGCCTGGAACTCAGTAGGCTGTCAATAAATATTTATTGAAGCAGAATCATGTAATTGCTCCTTTAAAAATAACAGATATTGTAAATTTCTGGTAATGAAATCATATTACTTTTAGATTTAGATTTTTCATTTTTAAATTGGTATTTTAAGGGGACCTGCATGGCTCAGTAATTTAAGTGTCCAACTCTGGGTTTTGGCTCAGGTCATGATCTCAGGGTCCTGGGATCAAGCCCTGCATCAGGCTCTCCACTCAGGGGGAGTCTGCTTGTCTCCCCCTCTCTCTGTCCCTTCCCCCACTCATGTGGGAGCATGCTCGCACTCTCCCTCTCTCTAAAATAAATAGATAGGGACACCTGGGTGGCTCAGTCGGTTACGTACGTCTGCCTTTGGCTTAGGTCATGATCCCTGGGTCCTGGGATCAAGTTCCACATCGGGCTCCTTGCTCGGCGGGGAGCCTGCTTCTCCCTCTGCCTGCCACTCCCCTTGCTTGTTCTCTCTCTCTATCTGACGAATAAATGAATAAAATCTTTAAAAAAATAAATCTTTAAAAAAATTGGTATTTATAATACCTTATGAAAGTTCTTAAGTGTTTCTTCTTTTTTTGTAAAACTTTTATTCTGAAATAATTATAGATTCACATGTAATTGTAAGAAGTAATAGAGATCCAAAAAAAAAAAAGAAGTAATAGAGATCCTATATGCCTTTGACCCTGTTGCTCCTAATGGTAACACCTTATGTAACTAAAATGCAATATCGCAAGCAGGAGATTGCTACTGATAATATACATCAATCTTATTCATATTTTGCTGTCAGCTTTACATGCACTCCTTTGTATATGTGTGTACTTAGTTTTATGCAATTTTATCCTCTGTGTAGATTCGTCTGAAACCAGCACAGCCAAGAGACAAAGCAGTTTCATCTCAGAGATTCCTTGTGCTACCATTTTATAGCTACATCCACTTAAATTCCTTCCTAAACTACTAATCCATTCTCCATTTCTAGAATTTTCTCATGTCAAGAGATTTATATAATTATTGGAATCATATCATATATAATCTTTTTTGAGATTGACTTTTTCACTCAGCACAATTCTCTTGAGAGTCATCCAAGTTGTTGCGTGTATCAATAGTTCATTCCTTTTTATTGCTGAGTCGTGTTTAATGATTTGGATGTACCATAGTGTGTTTACCTTTTCAGTCACTGAAAGAGAATTTGGTTGTTTCCAGTTTTTGGCTATTAGAAATAAAGCTTCTATGAATATTTGTGTACATATTTGTGTGTGTGTGTGTGCGCGCGTGTGCGTGCGAGAATCCAAGTTTTCATTTATACCTTTTTTGTTTTGTTTTGTTAATTCATTAAATTCATTAACTCAGTATTTTTAACTAATAGATAAGGAAAATACACAAATTAGCAGTGAATAGAGATTGTCTTTGTTGGAGGTATTCCTCTTGGTCAAAATAGGGATCATTCTGACATTTATGTCAATGGACTATAATTAAGTAATATAGCCTGACACATAGGAGCTCACATGTTGGCTACATATATATCTAATGTATTAGCATCATATGACTATGCCAGCTGCTGGTGAAAATGCATGTCTATACTTACAGAGTAAAGATGTTTATATGCCAGTAAAACACATTTGCTTGTAAACTGTCTCCCAAGCAAAACACTCTTTTAATTGTGACATGTACTAGAGTTTAATGTCTTACTACAAATAAGTACAAACATTTGCACAATTTCCTCTATGTGTCTCACTTCCCTTTGTGCAGAATGCACAGAAGTGTTAAAATAAGTAAAATCCTTGGCACATTCCCAGACCACATCAATTCTTACTCATCTAATGTCACTAAATGAGAAGCCCTTTGCCTGGGTGATTGGTAAAGTTACAGCAGCTAAGCAATTGTTTAATAATATTAACAGGGGTAATTGGGCAGTGGACATTAAGGAGGACACTTGAAGTAATGAGCAGTTGGTGTTGTATGCAACTGATGAATCACTAAATTCTACCTCTGAAACTAATACTACAGTCTGTATTAATTAAATTGAATTTATTTATTTATTTATTTATTTTAAAGATTTTATTTATTTATTTGACAGAGAGAGAGACCGCGAGAAGAGGGAACACAAGCAGGGGGAGTGGGAGAGGGAGAAGCAGGCCTCCTGCGGAGCAGGGAGCCTGATGTGGGGCTTGATCCCAGGACCCTGGGATCATGACCTGAGCCGAAGGCAGACGCTTAACGACTGAGCCACCCAGGCGCCCCTTAAATTGAATTTAAATAAATAAAAAATAATATTAACAAATCTATATATAGTGCTTACTATATGCCAATCACCATTTTTGCCAGTGCTGGTTATTAATGTGAACTAATTTCCACTAAAATCCTGTGGAGTATGCACTATCAATATCTTCATCTTATAGCTAGGAACACTGAGGCATGGACAGTGATTAAGTAACTTTTCCAAGGTCTCACTGCCAGTAATTGACAGAGTGGGGATGAACTCAGAGAGTCTTGTTCCAAAGCCCATCCCTTAACTACTATACTCTTCGCAAGATTAGAATCAGTAAATTCAAATAAGCCAACACACCCAAATAAGATGTTTTAATTAAAATTGGGGTTCTGGGTTTTTCAGTTGTCAAAATGAAAAAAGAACTCACGTAACTTTCCTTCAACTAAACTAAATTCTTAAAGAAATGTGATATCACAGGCATTTCCAGCTAAAACCTGAGTGCTATTTACCTTAGAATTAAACACATTAGGGCAGGTTCACTCAGGGTCTGTTTGAAAGAAGTTCTAAAAAAATATTTTTTTTAGAATGAGCTTATTCTAAGAGGAAAGAGAATTAACAAGCAAGCTTGGTAATCAGAAATGAGGATCAATTTTGAGTACACCATGCTCTCTGCTTTTGAAATTTGCTTTTCAGTGTGATGCTTATCAATTTATCTCTAGGAAACTAAGGGCCAAAGATAAAAATGGAAAAATCCATTTTCACAAAAAAACTTGGTGATTTCTATGTCAAGAGAGTAAGCAGCATTGCATTGGTGCCCGTTAAAAAAGAGCATGGTACAAAAAATGGAGGGATGAATAAGGTGGGTACAGAGAATATGAAACTTTAATACATTTAGGGCACTGATACATTGGTAACACTTGAAGTTTCAGCCACACCCTGCCCCTAACACCATGGGAACACTCACAGCCTTTCATGGCAGCACCTGGCAAAATCCAAGTGTGAGTCTCTCGCTTTGTATATGGGCTCAATGAATTCATCAGTGGCATGAGGCGGTGCTTTGTGTCATTAGGAGGCAGTGCTGCTGGCACAGAAATCAGCACCATGGACAGCAGGTGCTGGCTGTGTGCTGGGGCACCACCCTCGAAAGGTGCTAATGCGTGGGGAAATCTGGTGGGCACCGGGTGGAAGTAGAAAAAATAACATGTTTATGCTCATTTGATTGAAAGATTTAAGGCATTCTCAGAAAAGTTGGGGATAAGGAAGGGAAGGTTTTACGAATCGTTCTGTAAAACAAGGTAGAGCTACAGTTAAAGAAATACTGTTCATCACTATCAATGTTATATCATTATTATTTATGTGACTGGCACATTGATATAACAAGGCAAAATCCAGGTTACAAATTTAGTTGCTTTCTCTAAGAATAGTTTTTGTCTTGTATATTTTTATTTTTATTTTTTATTTTTTATTTTTTATTTTTTTAAAGATTTTATTTATTTATTTGAGAGAGAGAGAATGAGAGACAGAGAGCACGAGAGGGAAGAAGGTCAGAGGGAGAAGCAGACCCCCCGCTGAGCAGGGAGCCCGATGTGGGACTCGATCCCAGGACTCCAGGATCATGACCTGAGCCGAAGGCAGTTGCTTAACCAACTGAGCCACCCAGGCGCCCTGTCTTGTATATTTTTAATATAGTCTTGACTAAAGATAGAAAGATGTCTTTTAAATTTCAATCGCAATGATATAATGAACAATAATGTGTTCAGATTCAAGAACAGTAGTCTACTTTCTCTATATTTTGCCTAACATGAGAGAGCTGCAAAGTACATACAATCAGCCTTTTCTTGTGATTTAGGGAATTCTATAGAAGTTGGTTAAGTAACAGGAAGAGTTCTGGTTGTCTATTGCTGCATAAAAAATAATTAAATCTTAGTGGTGTAAAAAGGCAACCATTTTATTAAGCTATGTTTCCTATGGGTAAAGAATTAAGACAGGGCATAATAAAAGGGCATAGCCAGATGGTTTATGTATCAGAACTCCACTAGAGAAACAGCACGAGCAGGATATATGTGTATTAAGAAACTTATTGCAGAGAATTGGCTTACATCATTGTGGGGGCTAATTAGGCTAGTCTGAAATCTGCAGGGCAGGCTCTCAAGAAGGGCAAGCTTGAAAATCTTGGACAGGGGCTGCTACTGCCATCCACAGGTGGGATTTCTTCTTCCTCAGGGAATCAGTTCTGTTCTTAAAGCCTTTCAACTGATTGGATCAGGCTAACCCAGATTACCCCGGATAATGTCTTTTACATAAAGCCAACGGATTGTAGATGTTAATCATGACTACAAAATTACCTTCATAGCAACACCTCAATTTCTGTTTGACTGAATAACTGGGTACTATAGCCTAGCCAAGTTTGACATATAAAACTGACCATCACAGTTTGTCTCTGCTCCACAATGTCTGGGAATTCATCTGGGAAGACTCACATGGCTGGGGTGGTCCAAAATGCTGGGTAACCATGAGAAGATTCTTCACTCGTGGTTCTGGTGCTGGACTTAAAGGCTAAGCTCAGCTGACCCTGTCATTTGGAGCTCCTCGTCATGGCCCCTTCATTTGTCTTTGGCTTCTCACAACATGGTAGCTGGGTTCTGGGAAGGAACAAGCTGAAAGGAAGTGCCGTGAAGGAAAACTGCAAAGAGAACAGGCAGAAGCTGCATGGTCTTTACTGACCTAGCCTCAAAAATCCTGAAGCCTCACTTCTGCATTTTATTGATTACAAACATGCCACAAAGTCTGACCCAAGAGGAGGGAACTAGACTCTACCTTTGATGGAGGAGTGGTGAGGTCACATTGCATGAGAGCACATAGGATGGAAGATATTGTTGCAGCCATCTTTGGAAAATATTGTCTGCCACAGGATATGAAAATGTACAAGTCTTTGCCAATTGGAATAAAAGAAATGTTTAGAAGTTCACTAACTGTTCATCAGCTCGCCTCAGACACTCAAAAATGGCAGAATTTAATAGCATTAAAATTGATCTCTATAAATATGTTGCTCTTTTCTCACATTTAAAAACCTATCAAGTTGGGGCTTATTACTAAAAATATGATAATTTGGGACTGCTCTGGGACTAACCCACTTAATTTCAGTGACCTTTTGGGAGTGAAGTAGATATTGGAAAGTGTATTAATGATCTATTGCCATGTAACAGATTACTACAAACTTAGTGACTTCAAAAAACATACATTTATTGTCTCATGGTTTCTTTGACTCAGGAGTCTAGGCATGGCTTAGCTAGGTTTTTTGGTTCAGGTTCTCTCACAAGACTGCAATCAAGATTGTTGGTCAGGGATGGGGTCTCATCTGAGGCTGGACTGAGGAAGGAGCCTCTTCCAAGTTCACATGATTGTTGGTTGCCAGGATTAAGTTCCTTGTGGGCTGTTGGACTGAAAGTTCCAATTTCTAGTTGACTATTTGCTGGAGGCTACCCTTTGTTCCTACCTATGTGGGTCTCTCCTTATGGAAGCTTGCTTCATCAAAGCTAGCAAGGGAGAGAGTCAATGGAGAGAGTCTGCTAGCAAGATGGAAGTTACAATCTTAGGTAATAAAATCATAGACATGACAGAGCATCTCCTTTGTTGAATACTGCTGGTTGAAAGCAAGTCACAGTTTCCACTCACACTGAAGGGAGGGACTTACACAAAGTTATGAATACCAGAAGACAGGGCTAATTTGGGGCCATCTTAATGTCTGTCCATCACAGAAACATTAGATGGAATTACCAGAGCTTAGGCTAAGTCTTCTCTTCCTGATCATAGTCTCTGTGACAGAAAGCATTTGATATATAAGTGGGAGTGGGGGTCCAATCCAGGATGACAAACAATTCTGAATTGATAGATGAAACACAATAGTGGAAAATGTACAACTCATTTGAATTCTAGGTGGTCAGGCAGATAGGTAGCCAGAAAGCAGTTCATTTCAAGGAAATGTTTCAGTAACACCTGAAAAAAGATAAGGTCTAGATGTTGGTTCTGGGAGTTTCTGGAGGGACACTGACAAGAGTAAGCCAGAGTAAACCACAATTTTATAGGAACCATGGATCTGAGTAGTTTACTGAAGTAGACTTATGTCTGGGGGACAAAGCAAGGGCCCATTTGCCAGAATTATAGAGTAAAGGACTTTAAAAATATCTAAGTTCTCACCTAGGCTTAAATATCTGTGAAATCAGGGAGAATATATCTATGGATTTATCAATAAGTATGTTGATTTTGATTGTAGGAACTGAGAGAGTGGGAAGCTTGCTCCTTTCTGGGAGGGGAAGCACCTATGGGCTCTCTGCTTGTTGCCACTGGCTGAGGCCACCCTGCCATGGCTGCCCAAGGAACCCGTGTGGTACCTGGGTGTGAGGAAGCATGGTGGTCAGAAATGAGAGCAACTGTCAGCTGCACTGTCGAACTCCGGGTGGAGGCAACAGGTAGCCAGAAAGTGGGTACCTAATTCTACATCTTCTCAACTCCTATCCCTTCTGCTATTCCTGCTGGACCACCAGCTGAAAGTGGCTCATTTGCACACCAGTTTTTACCATCTAAATGCACTGATCTAACATTGATAATTGATCTGGTTCCTATTTTTTAAAAACAAAAGTCTTTCAGTATAACTCTTTCCTGACCTCCAAGACTTGGAAGCTGTTGAAATATTTTCTGGCACTTTGAAAAGCACAGAATTCTCTATGTAGTCCCTCTCTGGATCAGAACATGAAGGTGAAAAACCTGGAATGTCTTCTAAGTACTCATACACAGTGAAGCATTTTGTAAAGAGACAGAGTTAGCTATTACAAAATCCAGGAAAAGCCTTCTAGCAGCCTCAGTCCAAACCATTCACCAGACACTAAAACAAATGAAATTGAATTGCAACTCCCAGGTGATGTCAGCTGGAAAAAAATTGAGAACTATTTTTGATTTTGGCTTTCTTTGAAAAATGAAGCATATTTTATGGAAAGAGAAGTATTCTTATTGTGTCTGAATAAAATTTCTGCATGAGTTCTTTGTGGCAGTAAATAATATGTATGTCTTGGATACTTACCTGTGGTTGATAGTTCTCCAGTAATTTATTGGTAATAGGCTTTAACGGTGAGATACACAATTTCTCAAAATTGCTTCTCTAAAACATAGCTTTATATTTCTATCCCCTTTTCAATTGTACATAATACTATTTTCAATTTAGATACAGGTGTCCTATTTTCCTTTTCTTAAAAGGCATTTTGTTTTATTGAAGTATAACATATACACCAAACTTTGCATGAATTACAAATGTACACCTGGACAAATGATTATACAGTGAATACCCCCAGGTAAGTACTAATCAGATCAAGTATTAGAATATTACCAGGGTCCAATCTTTCTCCACAAAGAAAACCACTATCTGGATTTCTAACATCATGCATTTGTTTTATCTATTTTTGTACTTCATATAGATGAACTCTTATAGTATGTCCTCTTGTATGTGACATTTTCATACAAAGTATGTTTAGAAAATGCATTCATGTTGCTGTGTATAACAAAAATTGTTCATTAATTTTCAGTGCTGTATAGCATTCCATTGTATAAGTATAATGTAAATCATTCATTCTAATATTTGGTGGAAATATCAGTTTCCAGTTTGGAGCTATCATGGAAAATGTTGCTATGCACATTCTTCTACATGGCTTTTACTCCACATTTCTGTGAGGCAGGTAGAATTGCTTGGCTATAGGGTATGAGCAGTTCAGCTTTAGTAGATACTCCCAAATGGTTTTCTAAAGTGGCTGTACTAACTTATATTCCTGCCAGAAAATGCATTGAGGGGAAAACTGAGCTTGCGTTTCCATACTTCCCTTCTTTCTTGGATATTTGTCCCTTAAACTCTCACTGTTTTGGAATCTCTCATATGCCATCAATCAAATCTTTAAAAATATTTTGTCTACCTTTCTTAGTTCTCCTCTGTCCCAGCAGGAGGTTGCTCTGTAGAAGTTGAATTGACTATTACTCAGAACAGAAAACCAGTCTGCATGTCCTTTGAGCCTCAGAAACAGTAAACGCTAGCTTTTATTTTTGTTCTCCTAAAGAAAGAAATGAATGAGTAAGAATTAAAAGGCAAGTGAGTATAAACAGAAAAACAAGAGGGAATAGCATACATAAAGACAAGGGCATAATGTATGCAGGCAATCATAAGTAGTTTAGTGTTGTTGGATCATAAATTGTGAGATGGTAGTAGAAAAGTTATAGAAGCCATGTTATAAAAGACCTTAATGCAATACTAAAGAGCTTGGATTTTTATCTGAAAGCTGAGGGGAATCATTGGTCATTTAGTCTAGGAAGTAATAGGATCAGATTTTAATTTTCTAAAATTTATATTGAAAGCTGTATGGAATGTACCTGAGGGGCCAAGACTGGGATCTAGATTAGTATTGTGAAATGGTATAAAAGAAAGATAGAGCCTAAATTAGAGAAAAGGGAACAGACTCAAAATATGTTTGGATGGTTAAGTCTGTAAGGAAAATGAAGAAAAAGTAAGAAATGACTGCCCAGGGTCTTGCTTGGGTGAGCAGGTGGATGATGGTGTCAACAGCTGACACATGGATAACAGCAGGTGGGGGTCTCTTGCATTGGTAAAAGGGGGAGGCAATGAGGAATCCACTCTGGACAATGTCAATTTAAAGGTGCCTTTGGGAAACACGGGTACATACATGAGTATGGAACCTGAAGATACTGTGAGGGGCTGGAGATGAATAAGATTTGGGAGTTAGCGGTCTGTAATAGGTAGTTGTAAAAACCTTAAGATCAATTAGATAACTCAGATGAGACAACTCATGTAGAGCCAGAAGGAAAATGGACCAAAGACAAAGCATCACCATTAGAATGACAAGCAGAGGAAGATGGAAAAATAAAGCAGGTCAAATAAGCATTACCAGAGAAGCAGAAAGAGAATCAGGACAGAGAAATGTAATCAAACCAATGAGATACGTATTTTAAGGAGGGAGAGATTAGCAGTGTTGAAGTTGGAGAGGGGATTTCTGAGATAACAAATGTGTTTATTATACCTGGACATTAGAACCTCATGGCTTTAGTTGACTAGAAGGGAAAGAAACCAGATCATAGTGATCTGAGAAATGAATAAAACTTACTCTTGTGATGTTCCGATGAGAAGGAAGTGAGAGACAATTGTAAGGCTAAAAGATACTGAAGCATGAAAGGATATATATTTTTTTAATTATGGGGGATGTTTGCACATGAACTGGAGAGGGAAGGGCTATATATAACATGCAAGGAGGAACTGGGCTGATCTCGAGAGGTCAGGAGAGGGTTACAGATTGAGAAAATTTGGAACTATAGTTAGAGACTTTAGAAGTGTAACAATTCTGAGTAATTGCAGGATTCTTCGCTTTCTCTGTAATGCTTTTCTGAAATATTTGAATTTTTATGGTAACATGCATTATTGTTATAAAAAAGCAATAAAGATTAAAATAAAGATGCAATGAAGCATTGGATTTCCATAAAGATCTAAGAAAATCAGTGAGGAAGGTCCTCAAAATATGAAATTAGATTATTGAATATTATTCTCCTTGTACCTTTGTTATTTAAATGAAAACACTTACTTGAAAACCAAGAACTTGACTATTTGTGGGGGCATCATTTGGATTTTTTCCTGAATCAATAAAGGAGCATTCCTCTGAAGGGAAAAATTGTTTCCTAAATATACACGTCATATAATTCATTAGCAAACATTATCCTAGGAAGACTGCTTAGAGGCATTTAATCATCTATTATTTTCTTTCTCTGAATAGTACTTGAGATATTATTTGTAGCATAATTTGCTTGATTCAGTACTATGTTTAACAATTCCAAAAATAACCTATTGATTCTGGCAAAAATTTGACAAGGGAAAGGATTTGGCAGAGAGAAACGTTATACTTCATGAATTAGCGCCTTGTACCACTCAATCATTTTCCCCTTTTGCTAGATTGTTCCTTTTGGTCTAGCTCAGAAGCTAGCAAATGAAAAATGAAAAACTATCTATTATAACTGAGTGATGGGGAAAGCAAGATGCTTAAGTGAAAGTCACAGAATATTATAAATTCATGTAAAATTCTGAGGACTCCTCTTTCGTCCTTCCTGCCCTGGATGGACGTGGGGCAGGATATCTATTGTATTGCTGAGCATTGTACTAAGAAAACTGTATAACATCAGTAGTGGTTGGTGCAGTCTGATCCAGTCTGCTCTTCTGAGATGGACAACATGATTCCTCCATGTTTCCTGTATCCAGGAAATAAGGGGCTTCATTTTGAATGCAGCTCTGATCAGATGGTCCTGGCTGCTGGGAGCTCTGTAACGAATGGGCTGGAGGCTGAGAGTATTGGGAAAGCAGAAATATCTGCCATGGCAGGTGGAGTAATGATTACCTGGAAACTAAAAAAGTAAAGATGACGGAGCCTCTGCCTTTGAGGATGGCCCACAGTGGAGATCCTACTCATTGGTGTGGTGCTGGCAATCATGAGCACAGCCTGGGGGGGCAAGGGTTCCTGGAGGGAGGGTATAAGAGCAGCTTAGTGGGTGAGAGAACACGTGGTAGCAAATTCCCTGGGTCTGGGCTCAAGCCTTGGTGTGGTGTGACCTTTGGTTATTCATTTATTCTTTCATCAACAGGAAAGAATGAGAATAATAATAATTTTCCTGTTTTTTTTTTTTATAACAAGTGGTTAAAAGGATTGGTTTATTCTGTACATATATAGATGAGACATGTTTGTAAAATCTCAAGCACTGTTACAATTTTTAAAAATTGATTAGTAATGGGTGCGCCTGGGTGGCTCAGTGGGTAAAGTCTCCGACTCTTGATTTCGGCTCAGGTCATGATCTCAGGGTCGTGAGATCGAGCCCCATGTTGGGCTCCATGCTCAGCATGGAGCCTGCTTAAGGTTCTCTCTCTCCCTCTACCCCACTCTGCCCCCGCTCTCACACATACTCTCTCTCTAAAAAAAAATTGATTAGTAATGACATAGTTATGACATGTTCACAAATAGCATATATTGCATTTTGCATGAAATCATAGTGATACAAGAGTAATATATCAAGTGCTGAGAGAACAGACAAGAGGGAGATCATTTCCTGCTGGAGAGACAGAGGATGGCTTCATGAGGAAAGCAGTGTTTCAGCTGAGCCTCAAAGTTAGATAGGAATTTGGTAGTTGGAAATAAAAAGACTCTTCCAGGGGGAGAAAACTGGGTGAGCAAAGGCCTAAAATGAAGAAAACAAAAGACATGAAAATAATAAATAAATCCTAAGATTTTCATGGTGCTTTGTGATTTACAATGTGTTTTTTTGTTTTGTTTTGTTTTGTTTTGTTTTGTTTTGTTTACTGGTTAGGAATACCATGCAATTTGGCTGTAGTGTGCTTTTGAGGCTGGAGAGAGATAAGCTTGAGGATCCAGGTTGAGGCAATATTTTGGAGAAATTTGAATTCTTTCTTAAGGAATATGCATAGAAATGAACAATCCACATAGATAAAAAAAATGTTGTGAACAGGGATTCCAATTCTCTGTTGTCACTGTGGAACATGCATACCACATGTGATTGGTATGTTAGTAGATTGTGTGTTTTATAGATGGGATTTATTTCTCTTTTCTAGATACTTTCCTACAGCTGTACATTTTGCGGGGCTTGAATGATGCCTTTTGTATCTAACTCTTCTCCGACCCTTCATACCTTTCCTGGGCACTTGTACTTCTTGCCTGGGCACGTGGCTTTTAGTCTCTTCACAGCCCATGCAGTCAAGGGCTTCCAAATTCATGTCATTGCTCTTACTCTACCCTTCCCCTGTTCAGAATCCCACAGTGATTCTGCATTGTGTTCTGAATAAGCTTTGGACTGCTTTGCCTGGCATTCATCTTACCTGGCTGAAAATCACCTTTCCAGTTCTATCTCCTATTATTCTCTGACGTATGCCCTATATTTCAACCATTCTCTCTCTTTTTCTCCTTCCCTCCCTTTCTCTCTCTCTCTTCCTCTCTCTCTTCTCTAAACACAGTTTGGGCCACTTTGACCCGCCCCTGAGCTCCCTTCCCATGCATTCCAGTTGTACCTATCATTCAAGAGTGAACTCAAATGCCAGTTCTTATACAAAGTCTTCTCTGGCCCTTACATCTGGAAGGGATCATTCATGCTTTTAACTCATAATAGGTAACACTTTTAGATGGCTTACTATGTGCTAGGCACTCTCTTCAACCTTTTACATGAATTAACTCCTTTCATCCTTGTAACACCACCTGTAAAGCAGGTATAATTACCATTCCTATTTTGCAGATGAGAAAACTGAGGCATATCCTTATCTTGCCCAACATTACATAGCAAATAACTGGCATAGTGGTGATTTGAACCAAGGTACTCTGACATCAAGAGTTGTGCTAACTGCTATGTTATTATATGGCCTCTTGCACCATCTTATAATAGTTGGCGTGTGCCTATGGCACTTAATATTTTTAATTTGATTGCTTGTAGATTTACTGTGTTTGTCCACTTTGCCTGACCCTGGGCCTTTAACCCTTGGGAACCCACCTACTATAATCGGAAATGCATGCATTAAGAGAGAAATCTGGGTATCCTGTTTCTGACAATGGCCAAAGTCCTTCTAATTTTTATCCTAGTCTAGCCTAGGTCCTTAATTCTTACCCCATTACTACATTTACTTTACCTTTGTCTTTGTCTCATATACTGGCATTTGTACTCTATTCTTGTACCTGATGACCAATGTACATCTCATTTTTCTCTTTGTTTCCCTTGCATGTGTTTCTGTGCTCCTTGGGTTTCTGCTACATCTGGCTTTCAGCCCTGAGATCCAGGGCCAACATGGCTGGTATTCCTCCCCCAGCTTTTCTTGGGAGAAGGAATCAGAAACTGCTGGATTATAAATTCCTAAGGGCAGAGATTTTATCAGCCTGTATCTTACAGAGCAAATATGGTGTCTTCCACATAGGAACTCAATAATCTTTTATTGAATAAAAGGATGAGCAAATGGAAGTGGCCACCATCTACTTATTGTCCTTGACTGCTAGTAATGCCTTCTCCGATGATTTTTACTCTTACCTGTTTCTCACACTATCCTTTATGTTGAATCCTGATTCAACCTTGGTTCTCCAAATCTTGTGGGTCCTGCTGTGACTCAGTTGAGTTAAAACAGCAGGTGCTTATTGGGCACAGAGAGGATATAACGTAAGATGCAGACACTGATTTTAAAATAATTTCATTGTCATTGTCTCATAAAGGCTCGGACGTATAAAAACTTGTTATATTAAAAATACAGTTTCAGATGAATGTAGTTATTACAAGTAGATACATGACTAAACAACAAGTAACAGGACAGACAATAATTTTGGGGAAAAGGACAGGGTCATTTCAGGCAGAGATGGCTAACAAAGGATTTCAAAAGAAGGTAGAATTTTAAAAATTTATTTTTTTCTTTTTTTAAAGTTTTTTCTTAAATTCCAGTTAGTTAATATACAGTGTAATATTAGTTTCAGGTGCAGGATTTAGTGATTCATCACTTATATATAACACCCCGTGTTCATCACAAGTGTCCTCTTAATCCCCATCATCCATTTAACCCATCTCCCCACCCACCTTCCCTCCAGCAACCCTCACTTGTTCTTTATAGTTAAGATTCTGTTTTATGGTTTGCCTCTCTCTTTCCTCCCCCATGTTCATTTATTTTGTTGCTTAGATTCCACATATGAGTAAAGTCATATGGTATTTGTCTTTCTCTGACTTATTTTGCTTAGCATAATACTCTCTAGCTCCATCCATGTCATTGCAAATGACAAGATTTCATTCTTTTTTATGGCTAATATTCCATTATATGTATATGTGTGTGTGTGTATATATGTATGTATGTGTATATATACATATACATATACACACCACATCTTGCCATTTTATATATATATAATGGAATATATATATTATATATAATGGAATATATATATATATATATATAATGGAATATATAATGGAAGGATGAATGAATAAAGATGTGGGAGATATATATATATATATATATATATATATATATATATATATATATATATGAATGAATAAAGATGTGGGAGATATATAGATATATAGATATATATATCTTTATTCATTCATCAGTCCCACATCTTTATTCATTCATCAGTCAATGGACACTTGGGCTGTTTCCCTAATTTGGCCATTTTAGATAATGCTGCTATAAACATCAGAGTACGTGTATCCCTTTGAATTAGTATTTTTGTATTCTTTTTTTTTTACTTTTAAATTAATTATATTTATTTTTTAAGTTAACATATAATGTATTATTGGTTTCAGAGGTAGAGGTCAGTGACTCCTCAGACTTATATAACACCCAGTGCTCATTACATCACATACCCTCCTTAATGTCCATCACCCAGTTACCCCATCTCCCCACCCTCCTCCCCTCCAGCAACCCTCACTTTGTTTCCTATGGTTAAGAGGCTCTTATGGTTTGTCTCCCTCTCTGATTTTGTCGTGTTTTATTTTTTCCTCTCTTCCCCTATGATCATCTGTTTGGTTTCTTAAATTCTGTATTTTTTTATTCTTTGGGTAAATACCTAGTAGTGCAATTGCTGGATCATAGAGTAGTTCTATTTTTAACTTTTTGAGGAACCTCCATACTGATTTCCAGAGTGGCTGTACCAGTCTGCATTCCCATGAACAGTTCAAGAGGGTTCCCCTTTCTCCACATCCTTGCCAGCACCTGTTGTTTCTTGTGTTGTTGATTTTAGCCACTCTGACAGATGTGAAGTGATCTCATTGTAGTTTTTTTTTTAAGATTTTTTTTTTTTTAATTAGAGAGAGAGAGAGCATGAGAGGGGGGAAGGTCAGAGGGAGAAGCAGACTCCCCGCCGAGCAGGGAGCCCGATGTGGGACTCGATCCCGGGACTCCAGGATCATGACCTGAGCCGAAGGCAGTCGCTTAACCAACTGAGCCACCCAGGCTCCCAGATCTCATTGTAGTTTTGATTTGCATTTCCCTGATGATCAGTGATGTTGGGCATCTTCTTAGGTGTCTGTTGACCATCTATGTGTCTTCTTTGGATAAATATTCATGTCTTCTGTCCATTTTTAATTGGATTATTCATTTTTGGGGTTTTATGAGTTCTTTAGTTATTTTGGATACTAACTAACCCTTTATCAGATATGTCATTTACAAATATCTTCTCCCATTCTGTAGGTTGCCTTTTAGTTTTGTTGATTGTTTCCTTTGCTGTGCAGAAGGTTTTTATTTTGATGAAGTCCCAATGTTTATTTTTGCTTTTCTTTCCTGTGCCTTGGAAACATATCTAGAAAGAAGTTGCTATGGCTGATGTCAAAGAGGTTACTGTCTGTGTTCTCTTCTAGGATTTTTATGGTTTCAGGTCTCACATTTAAGTCTTTAATCCATTTTGAATTTATTTTTGTGTTTGATGTAAGAAAGTGGTCCAGTTTAATTCTTTTGCATGTAGCTATCGAGTTTTTCCAACACCATTTGCTGAAGAGACTGTCTTTTTCCCCATTGGATAGCCATTCCTGCTTTGTGGAAGATTCATTGACCATATAGTTGTGGGCTCATTTCTGGGTTTTCTATTCTGTTCTATTAATCTATGTGTCTATTTTTGTGCCAGTACCATACTGTTTTGATCACTACAGCTTTGTAATATAAGTTGAAGTCTGGAATTGTAAAAAATAACATATAATTTGCTATCTTAACCATTTTTTTTAAAAGATTTTATTTATTTATTTGAGACAGAGAGAATGAGAGAGAGAGAGCACATGAGAGGGGGGAGGGTCAGAGGGAGAAGCAGGCTCCCCGCCGAGCAGGGAGCCCGATGCGGGACTCGATCCAGGGACTCCAGGATCATGACCTGAGCCAAAGGCAGTCGCTCAACCAACTGAGCCACCCAGGCGCCCCTATCTTAACCATTTTTAAGTGTATGGTCAATACACTTAAAATATACTTAATAGTGTTAAGTATATTCACATTACTGGGGCACCCTGGGTGGCTCAGTCGTTGGGCATCTGCCTTCAGCTCAGGTCATGATCCCAGGGTTCTGGCATCGAGCCCTGCACTGGGCTCCCTGCTCAAGCAGGAGCCTGCTTCTCCCTCTCCCGCTCCCCCTGCTTGTGTTCCCTCTCTAGCTGTCTCTCTCTGTGTCAAATAAATAAATAAAATCTTAAAAAAAGAAAAAAAAGTATATTCACATTACTGTGTAACAGATCTCTAGGACTGTTTTGTCATGCGAAACAGAAACTCCTATAATTATTAAACAACTCCCCATTTCTCCCTTCCTCCTAGTTCCTGGTAACCACCATTTTACTTTCTGAATCTGTGAATTTGACTACTTCAGATCCCTCATATAAGTGGGGTTGTACAGTATTTGTCTTTTTAAGAAGAATGTAGATTTCAATCTATGTCTTTAAAGATGGGTGTGACTGAATAGGCAGAGATGAAAGGGGGTATGTAAGGTAAATGGATTAGTATAGTGTGGAAAGGTATATTTCCTTAGCATATACTGAGATAGCTAGAAGCTGAGGCATATTCCTTATTTATTTACCTTGGGGCATTCCTCTTAGGTTATGGATATTTTGGCTGCTAGTCACTGTATATATTTATACCTGACTTTACCTGTGGTTTTCAACTCAGGGAGGATCTTTGGACATTAGTCATATAGACTCATCAATGTAAATTGTGGTCCAGAAGATAAGAAGATTGTGGTTTCAAAGCATGGACACTTGGGTTCATTGTTTTTACTTTAAGTGTGATGAAATGGAGTATTTGGATTTGGCTTTGAAACAAAGGTTTCTTGTTTGTTTGTTTTTTAAAGAACCAACCCATTAAGTTAGGAAATCTACATACAGGTTTATGTAATAATGAGCACAGGCACGTGGATAACAAATTTCAACACCTGTTTTACTGTTGTGTTGCTCTTTTAATCAATACTTCTATATCATTAGGAACCAGTAAATATTTTTTTACCTATGGCTTGCAAGAGACAGGGCTCTGACACAGTTCTGAGGCTTTTAGGTGCAGTCTTCTTGAGTTTTGTGCTTAATCTTACTGGACGGGTCACATGACTCTCCTTCACATTTGGACAGGACCAGACCTCACATAAGGGACCACTACAAGTCCATGTGGTACCTTAGTGTGAATTAGGAAAAGGGCCTTTTCTTCAAGACACATAACTTCTATCTGATGGAATATTGTCTTGACAGATACCTGCTGCTATCTGCTAGAACACTGTAATAATTTGGTCAACTATATGAACAGTGGCCTGTAGGGTTGTGCAGTACACAGCCTGTGCAACTCTATGTAAGAGTCTTTCAGAAGCACAATGGTAGTCAACAGAAAATGGAGCAGTGCAGCTGGGTCACTCTCTGTGAAGGCATAGGAGTTAACAGGCATGGATTTTGCCCTGTAGATGTGTCAGAGGGCAAAACAAGATGGAAACCCAGAACTTGGGTCTCAATATTATGAGATAGGCAGAAAATGAAATCCCAAAATGGAGAAGTGGGAAGTTGGGTTTGCCAAAAGTCAGAACTTAGGTGGACAAGTGGATGCATGTATGAGGATTTTGGATAGAAAATGCAGGTATTTGAAGCAACTTTTTACAGAATTCTAATGCCATTTGCACAAGGATGTGTAGTTAACTTAAAGGAGCAAGAATGGGACAGGTATCAGTTTATGTTCTCACTAGTAATGATGATAGCTGACATTAATCAGTGCTTCAGAATTTATAAGACCTTATTATATACATTGTATCCTATTTTGATATTTTTGAGTACCTTTTAAGGCAAGAGAACTACTGTTTATCACAATTTTATAAATAAGGATTAATAAGTTTACATGACTTGTTCAAGTTCATATATATGATAAAGCTAAATTTTTTAAAGATTTTATTTATTTGAGAGAGAGAGAATGAGCAGGGGGATGGGCAGAGGGGGAAAGAGAAACTCTCAAGCAGACTGTGCTGAGCGCAGAGTCCCATGTGGGGCTCGATCTCATTACCCTGAGATCATGACCTGAGCTGAAACCAAGAGTTAGACGCTTAACTGACTGAGCCACCCAGGCACACCAATAAAGCTAAATTTTTAAATCAAATCTTCTGAGTCCATGATATTTTTTAATATACCATGATTTTTTTTTTCTGATAAACTTCCACAAAAGTATCCCAGTTAAACTGTTCTCTAGACTTCACTGCAAGTCACCAAATTTATTTCCTTTTATTTTTGTGCACAAAATACACACTCCATTCCTAGCCACATTACTAAATGGTAGAAAATGATGTTGGCCACTTCCAGGCCTGGCCCATAATGCAATGCTCATCTCCCTCTCTCTTACTGTCTTGATGTCAGTACCCATGGCAGCCTGAGAAACCACATGTTGAGGATGGGAGAGTCTCTGTCAACTTTATTTGAATAACTACATGGAAAAGAGCCCTTCATCTTCCAAGAGATCATTTCTATTGAGTTTATTGAGCAAGAAATAAACTTCTATTAAGTTAAGCCACTGAGCATTTGGGTTTTATCTATTTCTTATAGCAGCTAATGTTACCTTAGTAATGTACTCTCTTTACATTATTTATATGTAGCCTCTAGTATGTAAGCATTTCTCTCTTAGTTGCTTATCTGTGACTGAAATTATTTGGGATAGGTGCCCACCTTTTTCTTTAAGACTGCTTTTATACCATTACTTCCATTTCCTCTTTAATCCCTCTGGATTTTGAAGCACGTGGAATTAGGCTGTATACTTTGCCCTCCCCCACTTTTAATTTATTTTTTATTTTTTAAAATTTATTTATTTTTATTAACATATAATATGTTATTTGTTTCAGGGGTACAGGTCTGTGATTCATCAGTCTTACACAATTCACAGCATTCACCATAGCACATACCCCCCTCAACGTCCATCACCCAGCCACCCCATCCCTCCCACCACCCTCCACTCCAGCAACCCTCAGTTTGTTTCCCAAGATTAAGAGTCTCTTATGGTTTGTCTCCCTCTCTGGTTTTGTCTTGTTTCATTTTTTCCTTTCTTCCCCTATGATCCTCTGCCTTGTTTCTCAAATTCCTCATATCAGTGAGATCATATGATAATTGTCTTTCTCTGATTGACTTATTTTGCTTAGCATAATACCCTCCAGCTCCATCCATGTCATTGCAAATGGCAAGATTTCATTTTTTGATGGCTGCATAATATTCCATTATATATATATACCACATCTTCTTTATCCATTCATCTGTTGATGGACATCTTGGCTCTTTCCATAGTTTGGCTATTGTGGACATTGCTGCTGTAAACATTAGGGTGCACATACCCCTTTGGATCAGTACATTTGTATCTTTGGGGTAAATACCCAGCAGTGCAATTGCTGGGTCGTAGGGTAGCTCTATTTTCAACTTTTTGAGGAACCTCCATACTGTTTTCCAGTATGCACCAGCTTGCATTCCCACCAACAGTGTAGGAGGGTTCCCCTTTCTCCACATCCTCTTTACCTGGTTAAAATTTCCCAGTCTATTGTTAAATAATTTCCATGTATACATATTCAGCTCCTTTGCCCCACTCCTGTTTTTGTCTGGGAGAATTCCAAACTTGAGTAAATTCAACTTTGTTCCTATTCCATCACTGCGTCAGTACAACTGAATGTAGCTGGAAGAAAATGTGACAGTGCTTACTAGGCTAACTTTAAATTTATGATCACAAACCTCAACTGCATTTGGTGTCTGGCCCTCCTCTACTTTCCACATATGCTTTCTCCAGTAATTCCATCCAGGTCTGTGGCTTTAAATATATCATATGTGATTACCTCCCAAATGTGTATACCCAGCCTTAACTCTTCCTGCATAATCCACACCTGGATACCCTACTCTCTATGTGCCCACATAACAGGCATTTCAAATAGCTCAGCAGCCATTTGTAGTCCTTGTCCAATTTCCTAGCCATTCCTGCAATATTGGTAAAGGAATAAATAACAACAACAACTAATTCAACTATTCAGTGCTTACTTTGTGCTGGGTACTTTGCACATAAAAATGATCTAATCCTCACAGAGAATCTAATAGGTAACACCATTATTATCATCTCTGCTTCAGAGAAGAGGAAACTGAGGTTCAGAGCTCAGATGGCAGAGTTGGTATTTAAATCAACTAAGTAGGGGTTAGCCGACTTTTCTTGTAAAGGGCCAGACAGTAAATATTTTCAGCTTTGTGGGCCATACTGTGTCTGTTACAACAAACCAGCTCTGCTCTTTTAGTGTGAAAGCAGTCACAGACAATGTATAATAAATAAACACGCATAGCTGTGTTCCAATAAAACTTTATTTGCAAAAATAGGTGATAGGCTACATTTGACTTGGTGGTAGACTGGCAACCCCTGCTTTAAACCGTTATTGCTGTATTGCCTGGGTTTAATGAATGACCGAACAAATGAATGGACCAATGAATGAATGAATGACACCTTCTTTGCACCAGTCCGCCCCTGTTTTGTTCCCCTCAGTTCTCTCATGAGTGTTCATGAGACTGCTAGAGAGTCATGTCACTGCCAAGGGGAAGAACACCACAATCACTCTTTAGGGCTGAGCGAGGAGCACAAAGGGAAAAATCTTACAAGAATAGTGTTTTGTTCCTAAGATGGGTTAGGTGAACAATGGTTCTAGCTCCCTGAGGCTCTCTTTGGATGGCTGAGATCTAAATCATAACTTTTTGTCCAGAGAATATGTTCCTTCTAAGATGGAGTCCTAACATTTCTCACCAGAACCTTCATGCTCTATTCTAACTGTCCAGTGTAATTATGTTCTATTCTTACCCCCTCCAGCAGCACAGGAGACCTTGCAGAATTTGGAACATGCAGGTTCCCTCTCACTTTTAGGTCTGTGTGTATCCTGTCCTTTCTCCCTGGTGAACTAACTGCCTCACTTCAATGGCCAAGCTCACCAATTAGAAAATAAGGTTGTGTGGTTGGCTCTAATCCTTGAAGTATATAAAGTCAGTGGCTATGCATTTAGTGGAAAAAGCTTGACCTTGGAGTCAGGCTAATTTAGGTTCACATATCATCTTTTCCACTTTTAAACTTCCCTGAAGTTCAGTTTCCTGATCTATAAAATAAGGATAAAAATATATGTCCTGCAAGGTTTCAGCAATATGGGAAAGGGATTAAAGGGAATATGTCCAGTACAATGTCATCTGGTAGGTTTTAATGACTGAGCCACCTAGGTGCCACTTTTTTTTTTTTTTTAAGATTTTATTTATTTATTTGACAGAGAGGGAATCTGGTAGGTTTTAATCACACATGGTAGCTGCAGCCATGAAGTGCTATCATAACTCTTTGATAACCACATTAGAGAACCGCAGGGTCCAGGATTGCTTGCAAAACCTAAACAGGCTGTCTTGAGTTTAATGATGACACCCACTTGCATCATAATGGCAACTGCAGATGGGAATTGTCTGCACTGTTGGATCTCCCATCCCTAGTAGGATTAAGGTAAATATACAAGCCTCTGAAGTTCCTATAAGGACACTTTAGTGTGTAGCTCTTGGCCCCTTGAAACAAAGCGTGTCAACCTCTGCACGTGTGAGCACGCATGCGAACACACACACCACAGAATTTCTCTTTTTGTTATTAATTAACTTGCCATTGATTAGGAGTACATGAGACATGAGAAACATTACTAAGTTACATAATATTTTCTTCAACAAAATAACACTAGGGTGAGTGCTCTCATTACTTCCAGGTTCTACTTCACACTGAAATTTAGCCAGAAGGTAATTGGTCGACAGAAGAGCTAACCACTGCAGAGGAGAGCGTTTGAGCAAGGGTATTCCTTTGCTGGTGGTTAGCTGGGAAGCTGGGGAGGAAAGCATTACAGGTGTTTTCCACGGCTGCCAATTTCCTTGATGTCTTGGGTGCTGCATACTGATTTTCCTCTGCCAGCGCATTTAGTTTACAAGATGATCTTCACATAAAACACAGTGGTTACATTCATGAGAACATATGCAAAATTAAACCACTGACCTAGTAATCAAATAAAACTTCCATAAATTATTGAGCTTGTTCTTTGCTTTTCTTAAAGCAAACAAGCCCTTTGACCCTGAATTTTCCAAATACATGCTCTTGCAACAAATAGGAGCTTTTTGGGTCCAGAAGAGGGTGCAAGCCACAGAACTGTGGCCTCCCAGTGAGATCAAAGTCTTCGCTCTGCTTCCTGGACATGGGTTAGGGCTCTCGTGCCTGGCTTTACTAACACAGGCTGGACATGTAAGCCAGCACCTTGGGACATTACTTGGTAAATCAGAACCCTGGATAAATTGGACATAAGGTCTCACAATGACTTGGACTTCACCCAGGCAGGCCTCAGGTAGAACCTGCTCCATATGGTGACTTATGTTAGGCCAATAAAATGCCTTATTTAGCATCAACAGGAGCCTCTGTTTTTCTTCGTGGGCAGCACAAATCAAGAACACACATGATAGCGTATCCTCTATTATATACAGTACTGTGGAGGAAGAAAGAATGGGAATATAAAACCCATAGAATGTATTTAATAGGTTATCCTGCCCACTAACCATATATAACTTCTAACACATGGCAAAATCTTGGGATTTTACCATTCTGGTCATCTTTGGAGAGTTTCTGTGTTTGTTGTTTATCATCCTCATTATTATCAATCATCCAATGAGCTACCTGTGAGGCACTGTGGCAGGAGTTAATGAGGATGCCAAGAAAGAAGTAGGAGACATAGTCCTTGCTGGAGATGACATGCCCACCCAGTAGTGGTGATAGCTGCCTGGGAATGGCCTTCAGGTGAGAGAGGGAGCTCATTGGCCTCTTGAACTCAGATTAATTTGGGAATTCTAAATAAACCTCCAGGAATTCTATTTGGACAGAACATGCAAATCTCTTTGGAGAACTGTCTAGGGAAAAGGGAGGGCTTTGGCCCTGGCGAGTCGGGGTTCCAAGCCCTTGCTTATTTCTAAGGTCGGTGAGTGAAAGCCAAGGTGAAAAAGTATCTACGGTGTAAGGCAGTCTATCAGGTTTTATAGGTTTGTCCACGTGTGGCACCCAGCAGGAAAGTAAGTACCTTCCAGTATTTGCTCTTAGGCAAATCCTGTTGGTTGAGGACTGGCCTATTGCAAACTACGCTGTGATTCTATGAGTCCTTCCCAGGTTGTCCCAGGGCCTTCTTTTCCTACATTTGGTTTTCCTTAACATTTCCTATAGCACTCACAGGGAGATGTAGTCATTCAGATGCCTTTTACGGCAGGGAACTGGTGTGCTCAGGTACAATGGGAGAATTTCTTCTAGCTTTCCTTCCCTAGACATGACTCCACACTGACAGCTTCCCCCTTTGTGTTCTCCTTCTTCTATCTCAGCACTTACAATATTTTGTTGCAGTTAGGAGTTTCAACTTATGTGGACTAGATTAGAAGCTTCTTGAGGACAGGAACCACATCTCCTTTCACTTCTGTATATGAAGTGCCTAGTACAGCACTTGGTGCAGGGCAAACCCCCATTCAATATTCACAATTCTGTGAAAGGGAATTGAGGAAGCCTTCCCAGATTATGGAAAAGGACACACCTGAGCCCCACCCACCCTGATTTTTCTTGATCAGTGATTATGTCTACATTATCCCATGCAATTAAATGTCAGCATAAGCCGAGGGAACAAAGAATGCAGTGACTCTAAAATCATTATTCTATGGTCTCAGGGCCCACTGGCAATAGCACTGCCTTACTTTCCTGGGAGGCTTGATTAATATTAATTAACGTCTCTCTCCTGAATGCATTTCAATTAATGCAAGGGAAAGCAACTCTCAGGTGTGTTGGATGAGGGACCGACTGGACTGTTGTTAACATTTCAATTGAAGAGTTCACACGTGGTTAAAAATCTATACTGCTATATATGCTTTGGTAGAATAAATGTTTATCATTTTCAATATTTATTGACTGCCTACTGTGCGCCAAATACTCTCTTGGCAGGATGTTTCCCGAATGAGCTCGTAATTTACTTCAGGGATTTGGCTATGGATGTAATTTAACATGATTGGAGAGAAAAATGGCTCCATTAATCAAACTGATGGATTTGTAAATTAAAATATATGAATCAGGATTTATGCTCCTATAGTACATTTATTGTAATAAGTATTAAAGTCTAGTGCTTGCTTCAGCAGCACATATACTAAAATTGAAATGATACATTAAAGATGAGCATGGCCCTTGCACAAGGATGACACACAAATTTGTGAAGCATTCCTTGTTTTTAAAAAAATACGTTAGAAGTCTACATCTAGACTACGTTAAATTAACATTTTAATGAAGAAAAGGTCATTTAAAAATTCACTCGCAAATTATTTAGCTTATAGGCTTTGTCCTAAGTCTACTGATAATTTGAGAACATATTTAATGTGTAGGCTGTGTTTTCTTTGGAATTTGACTATTGTGTAAAATGATTATTTAGTAGTTGAAACAGGGCGGAACTTCCTTCACTTTGAAGTGCATGTATGTTTGGGCATATTTCTCCTGAGGTAGTTCAGAGTGATTATTTTCTTTGCTCTTCTTGTATTAATACTGCCGAATCTTTTTTTAATAAGAGAAGCTGGTTGCAATTTTAGCTGTAAAATAGGCAAAGAACTTTCTCGGTAAAAACCAAAATTCTCCTCTATGTAATTGACCAGAAGGAGGCTCCCTTCCACCTCAGTGTATAAAATTAGGCTAAAAGCTTCCAAACTTAATTCTTCCCAGGCGGTTCTAATACTCCCCAAGTTGTCTCTAGCATTGGTGGTGGTAGGGGCAGCACTATGAAATTTTCCTTTAGGGAACAGAATTTAAGCTTGCATCATGAATAAGAAGATTTCAGAGAGTATAAAGTGCTCTTTCCTTACACCAGTTCATTTATATATTTTTCTCCTACCTGAATGACAATTAACAAAGATGTTGGGATAAAATTTTCCTCAGTTGGGATATCTCAATATTCCTTAGCTTAATGCTTAAGCTTTGTTTTCCTTATGGCTTTGTTTTGTCAAGGTTGTCCAATACAATACATTTTTTAATAGCATTTTTAATTTTTTTATTTAAGATTTTATTTATTTATTTGACAGAGAGAGACCCAGCGAGAGAGGGAACACAAGCAGGGGGAGTGGGAGAGGGAGAAGCAGGCTCCCCGCTGAGCAGGGAGCCCAATGTGGGGCTCGATCCCAGGACCCTGGGACCATGACCTGAGCCGAAGGCAGACGCTTAACGACTGAGCCACCCAGGCGCCCCTTAATAGCATTTTGTTTTATTTTGTTTTTTTGAGTATAGGCTCTGTGCCCAATGTGGGGCTTGAATTCACAACCCTGAGATCGAGAGTTGCATGCTCTATGGACTGAGCCAGCCAGGCACCCCAAGTCCAATACAATATTTTAAAAATTAATATTTTGAGATGAATCAGTAAGGCATTTGGATTTTTTAAAAAGTATAGTTGTTGTCTCTACCTACCTATTCATCTTAGTCTCTATGCATCTATAAGTAAGAGACACATGTTTTAAAACATAGGATAATCACCATTCACCATAGAGGCTCTAATTACATTGCGCTTGGCAATGAAAAGGCCACTGGTAGATTTGGAACAGAAACAAAAAGTGCAAAATCTTTGGAGAGTAAAGAGGGATGTGAGAGGTATCCACCCCTGTGAGTACACAGTCCCTTTTATGATGTCACGAGGTCATTTTGAATCAATTTATTTTCAGGTCGTTCTTCATTGTCAAGGAAGGCAGGGTTATTATAAAAACAGCATTGCTGCTCTTTTCGGAAGCCTTGCCCTTTAATGATGGAGCAGAGTTGGTTATGAAATACCCAACTGTGACTAATTTTGGAGGAGTAACATCTCAAATAGATTGTCTCCTGGAAATGCTGTTGGAGCTAGTGAACAGCAGAATGATGATGCGTTTATCTGTGCTAATTGCTCCTTTGAGGGTTTATTCCTAGACAGGACACACAGTAGACTGATGCTGTACTTCTAACCTCTCCTTGTCACAGAGATTTAGGTTTTGGAGAATGATGATAGGCAGAATAATGACCCCCAGAAAGGTCTGTGCCCTAATCCCTGCAACCTGTGAATATGTTACCTTGCATGGCAAAGCTAAGGAGCTTTGCAGAGGTAATTAAGGTTATAGCTATTAAGATAGGGTGATTGTCATAAGTGGGCCCAATCTAATCACATGATCCTTTAGGAGCAGAGAACTTTCGGCAGCTGGAGTAACATGCAGTGAAGAAAAAGTCAGAGAATTCCAAGTGTGCTGTTGGTGGTTCTGAGATCTAAGGGGTCACATGTTGGGCCTGGCAAGAAGCCTTTAGAGAAGGACAGCCCCTGTTGACAACCTGCAAGGAAATGGAGGCCTCGGTCTTACAACCCCAAAGAAAGAACTTATTTCAGCCAACAACATGAATGAGCTTGGAATTAGATTCTTCTGCAGAGCTTCTGGTAAGAAGTGCAGCCCTGCCAACATTTTGATTTTCCCTTGCTAATACCCATGTCAGGCTTGTACCCTACAGAAGCTGTGAGATCATAAATTTGTGTTGTTTTAAGTCACTGAGTTTGCGTTAATTTGTTATAGCAGCAACAGAAACCTAAATCACAGGAAATATTTTGAAGGAACTGGTACTTGGGTTGGGTTGTCACCGTGGTGGTATACTGTTACAATGAACCGTGTCTCCAAGAATTTCATCCAGTGACTCTGGGCTTTAGCCATTGAGCGTTAACAAATGGGTTCAAAGCAGAAGCCTGACAAATATATTCATTTCCTATTGCTATTTTAAATTGCACCAACTTTCTGGCTTAAAATAAAACAAAGTTATTATCTTATAGTTCTGTAGGTCAGAAGTCACACTGAGCTAAGATTCAAGTATCAGCAGGACTGCGTTCCTTCCGGAGGCCCTAGAGAAGAATCTATTCCTTTGCCTTGCCCAGCTTCTAGAGTTGCCTGTATTCCTTGGCTTGTGGCCCCTTCTTTCATTGTCAAAGCCATCTGCATAACATCTTCAAATCTGTCTTACTCCTGCCTCCCTCTCACAAGGACTCTTGTGATTATATTATCCCTCCTGGATAATCTAGGCTAATCTTTCCATCTCACCTTAATTACATCTGCGGTCTCTTTTGCCATGAAAATAACATATTCACAGGCTTCAGGGATTAGAGCATGGCTATCTTTGTGGGGGCATTATTTTACCTACCACAATAAGTGTTTGCATGCCAGATTTATACTCTTAGAATGCTCACTCTTAGAATGTTTCTTCTAGGAACACAGTTCCTATGCTATAAGGAAATCCAATCAACCATGTAGAGAGGCCTCCATAGGGAAGAACCAAGGCCTCTGGCAAACATTCCCAACTGAGCTCCCAGCTAGCTGCCACCACCTACTCCTTGCCGTGGGAGTGAGGCCACTATAATGAACCTTACAGCTAATTTAGTGCCCAAGCCATCACCACAGAGCAGAGCTTTCTGGTCAACCCACAGAATCATGAAGGATGATAAACGGTGGTTGTTATTTTCAACTCCTAAAGTTTTGGGGTGGTGTGTTATGCAGCAATGGGTACCTGAAATGATGCTAGTCTATTTTATAAGCACCTAACTACTTGAAATTGAGGGATTCTGACCAGAGGAAGACGGGTTCTTCTATCAAGTATTCAGTATGAAACAGATGACATAGGTCAAAATACCTAAAGTCCCTAGTTCAGCACCTGGCACATAGTAGGTACTGTAAAAGTATGAATTAGCTTTTCCCAAGTAGTCTTTTTGCTGCAGACATTGACACCTACCTCCCTATTAAAAGAGAAGATTTCTCTCTGTTAGAGAAATTTATTTAATATGGTATGTAACAAAACATAATGCATTATCATCTGATAATTTTGCTTGGTGGTCCGTAACTTAAAGTTATAAAGCCTTAACCTGAACAATGTCTATATTCCAAAAAGATCTTTTCTCAAAAAATACATCTTAACTAAATTTTAGAATATGAAGTGGAGTCTTGCAGTTCATATTGTTTAATTGCGCTGTCACACAAGAATCTTGGAATTTTTCTTAGTTTGTTCAATTGCTGTAAATGACTTCTGAAAGTAATATAATTACAACTTGTTATGGTTTATGCATTCATAGAATTCATAGAGCAAGCTGAGTATGTAACTGTTCATTTGGAGCCGAGATGATTACCATTTGAAAACAGTTAATGGAGGAGCTGATTAGAATACATTGCAAAGAGTCATGATTTAATTTCACATCACCTAGAAAAATTTGATGTCATGCGTGTTAATGGCAGTTTTGAGGGGCATAAGGATTGACATATTTTCCTGAGCTAAGCGATATGGCCATGCTGACTCAGTGAAAAACTCACATTTCAAAATACATGAAGTAAGTAATATAATGCAACCTTATGTGATTAAATTCACCACCTGAGTATTAAAAATATGAGTGAAGTTGGTAAGTAAAGTTTAAGCTCATTTAAAGCAGTGCACTGTGAGATTTGGATGGAAATCCAGCTCACTGGGGGTTTTCAAGTTTTCATAGCAAAACTACTTGAATGGATTATGTTTACTTTGTGTTCAACTTGCTTTTTCCCCTCCCCACCTTGGAATCTCCACATTGAACCTAGAGAGATTTTTTAAAAACTCACAAATCTATCCTGTAATTCCCCCGCTTAAAGCTCTTTAGTGGTTCTCGGCTGCTGCCACATAAAGTCCAAATTTCTTAGCTCAGCAGACAGGGTTCTGTGTGATTTGCCATTGCTGATTCTGCAGTCTTATCTCTTGACAGTTTCCTTCAATGGCTCCAGACATGGAGAAGAACTTGTAATTCTTTTTCTTCTCTAGGCTACTTTCAGCCTTGTGGCGTGGCTATTCCTTACATATCCGTAACATCTTGCTTAAATGTCGCTTTGTCTTAAGAAGCTTTTCTTGACCCCTTTCCTCAGTAGCCCAAAATCAACTTCATGTGCACCTCTAGTACCTCAGTTTTACTCATTTGATGGCACTGATTGAGCCAAATCACAATTGCTTGTTCAATTGTCAACTGCCCTCCATCGAGCATAAGCACACTGTAGGGAGTACTGTGTCAGGTTCATTTTTTAATCGAATGCTGAGTACAGTGCCTGGCACATAGAGGAACTTGATACAAATTCACCACATGAAGAAAGATGTATTTGTTCAAAGTGAGCAGAATATAAAAGAACCGTTATCAGTGCCTCGCATTTAGGAGGCACTGGGTATACGTTCGTTCATTCATCCCTTATCATGGATCTGCACCAGGGGTTCATCATTAGTAATATGCCATTTCCCACTGGCTTACCATGTGTTATTTACAAAGGAGTAAGCTGTTGAACTGTATGGTAACATCATATAGAGTAATTTTCTTGGCATGAAATAGGTTGGATTCTATAAAAGCTGAAACTGTAGCTTCTCATTTTTTTTTTTGATGACATCTTTTTTTTTTAAGTAGGCTCCATGCCCAGCGTGGAGCTCAGTGCGGGGCTTGAACTCATGACCCTTAGATCAAGAGTCGGACACTTAACCGACTGAACCACACAGGCACCCCAAGACTTTGTGTCTTATGACCTTTTACATACTCCCTTTCAGGTCTGTATGGCTCCTTCTAAATTAGGTCTCAGACCAGATGGTTTCTCCTCAAAGAGCTTTTCTTGATCACTAAATCCACATCCTCCCCATATCCTATCTCTAGTTGGTGATCTCCAGTAACTATCACATCAAGGAGCTTCAGTATCTTCCATTACACCTATCACTCCATAAAACTATCTCACTTATGGATTTCTTTTACTTATTGACTATAAGCACCTTCCAGAGTGAAAGTCTCTGAGAACAGAGCCTTGTCTGTTGCTCCAGTGTTTTAAACACTGCCTGTCATGTGGTGGGAGAATGCTTGCATGAAATAACCTTGTAAGAGAGCTTCCTCCAACATGACGACATGGACCAGTGTCCCTCAGGATCACCTCAGCTGCCGTTAACCAAGTTTCTCATTAGACAAATATTCAAAAGCACATGTGAGGTGATATAATTGATAAAATTTGTATATCCTGTGATGACTTTCTATCAAGTCAATAGAACAGATGGCTGATTTCATCATCCTAACTGTTAGTGACTTTCATTGGAGAAGAGAGAAACTGGCCAAATTATCTTGTGTAATCTATTAATTTTGGAAAGTATTATGGCAAAACAATAGGGTTTCTTTTTTTTAAAAAGAACATGAGTAATATGAAAGCATTGTAATGCATTTCCATAAAATTAGTTTCTGGGGGATTACTTAGTCATCTCTTATTTTATTTTCTTGAGAGGAACTGCACCCTAAACCCTGAAAGGAAGACAGTGTTGAAAGGAAAATGTGCTGATTTTCTCTGTACCCCTTACTGGTTTCTTTCCATGTGAAGGAAAATGACATGTTGAGTGGGACAGGAAGTCATTCATTGGCTCATGGTATTCAGTGGGTAAAGTAACTGTGCACATCCTGTCTCTGGCATTCCATAGACGGTGTTATAGTCCATGGTGCTCCATGCAAATGTTTGGGTAAGAGAGTTTTATAGATTTGGCCTTCTCCATGATAGACCCCAAGATCTAAATTTTGGGAAAGAGAGGGACCCCTATCAGGGATCTTTACTATTGCTCTAATGCAGCCAATACCAGAGAGTCCCACATGCATTTCACAGTTTATTTTGATCCCCATTTAGTCTGCTTTATCTGTTTTTCAAATTTATTGGAACCCACAGGAGAAAGGGCAAGAGAGAAGGCTTTCTAGAAACACTAACACCAGTAATTCTACTTCCTTCATGAATGAGAATGTTTCTTTGGTTTTTTTAGGCAAAGAAAAATTTAGAGAATATGAGAATTGTATGTCACTGCCATCAAAGAACAACAATGTAATATTAATTTTTCTAAGTAAATGAAATGTGTGGAATCTAGAAATGCCTTTAATTCAGAACTTGAAGTTGTGATATAAATGATATCTATAGCGGTATGGTCTTCCTGCCATGTGAAATCTGGAGCCAGGCTCAGTAGAAGGCTGTATTTGACGAGAATCAGCAAAAGCTTAAGAAGCAAACATTTCTGGCTGTCAACTATTAAGCAATATACTGTTTCTTTTTATCTTTTTACTAGTTCTGTACACTTCTGCAATGTAATGGTAGCAAGTGCTAGTGTGAACTGATAGGTTTTCTGTACTTATTTTAGAAATGGACACTTCATAAACATCAAAGCATGGTTGCATAGGTGCTATGTTTCCCTATGTATCACTATCATCATTTGATATTCTTTATAGAGAGATGGGAAATAAAATAGGATTAGCTCTTTATTTGCACTTTAATTTGATCCCACTCTAAACTGCCAGGACTCTTATAATCTCATCTGATTTTAACCCAAATTTAAACTATGGACGAATACACTTTGATATCTAAGAATATAACATAAGATCCTGTTGTAAGTTGATATTAAACTCTTCTTGTTTATGAAAATGTTCAAGAAAAAGTACCACTTAACCAATGAAGGGGCACTCCCAGTAGGAGATGACAAAGGAACACAAAACGGCAAATACTACCTTATATTTGCAAAAAGCTACTGATCTTTTACATTTCAAGAATGGCATGTACAGAAAATTGTCCAAAATTTTGAAAAGTAAAAGATGTCAACACAAACTGTAGTCTTGATTATTTTAGTTCAGCCTGTGACATTTCTTATATAACCTTTAATTAATTCCATCTTCTGAGTGCGATATGCTAAAGGACTGATAAATAAGGGTGCAGATCTTTGTTTTTCATTTGCCCGGGCTTATAGGATCATAAGTTAAACCTGTCCATTTTGTGATCTAATCAATTTTCTTTGGTTTAACACTAAGACTAATGCATCCCTTTCTTAGGCTCTTCCAGCTTATCTCAACTTAGAGTTTTAGTCATTCATGTAGAGCCTTTCATGTCAGTTTTATATTTGAAAATGGGTCCCAGCTGCTCTGGCTTTCTTAATCCCTCCCAGAAAGGCATATGTGACAGCGTCTGCCCCAGGGAGATTGCAGCTCCAAAGCTTTTTCTCCTAGGTAGGGGAAGTACTGGGCCAGACTCTATTCATGCTTACTTCCCCAGCTGGCTAATTAGATCAATATATGTTTTATATTTTTTATGAATAGGCATAAGAATATGAAGAATATAAGAGTAGTGTTTTATAGATATATAGTTATATATAGTTATATATATATATAATAATTTTGGAAAATGCCATTTGCGTAGTATTTTTGAAACTTCTGTCGGTGCTAGTTGTAGTAAGGGTTCAATAAATATTGAATAAATGAATGAATGAATGTGTGAAGAAATAAAAGTATTAAGAAGCCAACACAAGGAATTCTCTCAGTTTCAATGTTTCACCCCATTTTATTTTTTAAAATAAGTTTGAAAGCTGTTAAATATTTGACTTAAATTTTTTATCCAATCAAAGAACCAAACACTTGTGGGCTTTGCTGTCTTCTTAAAATTATATAAACTTACTTCTGAACTTACTCCCTAAGAAGTTTTAAGTGATCTCTTATCTACATTTGATATTATTAAATCATCCAGTTTCACATTTGGAAATTTCTTAACCAAAGAATTTATAGGACAAGTTTTCAATTTCAACACATATAGCTTATACTTGCCATATGGTAATTGTTCCAGAATAAAATTATAATAATGGACTCCATTCCTAGATTCTAGATTACATCAGTGATATATAATAATATATGCTTTATTTATACTCTGAGTGGATACTTATATTCTTCTAGTAAGTGTGGAAAAGATTAAAATTATCAATTTGGAATAATGGAATTCAAATTCTATTTTTGAAGATTAAAGACAATACTGGAACTTTGGCCAAAAGTAGTAGAAAATATGATTGTGAATAGAATTTATGAAAATGTAGATAAAGTAAGCATCCTGAAGCTATCTATTTCTGAAAAAATGACAGGCAGACTTTTGACCAATGCTAATTTCTTATTATAATGATTCAGGTTTTATTAAAATTCTGTTGTGTCTTCAAGGGTGAGCATAAGTGGTATATAGAATAATGAATCCTTACTCAGGATACTGTTTTCTCATGAATCACACCACATACTAGCTGCACTGCTTTGATAATGGAGAACCTAAAGCATCTTTTCCAAATATCTTAGCAAAAGGTATCTTTCCCTACGTATGGAAGCAGAGACTTGTTTTGTATAATTGTTCCTTTGTATAATCACATTTGAAAACTTTTAAATGTACTCTACTATTTTAAATATGGTCCTTTATAGCTGAAAAAGACTTCCCAATCAACATAATCTTAAAACTTAAGTCGTTTTTTCTTTGACACTTGATCATTCTCCCCATTACCACTTATGGCTGCCTGTCTATCTCTAATTGCATACCCTCTTTAAACACATTGTTGAGTGAGGATAAAAAGGAATGCATTATATTTGTGGAGTAAAGGTATCAGAATATTATATGTTCAAGAGACAAAAATTTTTGAAGACAAATGGAGTGATGACGTTTTTCATCCTTATAGGCTAACCATAACAGTTATGGTGTTTCCATGACCGTCTGAGCAACTGATTTACATTTCTTCTTTACTACATCTCTTGCCTTGGTTTAATAACATAAAGGGTATTTGCCAAATTCACTGCTCTCAAGAGAGTCAGCTTCCTATTTTCTCCACAGTTGGAGACACCAAATCTTGCTTTTTTACATTAATATCATCTAGTAGGTATCAATACAAAGCCTTTAAATACAGTGCTTTGCAGAAGAATATTTCAGATACGTGGTTTCTGGAGTTTAGAAGAGGGTAGCTCTATGTAACCCTGTATAAAATTTACATTTGTTGCTTAATAAGCTATTGACCATGGCTCCATTTTATTTTAGTAAACCTTTGATGAGCTGAAATTCTGATGCCTAACCTCTTTGTTTGTCTTTCAAATGGATTAAATGAGGGAGGTCTGTTGGTTAGTGCAACAGTCAATAGAACAGCAGGATGCCACAAGAGCTGAAAAATGCATTCTTACAGCTTCTTGATGGGGTCAAAGGCAGGTAATACTCTTTCACTGAAAAAGAAAATAAGAGATCATAAATGAAATTCATGCTATCCAGTTAGAAGTATCTATTATTATCTAGTAACTTTTTGTAAAAAAAAAGATTTTATTTATTTATTTGACAGAGAGAGAGATAGAGCACAAGTTGGTGGGGGGAGCGGGAGATGGAGAAGCAGGCTTCCTGCTGAGCAGGGAGCCTGATGATGATGATGGTGGTGGTGGTGGTGGAGGTGATGCATGGCTCAATCCCAGGACCCTAGAATTATGACCTGAGCTGAAAGCAGATGCTTAACCCACTGAGCCACCCAGGCACCTCTGTTATCTTAAAATGTAAATAATTGTTTGTTTTGAAAGGGTCACCAAACAAGTGAAAAAATTTTTAAGGCTATAACCCTTTTCTTCAGTATTAAGATGAAAGATGGGTCAGTGTTCTTCTTGCTGGTTAGGTCATTACACTAGAGAGCACCATTGTTTGCCCAATTTCTTAGATTTTTCACCTTACCAATGGAAGGTGCTCTCTTCTGGCAAATAGGGAAAACTGTGGGTTTATCTTTTTTTTTTTAAATTTATTTATTTTTGATGTTTCTTCCATGATTCATTGTTTGCGTATAATACCCAGTGCTCCATTCAATACGTGCCCTCTTTAATACCCATTACCAGGCTAACCCATCTCCTCAACCCCCTCCCCTCTAGAACCCTCAGTTTGTTTCTCAGAGTCCACAGTCTCTCATGGTTCTTCTCCCCCTCCGATTTCCCCCCCTTCATTTTCCCTTCCTACTATCTTTTTTTTTTTTTAACATATAATGTATTATTTGTTTCAGAGGTACAGGTCTGTGATTCATCAGTCTTACACAATTCACAGTGCTCACCATAGCACATACCCTCCCTAATGTCTATCAGCCAGCCACCCCACCCCTCCCACCCCCACCACTCCAGCAACCCTCAGTTTGTTTCCTAAGATTAAGAATTCCTCATATCAGTGAGATCATATGACACATATCTTTCTCTGATTGACTTATTTCGCTTAGCATAATACCCTCTAGTTCCATCCACGTTGTTGCAAATGGCAAGGTTTCAGTTTTTTTGATGGCTGCTTAATATTCCATTATATATATATATATATATATATACCACATCTTCTTCATCCATTCATCTGTCGATGGACATCTTGGCTCTTTCCATAGTTTGGCTATTGTGGACATTGCTGCTATAAACACTGGGGTGCACGTACCCCTTCATATCACTACATTTGTATCTTTGGGCTAAATACCCAGTAGTGCAATTGCTGGGTCATAAGGTAGCTCTATTTTCAACTTTTTGAGGAACTTCCATACTGTTTTCCAGAGTGGCTACACCAGCTTGCATTCCCACCAACAGTGTAGGAGGGTTCCCCTTTCTCCATATCCCTGCCAACATCTGTCATTTCCTGACTTGTTGATTTTAGCCATTCTGACTGGTGTGAGGTGGTATCTCATTGAGGTTTTGATTTGGATTTCCCTGATGCCGAGCGATGTTGAGCACTTTTTCATGTGTCTGTTGGTCATTTGGATGTCTTCTTTGGAAAAATGTCTGTTCATGTCTTCTGCCCATTTCTTGATTGGATTATTTGTTCTTTGGGTGTTGAGTCTGGTAAGTTCTTTATAGATTTTGGATACTAGCCCTTTATCTGACATGTCATTTGCAAATATCTTCTCCCATTCTGTTGGTTGTCTTTTGGTTTTGTTGACTGTTTCCTTTGCTGTGCAAAAGCTTTTTATCTTGATGAAGTCCCAATAGTTCATTTTTGCCCTTGTTTCCCTTGCCTTTGGCAATGTTTCTAGGAAGAAGTTGCTGTGGCTGAGGTCAAAGAGGTTGCTGCCTGTGTTCCCCTCAAGGATTTTGATGGATTCCTGTCTCACATTTAGGTCTTTCAACCATTTTTAGTCTATTTTTGTGTGTGGTGCAAGGAAATGGTCCAGTTTCATTCTTCTGCATGTGGCTGTCCAATTTTCCCAACACCATTTGTTGAAGAGACTGTCTTTTTTCCATTGGATATGCTTTCCTGCTTTGTCGAAGATTAGTTGACCATAGAGTTGAGGGTCCATTTCTGGGCTCTCTATTCTGTTCCATTGATCCATGTGTCTGTTTTTATGCCAGTACCATACGTCTTGATGATTACAGCTTGTAATAGAGCTTGAAGTCCGGAATTGTGATGCCACCAGCTTTGCTTTTCTTTTTCAACATTCCTCTGGGTATTCGGGGTCTTTTCTGGTTCCATAAATATTTTAGGATTATTTGTTCCATTTCTTTGAAAAAAGTTGATGGTATTTTGATAGGGATTGCATTAAATGTGTAGATTGCTCTAGGTAGCATTGACATCTTCACAATATTTGTTCTACCAATCCTTGAGCATGGAACATTTTTCCATTTCTTTGTGTCTTCCTCAATTTCTTTCATGAGTATTTTATAGTTTTCTGAGTACAGATTCTTTGCCTCTTTGGTTAGATTTATTCCTAGATATCTTATGGTTTTGGGTGCAATTTTAAATGGGATTGATTCCTTAATTTTTCTTTCTTCTGTCTAATTATTAGTGTATAGAAATACAACTGATTTCTGTGCATTGATTTTGTATCCTGCCACTTTGCTGAATTCCTGTATGAGTTCTAGCAATTTCGGGGTGGAGTCTTTTGGGTTTTCCACATAAAGTATCATATCATCTGCAAAGAGTGAGAGTTTGACTTCTTCTTTGCTGATTCGGATGCCTTTTATTTCTTTTTGTTGTCTGATTGCTGTGGCTAGGACTTCTAGTACTCTGTTGGATAGCAGTGGTGATAGTGGACATCCCTGCTGTGTTCCTGACCTTAGGGGGAAAGCTCTCAGTTTTTCCCCATTGAGAATGATATTCGCTGTGGGTTTTTCATAGATGGCTTTTATGATATTGAGGTTTGTACCCCTATCCCTATACTCTGAAGAGTTTTAATCAAGAAAGGATGTTGTACTTTGTCAAATGCTTTTTCTGCATCTATTGAGAGGATCATATGGTTTTTGTTCTTTCTTTTATTAATGTGGTGTATCACATTGATTGATTTGTGGATGTTGAACCAACCTTGCAGCCCAGGGATAAATCCCACTTGGTCATGGTGAATAATCCTTTTAATGTACTGTTGGATCCTATTGGCTAGTATTTTGGTGAGAATTTTTGCATCCATGTTCATTAGGGATATTGGGCTGTAATTCTCCTTTTTGATGGGGTCTTTGTCTGGTTTGGGGATCAAGGTAATGCTGGCCTCATAAAATGAGTCTGGAAGTGTTCCTTCCATTTCTATTTTTGGAACAGTTTCAGAAGAATAGGTATTAATTCTTCTTTAAATGTTTGGTAGAATTCCCCTGGGAAGCCATCTGGCCCTGGGCTCTTATTTATTTGGAGACTTTTGATTACTGCTTCAATTTCCTTAGTGGTTATGGGTCTGTTCAGGTTTTCTATTTCTTCCTGGTTCAGTTTTGGTAGTTGATGCATCTCTAGGAATGCATCCATTTCTTCCAGATTATCTAATTTGCTGGCATATAGTTGCTTATAATATGTTCTTATAATTGTTTGTATTTCTTTGGTGCTGGTTGTGATCTCTTCTCTTTCAGTCATGATGTTATTTATGTGGGTCATTTCTCTTTTCTTTATGATAAATCTGGTCAGGGGTTTATCAGTCTTATTAATTCTTTCAGAGAACCAGCTCCTAGTTTTGTTGATCTGTTCTACTGTTCTTTTGGTTTCTATTTCATTGATTTCTGTTCTGATCTCTATTATTTCTCTTCTCTTGATGTGTTTAGGCTTTATTTGCTGTTCTTTCTCCAGCTCCTTTAGGTGTAGGGTTAGGTTGTGTACTTGAGACCTTTCTTGTTTCTTGAGAAGGCTTGTATTGCTATATACTTTCCTCTTAGGACCACCTTTGCTGCATCCCAAAGATTTTGAACAGTTGTGTTTTCATTTTCATTTGTTTCCATGAATTTTTTTAATTCTTCTTTAATTTCCTGGTTGACCCATTCATTCTTTAATAGGATGCTCTTTAGCCTCCATGTATTTGAGTTCTTTCTGACTTTCCTCTTGTGATTGAGTTCTAGTTTCAAAGCACTGTGGTCCGAAACTATGCAGGGAATGATCCCAGTCTTTTGGTACCAGTTGAGACCTGATTTGTGACCTAGGATGTGATCTATTCTGGAGAATGTTCCATGGGCACTAGAGAAGAATGTGTATTCTGTTGCTTTGGGATGGAATGTTCTGAATATATCTGTGAAGTCCATCTGGTCCAGTGTGTCATTTAAAGTCTTTATTTCCTTGTTGATCTTTTGCTTAGATGATCTGTCCATTTCAGTGAGGGGGGTGTTAAAGTCCCCTACTATTACTTTATTGTTGTCGATGTGTTTCTTTGCTTTTGTTATTAATTGGCTTATATAATTGGCTGCTCCCATGTTAGGGGCATAGATATTTACAATTGTTAGATCTTCTTGTTGGATAGACCCTTTAAGTAGGATATAGTGTCCTTCCTCATTTCTTATTATAGTCTTTGGTTTAAAATCTAATTTGTCTGATATAAGGATTGCCACCCCAGCTTTCTTTTGATGTCCATTAGCATGGTAAATCGTTTTCCACCCCCTCACTTTCAATCTGGAGGTGTCTTTGCATCTAAAATGAGTCTCTTGCAGACAGCATATCGATGGGTCTTGTTTTTTTATCCAATCTGATACCCTGTGTCTTTTGATTGGGGCATTTAGCCCATTTACATTCAGGGTAACTATTGAAAGATATGAATTTAGTGCCATTGTATTGCCCGTAAGGTGACTCTTACTATATATTGTCTCTGTTCCTTTCTGGTCTATGTTACTTTTAGGCTCTCTCTTTGCTTAGAGGACCCCTTTCAAGATTTCTTGTAGGGCTGGTTTCGTGTTTGCAAATTCCTTTAGTTTTGTTTGTCCTGGAAGCTTTTTATCTCTCCTTATATTTTCAATGACAGCCTAGCTGGTTATAGTATTCTTGGCTGCATATTTTTCTCGTTTAGTGCTCTGAATATATCATGCCAGCCCTTTCTGGCCTGCCAGGTCTCTGTGGATAGGTCTGTTGCCAGTCTAATGTTTCTACCATTGTAGGTTACAGACTTCTTGTCCCGAGCTGCTTTCAGGATTTTCTCTTTGTCTCTGAGACTTGTAAGTTTTACTATTAGATGTCGGGGTGTTGATCTATTTTTATTGATTTTGAGGGGGGTTCTCTGTGCCTCCTGGATTTTAATGCCTGTTGCCTTCCCCAAATTAGGGAAGTTCTCTGCTATAATTTGCTCCAATATACCTTCTGCCCCCCTCTCTCTTTCTTCTTCTTCTGGTATCCCAATTATTCTAATATTGTTTCATCTTATGGTATCACTTATCTCTCGAATTCTGTCCTTGTGATCCAGTAGTTGTTTATCTCTCTTTTTCTCAGCTTCTTTATCCTCCATCATTTGGTCTTCTATATCACTAATTCTCTTATCTGCCTCATTTATCCTAGCAGATAGAGCCTCCATTTTTGATTGCACCTCATTAATAGCCTTTTTGATTTCGACTTGGTTAGATTTTATTCTTTTATTTCTCCAGAAAGGGTTTCTCTAGTATTTTCCATGCTTTTTTCAAGCCCAGCTAGTATCTTTATAATCGTCATTCTGAACCCTAGTTCCGATATCTTACTAATGTCCATATTGATTAGGCCTTTGGCAGTCGGTGCTGCTTCTTGTTCTTTTTTTTGAGGTGAGTTTTTCTGTCTTGTCATTTTGTCCAGAGGAGAATAGATGAATGAGAGAACAAAATGCTAACAGGGTAACAATGACCCCAGAAAAATATACACTAAACAAATCAGAAGAGACCCAAAACCGGGGGAAAAGAAAGGGAAAGAAAGAAAAAAGAAAAAGAAAAAAAGGATAAGATCAAATATGATCAGGCTGGTGAATAGATCAGTGCCACACACTAGATTTGGGGTGTATTTTGGTCTGTTAGATGAAACTGCCTCCCAAAATTTTAAAGAAAGAAAAGCTTATATATGTACAAAAATAAGGGTAAATATGATGAAGGGATGGAATATGACTGTAAAGATGGAAATTACAAAAGATTTTATGAAAGGAATTGATAAGATAAGAAGTTGGTTGAAAAAAGAAAGAAGAGGATTTAAAAAAAAAGCGGGGGAGAGAATGTGATCAGGCAGGAGACTAGAACAAAGCCATACACTAGAGATTTAGGGTATATTTTGGTCTGTCAGAAGAAACTGTATCCCAAAATTTTAAAGGGAGAACAACTTATATATATACCAAAAATAAGGTTAACTACAATGAAGGGATAGAATATGACTCTAAAAATGAAAAATAAGAAAGATTTTTAAAAAAGGGATTGATAAAATGTTGGTTGAAAAATAGAAAAAGAAAAATTCAAAAACAATAGAAAAAGAAAAAAAAAAGAAAATTAAAAAAATTAACTTTGAAAGACTAAAGAATTATGGGGGAAAAGCCATGAATTTTATGTGCTGTATTCCCCTAGTGTTGGCGTTCTGCTGTTCTCATTGATTGGTAAACTTGGTCTTAGCTGGCTGTTCTTGCTGATCTTCTGGGGGAAGGGCCTGTTGCCGTGGTTCCCAAATGTCTTTGCCGGAGGCAGAATTGCCCCGCCCTTGCCGTCTGGGCTAAGTCATCTACTCGGGTTTGCTCTCTAGAGCTTTTGTTCCCTGCAAGCTTTCCGTACAGCTTTGGAGGGCAAGAGTGAAAACGGCGGCCCCCCAGTCTCTTCCCTGGAGGAGCCGAGAACTCGGGGCCCCGCTCCTCAGTGAGCCCCCAGAGAAAAGCAGTCAGTCACTCCCGTCTCCCCGGTCTCCAGCCGCACTTCGTGCTCACCCGGCCTGTGACCGAACGATTCTATCTCTGGCACCCGACTTGGTGTGTGTCTCCAAACCCAGCAGATCCCTGCGGTGCACTCCCGCGCCGCTCCTCCCGGGGGAAGAAGGGGAGTCTCACGGATCTGCCGCTTGTTGGGTCCCTGCTGGAGGAGCAGTGGCCCGACTGTGCTGCGGATCACGGTTTATGGCAACCCCGAGCTGAGAGCCTGCTCCTCGGCTCCGTCTCTGCAGCCGGCTTCCCCGCTCTGATACCTGGGAGCTCTGCCACACTCAGGCACCCCTGGTTTTTCTGTGACCCTGAGGGTCCTGAGACCACACTGTCCCACGAGAGTTCCACCCCCCGCTTAGCCACTGGAGCGACGTCCCTCAGCAGAGCCGACTTCTAAAAGTTCCGATTTTGTGCTCCGCTGCTCTGTCACTTGCTGGTAGCAGCTGACGGAGGCCCCCTCCCCCGCTGTCTGTCTTCCCGAATATCACCTTGGATTCACTTCTCTGCACGTCCTACCTTCCAGAAAGTGGTCACTTTTTCTGTAGGTGTATCTTTAACCAATCCACAGGGAGGCTGAATAGAACAACTTTGACTATTCCTTTTTCACCAGGCAGTACATATCGACTAAAACGTGGGTCTGCCAGTATGACGTATAAATACTGAGGAGGGGTGGACAGGAAAGGAAAAACAATCTGAAATTTCACAAATTTGCTGTATCATTATAAATGATAGACTTTAGGATCACATAATGTTAACACCAGGTCACTTGGCTCACCCACTGATTGTACAGAAGTAAGCCCTAATCCCAAAGAGATTAAGGGGCACTCATTCAAAATGCCAGTGAAGCTTGGGATGCCTGGGTGGCTCAGTTGGTTAAGCATCTGCCTTCGGCTCAGGGCATGATCCCAGAGTCCTGGGATTGAGTCCCACATCGGGCTCCTTGCTCAGTGGGGAGCCGGCTTCTCCCTCTGCCTGCCACTCCCTCTGCTTGTGTGCTTGCTCTCTCTCTTTCTGACAAATAAATAAATAAAAATCTTAAAAAAAAATGCCAGTGAAGCTGGCTATTGGAGCCTGGAAGATGGAGGGCAGTGCCCTCTTCTCAGTTCCAATTTGTAGTTGATAGGTAGGAAAATGTGCTATAACATCTTCAAGTGAAGCTAGAAGTTCAGGTTTTAGTGTGAAATCTCCTAATTTTTAAATATTGGCAACTACAGAATTAAAAATTTTTGAAACATTATGCCACCCAAATACATATCTGTGGGTTTCCAGTTTGTAGCCTTTGGGTTAACACATATAATATAGTCCACAAAATTGATCTTTAACCAACAATTGTAAAAATGAAATGTGTTTTTGAATAATTATAATTCAGTGAACACTTGTTAGTACCTCTTGAAGGCTTTGCATTTTATTTGATGCTATGGTAGATATGGAATAAATAATTCTAGGGGATTATAATTTAGTTAGGGAGAAGTGACTAAGTATCCATGAAACAACCGGAAGATATCATAAATAAGTATATACTTCATGACTTTGAGATGAGGAGTTGTATTGCCTACACTATCAGAAAAGGCCAGAATAATTCATCAAAGTGCTCAATGATTTTAGGTATGCTATCTTCCATGGTGCAAACTGTGAAGGTCTTGTTCACTGCACTTCCCACAATATATATACTCATTATTTCCAGGCTCCCAGTATAGATTCCCAGAGTAGATCCAGTCTTGCTTATGTACTTGAAAGCCACATATTGAGAGGTCTAGACTCAAAAATCCAGCTCTTACACAAAATGGGACTTGTATTTTTTTAGTCTCCTAAACCTGTTTCCTTCTTCTGTTATTTAGGATGCATTCTTATTCAAGTAATAAAAAATTCATCTCAAGCTGACTTAAACTATAATGGGATATATTATCTAATATCCAGTTTGGGGATGAGGGGGAACCAGGATTTTTTTGATTCAGCAGCTCAGTGATATTGTCAGGTTTCCTTTTCCCCCTTATTTTGTTCTTTCATCCTCCTTGGATGTCCTCTGATTGGCCTCTATCGTGTCTGCTGCAAACATTCCAGGCATCACATCCAAACAATGTTTGGAGGAAAAGGGACTGTTTCTTTCCATTTCTCTGTCTTATGCCTAGGGAAGAATATTTGTCCTACTTGTCAGGGCAGAGTCATACATCTATTCGTGACCTAATCATTGGTGAGTAGAATGGGATTATTATAATAGTCCTAGGCCAGGATTTCTCAACAGGGGTTTATTGGTGCTTCAGGGAAGACATTTCAAACCTTTGTTTTGTGAGACTGTCCCATGCATTTCAGGATGTTCACCATTATAAGACCCTGAATGAAAAATACCTTTCAGTGACCAGGAAAACCCAAAAGTTCCCCACCTGCCATTTCCTGAGAGCCCACAGTGGGGAGGAGCATGACCCATTTAGGACAACTGGCTTAGATTAATCAATTTGAAGGAGTGAATTGGGGGGATTAATCACAAAGACTGTGACACTCTGCCCTTCATGTTTCCCCATTTCATCATCATTTCCCTTATTCAAGCCAGAAACTGAAGTGACGTTCTTCAAACATGCTTCTTCCCCACCTACAATATCTAATAGTGACCAAGTCTGCCAAAATATACCTTAACTATATCTATTGCTCTTGGTCATCTCTGTCAATATCATGGCCCAGGGCACCATCTCCCTTAGACAATTGTTACAGCTTTCTAACTGGTCTGCTTACATTCTTGCTCCTTGTTCTTCCAATAGCAGCAAATATGACCTTAAAATATATTCAGTATATGTAACTCTGTTTAATGAATTCCCACTAAATTATTGGTTTATTTATTTTTTTCCTCTCACTTGAACTTATGAGCATAAGTCATACCTTTATGGTAGGTTGGATTATTTTTCCTAATTCTTCTCTTCCTCCTTGCAAAGAAATTACATATCCATGTCTTTTGCCATGTGAGCTTTTAGTTCCTCCCTCTAGAGTAGGCAGATTTTATTTCCTTATTGCACTGATCTTGTGGTTGGCTATATGCCTTTCTTCAGGCAACAGGAAGTGGTCTTGAGAGACATGATATGTTTCCACTTGCCCCTCTTCCAGTCCTCTGTGTGAAGATTGTACTATGAGTAGCTTCTGGTCTCAGAAGGAAATCTCTTGGTGTGAACCAGAACTCAACACAACCTAGATTCAAACCCAGCTGAACCCTTTGTAATATGTAGAACTGTAAGCAAGAAAAATACATATTTGCTGTTGTAACTGAGATTTTGAGCTTAGTTTTCTAATGCAGAATTATTGTACCAATAGTCTGATTATAATTAGCAATAATTAGCAATAGTTGAATAATCTTATTCAAGGTTTCAGGCTAGTACTTTGGCACACAGCAGGTATTAAATAAATATCTATTCAATAAATAAAGATGCTAACAGTTAAATTGGTTTTATGATAGGTAACTACATTTGAATTTATTCTAATTGTTTCTTCCTTAGTTGCTCTTGTCAGATTTCTCTAAAAATGTTATCTCATTGATCATATACACCCATAGGTCATATAGCAGGATTCAAAGACAGTTTTCAATTAAGGTTCCTTCACATTTTCAGGTCTGTAGTCCCAGTGTCAACCAAATAAGGGGTGTAGTTTCATTAGGGCTGTGTGGAAGTCAGTGAATTGGGTTGTTATTCCACGTTGGAGTTCCACCATTCAGCATGTCCGTTTCTTGGCACTAACTGTATACCCCAGTGCAGGCTTTGGTAGACACTTCTGTCCTTTGGCTTTTAAAGATGATGGAATAAAGACCAGTCATATATTCAATCCACAGACATCTTGTTAAGAATATACCAAGTGCAAACTGTGTGTCCATGTCTGAGCAAGGTAGGAAAGTGATAGGAAATTGGGAAGTTGGAAGGAAAGGAAAGTGATAGGAAAGTGATTGGGAAGTAATAAGAAATCATGGCTCTGGCCTCAAAGAGCTTATAATTTCATGGACCCTGAGACCAGTGCCTAGCAAACCACTGTGAACAATTCCAGATAGTTTACTTATAAAATAGAACAACCTTTTTTTTTCACTTGGGTGCAGCTTTTTAATTTGTGTAATCCTCATCACTCCAATGCTGATGACTTTGTTTAAGAGGGCCCACTGTGTTGATGGCTGTCTTGTAGACAGTATCAAAGGGATTTCCCTATTTAATGTTTACACTGATGGTTACAGATGGGGTTCCCTGCTTCAATGAGGCTGCTGGGAATTTTATTCAAATGGCTCCATTCAGGCATACTTATTATCTAATTGAAGGATCAAGGGAAACTTAGCCCAAAGGAAAGAAGACAGAGGGAGCATGAGAGCTGCTATCAAGTATTTTAAAGCCTGTCATCTGGAAAAAGGATTGAATATGAGGTAGGGAGACCAGATTGAGTGTAAGTTGCATTCATCTTAGGATTCAGGGTTGCCCTGAATGGCTTAGAGGACTTTACTAGGCATGCGGGGGGGGGGGGGGGGGGGGGAAGAGTACTCTCCAGTGTCCATTTATAAGAGTATAGTCATGGTTTTCACCCCTCTCTGCCCTTGGTTTGGAGTACACCAGTGTCGTGAGTCTGGCCCTAAGGTCCTGGGCTTTCTTACCATCTGACAGGTGAAGCAGTAGCTCTGATGTGTGCCTCCCTTCTTCCATTAGGTGTCCAAGGGTGTAGCTGTGGACCAGCATATTTTGCAGGGCCAAAAGATGATTATGGGGCATGCTGGAAGCAGTGACCAGAGAATCACTGTGAGAGGCAGTTGCTTTTTCTAAACTAGAATGCAGGGATGGGTCCTTTAGGCTCGCCTCACTGCTGGGGTCACTGCAGCAGCATCTTGTTCATGGTAGTCCTTCCCATTGTTCATGGCCTGGACATCTCTCCTACCCTAGAGGGATCCCAGAACTGGGCTCAGGTCGTCTTCTGCCTCTCAGACCCGGAGCACCACCCTCTTTGCTTTTTCCTTTCTTCCTCCCTGGCTACCACCATGCCACTCCTGATCAAGCCTTACTCATAATCAGTGCTCATCCTATTTCTTTTCTCTAACAATTGATCTACTTATCAGAAAAAGTATAGACATTAGAAACCACACAAAGACTTATTTATTCTCTCCTTATTGGGAGGATATCTTATGTGTTTCTCTATAGTTATAAGGAATTTCTAAAGCTTCATTACCAAGCAGGGGGAAAAAGTACAAGTTAAGCCTTCATCTGGAACCCCTGGCTTCCACTGCGTGAGTTTAGATGCTTTGGGGAAAGAACTCATTCCCAGAGAAGTTAATTGAGTTCTTGATAATATCTTAAGGGCAGGAGGATATGTCTGGGGAGAGTTACATGGAAGTCTTAGCAAAAAACTTCTAAGGTCTGTAATTTAATGAATTAACTCAGATTCTGTCCCACAGATTACTGTGTGTCTCAACTTTTACAGACTCATACTTTTCAGAAATCCAGTGAGTATCTTTATGATCATGACTTTAAATTCTCTATCAGGCATATTACTTATATCCTTTTCACTTAGGTCTCTTGCTGTGGTTTGGTCCTGTTCTTTCATTTGGGACATATTTCTCTGTCTTCTCATTTAGTCTCTCTGTGTCTGTTTCTCTGTGTTAGGAAAGTCAGCTACTTCTCTTGCTCTTAATGAAAGTAGCCTTATGAAGAAGAGGTCCTGTAGTGCCCTGCAGTGCAGTGTCCCCTGTTCCCCAGGGCCTGGCATTCTGGAAGTATCTCCTACGTGTATTGCATGTGCTTTGCCGTTGAGTCCTGGCTTCTTTTTCCTTCAGTCCAATTGTCCTCAGAGACAGTGTTTGGTCCCCAGAAGGGGTGGGGTGTGTTTTAACAAAGTGTGCAGTTGTCTGCTTATGAAGTGAGACTTGCCCCTGCTGCCATGGTAACTGAGGTCCCACAAAATGAATGGGTTGGGAGATGTGGTGTTGGCAGGGTTTGTGCCAGTCTTCTGGAGGAGGGGGCCCACAGATGGGACTAAGGTGAGTGTGACTGGGAAGGGCGGATCCATTTAAGGGGGGTATGGAGGGGGATGCTTTATGTAAGCAAGTTAAGTAGCAAGTGTCAGTGCTGGTTCCTGCAAGTGGCCGTTGTTTATACTGGGGGCTGGTGAGGGAAATGGAGCCTGCTAACTCCTTTGTTCCTGGAGGGGTCTCCCCATGATCCCTGTCTCTCCTGGCTATGCTCTGAGGTAAGCAAATCACTCTCCCTACCATCTGCCCCCCTCCCCCCCATGTTTTGAAACTGCTGGTTCTACGCTATATCTACAAGGGCTGTTTGTCATGCTGTCTCTTTAGGGATGGAAATTCTGGGGGCTCCTATGTGCCTCAGTCATTGGGCGTCTGCCTTCAGCTCAGGTCATGATCCCGGGGTCCTGGGATCGAGCCCCGCATCAGGCTCCCTGCTCGGCGGGAAGCCTGCTTCTCCCTCTCCCACTCCCCCTGCTTGTGTTCCCTCTCTCACTGTGTCTCTCTCTGTCAAATAAATAAATAAAATCTTTAAAAAAAAAAAAAAAAAAAAAAAAGGATGGAAATTCTGCTTCTTAATGCCCTCCAGGCTCTACCAGAGCTGAACCCACTGATTTTCAAAATTCCAGGCTTTGTCTTACTGGTTGTGAGAACTCATGAAATTCAGCCCCTCTTGCTTTCAAAGGCAAATATCACGGGGATTTATTCTCCTTGGTTCGTGGGCTCCTTGGTATGAAAGTCTGTTTCTCACCCTTCTCTACACCACTGGCTCCCTCCCCACCACAGACAGCCACAGTTCTTTTCCCTCTAAAACGGCATATTCCCCTTTCCTACCTTCTTCAGTGTGGCCTCTTCTCTACCTTTAGTTGTGGAGTTTGTTCTGCCCATCTTTGGATCATTTTCTGTGTTGTTTATGCTGATGTGAGTGTTATCTTGTTGTATCCATGGGCCGGGGCAAACTTAGTGTTCTCCTACTCTGCCATCTTCCCAGTGGGCCAGTGTCCACTTAATACATTTTCTCATTAACCACCATACTTGAGAAATGATACTGAAAGAGCACTCATTCAATTCTAACAACACCTTTTTGAGGGGTATATTACCTTAATTTTATGAAGGAGAAAATCGGACTTAGAAAGAATTGCATACATGTTAGGATGAGCTAGAAAATGATGGAGTCTGGACTGACATTCTGATTTCCTTTAATCCCAGAACCCATTCCCTTTCCTCTGTACCGTAATCTGCAACCAAGAGAAGGCAAGGTCCTCTGGGAATGAGATACAAGTTGAGTATTTGGGAGGCATAAAGGCAGGAAAAAGATACTGAGATTGAGATTGAAATTGAAATTGTCAAATTCACAACATTCAAGGGTCAGCCTTATGAGGGCCATGAACAGCTATACTCTACAGTGGAAGAACCTGGTTTACATTACATGGAAGTGGTAAATAGGAAATGAGTATGCTTTTCTGTTTCTCCTATGCAATAAGAGCTGCCTCTAACATTTCCTATGTGTACCAGCTATGCCGTCCTTCATAGAATCTCTTTTAGTAAGGGACTGTGAGTTATTTACCTTTTTGTCATACCTCCTCTACATTGTCTGTGTTTCTTGCCTTTAAAAAACTTTTTTTGTTTGTACAATTTGTTTTATTTTCTACAATGATTTGGAATCCAGTCTGTGATTTAGAAGACATGTAGACTTTAGTTCAACTGCTGGTCACCTTAAAATTGTAAGCAATTTACCTGGAAAAACGGGGATTGCTGCTTTTATTTCTTTCTTCCTAACCATTGTTAATTCAAATTGGTGTTATAAACCTAGACTCTTGCTTTCTTTCCTTCCTTTTGAATTATTGCATGTAAATTATCCCTATTACTTTAAAACCTTGTGTTTGGTGATCAGTTTTGTGTGTATATCTAAAACAAATACTGGTATTTAGATGTATCACTCTAATTTTAATATCAGCTAATTGTTTCTTATAACAATTTTCTCATAGTAAATCCTTAATCTCCCATTCCCACGCCATTGTTTTGCATTGGCTTAAAGTAGATTTTTTTTCTGGAAGATATTTGAGTGGCTGCTATATTTTCTGAGTACTTTCACATATGAGGTTATCTTTTTGTTGGCTTCACACATTAATAACTTTGCCAGATATTAAATTCTAGCACCATTACCTTTTACTTTATAATGGTAAAGATGCTATTACATAGTGTTCTATGATTAAGTGTTATTGAAAAAAACTGTGTTTGAGGTGCCTGGGTGGTGCAGTCGGTTGAGCGTCTGGGTCATGATCTCAGGATCGAACCCTGCGATAGGCTCTGAGCTCAGTGCAGAGTCGGCTTGGGACTCTCTCTTTCTCTTCCTCTGCCTCTCCTCACCTCAAATAAATAAATAAATCTTAAAAACAAAAAGGAAAGAAAACTGTGTTAGGGGCGCCTGGGTGGTGCAGTCGGGTAAGTGTCGGACTCTTGATTTCAGCTTAGTTCATGATCTCAGGGTGGTGGGATTGAGCCCCATGTTGGGTTCTGTGCTCAGCAAGGAGTTGGCTTGAGATTCTCTCTCCCTCTCTCCCTCTGCCCCTCCCCCCACTTGTGTGCACACACTCTCTCCCTCAAATAAATAAATCTTTAGAAAAAAAAGAAAGAAAACTGAGGTATATAGTACTCTATAATTAAATGCTGTTGAAAGAAAACTGTATGCAACTTGATTTTATTCCATTTTGGGCCATGTTACTTCTTTATTTTTATAATTTGAAAATTATACTAAGTATGATTTTATTTTATATATATATTTAAAGATTTTAGTTATTTATTTGAGAGAGAGAGAGCACGAGCAGGTGGAGGGGCAGAGGGAGAAGCAGGCTCTCTGCTGAGCAGGGAGCTGGACGCAGGGCTCGATCCCAGGACCCTGTGATCATGACCTGAGCAGATGGCAGGTGTTTAACTGACTGAGCCACCCAGGCACCCCAGTATGATTTTATTAATTGAGTTTTCTTAGGACAGGAAGTACATGGCGAATTTTCAGACTCAGCACTTTCTTCCTTTTATAACCTTTAATTCTATTTTTATTGATGTTTAATTTATATATGGTGAAATGCAAAATTCTGTTGAACATTTGGGTTGTTTCCCATTTGGGGCTGTTGTAAACCAAATTTCTATGAACATTTTTATACAAGTCTTTTTATGGACACACATTTTTATTTCTTTTGGAAAAATACATGGAGAATGGATAGGTATATTTTTAACAGTGTAAGAAAATGCCAAACTATTTTCTAAAACAGTTGTACCATTTTGTGTCCTCATCAGAAATGTATGAGAATTCCATATCTTCAATGATATTTGGTGTCAGTATTTTTTATTTGTTATTCCAGTATGTAGTATATACCTACTGTTTGGTTTTATTTTGCATTTCCCTAGTGTCTAATGGTATTGAACAAAATTCTCCTTATTGCCATTTGTATATCTCATGTGTGAGGTATCTAAGTCTTTTGCCCATTTTCATTGCACTGTTTGTTTTTCTATTTTGAATTGTAGGAATTTCTTATGTATTCTGGATATAGATATCTTGTTATAAATTATTATTGTGAATATTTTCTCCCAGTCTGTGCTTTGCCTGTTCATTTACTTAGTGGGGTGTATTGAGCAGTGGTTTTACATTTTGATAAAGACTAATTTTTCAGTTTTTTTTTTAATGGTTAATGCTTTGTAAAAAATATTGGCTTACCTCAAATATACTTATGAAAATATTTTTCTGTATTTTCTTATAGAAGCTTTATAATTTTAGCTTATAAATTTGGGCTTGTAATCTATTCTGAATTAATTTTTTGTATGGTATGACACATAAGAATCAAGATTCATTTTCTCCATATGAGTACCCAGTTATTTCTGCTCTGTTCTTAAAAAGAATTTCCTTTCCTCCATTGAATTGATTTTTTTTTTTTTGCCTCTGTCAGAGTCTTTTGAACAGTGAGTCCATTCTGGACTCTCCATTCTGTCCCAATGCATTATATGTCTAGCTTTACACCAATGCCACACTGTCTTGAATACTGTAGCTTTAAAAGGAAGTCTTGTGATCAGATAGTGTTAATCCTCCAACTTTGTTATTTTTCAACATTTTGGGGGGCATTTTAGGTCTTTAGAATTTTCATATAAATATTATAAATAACTTATCAATCTCACAGAGAAGTAAGGTCTTTCTTCAGCAAATTTTTCCTTTATTATTTGCTTTGATTCTTTCCTTCTTTCCTTCCTTTCTCCCTCCTTTCCTTCCGTCCTTCCTTCCTTCCTTCCTTCCTTCCTTCCCTATGATCATAGATTGAAGCATCTATTTCTTTCTCTCTTTCTCCCATTTTCTCTCATAGTTAAATTTTTTAGGGCTTTCATGGGAGTTCTGGATAAATTTCTCTAAGTTATCTTAGACTTTACTGATCTGATTTTCTGTTTTTAACTGCCTCCATTGTGGATTTAATTTAGTGATAATGTTTTCATTTCTAACTAATTGTTAATCTTTGATTTGTCCCTCTTAACTCTACTGTCAAATCAGTGGTCCCTTGGATCTTGCTGATACATGGATTAGTCATTTTCTTTTTTTTTTTTTTTAAAGATTTTATTTATTTATTTGACAGAGAGAGACCAGCGAGAGAGGGAACACAAGCAGGGGGAGGGGGAAAGGGAGAAGCAGGCTTCCCGCGGAGCAGGGAGCCCAATGCGGGGCTTGATCCCAGGACCCTGGGATCATGACCTGAGCCAAAGGCAGACGCTTAACGACTGAGCCACCCAGGCGCCCCTGGATTAGTCATTTTCTAAAGTTTATTTGATTCTGGCAGTAAATCAGTATCAGAGGCAACCAGTTTCTTTCACAAAAAAGGAGGTGTCAGGGTTGTTTTGTTTTCTCTTTTTAACCTAATATAATGCCTACAGCATGATAAGTGCCCCAAAGAGTACCTGTTGAGTCAGTGGATAAATGTAGTTTTTCTAAGTGCTTCCCTTTAATTACACTCCAAAATTTTTAGGTTTCATGATTTTCAGTTTTCTTTTACTTCCAGAAGGTTGGCTATGCTTGCCAGCCTTTGTAGGAGTTGAGTGGGTTCTGTTAGAAATTGGTATGCTTCCTGTTCTTCCCAAATGTTACATGGAGGTCCTTTGAGTCTAGATAGAAGGAAGTAGGGAAGAAGCAAACAACCAAATCAACAAAAATATAAATTACCAGTATGAGAGGCTCAAGGAGGGAGCTGATGCTGTGAGGTATTATGGCATGGAGCTAGGTTTCTGTGCCATATTATATATTAATTGTTTCCCATATTCCATGTGTGTAATTCCAGGCCTGCTTCAGTTCTACCTTTGCTACAAGCAAACCATGGAGCCTTCCAGTGTTGGCTGTGTGGTCCTGTGCTATTAGACTGCAAAGGCAGGAAAGAAGAAATCTACCATGGTCATGTTTTCTGTCCTTGTTCTGGATGTATCCTTTAGTCAATAAGGGTTGGTTGAAGTATCTTCTTATTTATTGTCTAATATTTTGATTCCCATGGGAGCCTTCTACCCTTTTTTTATTTCTGGTATGGAGTAATGGAGATCTCTTCTAGTGTCTGGTGCTAAGGCAGTGTTTCCAATTTGAATATTCTATTGATACCTTTAGTGAGATTTTGGAAGGAAAGCTAGACTTGTGTGCTCATGTAACCATTTTTCTCAGAAGTCACAGAGACTTTAAATGCCCTAGTCCAGCATGGTATCTTATTTCATAGCTTAAAATAAGGGTGCAATTTTCAACTTCTTTTGGGTCCCCAGTTATGCCAGAATGACTGAGAGAAAGGTTTCCTTTGCCTTAAACCTAAAAGTATCATTCTCCTAATGATAGGGCCCATGTTTTTAACCAAGCATTGTCCTGGGTTCATAGCTTGAAATGTACCCTATTCTTTTTTCTTTTCCTTCCACGAACTATTATTTCACTTCTGAAAACACAGGTATAGATGAATCACTGACCTCTGTCACAGAGATGTGCACTTAATGACATTTGTCTGATATACTGGGAAAGGAAATGTCATCTTTTGCTAGCTTTCTCTAGTCAAGAAAGATTGAATATTAGAACATTGGAGTTCTAGTTGTTTTTCTGACTTTTTAGTTCCGTTAGTACATCTGTGCCTGAGGCAGTAGGAGCATCAACACAATAAAATAACTGTACTTTGCAAAGGAGGAAAATGTCCTGTATAGATTCCTCATAGAGAACAATAGATTGGTCACGTTCTAAATTTTTCTTAGTAGGAAAGGTCCTGATTTTATGTTGCTATACAGCTGCGCTGCCCATCAGAAGTGTTCCTGAGTGCTGTGAATTGTGTAAGACTGATGAATCATAGACCTGTACCTCTGAAACAAATAATACATGTTAAAATTAAAAAAAAAAAAGAAGATAGTAGGAAGGGAAAAATGAAGGGGGGGAAATCGGAGGGGGAGACGAACCATGAGAGACTGTGGACTCTGAGAAACAAACTGAGGGTTTTAGAGGGGAGAGGGGTGGGAGGATGGGTTAGTCCGGTGATGGGTATTAAGGAGGGCACATATTGAATGGAGCACTGGGTATTACACGCAAACAATGAATCATGGAACACTACATCAAAAACTAATGATGTAATGTATGATGACTAATATAACATAATAAAAAAAATTAAAAAATGTGAAAAAAAGAAGTGTTCCTGAGAGCAGATTAACTTTATTAATTGTTTCCAACACAACAAATTTAAACAATTAGAACTTAAGCTGGTAATTTAATCACTGACAGCTAAGGAAGATTGCATATTGTAGGGAGACCAATATATCTATTTTATGTGGAAAATGGATGGTCTTATTCACCATGATTCATTTATCTGCTGTTTTGTGTGCACATTCTTTTGTCAAATTGATGGGTGACAACAAGCTGTTCTACTAACACTGAAGAGAAATTACTGTTTTACCACAATGTTCAGTGGCAGTGTTTTTGCTTTGTATATATACAATTTCAAGCAGGTAAATGAAAATCAGTCAATAAATATTTATCGAACCTCCTAGCTTATGTTCAGTGCCTTGCTAGATTCAGTGGAGGATACAAAAATGCATAAAATATGGTACTTACAGGAAAGTTAGAGAAGAAATTTGGTCTATATAGCTTTATCTATTCTAACACATTTTAATAAGTTCAACTATAGGTTAGAAATCTTTTTATTTATTTTATTTAATCTTTTATTTATTTTTTTTTCAAATTTTTATTTAGATTCCAGTTAGCTAATGTATAGTGTAATATTGGTTTCAGGAGTGGAATTTAGTGATTCATCACTTATATATAACACCCAGTGCTCATCATAACAAGTGCCCTCCTTAATGCCCATCGTCCATTTAGCCCGTCCCCTGCCCACCCCCCTTCATAAACCCTCAGTTTGTTCTCTATAGTTAAAAGTCTCTTATGGTTTAAAAAAAAAAAGTCTGGCTAGAGAGAAAGACTATCTGGGCTTTTAAAAAGGCCTAGATATGGAGGGAAGTAAGCCATATCTAGGCCTTTTAAAAAGCCCAGATAAGTCTTTCTCTTTAGCCGGACTTTTTTTTTTTTTTTTTTTTTTTAAATAGGGAGAATTAGAAGTTTGTATTTAACAAATAAATAGAATTGATTTTATTTGTGGGCTAGACCTTATTGGACTAGTGAATTGAACATGTCAGGCATCAAGCAATCCCTGCACTGAAATGCATTCTATTTTAGTGAGTGAAACAAAAAATAAACCAATAATTAAAGCATGATAAGTGATTTAATAGAGGTTTGCAGACTATTGTCTGTGGTCACATCACCTAACTTAGAATATCAGGAAAGGTTCCTGGGAAGTAGGGATAGTTGATCTATGCCTCAAAAGTTGAGAATGCTGTGCTCAGAACTCCAGCATTTTCCATACATGAATCTCAGGCATTTGAATATACTATAGTCCCTTTTTTTATCTTCAAAAAGAAACCACTCAAGTCTCCCTGGGCTCCTCTAAGACCTTCCAGCTGGTGCCCCATCATGCTCCTCTACCTCACAGCCAGACCTCCTCATCTTCCAGCACTCTTCATTTTAGCACGGTTTACTTCCACTCACACCATTTCATAGACTGGCTTTTGTCAAGACCACCAAGGACTTAAAGACTTCAAAGGACAATATTCAGTTCCCACCTTACCTGGAACTCTCTTTAATTTTTGCTGTATTTTATCAACTCCTTTTTGCAAACATGCTTTTTCCTTGGCTTCTAGAAACTTAAATTCCCTGATTTTCTTATCTTTCTTATCTTTCTTTAGTTACTTCTCATTTTCCTTTGGAGATTTCTCCTTCCCTTCCTAATCTTTAACTGCTGAAGCTCCTTATGGCAGCATCCTAGGATGTTCTTGTCTTGTCTCCCTGGGTAATTTCATTTCACATCAAAGATGTCCCATATCATGTGTGTGTTTAAGACTCTATCCCAGACTTCTCTCCTGAGAACCTCACATAACTGTCCAAAGGCTCACTTGACATCTCCAATTAGATGTCCTATAGGCATCTCAGATTATAGTGTACAAAACTGAACTCATGATATTTCCCTTGAAATCTGTTTTTCCTCCAGAAGATGGGAATGGGCCATAACCTAAATTTCTGAAAGACAAAACCTGGGATTTATTTATTTTTTTTAAGATTTTATTTATTTATTTGACAGAGAGAGAGAGAATTAGCGAGAGCAGGAACACAAGCAGGGGGAGTGGGAGAGGGAGAAGCAGGCTTCCTGCCGAGCAGGGAGTCCGATGCGGGGCTTGATCCCAGGACCCCGGGATCATGACCTGAGCCGAAGGCAGACGCTTAATGGCTGAGCCCCCCAGGCGCCCCTGGGATTCATTTTCAATACCTCCTTCTCCCTTCCTTCACACAGCTAATCAAACATTGCATCTTGAGGATTTTAAACCTAAAATGTTATTTGAATCCACCATCTTTATTCCGGTTATAGTCTCTAGCCTTAGTTTAAGTTCCTCTTTCACTCAAACCTCCACAACAGCCTGCTGAGTGGTACCTCTGATTCCACTCTTACTCCACTCTGATCCATTGTCTTCACAGAGGGAAGACAAATCAGATCATTCAACTTACTTCATAAAGTGCTTCACAGGATTCCCGTTGCTTATGGGTCCACAGGATCTGGATTTGCCCCACCTCCTGCTCTCTCTGTGGTGCCAGAATACCCAGGTAAATGCTAAATCTTTCATCTAGATTTTCATATATAGAAGAGCAAATGGTCAGATTGAACTTTTGAGGAACTTCCTCTGAATTTACATTTTGGAAATACCAAGAGGTTCTAGCCATATGGCTTCACATTCCCATGTCTTTCGTCATTAGTTTTTCCTCTGCCAGAAGCTTCCCTCTTTTCTGCCTGGCATTCTCTTCCCCATAAGTGTTCCTTTAACATTCATCTGTGGTAAAGATTCTCATTTCTATGTTTCCAAAGAACTCTGCAATATTTAAAAATCACCACAGCTCACAGTTACTGAGTATTTAACCAGGGTTCCTTTTAAGTGATTTAACTATATTTTCTCATTTAATTCTCAAAACAGCACTTTAAGGTGGGTACAAATTATTATTGCCATTTTACACATAAGGAAACTGAGGCACTGAGAATTTCAGTAACATATAAATCATGGCAGAGTTAGAATTTGGACCCAGGCACTTTTACTACTTGTTTGTGTGCTGACCACTGTGCTATTTACACGTTAAAATTCTTTGTTTCAAGGTCTATAATCACCATAAGACTGTAAGCATGCTGACTTTAGGAACTGTAACTTAGTCACTGCTGTATTCTCATTACCTACCCTACTGGCTGGCATATAGAACTATTCTTAAATACTTGTTGACACAAACTGAATCAATTGGCTGTTTTGACATTGTATAGACAGGATTTCACTCTTCCTCTCAGCTTAGAGCTCGGTGGGTATTTAGAGGTAATGGAATTTATAGCCATTATGGAATGTATGGTAGAAGAAGCCCCAGCATCCAAAGATTACACATTCTTTGTGAAACATCCATTTCGTTGTGGTTTGCTTACCCGTGTTCAAAGGTCTGTGATTAATCCCTTTGCTCATCCTTTAGGCTGCCTTAGGCTGATATTACAAGGACTTTAAAGCAATCATCTTTGGCAGCTAAGCTCTTAGCAGGTCATCTTCATGCTATTAAGAGATACGTACTTGTCCAGATAAGTATCAGAACAGAGGGAAGAAGTTATCAAATCTCTTGGATTTCTAATATGTATGGAAGGAAATTGATATGGTTCAAGAAGATAACTATGATATGTCATATGTATGGTTGTTTTTTTTTTTTGTTTTTTTTTTACTATTTCAGCTACACTTTAAAATTTTTCTAGTATTTTGGGTGGATAAAGAAAATTAGGGGTGCCTGGGTGGCTCAGTTATTAAGCGTCTGCCTTCAACTCAGGTCATGATCCCAGGGTCCTGGGATTGAGCCCCACAAGGGCTCCTTGCTCAGCGGGAAGCCTGCTTCTCCCTCTCCCACTCCCTCTGCTTGTATTCCCTCTCTCGCTGTGTCTCTCTCTGTCAAATAAATAAAATCTTTAAAAAAAAAAAGAAAATTAATAGTGATAGTTATTTTAGTACTTGTAATTACTAATGACTTGATTCTACTTCCTGGAAGAAATAAACTTTTACATTCTTGCAACAAAGCAGAAATAGGAATGGGGTTTCTTTCTTTCTTTCATTCTTTTTTATTTTTCTCTGTAGCTATGGAACATGAATCATAGATGGAAAAAGATTTCAGGTGTTTCTTTTTACCTCAAAGAAAGTAGAGATATATGCACAGTAAAACACCCATTAGGAAGCACTTTGGGTCAAATCAAGGCTCTGACATGCACAGTATTTTATTATAGTCATCCGGGTTCATGTACATGTGACTGTGATTGCAGTCCCATAGCATCAGTGCTGTAATGGTTTCTTCACATACCAAAATGTTTAGCAAAGCCACTTGTTTCCCTACCCTTTTATCTTATGCACATGGGAATGGTCAACTGTGAGCTGAGAAAAGAAAGGGAGATCTTCATAACTGCATTGCATTTGACTTGCTTAATTTTAATTTATGGAATAGAGATTATGTTTAATTGGAAAAAGAAGGAATTACTTTTGGAACATTTGTTCAGTATGATTAATAAAAAAATAACCTCAACTGCAATTTTGCCAATAACGAATGTGAGTATCATAAACCGCAACACAGCTGTTTTATTTTTTATTTGTGCTTCTATTTAGGTAGTGTGGCATGAACCTCAGAATGAAAACCAGCATGACAATATTATTTAAGTACTACTGAAAGGCCTCATACCACTTCCCAAGCAGCATGTTAAACTAAGGTCTGACCTTTCCATGCTCATTAGAATTTGCTGTCTCTTCATCTAACGCTGGGGCTCCTCTTTCTGCCATTGTGACGAAAGTGGCCAAGCAGTCCCCTGTCGTTTCTTCTCACTTCTGTTACTGCTGAGTAGCTATTATATTTGGTTGACAAAGTGATTGAATGTCAAAAAGCTCAAGTGGGAGGTACATGAAGCAATGTTTCTTTTTTCATGAGAAATCTTCATCACAACTCAATGTTGAGGATGACTGGCAAGAAGTTATGTAATGCAGTTGAAAGGGCCAATGGCCACATTAGTTAGAATGCAGGTTTGGCTCTGCAACAAAGTCCAAGAAGTGGTCCAAGAGTAAGCAGACCAGAGCTAAAGGCTGCACATCATCCAGGACCCACACTCCTTCTACACTGTTGCTCTGCGATTCTCAACTTGTGGTTTCCATCTTACCATCTAAAGTAGCTGCTTTGACTCTCACCATCATGTCTACTTTCTAAGTCAGCAGTAAAGGAGGAGAAGTTGAAGTGGAGAGAATTCATTCTTTCATTATTATTATTATTATTATTATTATTATTATTATTATTTTACTATCATGACACAGAGGTTGCACCAGTTATTTCTACTTGCATCCCATAAGCCAGAATTTTGTGACATGAACCAACCTAGCTGCAAGGAAATTTGGGGAAATGTAGTTTTTGGTTGAGTGGCCATCTGCTTAGCTAAATATCAGAGGTATTACAATTGAAGGAAAAAAGGAAAGAATGGATTTACCACTGATAATGCTATAATCACTGCTGGTGAAAATTGAGGGACAAAGTGACATGGTGCAGGGGTAAGTAGATGATCATCCTTTAGCTCTGGCAACCTGTAAGTATATAAGACACAGAGACCAATTATGGTTAACTAAAGTTAACCAAGACAAGTTTGGAGAACCAGGCACAAAACTAGGCTCAAAACAATGCAGCTACAAACATAATGTACATCATATCATGGAATGACCTGCTTATTACAGCTACTAGTGACATCACCTCTGGGCTCTTAGATACTTAATTCTGTTGCCAATCTCATTACTGAACACTAGGTACCAGATGCTGCCAAAGTTAGAAATGAATTTTTTTTATTGAGGTAAAATTGGCATATAACATTATATTAGTTTCTGGCATATAATATAATAATTTGATATTTATATGCACTACAAAGTGATCACCAAGAATAAGTCTAGTTACCATCTATTACCATACAGTTGACCCCTTTCACCTATTTCACCAATCCCCCTCAACCCCCTTCCCTTCTGATAGCCACCAATCTATTCTCTGTATCTATGAGTTTTGTCTTGTTTGCTCATTTGTTTTATATTTTAGATTCGATATATAAGTGAAATCATAAGAAATTTGTTTTTCTTTGGCATTTCATTTAGTCTAATACCCTTAAGGTCCATCCATGTTGTCACAAATGGTAAGATTTCATTCTTTTTAATGTCTGAGTAGTATTCCTGTATGTGTGTGTGTATACCACAACTTCTTTAACCATTCATTGATCAATAGAGCCCTTAGGTTATTTTCATATCATGGCTATAATAAATAATGCTTCATAAACACAGGATTGCATATATCATTTCAAATAATAATTTCAAATTATTTTCTTTGGATAAATACCAAGAAATGGAATAGATGGATCATATGGTAGTTCTATTTTTAATTTTTTGAGGTACCTCCATACTGTTTTCCATAGTGGCTACACCAATTTACATTCCCACCAATAGTGTACAAAGGTTTTTTCTTTTCCACATCCTCTTCAAGACTTGCTATTTCTTTTCTTTTTGATACTAGCCATTCTGATGGGTCTGAGGTGATATCTCATTATGGTTTTGACTTGCATGTCCCTAATAATTTGTGATGTTGAACATCTTTTCATGTGCCTGTTGGCCATCTGTATGTCTTCCTTGGAAAAATGCCTGTTTGGATACTCTTCTCATTTTTTAATCGGATTGTTTATGTTTGGCTATTGAGTTGTTTGAGTATTTATATATATTGGATTTTTAACTCTTTGGATATTTTGGATATTATAAATGTATTTTCTCATTCAGTAGGTTGCTTTTCAATTTTGTTGACTGTTTCCTTTGTTGCGCAGAAGTTTTAGTGTGATTTAGTCCCGCTTATTTCATTTTGCTTTTGTTATTTTTGCTTTTGGGGTCAGATTCAAAAATTCAACCCCAAGACCAATGTCAAGGAGCTTACCACCTATGTTTTCTTCTAGGGGTTTTTTATGGTTTCAAGGCTTACATTCAAGTCTTTAAGCATTTTGAATTAATTTTTGTGTATGGTATAAGATAGTGATCTAGTTTCATTCTTTTGCATGTGAGTGTCCAGTTTTCCAACACTGTTTATTGAAGAAGCTGCTCTTTCTCCATTGTATATTCTTGCCTCCTTTGTCAAAAATTAATTCGCCTTATACTATGGGTTTATTTCTAGGCCCTCTATTTTGTTCCTTTGATCTATATGTCTCTTTTTAGGCCAATTCCATACTGTTTGGATTACTATAGCTTCGTAGTATAGTTTGAAATCAGGAAGCATGACACCTTTAGCTTTGCTCTTCTTTCTCAAGATTGCTTTAGCTATTTGGGGTCTTTCATGGTTCCATACAAATTTTAGAATTATTTGTTCTAGTTCTGTGAAAAATGCCATTGGAATTTTGATAAGGTTGCATTGAATATATAGATTGCTTTGGGTAGTATGGACATTTTAACAATATTAAGTCTTCCAATCCGTGAGCATGGAATATCTTTATTTGTGTCTTATTCAGTTTTTTTCATCACTGTCTTGTAGTTTTCAGTATACATTTCTTTCACCTCCTTGGTTAAATTTATTCCTAGGTATTTTTTTTTTATGCAATTGTGAATGGGATTGTTTTCTTAATTTCTCTTTCAGGTAGCTCATTTTCAGTGTATAGAAATGCAACTGATTGCTATTTTTGATTTTGTATTCTGCAACTTTATTGACTTTGTTTACAGTTTTAGCAGTTTTTTGGTGGAATCTTTAGAGTAATCTATATATAATATGTCATCTGCAAATAGTGACAGCTTTACTTCTTCCTTTCTAATTTGGATGTCTTTTATTTCTTTTTCTTGCCTAATTGCTGTGGTTAGGATTTTCAATACTGTGTTGAATAAAAGTGGTGAGAATGGGCATCATTTTCTTGTTCCTGATCTTGGTTGGGTATGATGTTAGCAGTGGGTTTGTCATATTTGGCCTTTATTATGTTGAAGTATATTCCCTCTATACCCCCGTTGTTGAGAGTTTTTATCAAAAGAGGAGGTTGAATTCTGTGAAATGCTTTTTCTATATCTATTAAGGTGATCACATGATTTTTATCCTTCATTTTGTTAATGTGGTATATCATATTGATTTGTGAATGTTGAACCATCCTTGCATCCCTAATATAAATCCCACTTGATCATGGTATATTATCCTTGTAATGGATTGTTAAATTTGGTCTGCTAATATTTTGTTGAAGATTTTTGCATCTTTGTTCATTAGGGATATTGCCTGTAATTGTCTTTTCCAGTAGCCTTCTTGTCTGCTGCTGGAATGAGGGTAATGCTGGCCTTGTAAAATGAGTTTGGAAGTATTCCCTGCTGTCTAATTTTTTGGAAGAGTTTGAGAAGGAAAGGTATTAAATCTTTTTTGAGGGGCACCTGGGTGGCTCAGTTGTTAAGCATCTGCCTTCGGCTCGGGTCATGATTTCAGGGTCCTGGGATCGAGCCCCGCATCGGGCTCCCTGCTCGGCGGGAAGCCTGCTTCTCCCTCTCCCACTCCCCCTGCTTGTGTTCCTTCTCTGGCTGTGTCTCTCTCTCTGTCAAATAAATAAATAAAATCTTTACAAAAAAAAAATCTTTTTTGAATGTTCTGTAGAGGTTATCAGTGAAGTTCTCTGGTCCTGGACTTGTTTTGGGAAGGTATTTGATTATTGATTTAATTTCCTTACTAGTAATTAAACTGTTTAGATTTTCTATTTCTTCCTGATTTAGTCTTGGAAGATTTATATTTCTAGGAATTTATCCATTTTTTTAATGTTGTCCAATTTGTTGGTATATAATTGTTCATAATAGTCTCTTGCAGTTCTTTGTATTTCTGTGGTATCATTTGTAACTTGTCTTTCATTTCTGATTTTATTTATTTAAGCCTTCTTTCTTTTTTTGTTTTGAGCATAGCTAAAGGTTCTCAATTATCAAGAACCAACTCTTAGTTTCATTGATTTTTATTCTTTTTTCTTTTTGGTCTCTATTTCATTTCTTTCTAATCTACTCTTTATTATTTCCTTCCTTCTATTAAATTTGGGCTTTGTTCGTTTTTTTAGTTCCTTTAAGTGTAAACTTAGATTGTTTATTTGAGATTTTTTTGTTTGTTTCTTGACAGGACTGCTGTGAAGTTTTCTCTTATAACAGCTTTTTGCTCCCATACATGTTGGATTGTTGTATTTATATTTTCATTTGTCTCAAGGTATTTTTTTATTTCCCTGTTGATTTCTTCATTGACCCATTGGTTGTTCAGTAGTGCATTGTTTATTTTATTTTATTTTTTAAAGATTTTATTTATTTATTTGAAAGAGAGGGAGAGTGAGAGGGAGAAGCAGATTCCCTGCTGAGCAGAGAGCCCAGTGTAGGACTCGATCCCAGGACTCTGGGATCATGACCTAAGCTGAAGGCAGACGCCCAACCAACTGAGCCACCCAGGCGCCCAGTAGTGTATTGTTTAATCTCTACATATTTGTGATTTTTCCAGTTTTCTTCCTGTAATTGATTTCTAGTTTCATATGATTGTGGTTGGAGAGTATGCTTTTATTTTTTTTTTTTAAAGATTTTATTTATTTATTTGACAGAGAGAGACACAGCGAGTGAAGGAAAACAAGCAAGGGGAATGAGAGAGGGAGAAGCAGGCTTCTCCTGAGCAGGGAGCCCAATGTGGGGCTCGATCCCAGGACCCTGTGATCATGACCTGAGCCGAAGTCAGATGCTTAATGACTGAGCCACCCAGGCACCCCTGGAGAGTATTCTTGATATGATTTTAATCTTCTTAAATTACTGAGACTGTTTTGTGGCCTAGCAAGTGATCTCTCTTAGAGAACATTCCATGTGCATTTGAGAAGAATGTTTATTTTGCTGCCTTTGGATGGAATATTCGGTATATATCTATTAAGTCCATTTTGTCTAATATGTCATTTAAGGCTAGTGTTTCCTTATTGATTTTTTTTCTGGATGATCTATCTATGATGTAAGTGGGGTGGTGAAGTACCCTACTATTATTGCTGTCAATTTCTCCCTTTAGGTCTGTTAATATTTGCTTTACATATTTAGGTGCTCCTACATTGGGTACATAAGTATTTACAAATGTTTTATCCTCTTGTTGGATTGACACTTTTATCATTGTGTAATACCCTTATTTGTCTTTTATTACAGTCTTTGTTTTAAAGTCTATTTCATCTGATGTAAGCATAACTATCCCAGCTTTTATTTTTCATTTCCATTTGCATGAATATCTTTTTCTATTCCTTCCTTTTCAGTCTGTGTGTGTCCTTAGATTTGAAATGAGTCTTCTGTAGGCAACATATAGGCAGTTCTTTTTTTTTTTTTTTTTTTAATCCTTTCAGCCATCTATGTCCTTTGATTAGAGCATTTAGTCCATTTACATTTAAAATAATTATTGAAAGGTATTACCTACTTATTACCATTTGTTAATTGTTTTCTGACTGTTTTTGTAGTTCCTCTCTGTTCCTTTCTTCTTTTCTTGCTCCATTCCCTTGTGGTTTGATGCCTTTCTTTAGTGTTATGTTTAGATTCCTTTCTCATTATCTTTTTTTGTATCTGCTGTAAGGTTTTGCTTTGTGGGTACCATGTAGTTCACGTATATATATAACAGTTTATTTATTTATATTTATATTTATATTATTTGTATATATTTGTATATATATTTATATATGTATATGTATATATCAGCCTATATATATATATATATATATATATATATATATATATATATAAGGATAGCAACTCAAATTAGAACACATTCTAAAAACTTTACATATTTGCTCCTTCCCCCACCATATTTTGTTTTTGATATCCTATTTTACATTTTTAAATTTTTTGTAAACCTTGATTATTGTAATTATAGTTAACTTTACTACCTCTGTCTTTTAACCTTCTTACTAGCTTTATAAGTGGTTAATCCACTACCTTTACTATATATTTGCCTTTTTCAGTGAAATTTTTACTTTTTACTTTCATATTATGTTTTCTTGTTATTAATTAGTGCCTTTTCTTTTTGGCTTAAAGAAGTCTCTTTAACATTTCTTTTAAGGCCAGTTTAATGGTGATGAACTCTTTAGCTTTTGCTTTTGCTTTTCTGGGAAACTCTTTATTTCTCCTTCAATTTTGAATGATAATTTTGGTTGGAAGTTTTTTCTTTCAGCAATTTGAATATATTGTGCCACTCCCTTCTGGCCTACAAAGTTCCTGCTGAAAAATCACTGATAGTCTCATGGAGGTTCCCTTGTTCATAAAAAGTCGTTTTTCTCATGCTCCTTTTGATATCCTCTCTTTAACTTTTGATATTTTAATTATATGTTTCTTTGTATGGTCTCATTGGTTCATCTTTACTGGAATTTTTTGTGTTTCCTGAACTGGATGTCTGTTTCCTTCCCTAGGTTAGGAATGTTTTCAGCCATTATTTCTCCAGATAAGTTTTCTGCCCCTTTCCCTCTCTCTTCTCTTTCTAGGACCCTTATAATGAGAATGATATCCCACTTGATGTTGTCCTATGAGCCCCTTAAACTATCTTCACTTAATTTTTTTTTCTTTTTGCTGTTCTGTGTGGGTGAGTTCCATTGCCCTGTCTTCCAGGTTGCTGATTGTTCTTCTGCTTCATCTAATCTCCTATTAAACCCTCTAATGTATTTTTCAGTTAGGTTATTGTATTGTATTCTTCAACTCTGTGATGTCTGTCTGATACTTTTATATATTTTCTATGTCTTTGTTGAGTTTTCACTGTATCCATCCATTCTCCTAGGTTTGGTGATGATATTTATGACCATTACTTTGAACTCTTTATCAGATAGATTATTTATCTCTGCTTCACTAAGGTATTATTCTGAGGTTTTGTCTTGTTTTTTTTTTTTTTTTAATTTGTTTGTTTGGAACATCTCTGTTTTCTCAATTTGCATAACTCTTTGGGTTTGTTTCTATGTATTAGGTAAAACAGCTCTCTCTCCCAGTTGTGAAGGAGTGACCTCATATAGGAAATGAAACTTGTTGTTCAACCTTACCCTAGCTTTTGGTTGTCTTTTAAACTTCTGTGAGTATCTAAGTGGCTTGATTTATTCTTCATAGGTCTCCACTGATGAGGATGTGCCAAGACCAGTCAGTGTCCCCAGGACAGTGATTCCACTCAGCACCTAGTTTCAGGATGATTGGAAGCCAGGTCCTTAGGCAGCAGCTTTTAAAGTATGCAAATATATAGAGTCCTGTGGGACCACAACTATAAACCCTGCTGGCCTCCACACTAGGAGATCTGGAGGTATCCTCTGGGCAATAGTTGCCAAATTTAGGGATTCAGATGAGTATATATGTTCCTTTCTGGGAGGTATCATTGAGTTGTGTGGAGGCCAATGGAGGGCTCAAAGATGGTGTGTCCCTGCTTATGTTCCCTGAAAGCTCTTCTGTAGCCCTAGATGTGTGGCAAACCTGAAGCCTGTCTCTCAGGTTGAAGCTACAGAACAAGAAGATGGGCCTATTTTACAAGTAGGCTGGGGGATGTCTGTGCAGTGCCCTGGGTTTGGTAGCCTTCCAAGAACTGTCTTTCTGATTGTTACAGTCCTGTGGGGACAAGAAATGCAAGCCCCTCTGGCCACCAGGGTCAGGCAATCGAGGGCTGGCCCCTGGGTGATTAGGCTCACCTACCAGCTTTAGCAAGGCTATGGGAGAGTGTTGAGGGCAGGGCACACCCATGGCTTTACTAAAGCAGGGAAACTGTGCTGGGGGCAGAGCATGCCTATAGCTTTAGCAAGACTATGTCTGTATGCTCCCACTTGCACTAGTAAGGTATGGGAAGAGTGCGAAAATCACCCTCAACAGTGCCTGTGGCCCCAAAGAGAGTCTCAACTGGTCCCTGCCCCTCTGAAAGATACTTTAAGATTAACAAATGAATTTTCTTCATAAATAATCTGCTCAGTTCTCAAATTGAGGCCTTTGTGATGGGTCTCAGGACACATGAGTTTGTGTGTAAGCCCCTCAAAAGGAGTATCTTAGATCCTCACAGCCTCCTGGGTCCTGGATGAAATCACCATTGGTTTCCAAAACCAGATGTTTTGGGGCCCTCATCTCTCTGGTGCAGGTCCAAAGGGTTGAGGTGCCCAATATGGGGCACAAACCCCTCACTTCTCAGGGAGAGGCTATGGACCAGTGATCTCTCTCCTACCATTGTGGGTCACCTCACTGGGGATGGGGTTTTTGGCAGACTGTATCTCTGCCTCTCCTATCAGTCTCAATGTAGCCCTTTTATTCCTTGTTGTGAGATAGCTGTTCAGCTAGTTTCAGTTCTTTTTTAGTGGGAACTATTCCATATAGAGCTGTAGATTTGGTATGTCTATGGGGGGGACTAAGTTCAGGGTCTTCCTGCATCCCATCTTGGACTAGTAGCCACATGGAAATGAATTTTTAATCATCTTTCCTTTTTTGAATTTTTGTGCTAGACTCAAAATCCCAGGTGGCGGCACCAATTTGTTGAGCCTAGCAGAAAATGTTTCATCCTAGCTGTGCAACTATTTGGCCTTGTAGACATCAACAGCAGGAAGTGAAATTCTGTCTCTCATAAGATTGACTTACACAGTTGTGGACCCAAAGCATGAAGAGGGTTCTCCCCACCCCCCAGGCAGCCATTTTTTTTTAATGCCAAAAACGTGCATTATAATCCCGATATATTTTTCAAATTGGGCAAGCATAGCCCAAGTGCTTAAGTGTGTGGTTGTCGAATTAGAGAAAATTGGGTACTAGTCATTGTTCTGTAAATCAGTGTATTCATAATGCCTACCTCCTAGCGTTTTGTGGACAATATATGTAAAGTAGATGCTTAATAAATTGAGAAAAAAGGGAAAGGTACGCACACTAACTTTTAAATATAATTCGAAGGTTTTAAAAATACTTTCTTCCTGTGTAGGCGGTCTTAAGATTATCCACCCATCCATATCATCAGCTAATTAGCCATTATTAAATTCAGCTGACATTCTAAAATCAATTTGGATTCCCTTAATAACCAAGGTTGACAATCGGGCTAATTTGGTGCTCACCCTAAACTGATCCAGATTTATAAGCTAGGTAAAGAAAACATTGTGCAATACTTTTTGTAGTGGATTAAAGACAGCAAATTTGTCCCTACAATCTAGAAGTACAAATAATAACATCTCAAACACATATTGCAGTTATAGTTCTCTTTAGATATTAAAGGAACGGCTTTTGTTTTCCTCTCTCAAAAGTGAATTCTCCTTGACAATACTTTTGCGCTGATAATATAAGCGTTTAAAACTTGATCGTTTCTACCAACCACTTCAAACTTCCTCCTCTAAAAAACATCTTAAAGCAGTATTAGGAAGAATGACAAAGGCAGGTTTAAGTACCTCTGTAGGCTGCCAAAAATACAGGTTAGATGGTGTTCAGCACCTGGAAAATTCGTTAAGACCATATGGACTGTCAAAAGTTCAATGTCCTAGAGAAGAAAACTCCCTGCAGTGCCAGCATTTGAATAAAAAAATTATAAACAATGGCTCTAGGGGATTACTGTGATCTTTCAAAAAGTTGCAGGTTCTGCTGTTAATAGAGAAATTATAAACTAAATTATAAACTCAGTTGTGGAACAGGGAACCAGACAAAGAGAACTGGAAAGAATTCTTTGGATAAATAAGATCAGTGTCCCTTTACTTGACTTTACTTCTTACGGGTTTTAGGCTTACATATCTATTATGTCCATGCATATAAAGGGGTGAAGTCAATGTAGTAAAATAAAATTAAACTTTCCTGTTTGTTCAATTTCTGTTTTTGTTTAAAAGACAGATTAGTATTTGTCAAAACTTCTATATTAGTAAAATTAACACAAAATATGAATGCCCGGAATAATGAAAACATTTTAAGGGTGCTTGGCTGGCTCAGTCCATAGAACGTCCAAATCAGTCTCAGGGTTGTAAGTTTGAGCCCCACACTGGGTGTAGAGATTACATAAAAATAAAATCTTTAAAAAATAAATAAAAGAATATTTTAAGGCACCACAGATAGTGTTTTATAAATTAGAACTGTGCACTTGTATTTAAGTAATCATTTCTGAGCTTTATGGAACAAAAGAGCAAGCTCTATGAATATTTCTTTTATATATTTCTAAGATAAAATTAATTTTATTCTTTTTCTTTAAATTGATTAGATGAAACTTGCCAAGTGATTTAAGTAAACCTAGGATAGGCTTCCCTGCCATCAAAAAGTAAGCAGAAGAAAAGTGATGAGACATTTATAAAATGAAAGAAAGGAGACAAAAATTATAAAATGAAAAGCGGCAACATATATAATTTGTCAAAGAAGGGTTTGACAAAAAATACTTGATTTGCAATTGTCCCACAGAGAAACCCTAATTTTAGAGTTAAAGATGTTTGTGTGTGTGTGTGTGTGTGTATCTGTGTGTGTCTGTGTCTGTGGTTAAAATGTTAGGTACTTCTTTTAGTGAAGTGACCAGCTTCTCATCTTGCTCTTTATTCTCACCACAAGAAGTAATAGAAGATTTGTAGAATCCTAATTAATCTTATAAGGATCCATTGTAGGACACTGTTACCCATAAGGAGCTGAGCCCTCAGACAGTGAGGAGTGACAATATTTTTCAAATTAACTTTCTTTTTTCAAGTATACAAATAGTTCACTCTAGCTGTTGAAAATTTGTAAAATACAAAAAATAAAGATGCAAATAAATGTCGTAGTAAATTTGCCTCTTAGGGTTGATCATTATTAACATTTTGGTTCACTTCATTCCAATCCCTTTTTTTTCCCCTGGCATACATATGGTGAGACACAACATCCATTAAAATGATGTTTATGAAGGAATTTGGAATGAGAAATTGCTTGGAAAAGAAAAAAATACACGATTTAGAACTATATGAACGAGTTGTTGCACAATATATTTTTTTTAATGTTTAGTGAACATTAAACAGCAGTAGTTCTTTATTAACACACAATCAGCAGGGTCCTTTTTATTAGGCATTCCCATTTTAACAAAACAAACCCCCTATGGTAGCTGTTGAGCTCCTCTTTTGCTTTCAGCTCTGTGATGGGAGGACCATACAATAATCATAGGATGGGACACTTGTTAATTTGGGGAGTCAAAGGCATAACTCATGACCCCAAAGGAGGACAGACTAAGTATTAAAATGTAGTATTGATTAACCAAAAGTGCGTATTCATTGTGGACCCAAATATTTGAAGGAAGGTTCTATGGTTGAAGTAGAGACTGAGCTGGGCGTGGAAGAAAGGACAGATTTGGAAAAGGCAGAGAGCGGACCAAAAAAATTTTACTGGACAAGTGGGCATGTCAGGGTATGTTAGATTTTGGAGGCTTAATTCCCAAAGGAATTTGGACTTGGTATTGTCACTCTAGGATGTCAAATAAGTTTCAATTGGCATGTCAATTCTCTTTGCCTGGTTGTGGCTATCAGGCAATGGCTGTGCTGACAAGGTACCAAGCCCAGTCAAAGGGAGGACCAAGATGCTGCGTTTAGTGATGTCTGCTATGGTCATGGGAGGAGCAGGCTTGGTGTGCTGCTACATAGTGGTCTATGAGGCAGTAGGCAGCACGGCAGTAGATTTGTTGTTAGAGCCAAATCATTGTTAAATATGATTAAAAAATGTACATGCAACAAACATTTTGTTCCTATAGTATTTCAGATGTAGAAAATGAAGATATGAACATTTATCAACACAAATGCTGTTGAAAATGACACAATGCAGCTCAAAATACTTTATATTTCTTTAGCTGATATAGGAAACTTAATTTGAAACAAAAATTTTTTTCTAGGAAATAGTTTGTTGGATATCTCTGAAATAACACAAATAATCTACTCAAATTCGTCATGCAGGAAGAAAGTAATCTTTTCCAAAATTTATTAACACTAAGATTTTTTTGTCTATATATTGAAAATACTAAGTACTCTTTTAGCTTTTTACTTTGGTAGAGTGATCAGTTGCAAAAAGATATTGTTTAATTTCCCAAGCTATGTGTTTATTTTAGTTGTCAATTGTTAATTGGTAGTATATGAAAATTTGATTAATTTTTGCATATTGAATTTGTATCCTGTGTCCTTCCTATGCTTATTTATTCGTTGTAGAAGTTCCTTTTTTTGTGGATCCTTTCGGATTTTCTACATAGACAATCGTGATTTCTGTAAATAGAGACAATTTTATTTCTTCTTTTTCAATCTGTATGCTTTTTATCTCTTTTCCTTGCCTTACTGCTCTGCCTGGGACCTCCAGTATGATGCTGAGTATGAGTGGTGAAAGTGGACATATTCGTCTTTTTCTTAATCTTAGGGGAAAAGCCTTCAGTCTTTTACTCTTTAGCATGATGTCAACTATATCTCTACCCACTTTGTGTTTACTAATTCTGTTGATTATTGATTGAAGATTATTAAAGACTTTATAATCGTGGATTTGTTTATTATTCCTTGCACTTAAAAATTATTATTGAATCAATTTTTTTAGAACAGTTTAAGGTTCGGGGCACCTGGGTGGCTCAGTCTTTAAGCGTCTGCCTTCGGCTCAGGTCATGATCTCAGAGTCCTGGGATGGAGCCCCGCATCGGGCTCCCTGCTCCACCTGCTTCTCCCTCTCCCTCTGCCCCTGCTTGCGTTCCCTCTCTCGCTGTGTCTCTCTCTGTGAAATAAATAAATAAAATCTTTAAAAAAAAAAAAAAAAAGAACAGTCTAAGGTTCATAGCAAAATTGAGGGGAAGATACAGAGATTTCCCACATACCCCCTGTCCCTGACACATCCATGGCCTCCCCTATTATCAACATCCCCCACCAGAGGGTACATTTCTTATAATTGGTGAACCTACACTGACACATCATTATTACCCAAAGTTCATAGCTTACATTGCAGCTCACTCTTGGTGTGGTGCATTTATGGGTTTGGACAAATACTTAGTGACATGCATCCATTATTATGGTGTCATGCAGAGAATTTTCACTGCCTTAAAAATTCTCTCTCTTTGCACTTTTATAAGTTTTGCTTGATGTGTTTTGAAGCATTTTTTGTTATGTATATTCACATTTAAGATATGTCTTCCTGTGATATGACCCTCTTTTGATAATACATCTTTGGTAATATTCTTGTTACAAAATTTACTTTGTCTAATTTTAATATAGCCCTCTCCAGCTTTATTTTGATTAGTGTTTTCATGGTATATCTTTTGCCATCTTTCTCTTTTAACCTCTGCATGGATTTCTATTTAAAGTGGGTTTTGTAGTTGGGTCTTGGGGCACCTGGGTGGCTCAGATGGTTAAGCGTCTGCCTTCAGCTCGGGTCATGATCTCAGGTTCCTGGGATCGAGCCCCACGTCTGGCTCCTGGCTCAGTGGGGAGCCTGCTTTTCCCTCTGCCTCTCCCCCTGCTCGTGCTCTCTCTCTCTCTCTCTGTATCTCTGTGTCTCGAATGAATAAATAAAATCTTTAAAAAATAAAAATAAAAAAATAAAGTGGGTTTTGTAGTAGGGTCTTGCTTTCTTATCCAATCTGACAGCTTCTTTTAATTGATGTATTTAGATCATTTACATTTAATATAATTATTAATATGATTAGATAGAAATCTACCATGTTGGTAGCAGTTTTCTATTTGTTCTATTTGTTTATTGTTTTGTTTTTATTTTTCTGCTCCTTTTATTTATTTATTTTTAAAAAGATTTTATTTATTTGTGAGAGAGCGAGTGAGAATGAGAGAGCATGAACTGGGGGGGGGGGGAGGGGGAGAAGGGAGAAGGAGGGGGGGGGGGGGGGGGGTAGGGGCAGAAGGCAGAAGGAGAGGGATAAGCAGACTCCCTGCTGACATGGGGGTTCAATCCCAGGACCCCAGGATCATGACCTGAGCCAAAGGCAGATGCTTAACTAACTGAGCCACCCAGGTGCCCCTTTCAGCCCCTTTTAAAGAATAAATTTCATGATTCCATCTTATCTCCACTACTGGCTTATTTCTTTTTTTTTTTTTTTTAAAGATTTTGTTTATTTATTTGACAGAGAGAGACACAGCGAGAGAGGGAACACAAGCAGGGGGAGTGGGAGACGGAGAAGCAGGCTTCCCGCTGAGCAGGGAGCCCGATGTGGGGCTCGATCCCAGGACCCTGGGATCATGACCTGAGCCAAAGGCAGACGCTTAACGACTGAGCCACCCAGGCGCCACCTACTGGCTTATTTCTTATACCTCTTTTAAAATTTTTATTGATTGCCTTAGTTTTTAAAATATACATTTTAACCAATTCCAGCCTACCATTAAATAATATTACCTTATATGAAGTGTAAGGATCTTATAGCAGTGTATTCCCAATTCTTTGCCCTTCTCAATACTTTGAACTGCTGTCATAAATTTTACTTTTTTTTTTTTTAAAGATTTTATTTATTTACTTTTCAGAGATAAAGAGAGCACAAGCAGGGGGAGCGCAGGTAGCGGGAAGTAGGCTCCCTACTGAGCAAGGAACCTGATGCGGAACTTGATCTGAGGACCCTTGGATCATGACCTGAGCTGAAGGCAGACACTTAACCGACTGAGCCACCCAGGCGTCCCTGTATTTACTTTTATATATGCAATAAATACATCAAACATTGATTCTATTGTTGCTTTAGGCAGTCAGTTTTTAGAGTAGGTAAAAATGAAGGAAAAAGAATTATGTATGTATCTCCATTTATTCAGTTTTCCTTATCTCTGTATTTCTTGGTATAGATCTAAATTCTCTTTGGTATCATTCTTTTTTTCTGCTGAAAGAATTCCCTTAAAAATTGTTTCTGTTGGGGGGCACCTGGGTGGCTCAGTCATTAAGTGTCTGCCTTCGGCTCAGGTCATGATCCCAGGGTCCTGGGATGGAGCCCCGCATGGGCTCCCTGCTCCCCGGGAAGGCTGCTTCTCCCTCTCCCACTTCCCCTGCTTGTGTTCCCTCTCTCGCTGTGCCTCTCTCTGTCAAATAAATAAATAAAATCCTTAAAAAAAATTTGTTTCTGTTGGAAATAAATTTTCTCTTTTTTTTTTTTTGGTCTCAGAAAATATTTCTCCTTTACTTTAGAAACTTATTTTCACTGTGTATAGAATTATGGATTGACAGTTATTTTGTGTTTAGCACCTTAAAATAGTCATTCTAGATTATGCTTGGGGTTTTGACTCACATAGTTTCTGATAAATCTGCCATAATTCTTATCTTTGAATCTCTATGTAATATGTTTCTCTTTTTTGATTGCCTTCAAGAACTTGTCTTTATCTTTGGTTTTCATCAGTGTGAGTATAATGTATCTAGGCATTTAAAAATATTTATCCTGGGACGCCTGGGATCATGACCTGAGCTGAAGGCAAACGCTTAACCAACTGAGCCACCCAGGCACCCCGGTTCTTGTGTTTCTTTAGGTAATTTTTATTGATCTATCTTCAGTTTCACTGATTTTTTTTCCTCAGCTGCCTCAAGTACACTGATTAGCCCATTGGGCATACTTGATCTCTGTTACCATATTTTTTTTTATTTCTAGCATTTACATTTGATTTGGTTTCATAGTTTTCATCTCTCTGCCAAAATTTCCTAATTGTGCATGTTGTCTACTTTTTCCACTAGAGCTTTTAAAATAGTATTCATATTTTAAATTCTTTTATAATTGCAACATCTAGGTGATATCTGTTGATTGCTTTGTCTTTTGACAATTTGTTTTTTCTTCTTTTTTGTGTTTTATATTTTTTGTATGAATGTTGGGCATTTAAGGTGGTACAGTGGAGACTGAAATGATTATTATTTGTGCTTGGAAATGTCCACCTTTTTTTCTTGCTTGGTTTTAGAAAAGGAGGGGATATTGAATCAATCTAATCAGGAGTTAAGCTCGATCTGGTTTTATTGCTGCCGTGACCTTCAGCACACTATAGGTTTTAAATTCCTTGTCCTTAGGGTGGTGGCTGGTTTGTTGGGGAATTTTTCTCAATATCTGCTCCACCTTCAGCTTTAGGTCTTCCCTTTGTGCCTGTGCCTTAGACAGGGTCTCTTTACAGAGTCTTGTCCCTCTCTCAACAACAGACTGCTGTCACTTGTTACTCAGTGCTTGGAGCTTAGTTGTTCTAGGTGAATGTACAGGCCATTCTCGGTTGTACTAGTTCAGTCACGATCATAGGCAAGTACTCTGTCTCTGAGCTTGGGGGTAGGACTTTTTCAGTGATTCTTTCCCTCCTCTATCTGCAGGAGATCACTAAACATCTGAGCCTAGGGTGACTTCCTGCCCTTCCTGGAGGGACATTAGTTCTTTTCTATTTCCTTTCTGCAGCTGCAATAGGTCTTGACATTTTATCCAAGAGTGACAGGGTTTATTGTATCTTCTCTTAGTGATTTAAGGAAGGGAAGATAAGGAGAAGAATCCATTGTTCCAGTGGCTCTTTCCCTCCTTCAAGCCTTCTCTACAAGGAAGACTTTTTCCTAATTCTTTACTTGTCCCAAATCTTTCCTGTGAGTACCTGATGATGTCTCTGGAGAAGAGCCTTTGAGTAGGTGAAAATTCCCTTTGCTTTTATGGCTCCTAGGGTTTCTAGACTCTCCTACTAAATAGATTACAGGTGGATTTTAGTGATTTGCTAAATATTTTGGATGCTTTCTTCTTATCATCTTATATGTTGCTCAGTGTCTTCTCTAGGAAAGCAAGGGCTTCACTCCTTATCTCCTGTGTTTCTTTATATTTTGAGGTCATTTGTTGCCCTGAGGCCTCAGATCTCTCATGAAAATTATGAATTTGCAGATTACTTGACATTTTGTTGTTGTCGTTGAAGGGATGAGAGCGGTACTCTTCACAGCTTTTTAAATTATAAATAGAAGCTTAAATTCCATTTACTGTGAATTACTATTTTGCAAGAAAAATCTCTTGTTGGGTTAATATGGCTTGGGAAATGTTTAATTTTGTTAAGTCATGTTAGCATCAATTTAAGCATTGTTTACTTTTATTTAATATACCATATGATACATAATCACAATACTACATATAGTAAATATAAAGTAAGTATAATTATGGATACTTGAACATGTATTAGCAAGGTTATTGCTTTGGAATCAGATAGACCTGGGGTTTGAATCTTAGCTTGTCATATTCTTGCTATGTGATTTTGGAAATATTTTTTCTCTCTGACACTCAAGTTTTCTCATCTTTAAGTGGAAAGAGAAGTACCTATACAATGCGGTGTTTTTTTAGAATACTACAGACCTTGATATGTAACAGATGCATAGTAAATGATCCCTTAGGTTATTTGGTTACAAGAATAGAAAACTCTTGTGAGAATTGAATAGTTTATTGCAAGAACTAAATAATCAGGCCTCCCTTGGAAGTGTGGGGCGCAGTGTCACTCCAGCTGGAATACATGGGTCTTTATTCTTGTATTCTACCATTAATGTGACTCAACTACCAAATGGTTCTGTTGCCATATTTTTTCAAATTTTAAGAGTAGATATCTAATTGATCCATTTTAACCTATAGACTGATTCATTTTGGATCAGTTGTTCATCTGGGTCAGCAGTTGTGACCAGGGGAAGGAGGCAGAGCATGTGGTTCAAACAGAGTCCCTGGAGGCTTTGGTCAGAAGAGCTTATTTAGAAGGGGCTATGGGCAGGTAGACAACTATTACCATCTCTAGTTCAAGGCTAATTATTTTCACTCTTTCTTTTCAAATAATTTTTCCTAAGGAGAAAAGAGCATTGTTTAGCATCTATGTAAATTACTGAATAATTTTATAATTCAACCTAAGTTTCTCATATGAATATGGATCCTTTTCTATATACATAATACCTATTACATTCAGCACTAATGGCTACCTTCTCCTAAGCCATCATTCTTCTACTCTCAAGATATATTTTAATTACAAAGGAAACCATTTTTCATTAATTTTAATGGACTAGGCCCACTCCTTTACTCTGTCTCAGATTGGATGAGTAGATAGGTTATGGCATTTGAGTATCATCTCGGCTGCTGACTAGCTATACAATTTTAAGTTACTTATGTTCTCAGTTTCTTTTTCTCTAAACAGGATAATAATGATGCTCACCTCAGAAGGTTGTGGGGGGATTAACTGAGATGACACCTATGAAGTACTTAACATGTTGCTAATAAATTATAAGTACTTAATAAATAAATGTTTTTTCTTATGATAGTGATATGCCTCACCAGAGATTAAATGTGAGTTTTGTGGGGTTTTTGTTTGTTTTCATGAGGGGGAACACAATGGTAGAATCATCAAAGACAGTCCACCTAGTTGCTTCTCACTCCATAAATGAAGGTATGGGGTGCTTAAAGGGGTATCTTTAGGGAGACTTCTTTAGGGAGTAGTCACCTTTGCATCACAGAAGACAGCCCCATTCTGAAGTCTCCCTAGCCTGAATGAGATGGTGATCTTCTGTCAGGATTTGTGAGTAACCCTATTTTCCAGGGAAAGAGGGTTATCATCACATCCTTCATGTGTCATGAATTGGTGATTTAAAAAAAAAAAAGCTGTATGCATTCTCTGAATGGATCACTTGTAGTACTTTGAAGGGTAACTAACTGATCCACTTCTAATCAAGCACTGTGGATACTGGCTATTGTTCTGTGAGGTGACTGGGAGTGATCTTTAAAGAGCTGATAAGTCAAAGCTACAACCCTGGATGCCCAAGTGTGGGACATCCTTTGCTAATCTTAGCCCCTTGGAGACAGTAGGATAGTCCTACACTGGAGAACTGAGGTGACCTGCATGGTAACAGCTGCATGGTGGATCATTATAGAGTAGGCAGCTTCATCTGTCAGACTTGGGAGGACGAGTTTTCAACAATAACACCATTTGGCAGCTAGAAGCAACCTATTGATAGTTGACATTCATTATGTGTTTACTATGATGCACTGTTCTTAGCTCTTATGTGAATTAACTTGTTTAATTCTCACTACTCATTCGACAGATAAGGCTCTGAAGCCAAGAGAGGTAGAAAATTACTCAATCTAGAAAGTGATAGAACTAGAATTCAAACCCAGGCAGTCTTGCTCTGGAGACCACATTATTAGGCACTATGTGTGTTGCAGATATAAATGATCTCTCCAGTAGGGAAGAGAAGGCAGACAGATTTCCTTTTGTACTATGTGAACCTCCAAGATTTTGAATAATTCAGAGGGAAACTGGGAGCTCCATGAAGGAGATTTCTTGCTTTTGTATCACATGGAATGTGGCCGTATTGATAATAATATTATTAAAATTTCTAAGTAATTTTCTACATATGCTTTATTTTCCCAATTAGATGTTAACTTCCTTGAGGAAACGGACTGCTGCTAATTTGTTTTATACCCCTACCCCCACACTTTATAATACTTTGTAAAGAATTATTCTTATAGGAGATCATTGGCAAGGGTTCTGGGACAGAAGAATAAGACTGGGTCTAAAAAATTAGATTTAGACAAATATGGAATAAAACCAAAAAACTCATTATTTATTTAGGCTTCTGGTGATTGAAGCCTTCAGTTTCACTACTGCTGAGAAATCATTCATAAAGGAAATACTTGAAGTATAGTTTACAAATTACCCTCATGAGAAAAAACTTAAGTGAATGGGCAGTACACATTCTGGCTCTTCTGTGAGTAGAGATGACCAAATGTAAGATGACAGCGGCTATTTGTCAATGCGAATCTATTCAGAATAGAGACCTACCAGTGAAAGATTAGAACATTAATTTCCATGTGCCTTGAACTCTTCTGTCTCTTGGGAACATATCTGCTGATATAGAACTTGATACCAAGGCCACCTGAAATAGTTCCTTATCAAATGACAGGGAAAAAACCTATTATCCCTCCTTTTTCTGTGTACCAAAAGTTAATGCCCTCAACTATCAATATATCCAGAGTAATGTAGGGTTTTGTGAGAATTTTCAAAAGAATAGCCAAGGTCAGTGGCATAGCAAAAATCAAAGCATGATCATCTTTCCTAAAGAGATGACAGAAATTAAAAATGGGTACTTTTTTTTCAGAATGAAATTTTTTTTAAGGAAAAAGTAAAAAAAAGAATGACCAATGCTTTACTATAGATCTTCAGAGACAGCAGCAAATGTCACCATGCTCTAAAAAAGAAAATTGGGGGCACCTAGGTGGCTCAGTTGTTAAGCGTCTGCCTTCAGCTCAGGTCATGATCCCAGGGTCCTGGGATCGAGCCCCGCATCGGGCTCCCTGCTCGACGAGAAGCCTGCTTCTCCCTCTCCCACTCCCCCTGCTTGTGTTCCTTCTCTTGCTATCTCTCTCTCTCTGTGTCAAATAAATAAATAAAATCTTAAAAAAATAAATAAATAAAAATTTAAAAAAATAAAAAAGAAAATTGTTTGAGCTCTTTATAGTACCTTATTATTTTCTCATCACAAAAATTATACTTAATTTTGAAAAGCATAAATCTTTCATATTTGTATAATGTGAAAAAATAAAACTACCTGCAGCCTCACTATGCATTGATAACAGCATTAATATATAATTCCAGTTTTTTTTCTCAATTCATTTAGATCTAGAACTACATACACAGATGAGCTCTCTGTATAGATCCTTGAAGTGACATCATACCTTACATATTTTATTACATGTTTTCCTATATAAGGCTAGGTAGTGAAACCTTTTTCCATTGTGGCAGAAAAGGCTCATGAAGTTCCAAAGATTTGAGCTCCTTTTCTCAGTGTAGAGTTGTTGGGAAGCAGTTTCCCAGCCAGGGATTTTTAGTTCCTTTGTGGCTATGTGGGCCCACATCACTAGTTTTGGTGAAATGGAACAGGAGCTGAAGTGATTTGCCAAATCTGGGCTAAGGAGGTTAAGAACCCGCATGCCTTTTCTACCCTCTCATTCCCTTTCAGGTTTCACTTGGAAGCCTTGCTTGCACATCTTCCATTGTCATGAGCAAAATATGACCTCTGAATAGCCTGCTGGTCCCAGGAGAGTAAAGGATATATAGAGTAGAGCCACCCCAGTTTCCCCATAATGTGAATCTGCACAATGAAGCAGAGCTGCTTCAATGACCTGTAAACTTATGATTGAGAAATAAATGGTTATTATTATATTGCATTAAGTACGCTTCACAGAAGCTGATGTGCCTGAAATACATACAACTGAGTCTAGAAAGAAAGATGTGTCTCAAAAAGAACTGTGGATGTGATTTTTGACAAATGGCCTTTTTGGAATCAAAAACATAGATCTAGGAGAAAGTTATATTGGCAAAATAACCTCAGCCTGAACTAAAAGGGACTAAGACTATGTGAGATATAAAAGTCACCTCTCAACTTTCTGTAGGCAGGAAGCAGACTGAGAAAGCGACTCAGGATTCAAGAATGGTGTGTTCTCCAATGTCCTTTCGAGAAGTGGCCAAGAAAGAGAATGTAAAAGAAAAGATCTCAACCTCATCCACAGAGGGCTTTGTCAACAGTTCTCAAGAATAACAGACTAGGCAGAAACTTCCAGGAATTGGGATTTAGGCCAAGGTTCTCAAGAATAACAGACTAGGCAGAAACTTCCAGGAATTGGGATTTAGGCCAAATCAAGCAACATCTTCCCTCAGAAGGACATGGCAATACACCTATATGGGCTTCCAAGAATTGCTAATGGACTGTTGATTGCTGTGTGCCTCATTAGTCTCCCTTTTTTCCAATGGGACTGTTTATTGTGGTTATCCAGTCCTTTTCCATTAGTATATTTTGGATGAGATAAGGGAGATAATCTGTCTGTTTAGATCATGGGTCTGAATCAAGAGGAGGCACATGTAGACCTGTTGTAGGTCGTGAGATCCTGGACTTGGAGTTTAATGTTATCAATGGATGAGATTTGGGTGGGGTGCAAGTATTACTTGTATATGAGAGGAATATGAATATTTGTAAACAAAATAAGGAGGACTGTCATAGATTAGATTACTGTTTAAAATGATTCACTTTTTCCCCCTTATCTTTACCTTTCCATATGAGTACTCTGCACTTAAACCTTGGGCTTGGCCATATGACTTGTTTTGGCAAGTGATCTGTTAGCAGGCATGGTGCAAGCCAATGCTTAAAATATGCTTGAGTTGTAGCTCTTGCCTTTTGGGCTTCAGCCATTATCATGAAAAAGACAAGCACTCAATAATCCCACTGATCTCAGGAGAAGAATAAGAGATATATAGAGGAGAAGCACTCCAATGATGGCTACCTGAAACAAAGCTACCACAGGTCACCAACAAAACTGAGCAAGAAATAAAGACTTATTTTTGCATTTCATGTTAGTTTGAGGTTGTTCTATGAAATACCTATAATGCTTTGTCTCTTACCCTTTTGCTAAAATGTCACCTTCTTAGTGACTGACTTGCCCTAATTAAAATGACAATCAATACACCCTATCCCTCTTCTCTGGTATATTTTTCTCCATAGTACTTGCCATCTTCCAATATTCCATATGATTTACTCATTTAGGGTGTTTATCATCTGTCTTCCTCAACTAGAATGTAAGCTTCATGAGGTAGAAATTTTTTGCCTGTTTTCTTTACTGCTGTATCCTCAACAACGAGAACATTGCCTGGCACGCAGTAGGTATTCAATAATTTTTATTAAATGAATGAATGAATGAATATATATATATAGAAAATATCAAAAAGAAGTACAGAAAAAATTAATAATGGTTATCTCCAGTTTCTGTGAATATGGCTGATTTTTCTTTACATTTTCTGTATTTTTCAAATTATTCAAAATAAGTATATAGGATTTATTTAATAAAAATAAAACAACTTTTAAAAATTGTTTTGACTAGACATAGACATTGCAGGGGTGTTTTTTTTCCTGCTTATTTTAATATTGTTGAGATTGTCCATTTATCAGTAATCATAATTTTGTCCTAGCATAGGATCTGTAGGCAGAAGACAGTTCAAAACAGAAGGTAAGTGGGTCAAGAAGAAAAAGTGGAGTAACTGAGAGTTGAGAATTGAGTCTGGGTATAACAACCAGAATCTGGGGGCAGACTGGGTACAACTGAGACTCACAACCCAGACATCTGTTCCATGTTTCTGTACGAATCTGAGCAACCTTCATTTTTTTTTTTTTTAGACTTTATTTATTTGAGAGAGAGAGAACACAAGTGGGGTGGAGGGGCAGAGGGAGAGAGAGAGAGAGAAGCAGACTCCCCGCTGAGCAGGAAGCCTGACATGGGGCTCAATCCCAGGACCTGGGATCATGACCTGAGCAGAAGGCAGACGCTTAACCAATTGAGCCACTCAGGTGCCCCTAACTTTCATTTTTTTTAAAATGAAAAAATAAAATAAATTAAATTAATTTATAAATTAAATTAAAAATAAAAAGTTCTTTCATGTTAAAGAGTTGCCAATTATTTCCATTTCTAATTATTTTTGAACTTTAAGACAAATTCAAGTTATGCCTCTTTTAAGACATTTTAATGAATTTTTTTATTATACCTATACAATTATGATACAGGTACATTAAAGAGTCTAATAAATAAACCCTGGTTAAAAAATGTCATTGTTCTATTCTATAGGGTACCAGTCAGTATGCTGATACAATCATAGCAGTAACCATACTAGTAGGATGGTTTGGTATTTGGTAGATTATTAAACTCCTTTCAGAGGAGCTGGACTAATTGCATAAAGTTTCTTCTCCTAGACTGGATGATAGCTTCAAGACTAAGGTGACCATGAAAAAAAGAAGACACTGACTATGCAGAATGAGAGCCATTGGATGACATATTTTCTCCATTCACCTACCCTCTTTTTTCCCTCCATCTTCACCTCAGTTGGAAGACTAGAGAAGCTGAGCAGTAAATTCTGAGTCCCAGTGCCAGGTAAGTTTTTCTAAGGAAGTGTTTTATCTTGCTTGATAGAAGTTTCCTGTGATTCACAGGGTATACCAGGACTATGGTTAAAAGTAGTATCGTAGGAGTTAAGAACATGGGGACTTGGAGTAAAATGAATTTGATTTGAATTTCAGCTCTACCACTTACTAGCAGTATTGCCTTGCCAAGTAATTAACTTTCTTGCACCTCACTTTTATCATCTGTAAGTGGAAAAAAACAAACAAACCAAGGATTAAATGAGATGTCTTTTTTTTTTTAAAGATTTTATTTATTTATTTATTTGACAGAGAGAGACACAGCGAGAGAGAGGGAACACAAGCAGGGGGAGTGGGAGAGGGAGAAACAGGCTCCCCGCCTAGCAGGGAGCCCAATGCAGGGCTCGATCCCAGGAGCCTGGGATCATGACCTGAGCTGAAGGCAGACGCTTAACGACTGAGCCACCCAAGCGCCCCATGAGATGTCTTTTATAAAGTACTCAGTATTGGATCATCATTGAATGTTTAACAGATTCAGCTGGTATTATTCTGTTGCGATTACCACTATTATACTATTACTACTATTATACGCTTATATTTTTCTATTACTACTATTACTACTATTATAATTTTCATAATTAATACCTGTTTAGTTAACCAGTAGGAAGGCTGGTATGCTGGCCTTCTGGAAAATGAAGAGAGGGAGAACTTGCAAAAAATAATTAAAAAATAATATGCCTAAGGTTTTCAGCTTTCCACTAACTCATGGCTGTTGATTGCATTGTCATTTTGAAATTTAGTATCAGAGCATTACTATATGGATACTGCAGTGTCATAAAATTTGGTGCATCTTGACCTTAAATGATGCTACACTAGCTTAAGCTATTCTCTGACTGTTGTAGCAGGCAGTACCATTCCTGAATCCCGACTATGGTGATCAGATCTATAGATTTCATTTTTTCATGGAAAAAAAACAAAAAACAAATTCTAGAGCACCACCAGGGTAAAGAATTGAGAAATTTCTCCTGATAAGCATGTAAAAAATAAAATTCAGTGGATGGGCAGCAGAGAGTTATGAAACACCACAATAGACCATGAAAAAAAATAATATCAGGGGAAAAGCTAACTCATTCATGTGACACATTTGCTTTTTATCAAGATTTCCTCCAATTAAATGTATGGCGATGATTATTGTAAACATCCATGTGATATTGAAACAGCTGTTGGTGTCCTAAAGGAATCAGCATCACTCCCTCCACGCTGGGCCTTTACTGCCCTACTGCTCTTTTTTGTTTTTGAGTCTAGCCTCATTACATTAATAGCTCAAAACCTTCTTGGGCGTGTTAAAAATAGATTGTAAGAGAATTGAAAGCAGTGTTTTCCTCCTCCCTCCCACTCCTTTTCTCGAGTGTAATATAATGGCACTCCTCAGAAACAGTCCACGGAAATCAGGATTTTCTCAGCGGCTTGTGTGGGAAATGTAGACTATTGTGGGCAACTATTGCAGCCCACTGCTTGTCAGGAAGTCGTTTTTAGAACAGTTAACTGAACAAACACCTTCCATTGTCTACAGAGGTTGGAAGTCCAATGAAATCTCCTTATTTCTATTCCCAAATCAACTTGGTGATACTTAATACATTTAACCCTTTTTATTCTAGAGTCTCAGGTTTATTGAAGAGTTTTTCGCTTAGTGATTCTTAACCTTTTTCAGTTCCTGGACTCCTTTGAGAATCCCGTGGGACAGTAAACTCATGTGTTCATTTTGCAGGGGATCTTCATTCTTTCCCCTGTTCCCACCCCTCATGTTGAGTTGTTCTGTAGCCGATCTGAGTAATTAGTGATCAAGGGAAACTCTAAAGTAGAGAAAGTGAGATTCTCCCTTCTCACATGTTAGCCCATGACATATTTCTAATTTTTCTTTGCAAATTTACTTTTTAAAAAAGGGGCTGAGCTCTACTGACAATAATTTTAAAAGCTGTTAATCACTTTCATAGTCTTATTTATTAAAGTGATAATTTAGAGGCTTAATTTTTCCTCACTGTAATAAAACTAAAAATTAACATAAGTGTGTATACAAAAGAGTTGGACCAAGAGGGCAGAGAAGGAATAGGCTATGTTTAACCTGGGCATGACTTTTATTGCACTCTCTAAATATTTGAAGGGCCTTTGTGGAGATGTAAGAGCCACATAATTATCATTTTATCCTGCTTCAGAGGAATTTGCAAAAGAAGGTTCTTTTCTTTTTTAAACATGATTTGGTTAAACTTAAGATCCTAAGATTTAGTGTTCAACAATGGACATTAAGGAGTTTGACTGTCGTTGGGCATATTCAAGAGAAGGCTGCTGCACTATCTGATGGGAGGGAATATTGTAGAAAGCATTTCTGTTCTCTTTGGCTAGATAACATCTACCACACCTTTGCACTAGAAATTCTACAAGTATACCAAGAATTTATTTGGTCCATAGGAAGAAAACTTTTAAGATGTCTTTCCTTTCATGTTCTTTTTCTGTGTGGGTACACCCAAGAGAATAGTTTTAATTTGTGCTGAAATAGAGTCCTGGCTTTCCAAAATCATTCATTTTCTGTGTGGTCTTAGATATCTGTGATGCTATTCCATGAGAACTATGGCCTCTTTTCCAATATCTTGAACGTAACTTAATGTCCTATTACCCACTGGGAATTGATTGCCATCATTGCCATCAATGAAACCACAGTCTGACCTTCAAGGAAAGAGTGCATTTGAATTAACTGTCTTATCAAGAATTTTCTTTCATTTTTTTTTTCTCAAGCATTTTCATTAACTACTACCTGAGAGTTTACACTTAAAATTTTCCTTTTCTCAGCTAAGACTGTATCATCTGTTGTTATCTGTGTTGAATGTATAAGCTGTGAATTGCCAGATTGAGGAAAGTGTGATGGCATTTAACATCAAAGATTATTTTTCAAATGGACTCCTCTTGAGGAGCCTCAGAAGCTCTACATGATCTGGAATGCCTAACGCTGAAACTTTCTGACAGCCCTAACTTTGGTATGTATATTAGTCAGCTTGGGCTGCCATAACAAAATCCTATAGACCAGGTGGTTTAAACAAAAGACATTTATCTTCTTACAGTTCTGGAGCCTGGAAGTCTGAGGTCAGGGTGTCAGCATGGTCAGGTTTTGGTGAGAGCTCTCTTCCTGGCCTGCAGGTGTCCCACTTCTCACAGTGCCTTCCCACTGCCTTTTATTGGAACGTGTGTGTGTAGGGAGAAAGAGAATTTTCCTCTTATATCTTCAATACTATCAGATTAGGACTTTACCTTTATGACTTCTTTTAACCTTAATCATCTCCTAAAAGCCCATCTCTGAGTACAGTCACAATGGGGGTTGGGGCTTCGACATAGAAATTTGGGGAAGACACACTTCAGTGCATAGCAGTATAGCATATGTCCACTCTAGACCCTGCACAAACTTTTGGACACATGTCGATGAAAGAATGGGAAAGAATTTCATTATAACACGATCTTACCTGTAATCTACTCTTGTGACAGGGACTACGAAGACATCAAACATCCAGTATAATTAAGAGAGTTTAAAATGTTGGTATGTGTGTATGTGTGAAAGAGAGAGAGAAAAGATAATTAAGGCAATAAGCATTTTTAAACTATTTGCTAAGTACAATGTATAGCCAGGTATGATGATAGATATATCTTCACTTGATCTTAGCCAAAAGGCCGAGAAGTGATGATAGATATATTTTCCCTCCCCTATAATAATAAACAAACAAACAAACAAATACCAGGAAGGCATTGACTTTGCCCTCAGGGGTTTGGAATTTAATTGTGGAGCTAAGAACTAAAAACCATCCAAATGAAAAGTACATTAAAAAGACAAGCTCGTATGTGTTAAGCACTGAGTAATTGGATCAGAAAAGGAGTGCAGTTAATGTTCAGAGGATCATCATGGTGTGAGAAAACAAGGGAAGATTCTGATCACAGAGGAGGTAGGACATAGGATGAGCTGGGGCGGGAAAGAAATTTAGGATTTGAGGGGGATCAGAGTTGTTTTAGAAGAGGTAATGGCTGCTCATTTAGGGAAAAGTGGAGGGGGAAGGGCAAATATATAGAGCAGAGGGCACAGAGGTAAAAAAGAGCACACTCAGTGTGTGTGGGAAACCACAAGCAGTTACCATGGCTGGAGGTGGAGGGCCAGGCACAGGGTGGAGAGAGAAGAGGTAAACTAGCTGCTCAGAGGTCATATCACTAAGGACTGTATGGGCCATATTTTTACTCTTCAGATCAGAGGTTTTCAACACTGCCTCTTTATGTTATCCCTTGTAGTTTAGACTGGTCTTCCTGTCACAGGGATTATAGAACAACCTCCTCTTCTAGCCTTGTCCCTGTCTCATCTACCCTCCATCCAGTGCCAGAGAGCTTTCTAAAAGTCAGGTCTGATCATATTGTTCCTCTGCTTAAGTCCCTGGAATAACCTACACTCCTGAGGCCCCGCTTACTGATTCACCTTCCACTCTTGCCAGGTTTTCCCCATTATACTCAGCTTTATGTCCTAGTCATACTGAAAGGCTTGCAATTTTGTCTTGTCCAACCCTTGGTTATGTTGCCACCACTGCCTGGAATGGCCTCCATACCTACCTCCTTTTAAGCCCTAGCTGAAGGATCACCCCCTCCATGATGGCATTCCCAACCTCCTTTGCCCCCAAGTGGATCTGGCCACACTCTTTTTTATCCATAGGTATAAATCCTATGATTGTAGCTTAGTAAGGGGTTGGATACGAGAGATGTTAAGAATTTCAAACCAACAAGATGCAGTCAGACAATAGAGGTGGGTGGAGGAAGGGTTTGGAGTCTGGGATGACTCCTGGGTTTCTATGAGGCGTGGCATGTTGTATGTCATAGAGAATACAGGAGCAGAAGGGTTTGGAGAGAGAAAGACAATGAGTTCCATTTTGGTGAAGTTAAGTTGGTGCCGCCTGTGGAGATCCAGGTTGAGGTGAGCTGTAGATTGTCAGATGTATGAGCCTGGAATGCAGGAAAAAGATCTGGAGGTACACATTTGGGAATCAAGACATAGGCAGCAGATAGATCTTTTTCTTTTTTTAAGATTTTATTTATTTATTTATTTGAGAGGGAGCAAGCAATCACACAAGCAGTTTGAGCAGCAGGCAGAGGGAGAGGGAGAAGCAGACTCATCGCTGAGCAGGGAGCCTGACATGGGGCTCAATCCCAGGACCCTGAAATCATGACCTGAGCCAAAGGCAGACGCTTAACTGACTGAGCCACGCAGGTGCCCCAGGCAGCAGGTGAATCTTTAGGAATGAATGAGATTATTTAAAGTGAGACTGTAGTGTGAAAGGGAAAGAGAGAGGTGGATGTAGGTGATTGAGAAAGAAGGTGGGGTGGAAAATTGCCCCATATCATCCCTGTTCCATTTCCCCCCACCATTTTGGTCCCTGGGACCACAAAGATAACAGTGCAACTTGATAAAAGCTCTATAAACAGAAAAGCTTTGTTTGCTATTCAGGGCCTCAGGCCACTCTAAGGTACAGTAAAATGTTGAATCTTATAAACTTCCCTGTGATCTATCCTGACAATGACAATGGGGAAATCTCTCTAACCTCATCATTGTGATTGTGTGTAATACCAGCACAGTTTTAATTCAATATTTAGAAAAAAATTGGTTCTATTAAAATAGGACTTTGAGTTTTGGAGTACTTCTGGTTATTAAAATTTGACTCCCTAAATAATTTAGAAACTTTCGAAGCAGGAATATCTCTGAATGTTATTCTTAGACATAGCAATACTTTCCCCCAGAAATTTCTTTTTTCAGGTTAATATGTAAACAAACACAGTACATTTTACAGCAAGAGAAAAGTAAGTGTGGACATATTATTCAAAAGAATCTCTGTTTTCTTTACCAAGAAGAAAGAAATACCTTTTTAGTCACAGAAAAAGAGAGAATAAGGAACGCATGGTCATAATGTGTCGATAAAGTGGCTTCATCGTGTGATAAATGAAGGTGAATGGAGAATTCCCTTGAGTCAAGTGTGTGGTAAGTTAAATCACGCGAACTATCTGTGATGGCTGCCACATGATTCAGGGCAGGCATTTCTTCGTGTTAACATTTTTCATGCTCCCTTACACTTATTCAAACACTGCAGAACTTCCTTACCAGCATAAGAGGGCTTTTTAGCTTTCTAGAGTACTATATTTCACTCAGTACTGATCAATAGAAATGGTACCATTTTCCACATGGGAGATGTGAAAGCTGATCTCCGTTGTCTCAGGCACTGGGTAGGGGCCTACTTTTCTACAATGGGTCAATGAAACAGCGGAAGAAAGGGAGGAGGCTGCTGCCTCTGAGCTAGAGCAATTATATCAATCTTGGCAAATCGAGTAACATGCCTCAACCAGGCTACTCTTATCTCTATGTGGTCAATTAGAGGAAAATCTCATGAGGCAAGGAAAGGGAAAAAAAAGAATGATGTAATTTCTTTTATAGCCTCCTTGGCATGATTCATATGAATATTCATTATTACACATGGGAGGTATATGTATTATCAGATCTGGGCTTAAATGTAGAGGCACCTTTGTAAAGAAAGAATAATTCGATATAAACTTTGTATTTGTCTTAAGGAGGAGGTATGAAATATTCAGAGGGTGTATAAATTTGGGACATAGGCATATGCCAGACTGTTTTCAAATGTTTATTTTCTGCTATATATCCATAATTGTCTAATTTTGGCAGTAACTATTTTTGTCTTAAAGTGAAAATATGCTTTCAACTCAAGTAAAAAAACTGTGTCCGATAACTTCAAGTTAATTTTATAATAAGAAATATGTATTAGCTTTAAGTAATATAATTAATTTTTATGATTTTCTCTCTTTTTAACTAGAAGTCTATAAAGAGACTATGTTTTTGTCTTCATTGCACTATTTTTATAAAAACAAAGATTTTTCATGTCACATTTTCATATGTCTTAGGGGAAGAGATTTTAAAAAGGATTTTAAAGCATTGACAAATATGTGGCAAATTCTATTTTAAACATATTTTTTAAATATCTATTTTACTGATGAATAAATAGGAGAAATTTAAATGACATTTCAAGGTTAGAGTAGAACAAAGAAGAAAACTGGGACATAGTTTTAAGTTCTCTTTAGTCCCAACCATCTCCTGGATGTCTAGCATCTCTCTTTTATATGTTACAGGTGGAACCCATCATTATTTTCTCCCAAACCTACTCCTCCACTATTCTCCATCTTGGACTGTGATATCTCCATCCACCCAATTGTTTAGGCCAAAAACTTGGATTCGTCTTTTGTTTTCCTTACTTCACTTACCCATCTTGCAGCAAATCCTCTTAGTTCTACCTCTAAATATGTAAATAGAATGTTTTTGATATCCCATTACATTCATCCTAGTCTGGGGCACCAACACCTCTCACTGGGATCATTGAAATAATCTCCAAATGTCAAATGTGTGCTAAGTTAAATAATTCAAGCTATCTCATTATTATTTTTGCACTCTACAATCTATTTTCCACTCAGTGGCCAAATGATATTTCCTGAAATAAACAAAAAAACTAAGAACGAATCACTGATCTATCTAAAAGTCCCTGACTTTAGAAGAAACCTTCTTAACCTGACCTATACACCCTATGTGATCTCTCCTCTGCTTTTCCCTCCTAGCCCCATCTCTTCCATTCTCTCAGTAGTACAAGTACTTTCTGACTTGTTCATCACTTTATCCACAGCAGAGTGCTGAGCACAAGAGTAGGCACTCAATACATTTGTAAAATACATGAACAGATATTTTACATATTTTCTTGAGCGTAAAATGAAGTTCTCCTTTGGTTTTGGTGCTAAGCAGAGCTCAGACTAAATCCTTATGTGTGTGGTCATTTGAGAGTTTGGGACCAATAATCACTGAATGAAAGCTTAGGGCAGTCAGGGCTTGCTTTGCAACCTGTGCTATGCTCCTTTCCTAACATTTCCTGTTGGCTTAGCTACACCTGGATTCCGAGGTCAATCCTGAGTTAAGGCAGGAGTGATTCAAGGGCCTGTGTTTTAGAAGCAGGTGAATTGACTTGATGGTTCCTTAATACCAGCCCCACCATGACCTTGTAAATTTCTACCTTATTTCGAAGCCCACGTTCATATCTTGATCCTTGGTTTGGTAACTGAATTTCTGTTTACTTCCTTCTGCCTTGACAACTACTTAGTAATCCCCTTCTTCCAGCTCAAGACCCACCTATACTCATGTCCACTTGAGTTGACCTGTATTCAACATTGTACCATATTGGACATCACCATAGATCTCTTCTAAAGCTGATTTTGCATCCTAGTTGAGACCCCATAGTACCAAAGCCATCCATAAGAGGATGAATGAACAACCATAATGTTAGAACTAAGCCTTTAGAAAGCACCCAAAGCTATTTATGCATAAATCATGTGAAATCTTTCATAAGCAATTAAAAAACAATCACAACAAAATCCCATGGTGTTCAATATTTCCATATCCAAAATATTCTATCTTCTTTAAAAAAGAAAACCTGAGTGGGGAAAGCTACATGGCAATATATTTATTCCATATGTAATGATTAACAATATTTAAGTATGGTCCATTTTTGGGTAAGTTATCAATACCTCAAGATCTCCAACTTAAGGGGATTTAAAAGAAACTGATTCTAATGAAGGTTTATGATCTATGAAAAGCTGATGTAGGAAACAAATGAACTTATTTTCAGAGATAATCTTTCTAAGTATGAAGGAAAACCTACCTTGAATTTCTTAATCCCCAGTACCTTCTCTAGAGCTACTGCCCTGACAGAGATAGGAATTTAGGAGGGGATAAAGCGAGGTGTCCTTTCTGATGCTACAGCTTAGATTGTCATCTTACTAGGCTCTGCAAAGCCCTCTCATGCTCAGCAGGAAAATACTGAAGTTAAGTTTTGCTATCCCTTCTGAGTTTTATCAGATTTTCATGCCACAGAGAACCGTGAACAAGCTAGAGAGACAGAGATAAATGAAAAGCCCCTTTGGTGAAGGGAAAAAGCAATCACTACTAGTATTGTAGTTTTTACTTTTCTGCTGATAACAAAAAGAAATGGCTTAGTAATTTGTAGGTAACTATTGTGTCGTAAAGGAAACATGCCATTTAATTTACTTATTTCCAGGATAAATGAATCTCTTTTTATCAACCATTGACTATTGTTTAACCCTATCATTTTAAGTTTTTATCTCTCTTTCTTGAGGAAAAGCATAAGAACCCCAAGAAATAACACTTCGGTGCTTGTATTAGTCTGCTTGGGCTGTCATAACAAAATGCTCTAGACTAGGCAGCTTAAACAACAGGAACTTACTACTCACAGTTCTAGAGGCTGGAGGTCAAACCTCAAGGTGCCAGCTTGGGTCACTGTCTGGTTAGTGAGTGCTATCTCCTTGGGTTGCAGACAGCCACCTTCTTGATGTGTCTTCACATTGCCTTTCCTTAGTGCATGGAGAGAAAGAGAGAAATAAAACAAGCTCTCAGGTATTCCTTCTTAGAGGGCCCCACCCTCATGACCTCAACTAAATCTAGCTACCTCCAGGGACACCTAGATGGTGCAGTTGGTTAAGCATCCAACTCTTGGTTTTGGCTCAGGTTGTGATCTCAGGGTCACGGGATCCAGCCTTATATCGGGCTCCAGCTCAGCACAAAGTCTGCTTGGGATTTTTTCTCCCTCTCCCTCTGCCCCTCTCACTCCTACATGCATGCGCGCATGTGCATGCGCTCTTGCTCTCTCTCTCAAATAAATAAATAAATCTTAAAAAAAATAAAATAAATCTAGTTACCTCCATAAAGCCTATCCCTAATACTACCATATTGGGGTCTGGGGCCTCAATATATGAATTTGGAGAGGGACATAATTCAGTCCAGAGCATTCTACTCCTAGACCCCCAAAACTCAAGTCCTTCTCACATGCAAAGTATATTCATTCCATACCCACAGCCCTTAAAGTCCTAATTTATTTTAGCATCAGTTTTAAAGTCCAAAGTCTCATCTAAATATCATCTAAATCAGGTATGGATGAGACTTGAGGTATGATTCATCCTGAAGCAAAATTCCTCTCCAGTTGTGAACCTGTGAAACTTGACAAGTTATGTGCTTCCAAAATACAATAGTGAGACAGGCAGAGGAGAGACATTTCCATTTGAAAGGAAGATACAGGAAAGAAGGAAGGGGTAATAGGTTCCAAGCAAGTCCAACACCTAGCAAGACAAATTTCACTGGATCTGAAGGCTTGAGAATAATCCTCTTTGGCTCAGTGGCCCACCTTCCAGGCCCCCTGGGTTGGCAGCATCACCCCCATGGCTCTGCAGGGTGACCCTGCCCCTTGTGCTTTCTCATTTCCAATAATATGCTCCCTATTGTCATCTGAGACTTCACCAGAATCACCCTTCACATCCATATTTCTAGCACCTCAAAACTCTTGCAGCCACTATTTATTACCCAGTTCCAAAGCTCCCTCTTTGTGTTTAGGTATCTGTTACAGCACTACTTTTTTACATAAAATAATTTTGAATGAGACCTGAGAAGTTACAGTCATCAAGATAATTTTAGAAAATTTCCTATTATTCTTTTGTGCCCAGAATCTGGATTTCAAGTAAAATATTTTTCTCCAAATAATAGGATCTGTGCCTTCAGAATGATGTAAAATTGGGGCCACTACTTCTTTTTTATTACCTTATTGATGAGCATTTAAAAATCAAATTAATATGTGCATATAGTTGAATGACTCAATTAATCCTATAAGATTTATTTATTTATTTTTTTAAAAGATTTTATTTATTTATTTGACAGAGAGACAGCGAGAGAGGGAACACAAGCAGGGGGGATGGGAGAGGGAGAAGCAGGCCTCCCGCAGAGCAGGGAGCCCAATGCGGGGCTCGATCCTAGGACCCTGAGATCATGACCCGAGCTGAAGGCAGTTGCTTAACTGACTGAGCCACCCAGGTGCCCCTCCTATAAGATTTATTAAGACCTCATTTCTCCCCCTCAATTTGGAGGAAACTGGTTATGTTAATATATGATAATAGTTGGCAAAAGAAGGCAGAGCTATTTCACTCCTGTTTTGTTTCTATTTTCTCTAACATAAACAGTGATCTTAAAATGGGAAAGTACTTGGGGCGCCTGGGTGGCTCAGATGGTTAAGCGTCTGCCTTCGGCTCAGGTCATGATCCCAGGGTCCTGGGATTGAGTCCCGCATCGGGCTCCCTGCTCAGTGAGGAGCCTGCTTCTCCCTCTGCCTCTCTCTCTCTCTCTCTCTCTGTCTCTCATGAATAAATAAATAAAATAAAATCTTTAAAAAAAATGGGAAAGTACTTATTAAACACATGAAGAATATAGTTTATTGTAGATTAAGATGTAAAGAGAAAACAACAGCCTACTTTAGATGAATTCAAATGTTAAAGCCTTAACAATTTATGTCTAAGGATGCTGAAGAAACTTTTTAGGTTTATTTTAGAACTCTTTGAAATTCTAAGTAACCACTAAAAATGAGAGAGTGAGAGAAGGAGAGATATGGAGAAAGAGAGTGTGTCTATGATGGGTCAATGTCCTAACTTTTTTTTAAAGAGGGAAATGTATGGTTAAATTCTAAAAAGGATTTTCCAAAATATAATTCATGAGCATTTAGAAGCAGATGAGTGGTCACTAAAAGGCAATCTGATTTTTCTCTTTGTGGGTTCCCAGGATATCCAGTGTATGGGGGAGTATTGTGGGTGGCATTGCTTTCTTTCCTCTGCTCTGCTCAAAACCCTAGGTGCCAACATCCTTTCAGCTTCATCCAAGGACTTTGCAAGAAATCTCCTTTCAATAAGTTTGGGAACACATGGTATAGTGATGATACAGCTAGGTTTCAGTAAACCATTTGAAAACATCAGAATATCTTTGTGAATAACATGGAGAAATATAGGCTGAATGATAGTACAGTGGTTATTTGAGTCATACCTTCTTCCTTCCTTCCTCACCTATAGGAAGATGTCAACCATCAATACAACTGAGTGAATCACAATTGTTAGATTTCAGGCATCAAGGAGGAAATGGGGAGACTTCTTTTGCAAGGGTATTTTTGGCATCCCCTCAAATAATATTAAGTTGGCAACTTCTTGGTTATAGTTTCTGAGGATAGTATCCCTTAAGCAAATACTTTTAAAGCCACAAAATGAGCTTTGCAAAGAATGAGAAAAGCAAAACAAAGGAGTGTTTCATATTTAAGATTTAAATCTCTGTTCTTGGACATGTGCCTAGTTCTAGCAAAACAGCAATATCTATCCAACAAATCCCATACAAACTATCTACAGAAATGTTGATTTTCCAATTGAATTATTAATACATAATTGAAAAACCACTTTATTCTTCTTATACTTCTTTTTAAACAGCTCTTTAAAAAGTTAAATATGCTGTATAATTGTCACCTCAGAAAACCTCTCATTTTCACCATGGAAGATAGTTTTATTTTATTGTAATATTTTTACAAATGGCAAAAGGGACATTGCAAAATATGTGAATTGACCAAGATGATTGAGTGAAAAAACTGATATAAGATCACAGTTTCTCCTCTTCTTTTCTTGTGTAACTCTCATTAACCTTTTTTTGTTAATGAAAACTTCCCTTAACAAATATGTATCTGGGGGACACTGGCATACAAAATGCTTTCTCATTGTGATATTTTGCTAGATATATGGAAATCTTGCATCCCTGCTGTGACAATTTGTGAAGAGGGGATGAAAGAAGTTTGGTTCACTATTGAGGGTGTTACTGTTTGGTCATGCAGTTTTAATAAATCCTACCGTGTTGTGGTTCAGCTTTATTTAGTTTTGTGCTCACCCAAACTCTTGAGAATAAACCAAATGGCTTTCTCTCTCGTGCTGTATTAGCTCTGTGCCTTGAATGGAAATTAAATGCAAATGCTTTCATTGCACTATCCCCTTGTTAATTTATCACATGTTTAAACACAGCAACATATTGGAAAACCTTGTTATTTCGTAATCTTCAGATTCTTTGCACAATGATATTAAGAACAGAATAATGAGTAAAGATAAGCCGATGGGAAGCACATGTCTACAGGGCAACTGGCGGCAGTCCCACAACCATTAGTCTGTGGTATATGGTGAAACTGCTGGAGTCAGCATGACAGAGCAAAAAAGAAGGAAGAAAACTATCTCTGAAATGAAAGGAGGTGAGCAAAGCACCACTTTCAAGCCTTAATTATGCTCTCAAATAGTTTATTCTCTCCTTTAAAATGTGTGTTCTGATAAAACTCATGCTCTGTAGCAGATTTTTAGTTAAAAGTTAATAAGTGATGATGATGATGATGATAATGATGGTGATAGTAATAGTAATAACAATACAGAAGAGGGCCAACTTCTAGGCAAAGATGAAGTTAGAGAAGTGTTTTGCAGGACAGAGCACAAGGTCTTGTACCAGAGGACACCCACTAAATATATGCAGACTTGATTGATGGTGCATGGAGGCAGTTAAGAGAATGAAGTTGCTCATTGTTGTCTTGATATACCGGTGGTAGACATGCTAATCATAGCCAAATGTTGATCATGTGGGATTAAATTCATGAGCAAGGATACGCATTCAGTGATGATTATACACCCGTGAAGAGAGAGATAAGGAAAAGGCTTTGGAGATTCTTCCTTGTCTTTCTTTTTTCTTAGCACATTTTTAAATCCAGATTTGGAGCTCTCCATTCATTAAATTTGGTTTTGAAACCTGCCTTCAATTAAGCAAACATCACCCAACATGCATTTAGACAATATTTCACAAATGGCTGCACCCTAAACCTACTGTACTTAATGTAAACTATTATTCTAGACTTTACTTAGTCTTTATATCTTGACAATCATATTTCAAAAACAACTAGTAATTGTTTTCCGTAGGGTTCTTTGTTTTTTTGTTTTTTACTTTAGCAGAATATCAATGGGCTTGATTGCATGTTAGATCATAGAGACATTTTAAAATGGCATTGCTGACCCTATCATCCATTTTTTTAAAGTGTTGACCTCTGTGATGCCTGTCTCTCTTAAAATTTAGGTTAAAATCTGGATCAATAAATAAAGCATAAACAATTCCCTAAGGCAGTCTTTGAAAGTGCTTTGTGCACCAAAATTCTATTTAAAATTTTGTTTCTGCTTACATACTTCTCAATACCACATTATACTCCTATTAACTGGTTGTCTCCCCAACCCCTTTCTCTCTTTATCTACCTACTACCTTCTTGTCTTCCTTCCTTCTTCCTTTCTTCCTTTCTTCCCTCCTGCCTGCCTTTTTCTCTTCCTTCCAACATGGTGGATGGTGGTGTCATCCACTGAGATGGGCAAGACTGAAAGAAAGAGTCATCTTTGGAGGGGAAATCAAGAGTTCAAGTGTAGATATGTCATGTTTGAAATGTTTACAAATCTTCAAGTGAAAACATCAAGGTGCAGGATATATAAGATAGGAGCCCAGAGGAAGGGGTTGGCCTGTAGATATAAATTTGAAAGTCAACAGAGAATTAATATGTATAAAGCTACAAGATTCAGTACAATCGCTTCAAGAGTGAGTGCAGTTAAAAAAAGAGAAATGCCTAAGGAACAAACTCAGGGTACTCTAACATTTAAAGATCAAGAAGAGAAAGAGGGAAAAATAATATTTAAATGTATTAATACAGTTTTATTTTAAAGAGTTTCCCATCCTTATTGATCACTATTGTTATTTATTTTGGAATTGGCATGGGACATGGTTTTCTCTTTTTAGAACTTCAAATTTTGCTGTCTAAAGTCTACAGAACATGTCTGATTCAAGTCATTTGGTCCAGTACTGGGAAGCGGATCCTTATCAGTGCTGGCTGGGAGGCCAGTTCTTAGATAATGAGGCTTCCAGAGACTTAGCCAAGTAAGGTACATTATCAAACACCAGAAATACACAGGTGTCAGTACCTATCGGGTGGAAATGTAAAATGCAGTTGAGGAGTGAGACAGGAGTGTCTGGAACTGAGAGTCTCACAGAAGTGGAAAGGTAAAATAGACAGGAAGTGAGATCAACAAAGGTGATACTGGTAGGGTCAGAATAAGGCTGTCTGACATGAGGCTGGTAGATTGGAGAGCGGTAGGTTGTATTCAATCTCCTGAATATATTCCAGCATCTGCCTTTGAAGCTGCTCTTGAAACAGCCAGACCACATTAGAGAAAACCTACCATCAGACTTTTTTGGCATTGCTAACTTTAAAGTGAACAGTCATCTTCTCCCAAATGTTCCCACTTTCAGTTCTGATAGAATCGTGTCCATGGCTTCCTCCTAAGGGTAAGACTTAGATTCATATTTCATTAATGGCTATTAGCTACCCACCAGGCCCCGGGATGGTCACTTGCACATATATCAGCTCTTTGAAGGATTAAATTGTCATCTTGGCCAAGGCAGAAGTTCATATAAATAACTTATACTGCCACAGTTTAAAAGCCATGTGTAAATTTCCTAAATCCTCTTGTGTGCAATATTTGCTTAATAGTTTGTCTCATCTGGAATATTTGAAAATTTAGTTCTGTATGATTTAGATATAGTGTCAGAGGAAGTCTTCACAGCTAATTTTCTTCCTTCATGCAGAGAAGGACACATCTGACATAATATAATAAGTCACATTGCCAGGATAAGAATAAATAGCAACTATAAACAAACAAATAAGAAACCAAATCATAAAATGAAAGAGCACTGGAAATGTGGCCAAACACTGTTATTGTGGAGGGACCTGAGTCTGGCATTGAATTAGGCAAGTGGGTCTTTGACTGTGTCATGCAGGTGATTGTCTCCTCTGAGACCAGTTGTTCCTTCCTAGGTTATCTGGGTCCTTAAGGCCCTTATATGATCTAGCAGGGTCAGAGGATTGTTTTCCAAATTTTAGGAACAGAAGGAGCATCTCATCTTGGACAAAGCTTTGCATATTTGCCCTTAGCTTCATTTTCCAACTATACCATATCATTTTTGACTGCCTTTCCTGACCCTGAAACTTCAGTGTGTTTATCGAGTCTCAGTTCGGCATCACCTTTCTGGTGGGATGCGGGTTATTTTATCATGAACTAATCCTATGTCTTCAAACCAGAACAGATGAGTAAATCAATGCTTATCCACTACACCATGTGGAAGCCCTAGCATATATCGCACCTGGAGTGAGCCTGGTCCGCTGGAGAGATGAGATGGGCAGGGAGAGAAGCCATATTTCAATCCCGACTCCCCCCCCCATTGGCCTAGATGCCAGGAGTGTGAACATCCATCATTTCTCGTTCTGGGTTCTCCAGTTCCCTTCCTGGCGGTGATGTTGTTGTATGCATCGGGTGAACCCATGTAATAGGCAACGGCATGGTTTACTTGACCTGGACCAGTAGGAGAAACAAAGCTTCCGTGGGACTCAGAAACTCTGGTGTGCACAAGCTTAAGTTAGCTCCTTTGTATAAAAGTCATATTCTTCCCCTTCTTCATCTCTGGCAAAAACTTCCCTCAGAATACTCCCAAGACTAGTCGTTTTCAACTTGGGGTACTCATTAGGATCACCTGGGGAACTTAGAAAGAGCACCATTTTTAAGTCTCCCAGGTGATTCCAACATGCAGCCAAGTTGAGCACAGTCCTTCTTCCAGGTTCAGGCTAACAAGGCCAAGAGTAACCATGCCTCTAATTATCATCTGATTATTAATTTGTATTTTCCTTGTGTAATGTCGTTATGATTAGGCAGGGGCAACCAGGAGCAGAACACATATAACTGACTTTCGGACTTTTGCCTCTCCTCGGGAAAATGTCTGTGTTCTTGCCTGCTGTCACTCTTGAGCTTAAAAGAATGCAAACCACTCCACATGTCTTCCAGTTGGCTCTTCTTGTTTTGTTCTTTCTCCCTCAGGGCTGGCTCTCTAGAAATTCTGGCTGATAATCTATGATGTTTCCCCCAAAATTGACTGCTTAGTACTTTGATGCCTTTCCCACCTCTTAACCACTTAACTTCCTCCTCTGATCAATATCTGCCTCTCAACAGTAGGTAACATTTTACAAAGTAGCGTCTGCTGGGAAAAGAGACTAAAAGAGTCTTTGGGTGGTGAAAGGGTTGGTGATTTGAAAAACATATGTGCTTTGGTCTGTGAGGGAGGTTGTTACCACCAGATAGTAAGGGTTGAAGGTAGCATGGGCTGACTGCTCAGGAGAGCAAAGACTGCTCCCTGGCCTGGAACTTCTACTCAGAAATTTGTATCAGTGCCTAACTAGGACCTTTACCAGAATCAGCCTCAGAACCCACAGACCAGGCCTCCGTCCTTGAGGATTGGCCTGCTTTGACCTTGGTGAGTTCAAATCAGGTCAAATATTGCTGGTTTCACAAGGCCTCCAGCTATATCTGGGACCTCAACTTGTATTCATCCTGAAGCCATTTATGCCACAATTCCCTTTGAAACATCAAAATTAGCTCATCCCTTATGTCCCAGACTTATTCATTTCTTGCCTACCGTCATGATCTGTGCTTTTTATTATGAAAAAGGGGACCCCCAACTCCACTGCTTACCCTATTCAAACTTCATTCCATCATAAACCAGCTCTTCTGCATCCTCACTTTCTTTATGGAATGCTCTTGCTAGCTCTTTACCAGTACCAACAAATGGCTTTTCCATGGATGTATCATTTCCGCTGCATCCCTTCAAGTACAGAGAACCACAGAATTGTAGGATGTCATGTTTTCTGCTTCTCTACAAAAGGGCATCTATAATTCCATTTTTTTTTTTTAACCTTCATGAGAAAAGATCCTGCTACTCCAAGGATTCTGCCATCTGAAATGACATGCTCTGGCCCTCCTTACCCCCACGTTCTACTTGCCTATTGGTTAGTCCCTCATGTTAATTAAAAATGCATGCAACTATTTTACCATCACCTTCTTCAACTCAAATCCTACCATTATCCCAGCTATATTTCCAAGGACATTTTGTTTGCAGGCATAGAAGAGTGAAAATTTATATACTACAGTTAAAGTATGCAAAAATGAGAATGTGTTTTTATTTTTCATAATTGATCTCATTTTGTACTCTAACCTCCATTGCCTTTGTAGTGGGAAAAATAAAACCAGAACACAAAGCCCTCAAAACTGTAAGTTTATCCTTTTGAAGTATGGCGTCTTTTAAAGCTTTTAAAAGTATTTTTCGTGTTCTTCTAGAGTCATCGTTTGGATAAATGGTCATTCAAGTCAAAGTTATACTCCTTATCAGGGCAATTTCTCCCCCTTTTTTTTTTTTTTCAAGATTTTTTATTTATTTGACAGAGAGAGACACAGCGAGAGAGGGAACACAAGCAGGGGGAGTGGGAGAGGGAGAAGCAGGCTTCCCACTGAGCAGGGAGCCCGACGTGGGGCTCGATCCCAGGACCCTGGGATCATGACCTGAGCCGAAGGCAGACGCTTAATAACTGAGCCACCCAAGCACCCCAATTTCTCCCCTTTCTTAAAAGCAGTTCTCTCCTTTCCTCTTTTTCAAGAAAATTGTAGTGTAGGGGGATGCTAACAGACTCTCTGGCATGGAGGCAGGGGCTCTTGGTCTGAGTTTTCCCAGAGCCATTTCTAGTTTTAAATGCAGTGCCCCTAGGCTGATCTTACCCCTGGGCGGGTGTTGGTGTTGGCTGGGGTGCAGCTGATTGCGTCTGGTTCTTAGGGAAGTTACCCCGGTATTCATGTAAATCACTGGCAAATGCCATAGATTCCATTTGGTTGGATCTTCTATTCTGTGGCCTTCTCATCCTTACCCCAGGCCCACTTCTGGTCCACTGGTTCTCTCAGCGCCTCTGTGTACCCTTTGGAGGAAAAACAGAGAGCCCTCCAGTGCTTCCTCTGTGCCAGGCTGGAGGGTGTGCGGCTGAACTCCTTTACCTTCCTTCGTCCTTTCTAAACGTCTCCATATAGACTTCCAGCCAGAAGGTAAAACACAAGCCTCCCCCTGCTTTTAAAGATTTTTATTCATTTATTTGTCAGAAAGAGAGAGAGAGGCTGAGCACAAGGAGGGGGAGCAGCAGGCTCCCTTCTGAATAAGAAGCCCTATGCAGGACTCGAACTCCGGACCCTGGGATCATGCCCTAAGCTGAAAGCAGACGCTTAACTGACTGAGCCACCCAGGTGTCCCACCTCCTTCTGCTTTTAACTCCCCCTTCAAATCCTCTGATTTCTATGGGGATTTTTGCCTTCTGCACCTTCCTTTCTTCTGTATTTCTCAAATGAGTAGTTTCTGTTCCCACCATGTTACTAGGACTACTTTTCATAAGGTCATCAGTAATCTGATTGCTCCATTTTTTTAGCATTTTCAGTATTTTCTTACCGGACCTCTCTGCTTCATTGAACACCCTGATCCCTTTATTTTCCAAACTCTGTGCTTTCCTGATTCCATTCAGAACTTTTTGCCTATTTCCTATTTTGTTTTCCCCTTCGGTGCCGGTGTTAATGAGAATTCTGTCCTTGAATTGTTTCTCCTCTTATTCGAGCTAAGTCCAGGAAGAGGGGGACGTTCTGCTTTTATTCCTGTGTTAAACTACATTCTTTACTGCTGCTGGAAAAATAAAACAAAAACCAAAAAAGTATATATCCAGTTCAGAACATTTCTCCAAGCTCATAGACTCATATATTTAACTACCTCCTGGATATTTCCAGGGTTTCAAACTGAACATGTACAAACTGAACACATTATCCTTCCCAGCTCCTCAGGATATATTTTGCAGTCTTGACTGATACCATTTTCTCCCTAGCCCCTGGAGCTGAAGTACTTGGGAGTCATTTTTGGCTTTTTTGATTCTTTAATCTCCTATATTCTCACAATGAATCACCAAAGCCTGCCAAGTTTCTTCCTATTTTATACTAATTTGTCAATGATCTCAGGTCATCACTCATGTATCTATGTGTCTATGTATCTATCTGTCTATCAATATATCATCATATTATCAGTCATCTTCCATTATTTGTCTATGATGAAAATTTTTCTCCCAAAGTATAAATTTTTCTCCCATTGTTAAATGATTAAATGTAAATACAAATAAAAATTTAGAAATAGGGTAAACATACAATTTCTAGAAAGCGAAGAAGTAAGTATTGCAGTCAGTGAAGACCCACATTGTAATTATTATTGCTGTAATTAAGCCTCAAACTCAGTACCAAACTTCTGAGTAGCCAAAGTGAAAGTGAAACTAGGTCAGTTACTAATTCTTCTTATCAGAAAAAACAAATGAATTTTCACAATTAAGTTGTAAACTCTGATTAGCTGAAGCTTTGTGTTGATAAAGCTTTGCTTATCTTTCCTTTTTAACTTAAAGGTCACCTTAAATTGCCCTTTTTAAACAACTCTCTCTCCAGGGCCGATCTCTCTTTTGGGCACTTAATGCTCCTTGAACATTTGAAGACCTCTCTTTCTTAAAAAAAAAAAAAAGACCCTTTTCAATTTTTCCCAGCCTGTCCCAAGATTAGGGCCTACGTTCTTTGTTTACGGGAGCCCCCAGTCCGTCTCTTTGTCCCGCAGCTGTGTTTTGGAACCTTGTCTCTCGTTCTTAAAAGTTCAGGTCTCTCTGCAACTCAGCATTGCCTAAGGGGATTTCAAGCAGATTTATACATGTCAGAGATTTTAGTTGGGGTCTAAGTTGTATTCCCTTTTGGATTCAGACATGCCTAGACAAGTTTGTAGGTCCACTGGGGCTGGCTCCCTGGTGCCTTATTTCATAAAATGATCGAGAAGTCTTTGATGAAGAACTGCTTGCTTTGATGCCAGTGGTAGGATGTGAAAGTGCCACTTACAGTTATTATTTGTGAATGAAGCAAATACAGTAGCCGCACAGCAGATGCCTGTTAGCCTATCAGAGCGCGGAGGAAGGTAGCAGGGTCTCGGGGCGTTACGGCAAGGGGGCGGGGCACGCAGAGTCGGCCGCTTAGTGCTGCGCTCCCCATCGGCAGCAGAGCTGGCTGTGGCGTGCCTTCGCGGTTCTGAGTGTGGTGCGGTGGTGGAGAGCCCAGGGTGCCGGGGCTGCCGGACAGACGCGGACTGGAGTCCGGCTCTGCTCCTTCCTTCTCGTAGCCTGGGGCAAGTTCCTTTCCGCCTCTGACCTTGTTGTTCTGAGGATTAAAATTAAGTCCTATGGAGTACTCGACATGATATTTGGCATATAGTAGGTGCTCAATAAATGGGAGTTACTATTAATAATATCATCATTATTATTATTGTCAGACATCACTGTAGGAATGAAGAGCAAGGGAAGAAGAAAATGGTGAGCTGCACGGGAGATGAAAGGTTGGCTTTGGGGGGCCCTGATGAGACACACATAGAGGTTTTGTAAACTAATTAGGAAAGGAATTTGAGGAAGATTAGGATTCTTGGAATGTATGATGTATGAGAGCTGAAGAGACTTACGTGATCTCATTTCCTGTCTGTAGAAATTGAGTTGTTGCCAGACTTAGGGGTATGGCAGTTTCTTTATAAATGTTAGGATGGAAAAGATATTCCATGGGCTATCTTCTATGTCAGAAAGAGTCTTACAATCTGGAGGGTTTATTTGTTTTGTTTTGTTGTTTGTTTTTTTAGGTTTGGAACTGTTTCTGAAGTTGGCCTTTATCTTAGGAATACTGTATAACCTATAAATATTATGCAACAATACTTGACCCTTCTGTAATATTTTACAGAGATGACCACTCCCTCGCTGGAGACTTCTACAAACCAGTTTCTTCTGGTTTTCTTCCCACCATTCAGATCCTTCTTTCTGGAAGCTAAGTTTTTTCCCTAAGGTTTCTCCCTCTTTGAAGCTCTTAACTATCCATATTTCCCAGGACTGTGTTAGCTCATCGGTCTTCTCAACTTTTAATGATCTGTAGTACATTCAAAACCCATGGCTTAGAGCACCATTTATAGGTATATGACTTGCAAGTCTGTTCCAGAGCTTGACCCTTCTCCCGAGTTATTGGGTCTGTATACCCAATCATGTCAGGTTCGGCAAAGAGGATTTAAACAGAATTGGTGGGACAGAACTTCAGCTACTGAAACAAATGGGGATTTCCATTCACACAGGTGCCCATTTGGCCCCTGACATGTTTCAGCCCCAGGTCTAGGTTGAGGCATCTTGGTGGAAGTGTACGGATACTGGTCCTAACAGCTATGTCAAGTGATTTCTACTACTTGTCAGTTGCATAACCTTGCAAAAGTTACTTAATCCCAGAAAGCCCTCATTTTGTCATCTTTAAGATAGGGAGAATGTATATACACTTTTAACTTCTTGCCTCTTAGCCCAATGGATGCTTCCAGGATTTACATATGTTTTTTGTTATTGTTAGATTTATAAATTTTCTTCTTAAAGTATTTAATTTTAAAGGGGTGAGGGTTCTATATAGAGTTATGACCATGTTGAGTAATATCTTTCATTGGCACTATTTTGTTTTAAATTATTTTCTTCCCTATTGGTTCAATATAGTTGTCTAGAGCATGTATTGTGCTGTTACCTTGGAAACCCAGCCTTTACACTATTGGTTAGAATGTCCCAAGGTTGTCCATTATATCCCATCACCTACTTACCCTCAAGAAAGCAAGTATCCAACATATTAGAATTAGCCTATAACCTCTAGCAATCTGTTACTACATTTAAAAATTCGATGTGGGGGCGCCTGGTGGCTCAGTCGTTAAGCGTCTGCCTTCGGCTCAGGTCATGATCCCAGGGTCCTGGGATCGAGCCCCGCATCGGGCTTCCTGCTCAGCGGGAAGCCTGCTTTTCCCTCTCCCACTCCCCCTGCTTGTGTTCCCTCTCTCGCTATGTATCTCTCTGTCAAATAAAGAAACAAAATCTTTAAAAATAAATAAATAAATAAATAAAAATTCGATGTGGTTTTTCATTCCTAAATAGTTTTTTAGCTTTTCTTTTTTTTTGTTGGCACAGAAGCAGACTTTTTTCCCCCCACAGTTTTGCTCTGAACGCTAGTCTTTGTGGTCTCTAGTGTTTATGACCAAGAAGTGTATTTTCTGTTGATAAAAGAAATAATCCAAAGGTGTTCCCTTCTTTTAAGCACACTTGCTTCAGCAATTCAAAGTGGGTGGGGAGACTTTCTCTTTGGAGTTACTAGTATGCTCAAATAATGAAACAGGTTGAAAAGAAAATGTTAACCTGCTATCTTCAATTATATAAGCCTGTTTTTCCTTTCCTTACCACCTTACTTCTTAGGGAGTCTAGATTCCTTGACCTCAGTAAAAAGATGGTGATAGCCTTTCAAACCCTCAATATTAGTCTTCTTCATGTTTATTCACGGTTAAATCTGTTTGTTTCCTTTGACCCTAAGCTCTACAAATGTGTGATGTACATGATGTAGACCTCATTGCCCCTGAGAAAATCACTTCCTATACTGTCAATTATTGCTACATGAAAAAATGGATGTTGATAAAACAAAAAACTGAATTAAAAATAATGTTCCACTGGGATATGCCGTTGAATCATGTTAAAATTACAAGTATGTCTATTCCTGTTTCCTTGTGAATGTAGTCTGTTTTGCTTTTTTCTAGTAATTTTTCCTTTTTCCCAAATGAACCCATAAGTTAATCTACATATATAATAGTTTCCAAATGTGGCTTTTGTAATCATTAAGTTAACTTAAATAGATATACATTTGAGGCACAAAAATGCTATGGATGGATTAGTAAATGTGATATTTATACTTTAAGCCAGATTCTCTTTTGAAAAATAAAGTAGTATATGAAGGAAATGTAACATAAGATGTGCATATGACTATTGCACTTGCTTTTGAAGTCCTCTGTGTTATCCTGTCTTGTAGCCTACAGAAGAGAGTCAATGTAGTGTCAGAGAAAGAGCATTGCTCTGCAAGTTGGCATAGCTGCGTGCTCTCAGCCCGGCCATGCACCAGCTCTGTGACTGACTCATTTACATCCCATTCATGGGTTTCAGTTTCCTCACTTATAAAATGGGCATAGGCTAATAATATATTTCCTATTTTCTGACAGGGCTATTATAAAGATTTGAGGAGGAAAACTATAGAAAAGCACTTTACCACAAACAGAATATGGAAAGAAATAAGAAATCTTGGCTGTACACCCAGCTCATGTACTGAAGAGTTTAACAAGTCCAGGGTAGAGTCACCATACTACCCTTACCAGGTAAGTGTTCTCGGAACTAGCATACATGGCTCCCACTGGCAGCATCTCAACCCTTCTCAATCTTTAAGGAGCTTTCTCACATACTTGGGAAACACAAAGCTGTCTTCTGCATCCTTTTTCTTGTACAGGTCATCCTACCGTGTGAGGGGCAAATGCCCTTTCCGGTCTTGCCTGTTCTCAGCATTAGTTGGGGAGAATTTTGCCATATTATATGTCCATGCTTTCCTTCTCCCTACACCGAAATCCATGCTTGGAAAGCAGAATGACCCTGTGAAAAGAGCACTGGACTGACTGAGATTCAGGAAGTAGGTTCCAATCACAGTTCTGGCAGTAACTAGCTTGGTAACACTCACAACATCATCTAATCTGTCTGTGCCTCGTATTTGTAGAGTTGTAGAATCTCTGAGTTTGAAAGATAACAACAACAGCGTAAGATCACTGATTTACCTATCCCTTGCAAAAATGAAAAGCTGTTTAAATCTTTTACTCGGGGCGCCTGGGTGGCTCAGTTGGCTAAGCATCTGCCTTTGGCTCAGGTCATAATCCCAGGGTCCTGGGATCGAGTCCTGCACTGGGCTCCCTGCTCAGCGGGGAGTCTGCTTCTCCCTCTCCCTTTATGCTCTCTCTCCATCTCAAATAAATAAATCTTTAAAAAAATAAATCTTTTACTCAACATCTCCAATAATAGGGATGTGACAGGCACTTGATATGATAGATTTAGGAGTCAGAATTAAATTTAAATCTGCTTAGCTACATACTATGTGTGTGACCTTGGGAAAGTTATTTATATCCTTCATGCCCCAGATTCTTCTCTCTTCAATGGAAATAATAATATACAACATAGGGTTGTGGTGAGGACTGCACGAAATAATGTGCATAAAGCACTTAGCATGGAGCCTGGCACATGATGAGAACTCAACAAATGGTGATGGTGCCTGTTCTTGCTGTCCTCCTTCCCCTCCTTTTTATTATTCCTAGGACTATGTGGTTGTTCAGACTCAATTTGAGCATTGCCAGTGATGATTACCTTCCCAAATAGCCCACTGTTAATTTTGTAAAATCATAATCATCAGAAAGTTTTCTTTCTAGTCAACCCCAAATTACATCTCTTTATCTCTAGATGTTCTCTTTTCCAAGTTCTGATCTCTCAGCTCATAACTACCCTTTGTGTATTTGAATATGGCTATCATGCTCCCTACTTTACCCTATTCTCTAACTTCTTTGGTTTTTCTTTTTGACCCTTTCTTCCCAATTTCTTTTAATCAGCTTTTATATACCAACTTTCAAATTACTCTTGAAAGCTTGCCATTAACTTGATATCAACCCTTTCAATCAACATTCATAACTAGCCTTTATTTCTAAGGAATTTAGTGATTCTTCAGGCTAATCTTCCTTTTCTGTGTCTAGAAAGGACCAGCGGTCACTCAGGGCATGGGTCTATGCTCATCGACACCACCAGCTCTGCCCACTTTGATTCTGCACCTGAGAGCAAACCGTTTTTTATTTAAGCTTACAGTGTTCTTCGTAGAGTTGATGGATAGAGAATATGGGATGCTATTTTCAATCCTATGATGATTTTTATACAAAGAAATATGCGGAAGCACTCATAACATTTTTATGTATCCTGACGGGTTAGATTGACTAACCAAATTTCATTTTTATGATGTCCTCATGAAATTTGGGCCTTTAAAAATATCATACAATTTATCCACAGAATAAGCCTGTAAAACAGAGAGGCGGTAAGCATTATTTCCTCCAGCTTTACATAGATCTGAAACCAGATGTTTCCCAGGAGCAATGACCAAATTACTTCTACAGTACAGTTATTTCCCAGCCAACCAGCCAACAGATGGGTTTATACGTCATGGCAGACTGGCAAGTTTGAAAACACATATTCTCTCCTTTTCCACAGAATTGCCCTTTATATATTTGAAGACACAACTGTGTACTTCACTTTGGTACTTACTATTTTGCCTCAGTATGATTGTACTTGCCTCACCTACCCTATCAGACCACAAACTCTTGAAGGCAGGGAATTGATTTTACTCTCCTTTGCATGTCTTATTCTGCCTAACCGAGCACCCAACTCCAGACTTTCACTCAGTAAATCTCCTTGCGGGGCACCTGGGTTGCGCAGTCAGTTAAATGTCCGTCTCTTGATTTCAGCTCAGGTGATCTCAGGGTTGTGAGATTGAGCCCTGCATCAGGATCCATGCTGGGCACTGGGTGTGAAGCCTCCTTGGGATTCTCTCTCTTCTTCTCCCTTTGCCCCATAGTCAATCAATCAATCAATCAATCAGTCAATCTTGTTGAACTGAATTCAAACTAGGACTGTAAGAGCTAAGTGAACAGGTGAATTTAGTTCTGAAGGAGACAGAGGATATAAATATCCATAAGGTATATTATATTACCTGGAGTTGTCAAAAATTTTAAATCAGGTTGCCAATTTATATTACTCATTTTTATCAGTTGATTATAGCATACATGGATCAATTTTCTAAGCCAAAATAATTCTCCAAACTGTGTTAAAATTAAATATTTATTATTGTTAAAATAACTAATATACAAAATAACTAAAATAACTAATATAATTATAATTTTCCATTTTTTTATTCACTCACCATTAATGGTTATTACCGCATTGCTTAGGAAGCAAAGATGCCTGGTATTGTTTCTGATTGACAAAATTTCTTTCAACCGTTTGTTTCAACATTTGTAGAAATAGCAGTAGGAAAACGCAACATGAAAATAATACTTATTAATTATAATCGGATTCCATGAGAGAAGAAAGGGTTATCTTTTATTTATAACCAAAGGGAGCCGCAAAACTAGGAAGATTTTCTTTATCTAAAACTGTTCTTACATAAAGGGTTATATTCCAAAATATATTTGAGGAATTGTCCAGTAAATAATAGAAGGATACTATGGAAGTGAAGGGTACATAATCTTCCTTAAATGCTAGATCCACAAGAGCTTGCTGTATCTTCATTTTCTAAGTGAAAACTCTCTGTTCCAATAAGCAGAAAGAAAAGAAAATTATTTTTTGAAGGACCCTAGAGAAAATTCATTGTACTAGTCAAACAAATTGAATCTAAACAATGGATGTTTTGAGCATGTGAATCATTCTTTTCAACTCTTTAGTGTTAATTGTGCTATGATCTCTTTTAATACCTCTGATATTGCAATAGTCCACAGTAAATAACACTAAGACTCTTTCCTGCCTTAAAGGCAGGTAATAGAAGTAGGATCTGATGGTCAAAGAGAGAAGAAGAAAGAGAGAAAATGGACAGACATATTTGGTTTTGATCCCCATCTCTCCCAGTTATCCCTTTAACCCATATCCTACTTCATACCTTTCCACATCAGGGACTAGCTTGGTATAGTCCCACATTGAGGCTCCAGAAAGGATTTATCTGAAAATTAATAATTGTTTGTATCATCTGGCCTAGGATCAACCTTCCTTAGGACCTCTGAAAGGCTGGGGTGTTCCACTCATTCAGCAAATATTTACTAAGCACCTACCATGTACCAGACACGATGCAACTTTAGGAAACAGGAACCTTTGTGTAGTGTACCTGTATAATTTTGGACCACTCAGCATTTCTTTATAGTTCTCAACAGCATCATAATTTTGTTTTAGAGAGTTATCTCTCTCCCATTGTGTAGTTTTGAAGGACAGGAAAATCCAGATTTATACTTTTTCCTATGGAATTCAATGGGTCTAGAGGCTCTCGTTCCTCATCCTTGTTTGCCCAAGAGAATGCATGTAACCTCTGTTCAGCTAGTGGAATGTCTTTCCTGGCCTTGAATTTTAATTAATTGAATCAAACACAGAAGTGATCTTTGGCACTCACTCATGATGACATGAATGTTTCTAACATGAGGCCACTGCTGAGATTTCTTTCCCAGACCTCCAAACTCTCTTGTCCAGAACAGAGCCTTATTCTTCTGATCCTCTGTCAATTCTGTGAATATATTAATCCTACTCTCATATTCTTCCAATACATTTCTTATATATAAGTTAGGCAGAATTTGTTTCAGCTAAGGACCTTTACTGATGCACCCTAGCCTGGAGCTAATGACCACTCTGGCATCCTAAAATCTCCAAGGGCAAAGCATTGCTTTTGATTGGTTCAAATGACTGAGGATTACCCTGGCTTGTATTCTTACCTGAGCACATCCAAATTATACTAGGTCCTGGGTAGTGAGGACTCAGCGTTTCATAGGATGTTTCATTGACATCATAAGAACTTGGGCAAGTTCAAGCAACAGAGTTGTTTTCAATAAAGAAGATAACAAGGGGATAGGAGGCTCTGTGGTCATAAATGGTTACTGGCAGAGGGAAGAAGGCAGAGGTGAGGATATACCTTACAGGTCTGTGTGAAAGCAAAGAACAGCAAAACCCAGCTCAGCCCCAGAATGAAAAGGACTCTAGGAAGTGAACACAGACATTGCAATATTTTCCAGATGGGACAGAGAAAAAAAGGGAAAATGAAATTCCCACAAGTCTTGTGTGGAAATGTAAAGGAGAGAACTGCCAAATATGGATAGTGACATGCCCAATGCCTTGTCCCTGGGGTGTCCATGAGCCTATTAGCAGTCATGCTTTCTTGGGAATGTTCATTTACACAGAGGCTCACCATCCCCCCCCCCCCACACACACACATTGAGGGCCTTCCTTGTTCTAGGCCAGATCCTACAGGGACTGTAGGACAGGAGGTTCTAGGCCTTCCATGGCCTTATTTGTATGTGTGAGAGAGAAAGGTAGGGAGTGACAGACAAGACACAGACAGACAGAGATACAGAGACACACCGAGAGAACGAGAATGTGTATGAGGGAGAGACAGGGATGGAAAGAGGTCAGAGTTCTATCTTCTCAGATTTCATTCTTTTCTTTAGAGAGGAACCTCCCCTGGAGTATCTTACTTAGTCTCCCCAAATCATGCCCTCTCCCCCTCAGCCCCTCTTGCTACATACCTGCTTATTCTCCCTAGTCCTCCAAACCCAAAGTATTTGCTCCTTCCTGTAGCTGTTCATTTTGCTCCTGTCTCCAGACCTTTTCTTTACCTTTCTTGGGGCACTTAGACATACTCAGTTCTTCTGCCATCTAAGTAATTATCTTAATATTTTATTCAGTGAGAAAGCTATTCTGGAAATCTAATTTTCTTCCCAAGAATTGCATAGCCAATTTGGGAACTTCAAACATCTGTAATCCCAGGACAACATTGGGGATTAAAAAAAAAACAACTCAGACATACAACATTTTCAAAACCATAAAGAAAGTTTCCAAAGTGAATGTCTTCTCATTCTAGATATTTTTATCTCTCCAGCACAGTTTTGCAGTAGCTTTTCCTTACTATTCTTTTCAAAGTACCTCTTTGCAGTTACTGATTTTTAGCCTCGGTGTCTTTTCAAAGATGCTTTTCTGGGGACTGTTGATTTCAGGCCATTTCAACTGCACGAGTTATGCAAGTGTGAAAACTTTTTTCACTCTAAAAAAAGATGCTCCAGCCTATTTTTTGTACTCATAATAAAGGCAAAAGGATAAAGACAGAATTTGGGCATTGGTGGAGTCTTTGCAAGGAAAGGAAGAGCTGAGAAAAGTTATGTTCCAAATCAGTATCACAATCAAACCTAGAACAGAGGACTGATGACAAAATAAGGCTCTGAGTTATACAGAGAACCAAATTCTTATTACAGTTATATTTACATTTTTATTAGTATCATCCCATTTTTGCTTCTCAGATCATTAAAAAAAAACCCAAAAAGTTATATTGAGTATGAGTAAGAAGTTATATAAAGACCTAAAAAATACAATGTATACAGTGAATAAAATGAGTATTTATCAAGTTTTAAAAGTTTCCTTTTGGTCAATTAATATTAGTTCTCCAGTAAGTACATTGGGCTGTGGACACTTATTGCTTTGAGAAATTTAGAATAAGGGGAATTTAAAATTACCTACAACCTCTCTAGATGTTTAAGTACAGTCTCTCCCTGTGTATCTTGGTGCATGTGTATATTTGCAGACATATATTTAAATGAGAGCATAAAACATACGTTAGGGTTCAATATATATGAACTGTTATTTAGGACATTTCTAGGCATTACTGAATTCCCTGATGTCTCTTAGAAACAAAAATGTCTGTTTCTAATAAACTTATTGGTATAAATGCCAAATGAAATAAAATGTCACAAGCAAGACACAGAACTGATTGAAGTGTTTGTTGACTATTTTACCAGTTGTTTTTCCATCTCTGGTGTTGCTTCTATTAATGAAGAACATGTGTCCTCTCACACTTAATTGTGGAAAACTTTAATTGTGGAAATCAGAGGTAGAAATAGCACAAAGATGAACCCCTGGGCATGGATTCCCTCTCCGTTGTTTATCAGCATAACCTTGTCTGGATTTCCTCTCTTCTCTCCATGGTGGCTATTGCAAAGTGGACAGTGACTATCCCACCATAGAATCATGGAGTTTTCTTACTTTTACAATCTTAAGTCTATCAGGATCATTCAGCTGCAAGTAACGCAATTTTTAACCAAAAGAGACTCAAAAATAAAGGACTTTAGTTTTCCTACAGAGTGAGAAGTCAGGGAATAAGTGGTTCTAAATTTGGTAAAGAAGCCCCAAGTTCATATCAAGGAACTAGAGTTTCCTATCTTTCTTCTTTGCCATCCTCAACTTGATGTTGGTTCTTAAACTACAAGATGGCTGCGCTGAGGAAGCATTATGGCCTCGTGATACCATGTTTGATTAGGAGAGTGGGCTGGGGAAAAGGGTTTTTCTTCTTTCAGGAAGACGGATTTCTCCCAGAGGCTCATTCTTAGGCATCACTTCATGACTCATTGGCAAGAACAGGATCACATGTCCCCCCATTCGTACCCCCATAGCTGCACAGAATATTGGCCAAATGATTAACTAGCAAAGGAGAACACTATTGCTGTGATTGGATTAGACAAACCAGAGTCATCTCCTGGGGTTGGGCATATTAATACCTCCCCTGTCATTATGATTCCTTTGGCAAGGAAGAAGTGGGGAAGGCTGTTGAGTCATTAAGTTTTGCCAGTTTCCCAGCTGTGATTTCCATAATATCTCCCTCTATCTGGTATGACTCAGCAATGGGAGTCTTTTGGATGTGCACCTTGGGTTCTAGCCCTCCACTCAAAAAACCTCCTCATTATTGATTCAGAGAGAAAAGCAGGTCTAACTCATCATTCTATAGCTTCTCACATAATTCATAACTTCATATTTATGTGCTCTCTGAGCTCATTTTTTTTTAAACCCAAGAGGTTCTAGTTTCAAAATGTGCCTTTGTCTCCCCCCGCACCCCCGTCCCCAACTATGGCTGCTTCTGTCTGGGTACAAAATAAAAGGGAGAAAAAGTCTGTGTATCTGGTTACTTCTGGTTATCTCCTCTAATTTCAGGACCCATAAGCCTCTGCCAGGAGATAGTTTGTGATGTAGGTCATCTATATTCTCTTGTTTCTACTTTTGAACACTCTGCTGGCTGTTCCATCTTTCCCATGAATGTTTAATATGTATAATGATCCTGCCAGAATTGATTTTTCATTATAGAGGCCATTTTCCAAAGAGGTTTGTCACTATTTTTAAAATAGTATTTTAGCATGTTTATAAAAAACAGTTCTAAACTCAATTTTGTGTAAGTTTCTTCACTGATAGAAGGGATTTTTTAAAAGGCATTTTACATTATTCTTATGTTACTGATAAGTTGGAAGGTATGACACTAGCCATTTAGATTTTAGTTACATTTTTAACAATTGGTTTATAAACAATTGGAAATAACTGGTAAATTATTCATGTTCAAGGGTGTTATGTAATCTTTCCAAATCAGTAATTAGCCACCAACATACTACATTCCATCTAGTGACCAATCCTGAATATACTTGTGATCCAAAATGAAGAAAAATGTGATGTAAATAAAAATGAATGTCTTAGGGGCACCTGGGTGGCTCAGTCAGTTGGGTGTCTGCCTTTGGCTCAGGTCATGATCCCAGGGTCCTGGGATCGAGTCCCACATCTGGCTCCCTGCTCAGCGGGAGTCTGCTTCTCCCTCTGCTTCTCTCTCTGTGCTCTCTCTCTCTCCTCTCTCAAATAAATAAAATCTTTAAAAAAATGAATGTCTCAGTTTTGAAATGGGTGATTCTTTTACTATTTTTATATTAGAGGTCTTTCTTATTTGGATTTTAATTGCTCTTTTTTCTCCCACCATTTATTTATCTTCAGTTTGACCATTGCTAAATGAGTAATTGGCTTTCATATTGAGTTATTCCCTTTGTTTTGACCACCTGAAATCAGGTACAGGTGTCACAGTGACTTCTTAATAGGGAGATCTTAAAGAGAAATATGACTATAGAGGAAGAGCCCAATTGCCCTCTCTGATAATTTAATATTTTAAAAAATTAAGGCTTTTTTAGTATGAGGAGGCATCTTTATCCCCGATTTCTCCACACACCTACCCACCCTCCACACACAAAGTTCAAAAAGACTTACAGGAAGAAAAGAAAGATAGCAGTTATGCTTTCTTGGATCCTAAATCTTGCCTGAAGATTTTTATAATGAAATGGAGGAAAAAATAAGTCATTATTTCTTTGCTTCATGTTTTTGAGAGCCATGTATCCCAAGATATCATAGAACTTAGCAAAATAGCTTGGATACTGATTGAAAAGGCAGACTCAGAGTCTAGAAATGCAAAATAACAGCCCATATGCCAAACCACATGCATTGTAAGGCTTGGTACTTCTGAGGGAAGATTTAAAAGGCGACAAAGAATTCCAAATTTGGAACCCACAGAGACATCTGGTATCTTAGAACTTTCCACTTTAACTTGGCAGATATTTCAGCTAATTTTCCCACCTTGGTCAGAGTGTATAATTCTTTCTTAAGCTTATTTTAATTTTAACATATTCTCTCTATTCAACTGTTACTGTGAAATGGCCCTACTCTCAGGACCAGCCATTTAATTTTAGCACTTAGATCATTTAGCAATTCCTTAGAGGAACAAAAATAAGGGGGTGGGATTTAATTAACATAATGGGTACATCATCAACTTTTTTGGTGGCATTTATGTATATTTCCAACACTTGGTCATCAAGCAGATGCATGTAAAAAAAAAAAAAAAAAGACAGATGAATCAAAATGTAGAAAAAGCACTGCATTTCAAACGGTGATTTTCATCATCAGTGTGCATGTAGTGGCTCTTCAGTTTCAAGTAGATATTACCAAAACTATCCTGAGAGGTATCCTCATTTTGTTGTTTGCTTCTTATAAACCAGTTGCTAGTAGCTGATCTGTGTCTACTTGAAGAATTCATTAGTTGAGTCCACATTTGCCCAATGTGGATGGTGGAATGGGAAGGGGACTTGAGATTAATGAGGCTTTGGGACAATTACTATGAAGAATGTACTAAGGGGTACATATAAGGATTATTGAGTAGCAATGAGGACTTAGTTGAAACTGAATAGTATGAATATTGAGTAGTGTAGACCATCCCTATTTAATGACACTCAGTAACAGTATCATAGAATTGTGTTTATTTTATTTTTTTTTAAGATTTTATTTATTTATTTGAGAGAGAGAGAAACCACATGAGAGGGGGGAGGGTCAGAGGGCGAAGCAGACTCCCCGCCAAGCAGGGAGCCTGATGCGGGACTAGATCCAGGGACTCCAGGATCATGACCTGAGCCGAAGGCAGTTGCTTAACCAACTGAGCCACCCAGGCGCCCAAAAATTGTGTTTATTTTAGAGTTGAAAAGGACCATCTTATTGAAATTTTCAACTGACAGATGAGGAAACTGAGGCATAAAGAAACTAAACGAGTTGCCTGGGTCTACAAAGCAAATGGCAGAGCAATTCTAACTCCTGGACCAGATCCAAAGATAGTATTTATAGGGATTTCAAAGTATGACTAACTTTAAAATAATTGAATTTTAGAATTTTCCATGGATTCTCTCTCTCTCTCTCTCCCTCTCCTGTCAAAGAAAAGATCTTGCTAGAATTTGATCAAAATAATTTCTTGTCTTTGTGGTGCCATTTCTTGAATTACTGTGTCAAGTCTTATCAGAAGCAAGAGAAAATGGCAAACATGGGAATGTATGTACCATCGATGCACCTGACCAAAGATTTACAATTAGTAGATGGTCTCTCTCTCTCTTTTTTTTTTTTTTAAAGATTTTATTTATTTATTTGACAGAGACACAGCAAGAGAGGGGACACAAGCAGGGGGGAGTGGGAGAGGGAGAAGCAGGCTTCCCGCGGAGCAGGGAGCCCGATGCAGGGCTCGATCCCAGGGTCCTGGGATCGTGACCTGAGCCGAAGGCAGACACTTAACGACTGAGCCACCCAGGCACCCCTCTCTTTTTTTTTTAAGATTTTATTTATTTATTTCAGAGAGAGAGAATGAGAACACAAGCAGGGTGAGCGGCAGAGGGAGAGGGAGAAGCAGGCTCCCCACTGAGCAGGGAGCCTAATGCGGGGCTCAATCCCAGGACCCTGGGATCATGACCTGAGCTGAAGGCAGATGCTTAACTGACTGAGCTACCCAGGTGCCCCGATTGTCTCTTATTTTTAATATCTATGTCTATATTTATCTATCAATTGATTAATTTTATCATGTTCTAAATTCATTTTTAAAAACTTGCCACTTTTCTGAGAATATTTGAAGAAATGAAATGAAAAGTAAGTAGTGCCAGAACTCCTGATGGACCCCTAATTACCGTCAATGCCACTTATATAGCTGCAATACCATTGAATGTGTGCCCCCTTCATACTTTAAGATCATGGGTCTAGCCTGGTGGACATTAGAAACTGTCTAGTGTGGTTGACCCTTTGATACGAAATCTAGTCCATTTTCTAAAATGGGATATGCTCTAGGTTAAAGTACAAACGGTGATGGGTAATCAATGCTACATTAAGATATGACTTAGAGACTCTCTTGTAATGACACTTAATAACATGGAGGGATGTTTTAAGTGTGAAAAATACTTCTTACAATAGATATTCCCCCTTTCAAGTTATTAGTCATTATTTTGGGGGTATTGAGATTATAATCATTTGGATATATTTTGTGTGTATATTTCAAAATTTCTACAAAAATCAGTCATATTTTAAACAAGAAAAGCATAAATATTCTTTTCATTAAAAGAATAACCAAGTAAGTAGAAAAATTAAAGTGTATGAAAGGAAATCTCCTTGCTTAAGGTAACAAATTATATATATATATATATAATTTTTTTATTTGACAGAGAGAGAGAGCACAAGCAGGGGGAGCAGCACAAGGAGAGGGAGAAGCAAGCTCCCTGCCCAGCAAGGAGCCTGATGCGGGACTCGATCCCAGGACCCTGAGATCATGACCTGAGCCGAAGGCAGACGCTTAATGACTGAGCCACCCAGGTGTCCCAAGGTAACAAATAATATTAAAACATATTGTGGCTCAGAGAATTTGTATGTCTTTAAAAGAGGGGTGGTTATAGAAATAACTTTATATTTTTCTGATCGGTGTTACAGAGAATAGTGAGAGGAGAATAACAAACTGCATAAACAGAAAGTACAATTGAAATAATTTTAAGGGTAATAAGATTGAAATACTATTATTATCTATAATAATAAAGTACCTCTTTTCTTACATGGAAACGGAGTTGATAACGTACTTTCAACACACAGGAAATATAAATAACCTAAAAATCAGATGTATGAATCAAATGGAGTAATAATACTTTTCATTTATGAAGCATTCACTTGTCTTTATTATTACTATTTCTTCACGTAGAATGGTGTGCACAGAGAGTGTTTCTATGGGTAGAATCCCATATGAATCCCATCCCTTATGTTGTTACAAGATAAGCAGCACAGTTATTTTGAATGTTCATTTAATAAAAGAGGAAACATACTCTAAGAGGGCAGATGACCTTGTTAGGCTGAGAAGGTGTTGATATCTTTTTATAATTCGATGGCAAAAGTACCTGTTTTAGATCTTTGTGAATAGATTTGTATTTTGCCCTTTCTCATTCTCTTTTTGTCACCCAAAATGTTACCCTTATTCTTCATATATTCATGTTTCCAAATCCTACTTTACTATTCAAACTATTTTGATTAGAAGCAAGGGCGATGTTTAAAGTAGTTAGTGGTAAGAATGATGTGGGCAACAACTCATCGAAATGGTTGCTAGAAGAGCACCAATTATCAGGATGTTCCATAGACAAATGCCACAGCCATGTAGGTATGTTTTAGCTAAATATCAACCTTGTGACAGAAAACCCAACTTAAACTATTTCAAGAACTTCTGGGTAATTTTTTGACACACATCTGGACTGTCCAAAGGTGGACTGTTTTTAGACAAAAGAAGATCCAGGAGCTCAGATGATGTTGTCTCTGTCTCTTCATTCTGCTTTTTTCCCTATTGATTCCATTTTTTAGAAGGGCTGTTACCTTGTGGTGCAAGATGACTTAAAATGGCTCCAGATTTACCTCCTATTTCCTCAGCAAAAATGAGTGTCTCTCTTTGGTTGCCTGGTAAAAGTCCAGGCACTAACTTTGAATGGGCTCTGACAAGTGTCCATTCTGTAGCCAAGGAGATGTGATATGGTAAGCACTGAGGAGGGCAGCCAGCTCCACCCAAACTATCGGACTAAGATTGGGGAAGGAGAGTTTGTGAAGAAAAACCAGGGCTGTCCCCAAAAGAAGGGGGAAAATTAATAGTGAGTGACAAACTGTAAATGTCCATTCCATTCTCTTTCCTTTGAGCCATCATACCACTTTATTACTTTAAATAGTTTTCTAAATTATAAAGAAATTACTCTTATTTAGAAAACTCAAAAGTAAAATGTAAGAACAAAATCAAACGAAAATATAAAAATGACATGTTAATAAGTTAGAAGTGAAGAAAGAAAGTTGTAATGTGTGTAGTAGCATAATTCATGGCAAATAGTGAAGTGTAGAAGTGTTCGCTTACTATGACTTAAAATCAGCCAAATTGATTTTATTCTACTCCCTCTAGTATCTTTAATGTTTTTCTGTATAAACCAGATTGCAGCCACAGGTTTTAGTATGGCGTTGTAAAATAAGACCAATCATAATAAGACCAAGAATTGGTTTTCATAGTGTTACTAGAACTTAGTGTTGTTTTTAAAATAGAAGGTAGGATAAAGTGTATAAGAATTATCCAGTAAATATTAAGCTATATATATAAATACACATATTACATGCTTTATATAACATATATGTTATAAATATGAAACAGAAGATAAGTTGTATACAAAAGAAAATTGGTTCCTAAAATTTCAGGATGTCATTAAAGTCTTCGGAAATTGTATTGCCACAATCATACATGTCTTTGAAAAAACACTTTGAAAAAAAGCCAATATTGATCTGTATGCTAGTTCTATTGGCCTAATACTTAAAATTTTAAATTAGTGTTTTGGGGGGCACCTGGGTGGCTCAGTTGGTTGAGCATCTGACTCTTCCTCTCAGCTCAGGTCTTGATCTGAGCCCCACATTGGACTCCATGCTGGGCATGGAGCCTACTTAAAAAAAAATTGGTGTTTTTGGGCTTTAACTCAAATGAATGACCCTTTTGATGGAGTCTTGAGTCAAAAAGAACAGCCATGACTGACCAAGAACTTTATCTTTGACAATCCCCTACAGCACTGTCCAATAGAAATGTAATAAAATCCACAAATATGAACTACATATATTGTTTAAAATTTTCTACTAACCACATTAAAAAGAAACAAGTGAAATTAATTATGATAATATATTTTATTTAACCCAGTGTGTCCAAAGTTGATCTATCATTTCACCATTAAATCAATATAAAACATTTTAATGGCATATTTTACATTCTTTTTTTCATATTAATTTTTAAAAATCCAGTGTGGATTTTATACTTACAGCACATCTTAATTTGGACTAACTGCATTTCAAGTGCTCAATAGCTACATGTGCTTCACAGATCTAGTAGATCTGTGGCTACTCTAGGCTAGGCCAGAGTTAACTCAATAAGGCAGGATGATAATGATGATGATGATATTATTAAGACATAAATTCCTTGTGCATTCCTTGACAATTTCAGTCCTCAGCCTGACTATCTAGAATTGGATCGACTATATGAGATTTGAGAAGATTATCTGTTGAGGTTGTGTAAGCAGGCTACAGGAAATTTTGGCTTTACTATAAGTTATTATCATGTATGTTACTTATACTGAACTTACACATAACTTATATTTGTAAATATCAGGTACCCAACATTGTTTAGCTCAACATCCTTACCCTTAATTTCAAAGCATAATGATCTAAAGTGGAAACAGTTACTCACAACACACCCAGTAGCGGAAAGGGAAAGTTCAAGGTCTTGGAAGCACAGCAATATGCTTCAAAGTGATTAGTACGGTGTTGTTTTCCTGGTATAATGGCACATTATACGCATTGTAATCAATAAAGGTACATTGGAGAAAGACTTCTACATCTTGGCTTACTTTAAATGGCCTCTTTTAACTCTTGTTTTATTCAGGGCATAAAAAAAAGAATTTTAGTATAAATCAATACCCAAAAGTTGTGGCAAGAAATAAGCTTGGTCCTGCATCATGGCAAATTGAGAGGTATAGGGAAGGTACGATAGAGATACATGGTGGTTTTATGTTTTTTAAGAAATAAATCTAAAGTAGTTAGGTGGATCAATTACTTAAGTAAATTTATTGGGTTGAACTTTAAATATGTTAAATGGAAAGACTAAATGGGACAGGCCTATATTTTAAACTAATGCACCTGATCAATAGGTACCAAGTAACTCTTCAACCTGACTATATTTGTAATGACTACATGTTCCACATTTACCAAAATGGTTTCTGTTCAACTATTCCTGTTCCATTTGTACCTCATTTTTGGCTTATATCCATTTCTTTCTCAAAAATAAACAAACAATACAGTTCAAACTTTGGGAGAAGTTTCCAGGCCAGATCCAGTGGTCATGAAATTTTCCCACATAAGGTAGAATTTGGAACGAAGAAAAAAATTGCTGATATTCAACATCATTTTTTTCTCCAAATTATCACCATGCTTGCTTACCAGGCTCTGGTATAGATTTAGATTGTTCTTCCTTAACCGCAAGAGAGTACATTGACATCATTTCTGAGTTGGGAAAGGCACATCACAAGTGTTGCAGGAGACATGTGTGTGTTAGCATATATTATGAATATTTGCCAGGCTCCTTGAGGAAAATATTTATGACAGAAATTAGGAATGCTGGTTATTGTGTTGACTCATATATATTAATTAAATATCAATAGACATAGAGATTCGTTGTCTTATAATTTGGGGCACTTTCTGAATGAGAGGTTGAAAAACAAGAATCCTCATCAATTATGGAAAATTATCCCTCAAAAGTAAATATTGCCTCTTTGCAAATCTCTTTATTTTTTCCACCTGGAATTCCAATGGTACAGACTTGAACCTTTTCCTCTCTATGGCTTTTGTCCTCTTTTTAATGTGTGTTGGTGCTGCATTCTGGATGATTTCATCAGTTCTATCTTCCAGTCTACTAAATCTTTTATTTCTTTTATTTTAGCTCTGCTTAATCTACTGTGTAACCCATACAGTTTAAAAATAAACATTTGTGAAGGCCCTGGGTCTTTTATATGATATCTTGTTCTTTTGAAGGAAACATGAAATATACATACATAGGAGTGTATAACTTACTAATCATAATGAATGTATTTTTCAGGGAGTTTCTTTTGGGTGCTTCTTTTTCAATTTTTTATTTTTTGTTTACTTCCTTGTATTTAGAAATTATATGTCCTCTGGCTAATCATTTAGTGGTTAACGCACACATTTAATTGTGGTAAAATCATATTACATCATCACTGTAATCGTTTTCAAGTACAAGTCAGTGGGATTAATTACATTCACAATGTACAGCTGGCCCGCATTGCACACAATGTGCGATTGGAACTGTACGGTTCCAGAAAGTTTTATCACCCCAAATGGAAACTTTGCACCCATTAAGCAGTCATTCCCAATTCCCTTCTCCCCACAAATCAACTTTCTGTCTCTATGGGTTAGTTTATTATGGACATTTCATGTAAATGAAATCATACAGTATGTGGTCCTTTATGTCTGGCTTGTTTCCTGAGTACCGTGGTTTCAAGGTGCATCCATGTTGTAGCATCTATCAGCAACATACACAGTAATTCTCTTTATGGCTGAATAATATTCTATGGAATGGATATCTCACACTTTGTTTATTCATTCATCTGGCAATAGACATTTGAGCTGCTTTTACCTTATGACTATATTGTAAATAGAGCTACTATGAACATTCTTGTACAAGTTTTTGTTTGAACACCTATATTTATTTATTTATTTTTAAAGATTTTACTTATTTATTTGACAGAGAGAGACACAGCGAGAGAGGGAGCACAAGCAGGGGGAGTGGGAGAAGGAGAAGCAGGCTTCCCGCTGAGCAGGGAGCCCGATGTGGGGCTCCATCCCAGGACCCTGGAATCATGACCTGAGCCGAAGGCAGACGCTAAATGACTGAGCCACCCAGGCGCCCCTGAACACCTATATTTAATTCTTTGGTGTATATACTTCTGAGAGAATTTACTGGGTTCTATGGTAATTCCATGCTTAACTTTTTGAGGAAGCACCAAATTATTTTCCACAGTGCTGTGCCATTTTACATGTTTACCAGCAATGCACAAGGATTCTAGTTTCTCCACAACCTTGCAAAAACTCGTTATCTTCCTTTTTCTTTTTGAAGTTTTATTTATTTCTTTGAGAGAGAGAGCGAGCATGGGGGGAGTGGGGGAAGGGGCAGAGGGAGAGAATCTTCAAGCAGACTCCCTGCTGAATAGTCCTATTGACTTTGCTGAAAATCAATTATAAAGCCCCTATTCTATCCCACTCCCCCCCAAAATTACACTCCCCAGCTTTTCCTTCTAGGTTTTTGCATGTCTTTTGTTTGTCCCAGGTTTTCTCCCCCCAGGCAGTAGCAACTTGCTCATTTTGTTCATTTTCATTGTTTTTGAGGACCACATAGCCACTCCACTCTGATAGAGTTCGGAGTTAGGCAAAACAAAGGGGAAATTCTTGCATCAGTCTTTGGGAGGAACTCCAGTCAGGTCAAAACAGAAACACAGTTCCTTGGGGACCAGACCCTTGCAGTTCTTCTGGTATCAGGTGCCCACCCTGGGAATGCAGGTTGCTATCTTCAACAATGCCAATATGCTAGGAAGGAGGAGGGAGCTAAGAGCAGTTAAAATACCACAAAAATCTCTTATTTTATTTTAGAGGCTTTTCTGCTGGCTAAGGTCGTGCTTGGTTGCTATAGACCTTCAGCTATCTTCCAGAGTTGTGATTCTAACAGGGTTTGGTTGGGTTTTGTTTTGCCAAACTTTAGTGTTTGGGGGGAGGGATGGCTCCTGGAGATCCCTACTCTGCCATATTTGCTTCTATCACCCTACCCTATATATTTTAACATGCATATTTAATTTAACAAAGTCTAAAAGTTTTCACCTTTCTTTCAAAAGTATAATATTTTAAAAATTTCTTCATGCTAATTGTTTCCTGTCAAACATATAGGCCATTTCCCCCATAATTTTAGTTCTTGGCTGCTTATATGTCTTCCATAATAATGATGATTATGATAATAGCAATGAGGATGACGATGACTATTGCTGTTTCATAAGGCAATGCTTCAAATTTTCTCTCTTATTTACTAACATAACTCCCCAGTATTCCATTGTAAATTATGAAGTCTCCAAATCTTCATTGTCCAATGTGGTAGCCACTGGCCACATATGGCTATGGAACACTTGAAATGTGGTTAGTAGGACTGAGGAATTCAATGTTGTTTTAAGTTTAAGTTAACTTAAATTTAAATTTTAAAAAAAAGGAGTGGAAAATAGTTTTCTGTTAAACATAAATGTAATCTTTTCATAGGACCACATTTCACTTTAAGTGTTAGCATTGCAATTTTAGTGTGTTGTAAATATAAAATACACACCAGATTTCAGACTTATGATGAAAAAATAAATGTAAACTATCTTATCAGTAATTTTTTATATTGATTACATGTTAAAATGATATTTTAATACAATTGGATAAACTGTATTATTAAAATTAATTTCACCTGTTGTTTTTAATGGTCATAATGTGGCTACTAGAGAATATAGGATTACATATATGTTTCTATTGATTAGTACTGCTCCAATCAGTGTGATTTTCATTGCTCTGATGTATGTAAAACTTAGAATTTCCCTTACTGAAGCTCTTTAGGTGATAAATTCTCTGTTTTGTCTAAAAATGTCTATTTCATTTACATACTACAGAGATAGTTTCTCTGGGTATAGAATGCTAAGTGGATATTTATTTAAGTTGATATTTCTAAGTTGATATATCACTCTACTGTCTTCTGGCTTGTGTAGTTACCTTCAGCAAATGTACATTCAGCCTAATCGCCATTTCTGTGTTAGTGATCTCTTATTATCTTCTGGATGGTTTTAAGAGCTCCTTTAAGTTGATGTTCTGCTGCGGTCTGTCTAGATGTAGATTTCTTTTTATTTATCCTACTTGGAATATATTGGGTTTCTTTGAACTGAGGCTTTGTGTTTTTCCAATAATTCTGGAAATTCCAAGCCATTATCTCTTTAAAGAGATCCTCTCTCCCATTTTTTCTATTTTCCCCTTTTGGAACTCTAAGTAGATGTATATGAGACTATCTCTAGATTTCATGTGTTTTCACTTCTCTTCATAGTTCTTGTCTCTTTAACTTTCTTGGCTACATTCTGTTAATCTCTTGTTTAATCAACATTGAGTATTTTTAGGGGCACCTGGGTGGCTCAAGTCGTTAAGCATCTGCCTTCGGCTCAGGTCATGATCCCAGGGTCCTGGGATCGAGTCCCGCTATTGGGCTCCCTGCTCAGCGGGAAACCTGCTTCTCCCTCTCCCATTCCCCCTGCTTGTGTTACCTCTCTCGCTGTGTCTCTCTCTGTCAAATAAATAAATACAATCTTAAAAAAAAAATTGAATATTTTTATTTCAACTATTGTATATTTTACTTCCAGGGGTGCTGTTAGGTTCTTCTTGGTCATTCTTTGCTCATATATTCAAGCTTCTCATTTAATTCTTTAAATATGCTAATTATAATATTTTCTATATTCTAACATTGTCAGTGTCTGATCTCTGTGTGTTTGTTTCTGCAACTGTTATTTCTACTTGTTTTCATTCATGGTACCTTCACTTTTTAAAATGTATTTTACAACATTTCAGTGTAAACTGCATTATTCCTAGGACTTCATCTTATCCTCAAAGAGGATTCTTATTTGCTTTTGCCAGTCCCTGGGTGGTGGGGGGTATTATTAACCCAGAATCACTTTCATTTTTCCATTTAGGTATTTTTTCAATCATATAAATAGTATGAATTTGCAACAAAATCTGTGTGTGTATTGGCCTATGGATATACATTTTTAGGAGATGATTTTTTTCCTCTTCCACCAGATGCAAAGGCTGAATTAGGGAAACTTCCTGGCTTTCCCCTTCTATATGATGGGTTTATTTCTAATTCATTATTACACTGAAGGGGTAGCCTGGGGGGGGGGTGGTATTGCATTTTAAGATCCCTTATTAGGTCCCTAACTCAGGTGGGCCCAACACTCCAACTTAAGTTCTCTCTTGTAGAAGAGTCTCATGTAGAAATTGAAATGAAACCTCATGGTCTCCAGGGGAGCAGCAGAAATCCTCAGGGCAATAGCCAGCTTTGGTGTCATTTTCCTTTTAGGATTTCAATTTTTGGTGCATTTTGAGAACCTGCAGATTCTTTGCTTTTGTGTCAGTGCAATATGCTAAAAATATTTTCTTTATATGGTATCTGGCATTTTAATTCTTTCAATTAATGGATAATTCAGTGTATTTTGTCTGTCATAATGTTAGAAAATAAAATGAGCTTTTGTTCCTTTCTCATAGTTTTAGTTCCATCTTTTATTTCTCATATTTTTAACATAATTATTTTATAGTTTCTGTCCACTAATTCTGATATCTGAATTTTTTGACAGTCTAATTCTCTGTGTTGTGCTATTATTGTTTCATTTAACCCTTATTCATGGGATTCTTGTTTTCTTATGTGTTTTTTAAGTTTGGATTGTGAAGTCATGGTTAGTGGGGCTTCATATATGGGACGGTTGTGAGGGAGGCATCGCTTCATGCAAGATTATCTTCCTCTTTTAGATAGCTCAGCCATTTTCCAGTCTGGGACTATTTTAAGATTTGTTGGTTTGGGGTTTCTGGGACTATACATGTTGTATAAAATCAAATGCCAAACTCATATGAAGGCAGGCCTATAGTTATTAATTCTTTGACAGTCATCTTATACCCTGTTCAGGCTCAGGATGGGATTCATACATTTTCTTGCCTTCTCTTGCTGGTAGTAGGAAGTCTTGGTTTGTATCTTGTTTCCGTGAGGATATAGCCTTTCCACCTTTGTGCAGCGGTCCCAATTGCAAGTCCATCCTGGCTAGTCCCCAAGGCCTTGCTTGCTTCCTTAACCTCTTGGTTTCAAGACCAGGAAAGACTCCAAGATTAGCCATAGTTTTAGCATCAGACCATATTGCCATTCTGCTTTCCAGAAACCTGGTCACTGGGGCCTTCTAGTTCCCTTCTATTTCTCATTGTTGATTTGTTTTCTCTTTCTAAATTTATATTTGACAGAGATTTGTTTCATTACTTTGACCCAAGAATCAGTTCCTAGACTTTTTAAAAATTCCATTGTTTGGTTGTATTCTGACATTAAAACTTTATTTTTTTTAATCCTACTTTTCATTGCTTTGTTTTTATTTTTGTTATTGTTCTTTGTTTCTCTTATTAATTAGTCCATACTTTTACTTGTAAACTTTCCCATGCATTCTGTTTTGGATGTTTTTTGTTGGCATATATTGGATATCTTCACCTAGCATATATCATATAGCTTTAAGTTAACAACCAGTGGAATTAAAATATGACATATACCTTTCAAGTAACTAAAGATAAAATTAATTAAAACATAGTTTATGTTACAAGAGATTAAAAAAGTAAGCAAAAGGAATCATAAAACATATTTTCATTAAAGGGAAAAAAAAGGAATTGTTATCTACCGATTATAGAATAGGGAATGATTTGAATCTTTATTTAGTATAGAAGTTTAAATTACTTACATATAGCTATAACTGATAAATTTCATGCTTTTGGTTTTTTGTTTTTGCTGTTGCCTTGTTATTTATTTTGTGTTCTGATTTTTGTTATTTAAACTAGTATGTATTTAGACTATATTTTGTGACCAAGACAAGAATATGAACATTTTTTTAGAAATATTCCTCTGTAAAAAATAAAGATTTTTACATAGCTAACTATATATTTGTTCAATATAATTAATTGTGTTATTCTTCTATATGTTATTTTCTTTTTAAATATGTCAAAGACAGAAAAAGGTATATTAAAGTCTCCCACAAAAATTATATTTAGGGGCACCTGGGTGGCTCAGTCATTAAGCGTCTGCCTTCAGCTCAAGTCATGATCTCAGGGTCCTGGGATCGAGCCCCTCATTGGGCTCCCTGCTCAGTGGGAAGCCTGCTTCTCCCTCTCCCACTCCCCCTGCTTGTGTTCCCTCTCTCGCTGTGTCTCTCTCTTTCAAATAAATAAATAAAATCTTTTAAAAAATGGTATTTAGTCTTTTTCTCCTTGTTTTGCAACTAGTTTCTAGTGTGTGTGTGTGTGTGTGTGTGTATGTGTGTATTTGGGACCACACTGTGCAGTTTTTTAAGGTTCATGATTTTATTTTATTGAATATTGTACCATTTGATTTTTAAATCTTGAATTATATAGTATTTTACCCCCCAAACATATTTAACCTATATTTAGCACCAATTATAAATATCAAAAGTAAGGTATCATCTTTTATATTTTCTTTACGTAAAATGAGGAACTTAACCCATCTTTACCTGCTTTCATTCATTCAATCAAAAAATACTTCTTGAATACCTATGATGATTCCCTAGGCACTGTTTAAATTGTGAAAAAGAAGAATAAACATCCCTACCATCTTGGAGCTTAATTCTAGTGGAGAGAGACAGATAATAAACAATAAGTAAATGACCATATTTCATTGAATCAAAGAAGTACATTTTTTTTTTCACAATTTAAAATCTTTGAAATCAGGAAGCCTTTTGCAACTAATGATATATCATGGCCAATTGGCTATGCTTTTTTGGGTAGAATATTTAAAAAATGGTGAGCCTCATAATTAATGATATCCTACATGGAATAAAATATTGTAGTATACCCAATGGTGATAAATGCTATGGGGACAGAGAAGGTGGAGAAAGGGGATGGACATTCCTGGAGAAGTGTTGCCCCTTTAAGTGGGATGATCAGGGATGCCTTCCTGAGAAGGTGACTTTTGAGCAAAGAGCTGGTGGAGATGAGAGAGTGAGTAGGACCACTGTGTGCAGTTGTGCCAGTTGTACATTGCTACACTTTTGTGATCGCCATTCGTATGAATTATGTGAAGAGCCTTACAGCCATGCTCCATGCCTATGGGAAGGAGCCATGTGGATTTCAAGGGGAAGTGGGTATAGGCAAGAGTACATCATATGCAAGGGTAATGACGCTGGAGGGCCCCAGGCATGTTCAAGGCACAGGGTGCGTGTGGGGGACAATAGTAGGGGATGTTGGAGAAGACAGCAGGAGCCAGTTTTTATAGAGTCCTGTGGCCTCAGGGGGACTTTGACTTCTACCCTGAGTGTGATGGGAAACAACTTGAAGATGTGGAAAAGGCAACTGATGACATCTGACTTACATTTTTAAAAGGACCACACTGACTACAGTGTTGAGAAGAGATTACAAAATGGGACAAAACAGGATATGATGAGACGGGTTAGCAGGCCTGTTGCAATAATCCAGGTTGAGAGGAAGGTGCCTTGGTGGAGGGGGTGGCAAGTGGTCAGGGCCTGGGTATATTCTGGAGGTATATAAGGCCAAGAGCATTTACTTACGGATTAAATATGGGGTGTGAGTCAAAGAGAGGTGTCAAGTATGTTTCCAAGTTTTGGGGACCTAAGCAATTGTTCTCACTTCTCTGTTTATATACTCTAGGGTTTAAAACCCAAATTATACATATAAAATTACTTTTTAATGACACATATTTTTGCTAAAGTACTATTACTGATACTTATATACAGTTTGTGACAAAATTTATTGTGCTTACATAGCACTAAGTTAAACTGGTTTTAGCTCCCATCTGCTTTATGATCATTCTTGGTTTCTAGATTTTGAGCTATTATTTGAACTATCTCCATATCTGACTTCTGTCCATAACATTCTACTCTGTATTTTGGTATTAACAATTTCCAGCTCAATATGGGATAAGATGTGTAGACAATGAGAACAAGGACAATGACACTTTGATTTCCTCCTTCTACCCATATGGTAGAAAGATAGCTGCTTGGTTTTCTGCTTGGTATAAACTGCTATTTCTGAACCAGGGGAATGACAGAAGATGGAAAAGTGTCATCTACCTACTTATAAGGAGACAGCCCTGCCCTTTCCTGGTGGTGTAACAGGGCTAGGTCACTGATTTGATCTTTTAGTCTGGTGCCATTGACCTTATAGTGAATAAATTTCCCTGATTCTGGAAGCAGAGTGATTATCAGGACTTGTTTTGGGTGTTTCTCTTTCTTTTTGTCTTGTTCTATACCTTCACATAATGTAGTGGGGTGATGGTGCAGTGTGTGCTAAGGCTGGTTTGTTAGGCATTATTTTAAGCTGGAACTCAGAGGCTTTACATTTAAAACTAATTTAACAAGCTGCCTTAATTGAAGAAGGCACCAGCTGAGAATAACTTAAATTGTTAAAGGGACTTTACCTCCACTGGACTACCAGGGTTTTGACTTTTATCAAAATGGCACGCTTATCTTCATATACAATTAATCACATGGAGCATTTGTGTGACATCATATATAACACCTTACGCCTTTCTCCTAAATAGGCATTTAATTTGTGTTTCCTTGAGCAGAATTTGAAAGCAAAGTCACTCCCATCTATGCAAGACCACATCTTGAACCTGATGGAAGTGTGTTGCTTTCACGTAGACCCAGCGAAAAAGCTTATTCAGAAATGTAGGAGGTAACATTTGAACAGTGTGGTAATGTGATTTGTGGTCAACACCCTGCTCTGCTTCAGTTGTTCTGTGCATTGTCATGTTGAGGTATATTTATGGAAACTGCCTATATCTGAGCTCCTTGAGCATTTAAGAAACACTGGCTTTGCACACTCCCTAGAATGCCATCTCTAAGAATACAGCTTTTATAGCGTATATATAGGAACAGTCAGTTCCCATATATTTCTGTATGCATTTTTTATTCCTAAATTATATATGGGAATGCAGTAAGTATTCTGGTGTGAGTCTTTACAGACAAAATAATATTGTCTCTTTTTAAATGTTGGACACAGCTAGTGGCAGCCCACCAGGAAGGCCTGAAAGCCTAGCCATCTGTCAGCAGAAGGGAAGAGTGTTAACCAACTGAAAGATAAATGGTCTTTGACTGAAAAGAGTTTTCCTTAGGATATTCTAGTCATCTTTTGTGAGTTTTGCTTCATTGAACAATAAAACCAAAGCCTGTTTAAGCATGGCTTCATGATTCTGCAGTGAAGATTTTCTCTTATGGGTGGTTGTCGGTTGTCAACATGCCACTGAATTGTATTTTAATGTAAGTTAAGTGTAATGGGATTAGGAAATTGGTAGTTGTATACCTAGTATTGTTATTCCCAGAATAACTTTAAGAAAATATTTTTAATATCTAATGGTAATTACAAATAGTCCCTGTTAACTTTGCAAATAGCCACTCATGTAGAGGATATGAACTACTGTTCATAGTATAGTAGAGAGAGTGGTAAAAGATAATGTCAATTTATTTTTCTCTCAGAAAAGGATATGTGGTTGAAAACTTGGATGGGAGGTGAAGGTTTGAGGCCATTCTGTGAAAATGTTCTCTTGGTTAAGCAGTGTTATTACAAATACAAGTGTTATTTCTATGCACCTCCCATGTTTAAGGCCCTCTTCTACATATTATGAGAACTAAAGCAACAAAAACGTCTTAGAATAGTAGGAAAAAAGGTCATATTTTATACAAACCATTGTAGAAAATAATCAGAATCAATTTGCATTAGCATTCCTATCTGGTTGCTAAAGAGATTAGTTTATTTTGTGGAATTGTGGGGACTAATGTTTTCTAGTCTTTATGCAGAATATGATTAATTTCCTCAAACAAAACCAAAAAACCTCAATATCCATGTTGTAAATCCTTCAATTGCTTTTATCTTTTTTGTGTCCTATAAGCAATATGCATAATCTTTCATAAATGTCTTTTAACCTCTGTAACTTTTGGGATGAGAATACTATGTGCCATTGGACACAGTGTGGCTTACTCTCTTTTGTCAATATGGATTGAAATGGTTGTGGAAAGTGGCCAAATTAGACTAGATCTTTTAAACAATATAATTTATAAGAATAAACTGCATTTATTGTTGAGAAGCATTGAGGTGAGGTACATGCTTAGAAAAAGAAGGTCACTCATTTCTCTTGTTCTTCAATCCTAGTCTCTGTTGGTGCTTTTTCTGGCTGTCATAGCCTAGTAACCTGCTCAGGTGAAGCCGCAGCTGCCCACCTGTGCTAAACAATCTCCAGAATTCATTCTCTATCTGAGGACAATGTAGAGGCTATCATTATAGCCTTCTTTCAGGAAAACCTATACTACAAAGACACTCACAAAGCTATCTTGCAGATCATTATTCACGCTATAGAGGATTTGGGGTGGCAGAATTTACAAAGAGAGTTACCCTGAGACTCCTGCAAAAAACAATCTCCCATGTGCAATAAAACACAAATTGACTGCTACAACTTTTTTTTGAAGAGAATTTTCAGCAGGACTTACCAAGAAAGTAAGTAAAGTAAGTAAATTGAATTCTTTCTAAGCATGTTTAGGAAAGGAATATTGACTGTCACTGAAGAGATCCTCAAAATTGTTATTCCTTATAATTTTATGCCTTTAAGATCTTGGGCAGGAGGTTTAAGTCCGGATATTAAATATTTATTAATATGCATTCCTCCATTATCACCAAAGGATGGATTTTGGTTCAAGAAAGTGATCGTTACAGCTTTTTAGTGGAATCACTGGTTTATAATGTGAAAAGAAGAAACCTGTAGAATATTGGATGGCTACTCTTATAAACATTACTGGCTCCTATTAGATACTGCACCCCAGTAACTGCCTTTATTTTTGTGCTTATGGGCTTGCATATATGCACGTGCTTATGCACACACACACACACACACACACACACACACTTCGTGTAGTTATTAGAGCGGGGATTAAAATGCCATATTTCCTCAATTAAAAAAATAAGGGTAGGGGATTTTCATATCTAAAACTTTAATATTGACATCAATGAAGTATGCACATGGGAATGTGAACTATAGAATTGGGTCTTTTAATAGCAGTTGCTGGGTTGGAATGCTTTCTAAAGCCAGGTTCAAATCTCTTCTAAGGCAAAAGAAGATGTTTACCTTACGAAGCTAAGGCACAGGAGCTCAATTGGAGACTGTTTGCTGCACAAATAAATGCTAATGGAATGGAATGTTATTTGCGTCAGTCTATTCCTAAATACATTAATTTTCTCTTTTGCTATTCCAAATGTTCAATTAAATTCTTCAGTCTCTCCCCACCCCCTGCCAGGAGCATAACTTGAACATAGAATTAGTTCCATCTGAAACAAGACTATTAACCTGTTATTTCTTGGGCTGCATTTGTATATTTTATATACCAGCTTTAAAATGATTTAATAATGAATTTGCAAATCATGACATAGAGTAATACTATTAATGCACTGAAATATGTGGTTAAATGAGCGCTGATTTTTAAACCAGGATTATCTTTTAATTATCTTTCAATTTAGTTTTTTCTAACTATAAACTTTCATAGCACATTTTTATTCTGTATCTATTTTCATATTTATTTATGCTACTAAAAAGAAACTGCACTAAATGAAAAAAAAATGGATTTAACATAAAGACCCAGGTAGGGCTATGCAAATTGGAGGTATCATAAGACAGCATAAATATGTATCTCTTTTATAGAGCGAATGGCAGGAAGTTAGGATTTTATTGTGCTTTTATTTTATAAATTAATGGACGTTGTTATCATTTGAAGAGTACTTTGGAGAATGCTTACCACTTTTTTTTGAAATGTTCATTTTCTACAGTATGTTCTATATTGAGAGTTAACTGATTTATGTGGCACTAAAGAGTAAAAAAATAATGTAATGAAGAACCATCTATCATCGAAATAAACTCTCCTTTTTGAGAGCTCATATTGGAAAATCTGAGACAGAGTGATGTAAACAATATCTATAAACCCTAAATTTATTATAGAAATGATGAGTTATCATTTTTATGGAATCAAAATCAAAGGCCAAGAAGGGACAGTGTAAGGCCATCAAAATCTGGGCCACTGCCTCCCTGTTTAGACAGCTGGTGAACTCGATTCCTTTCTTTAGTCATTGCTGAAGGAGTGTCAGGGCTTTATGTAGGAATTTGATGCTCAATGCAACCGTAAGATTCTTACTTATATATAAACAAAGTAAAACATCTCTTTGTAATTTAGCTGTGGAAGATAAATTTATAACAGTAAAATCTGTAATTACACGTATGTTACCATTTGAAGCAAAAATGCCTATTAAGATTAAAAATCTTCAGAAACATATTACATGTGATGTGTGAATCTTATTTGGATTCTGATTCAAACAACCAGGTCTAAAAGGACACTTTTGAGACACAGGGAAAATTAAACATAGATTAGAATATAGACAGTATTAAAAGTTTTATTAATTTTGTTGGGTGTAATAATAAAATAGTGATTTTTAAAAAAAATTCCTTATCTGTTAGAGATAAATACTGATGTATTTCTAGAAGAAACAATGTGGTGCTTGGGATTCGCTTTAAGATACTCCAGGGGAAAAAAAAATGGGAAGGAGGTTGAGAAGGAAGAAGGGAGAAAGTTGTTGATTCTCAAAGCTGAGCAGAAACATTTGAAATCTTCCATAGGGGCGCCTGGGTGGCTCAGTTGGTTAAGCGACTGCCTTCGGCTTGGGTCATGATCCTGGAATCCCGGGATCGAGTCCCGCATCAGGCTCCCTGCTTGGCGGGGGTCTGCTTCTCCCTCTGACCCTCTTCCCTCTCGTGCTCTCTGTCTCTCATTCTCTCTCTCAAATAAATAAATAAAATCTTTTAAAAAAAAAAATCTTCCATAATAAAAAGTTGGAGAAAAAAAGCACTCATGTCAGAATGTACACATTGAAGGGAGTATTATCTTAAAAGTAGTCATCTTGGAAGGTTGTATGCTTACTAAATACTTATTCCAATAGTAACAACACTAGTTAAAATAGCCCTGAGACACATCTTTTGAAAGTGTTCTCATGACAGTAGAATTCTCAGCATGTGGTCCGCATGGCCCATGTCAGGGTTTGGGTTTCAGGGCAGGAGCAAGGCCGAGTAGGGAGTCCCTTGTCAGCAAACATACTGCATCCAAAGGTAAGAGGAAAATTTTAAGTCAGAGTCCATTTGGAAAAGGAGTAGTTCAAACATTTGAGAAATCATTGCTAACTCTTAAGTTCAAAAAACCAGAGGTGGAATCAAGTTCTGGATTCAAAAATCTATGAGTTGGCAGTAGGGTGGAGATTGAGATAAAGTTGAGAAGGACTGTTAAACTGAAATAAGCGAAGTATGAACATCAGTGTGGTGTCTGTTGCTCCATCAGATGTGTGGGGGGTGGCGGGGGTTGAACAGAGGAGTCAGCATAGGAAAATGAGGCACACTCCTGTAGAACCACACCTCACTCTGGCGCTCGGGGCTTGTCACCCACTTTGGTCATCTACTTCTAATCATTGAACTTAGCTCTGAATGACTTTTGTCTATTTTCACAAGTTAGATATATCCTGAAGAGATTAAAGCTTTGTCAATCTGGACAGTACTCAAAAGAATATGTCCCAGGTTCTGAAGGCCATTCCAAAATGAGGGTTTGCAAAAGACCGGAAAGGAGAATCCTTGCAATAAACATACAGCTTTCTTTCTTAAAGAGAACAAAACCTGTTTGCGTAATATAAAAATTCCGTGTTTTTTAAAATTCAGCCATATCACTTATAGTGATAGCTCATTATTGTTATTCATTGTAATTTCTAATTTAAAGGTGTTAAGATTGAATTCTAATAATTCATGGGAAAAGGAAGGGTGTGGATGTGTGTGTGTGTACGTGAGAGAGAAAGAGAGAGAGAGAGACCTTTACTTCTTTGTTTTTGAACAGCCGGAGAGTTCTATCTTAGGTCTTAAAACACTTGACTCTGTCATCAATTGATTTGAGAAGCAGCACTAATTCATCTAAAAGGTTGCCATATTCATTGATTCGATGTCATCTGCTTTTCCATATACCACAGCAGGAGAAAGCCATACCTGATCTTTGCAAACATTTAGAACAAATGTCGTCACTTCCTTTCCTTCCCTGGGGACCTCTGGCCATCTAGCCAGGCACAGATAAGGGTGCAGCTGGTAAACACAAAGCTTATGCTGATGCACATCTCCATTCACACGTTAGGCAGATGAACAAGAACCGTTATGACTGCAGTCTAGACAAACTGTTGCAAAGGTGCCCTTGATCCTGCAGGTCCCTCTTGTGTCGCCACCTCTATGAACTGGAGTCTGCTTTGCTAGTGACGCTACCTTGGGGAGAGGAGGGAGGAAGACATTATCAGCAAATGTTGCTTCTTCTTTTCTTCTTTGTAGTTCTCACAGTCCTGTTGTACACCTGACATCTGACACGATGAATGCATTATCAAATCATTAGTCCCCATTAAATGCGAGGCGACTGTGTCTTCTGTCAGTCAGTGCCATATAGATCCAGAGGAGAAGCAGTTAAGTGTTAATGGATTTGCTTTAGGCATTTTACAACCTATTGGTCCTAATTAGACTGAAAAAGGGTTGCTATAGACAACCTGGAAATTGAAATAATGCATTTGTTCTGGTATATTCTTCCTAAACATGTCAGTAAGAACTTAAAAAAAAAAAAAAGAGTAGAGAGATATCACAAAAGAGTAGAGAGATAAAGCAAAAATTTTGTTTTTCAAAACATAGAGCCTAAACCTCACTGAGTTATGTACAGTTGATGAGGTGGCTTAGCAAATCTGAAAATGGTATCCTGAATGTAACACATTCAAGAAGCTTACACCAAGTATCACCTAAACAATGTGGCTGCGAAAGAAATTTGAATTAATCACTAGAAACACAAAGCTAAATTGTAGAAAAGCACAGATTCTCCAGACAAGGAGCAGGGATGGGATCTGAACCCAGCATGGGTCCTAGTGGTGTTAAGCCTGAAGAAGTAAGAGCAGAGGGGTCACTTATTATATGAACTTTAATGAGCTGTCTTGCGGCAGCAGCAGCGGAGGTCCTTTGAAGTACCCAGAACCCTCAGAAGAAAACATTTGGAGAGACATACAGACATTTGCAATAATCAATAGGAACAGTGGCAAAAGCATTAATTAAAGCTGCTACAGTTTCTTGCAATCCAATGAGGTTGAGATTTCAGATAATTGTAGTACAGTAAATGGACTAAGGAAACCAAAGCTCTTTGTCTCGTATGCAGGCCAATTTCCTATGCACAATCAAATTTTACTTCTTATGTTCCCTAACAGCTGCTCTAAACCCACTGAGGATTCGGAAGTCATGATACAATATTAGTAAGAAAATTAGAGAGGTAGCAAATCACAAGTTGCTTTCTGAGCACCACAGTAGGAGGTCAGTTCATATTAAATATCCACAGCCTGTGTGCACACACTCCCATTTCCTAGGAGACTCTAAGCAAAGTACAGCCTTCAGGGATATACACTTAGTAGCTTTTGCATAACAATTACCAAGATGGTGATCCCAGCTAATGAAATTCTTATGCTGAAGAAGGGCCCCCAAGGCTCAGAACAAAGGCCTCGAGGAAAATAGGGATAAACTCCTTATTTAAAAAATAAACAGCCAATCTCATTTCTTTATTCATTTAACATATATTTATTGCAGACCTTCTTCCTATCACTTTGGATAGGTTCTGGAGCTGTCATAGTGAGGAAATCAGACTCTGGCCCTGACCTCAAGGAATTTAAACCTAGAGGAAGACAGATTTCAATGAAACATTCACATAAATAAATGTATATTTACAAACTGTGAAATTGCTTTGAAGTAAAGGTACCTGGTGCTATAAAAGAGTCTAACAGAAAGACACTAACCTTGACCATGGAGGGGGGGCAGGGAATATGAGGAATGACCAGGAATTCTAGGAGAAGAGAAATTCAAGAGAGCTCTTGTTTGAAGGGAAGGTATGTGCAAAGAACCTGTGCCCGGAAGGGGCATAATGCTTTAAGAAATTAAGAGAAACAGGACATTTGGTGGGCAAAGGGCAAAGAGCAAGATGTGAAATGAGGTGAAGACACATAAGCAGACCATGAAGGCCACGAGAATTTTTTGAGCCTGTAAAGCAATGGAAAACCATTGAAATTTAGGTAGATAGCTGTCATGAGCCTTTTGAAGTGATCACTCTGGATAAAGTTTGAAGAATGAGATGGAAGAAGTCAAGAAGATTGCTATAGACAGTAGCTCAAGAAATAGGATGGCAGTTTGAACAAGGATGGTAATGAAGAACATGGAGAACCATGAACAACTCATGGAGAGAGATTTAGGAGGTGAAATAGAGAGGAATTAAAGTTTTAGATACGGGCAGTAGTAAATGAGAGGGAGGTGTTGAAGATGAATCCTAGATTCTGACTTCCCTAATAGGATGGACAAGGCATGATTTCCTTGAATAAAGAACCCTGGAAAAATAACTGGTTTATTACAAGTTCATTACAAGTACATTGAGTTTGGGGATAACTGATGCACATCAGTGGAGATTCTTGAGTCCTATTGGATATTTGGGTATGTAAATTTGTGTGTCATTGATATGAAGCTGGTAATTGAATTATGGATGTGCATGAAATCATCAATAGAAAGAGTAGAAAGTAAAAAAAGAATACGGCTCTGACTAAGCCTAGAGGAATTGTAATACTTAATACAGTGGCTCTCAAAGTATGATCCCCAGACCAGCAGTATCAGAATCACCTGGGAATCTATTGGAAATGCAAACAGACGTACCGAATCAAAAACTCTGGACGTGGGGCTCAGCAACATGCCCCAAAACATGTTTTCAGATGTTTCTGATGCATGCTCAAGTTTGAGAACCACTAATAATGGAAGGGTGGAGGAAACATGTCTGTAAAGATTACTGAGATTGAGCTGCTTGCCAAATGCTAAAAGAAAAACCAAGAAAGTCATTAGTCATTAGGAAAAGGGGGAAAATAGTTCAAGGAGAAGATCAAGGTCAACAAAATCAAAGGTAGTTGGGAGATCAAGTGAAATGGAGGTCACTTTTGACTTTAGAGAAAGCTATTTCCTTCAGGGATTGGGATGAAAACATACCGGAGGGATTTTGAGGAATGAGTGAGAGGGGAAGAAAGAGGATAAGTATAGACAACTCTTTTTAAAACTTTGAATAGACTGAATCTGGAGGAGATGTGTTTTAAAATATTAGTGTCATGAGCACATTTTAATGCTGATTGAAAAGATTGGCTTGAGAAAGAATGCAGAGGAGACAGATGTAGTAAATCAGCAGTGAGGGTTCTTGGGAAGGCAAAGGGTATGGGTTGCAAAGCCCAGATGGAAAGACTATATTCAGGTCCACTCTCTTGTAGCTTAAGGATGAGTGGAGGATTGTCTCATACCATTCTCCTCCTTGCTTACTTTGCTCAAGCCACATGAATTTTTTTGTTGTTGTTCCTGAACATGTAATAAATTTGTCCTTCTTCAGTCATAACTCAAATGCCACCTCCTCAGAGAAGTTTTCCTTGACACTGTAGCTTCATGTTGTCTCCCTCTATTCCCAGCCCGGATCACAGCCTAATCCATTACCCCATCTCTGATTCGTCACAGCACTTTTCCCTCTCCGAAGGTATCTTAAGTATTTGCCCACTGTCAGGTAATTCCGTGGGACAGAAAGACTTGGCCCTGTTCACAGGTATAGCTCTAGGGTTTAGCACAGTACCTGGAGCGTGGTGGGCATTCTATAAACATTTCTTGAAGGAAAGAATAAGAGAGGGGGCACAGATCTATCTATCTGTTTGTACATTTGATAGAGGGACGTAGAAGGGTTTCATTCCACTAGATTTTATTTTCTCTCCAAGTAATGTCAGGAGAAATTGGATGAGTGGAGGACATTGATTGAGGATGTTGATTTGCTGAAAAGTGGGAGAAGGTGTCAGCTAGTCGAGAAGGTGGGAGAGTGAGTAGACTATATCATCCAGAAAGAATTCCAGGTGGTATTGAGAATCAGTTTAAGGATGATAACCATGAACTTAGAATGGCACAAAGTGCTCTGCTGAGTGACTTTCTCCAGTGATACTCAGATAAATAGGGAAGACATGGAAAAAGCAGATGGTTGGTACATCAGGGTTGGTGTTTTCCCAGGTGGTGCAGCAAAAATCCAGAGGGGTGGGAGACTGTAGAGCATTGGCAAGAATGTTATTGAGAACCATGGACTGCAGGGCCCGACCCAGTTAAAGGGTTATAGCAGGACTAGTTAAGCAAGAAACATGAAAGTCGGGAAAGTTGTAACCACAGATCAGGATGCCTGAATTAGACATGTTCTGAGTCTTGCTGCCATGTTGACAGGAAGAACATGTGGTTGAGGTGGATGTGCAAGAAGTCATTAGAAATCAAGTTCAGTGAATCGAGTTTTTCACTTCTGAAACCTTTCAAGGACCTGACATGTCTTACAAACCAACCAGATATTTCAAATCATAACATAAAAGACTTAACTAAAAATAACAAGAGGTGAAAATGGTCTTACCATAATGCTACCATGCCATTTTTTCGCAGGTCTTCAAGTTGCATCTCTGAATTATGAATGATAAAAGAAAACCTCATTACCTCATTCCACTAATTAGGAATTAGTGATAATTTGGTTAGCTGGGCTGATACTTTGTTTCATTAGTGAAAGAGCTATAGAGTAAGAAATTTGAATATTGGTTCTGTCACATTTCTGTGTGTGTGTAGGCCTTGGGCTAAGTTCTTAATTCTACTGAGCCCCTGTTTTTGCATCTGCAAAAAGGAGGAAAAATTAAATGTCTCACAGCATTATTGTGAGGTTTAAATGAGAACATATAGGTAAAAGTGTCTACAAATGATAGAAGTAGAGGGCCTTATAATCTACAGAAAAGATATTTGCTATGGAATTAACTAGAGGGCCTTATACAACTAGAGGGCCTTATAATCTACAGAAAAGATATTTGCTGGGCGCCTGGGTGGCTCAGTTGGTTAAGCGACTGCCTTCCGCTCAGGTCATGATCCTGGAGTCCCTGGATCGAGTCCCGCATCGGGCTCCCTGCTCGGCAGGGAGTCTGCTTCTCCCTCTGACCCTCCCGACCCTCCCCCCTCTCATGTGCTCTCTCTCTCAGTCTCTCTCTCTCAAATAAATAAATAAAATCTTTAAAAAAAAAAAAAAAAAAAAGAAAAGATATTTGCTATGGAATTAACATTATAAGACTTCAACCAAATGTTTATCTTTCTCACAATTCCTAAACTCTCTTAGAAGCATTATGTAAATTTGTAAACAATAAATAAATACATAAAATTACAATCATTCTTAATCACAAATTTAAAGTAGACCAAAAATAACTGCCCTATTTATCAACTGTACCTGCAATTAATGAAAACATATGTGTTAAAAATAGTTTATAATCCTGATTTTTTCCTGATGTCAAGGAGCTTTTTTTCTCACAATATAAATTTATTTTGTTATTTTAAAATATGGCAGTTCCAGTGCCATGACTGTGGGTGTGTGGGTAAGGGTGGGTGGGTGTGGATATATGCATACCATACCTATAACTTCTATAGCTTTTTTCTTTTCACATCCAAGTTGGTACCACAATTTTTATTTTCATCTGGACTGGTTTAATTATGGAAGCATCAACTTTATATATCAATAAATAGAATGATCAATACAACTTGTCTACTAAAATCTACAATCTGACCAGTTCTTTCAAATCCTATTATGAAATGCTTAACCGAAAATGAAAATACAACATTCTTATATAAAATAGACATAAATTATTCTATTGCATTTTGGTAGTACTTTTTTTTTTTTATTTTTAGGGAGACATGCATTGACCCAAACCTAGTATTTGGTGTTGAGAACAGAAAGAGACAAATGCAAAAGGTAATTTATTGTTTTGTCAAGAGATGAGAATAAACCTCTCATTTTTACAATGTGATCAGATTACAAAATAACTCCAAATTTTCTATTTACTGACTTGACAACATCTACATAGCTCCCCAACACCCTTTCTAGTTGGTAACTCAATGGGGGTATAATTGAAAGCAGACTAATTACTCCTATGTATGAAAAATGACGTCTGTATCTGCTCTCCAGTGGGTGTTGTCTAGGCACTGTCAGATGAAGATGCCACTTGAAAGTTCCCATGAATATTTGTTTTGATTACTTACATCCAGGTTGTCTCAAACTATTAAGAGCAGGAAGCTGTTTTTTTCCACATCAACTCACTAAAGTCTGAGCTCACCTATCCATCAAGTGAAAATGGTATTTAATTGGCGGCTGCTGAGAAAGTTCAAAGAAAAGTCATCAATACAATTTCCCATGCTGTAGCTGGTTTCTGAATTAAACTTGCCAGGATGCCAGCAAATGTGAACCGATTTTCAGTAAACATTCTGTTATTTTAAAATCCTCGGTAAGGAAATTCTTAATATATGTTTTTTCCTCCACTTGTTTTGGGAAATATCTCACTCAGGAACAATACGAATCATTGTACTGTAGGTAGAAGTAAGGGAAGTAGAATATTTAAATGTTGTCAGAAGGGAAAAACAGGTCAAACACAATAATATTTGTAACAATGATGCATGTTTTTTTTTCTTTCAAGTTGAATACAAAGTAGGAAACGTAATTAGGTGAAATAGGTTAGTTTCTTATTAATGCTGTCTCATAATTGAAAAAACAATGATTTGAATTCCCTTCTGTGTTTTTCCATCTTGTTTTGGAAAATCCTAGAAGCCAGATCCTGGCCATGTTGCTCACAGAGAAAGCATGCTACCCCCAAAAGTCAAAACCAACAGCACACCCAGTGCATATGTGGTTGTATGTCACCCCCTGAGTAGCACGAACTTGGTGTTCCATAGTATTGGTGACAGTTGGTTACTATTGGCCAGGCAATAAACAAGAATGGATGCTTCAGGGACTGCCCAGCTAAGTGGATTGGTGTCAAGGCAGTGCAAGCGCGAAGATACAGAAATCCCAGTAGTATCAGGCACTCTGCATCCTTGTCATTGCTTTACTCACCACACCCCCCTCCTCATACTTTGATTTTCAGACACATGGAATTTCTTTGTTACTAAAACAGTGGTGTATCTGGAAACAAAGAGTGGGGTTGGGGACAGGGAAACAATGGCTGTCCCTGAGCACATCTCCAAAAACAGTGCCTTTTCAGACCATAATGAGGGAAAGAAGGTTGAAGAGTGTCCCATATCACCTTCGGTAGCCCCCGACTCCACCTGTGATTCAAAGGGGCCATTCATTCTTCCACTCTCTCTTCCCAGTCTGTCCCCATGCCTTTCCTTTTTCCTGCTTTTCCCTTGTCTCTTGGATAACTCTTACTCAGACTCTAGCCTCAGCTTAGACATCACTTCCAATAGGAGGCCTTCCCCCCCGTCTCCCCCGATCTGGGCTTGGTACTTCTTTTCTATATATCCATTGCCCCATTCCACACAGCTCGGTGTTCATTACAATGTTTCATGACAACCTGTTGACTGGATCTCTCGCTAAACCACATGCTCCAGTCCACCAAGAAGAGGCTGTAAAACAATCAGAAGCATTTTGGGGGGTCTTTAGGGAATGCATTCTGGGAGACACAGAGTGGAGCAAAATTGAAAGTGTGCTCTGAATGGCAAGTGAGAGAGTACGGGCTTATAAAGGCAAAACTCACAAGGTTACATCACTTGTTTTGGAGAAATTATGATTGGTGCTGACAGAGTTAAACTGACTAATACATGATTGGCTATTTAGCTAACAGGTGCTACATTATCTCATTATCAGTCCAAAGTAGGAGGATGTCTTCCAGAAAGTAGTTGAAGTGCAATTGACAAATTGCAATTGGCAAAAGTCAAGCATCCATGGTGTTTCAAAAATTGAGAAAGGAGATGTAGATAGGCCTGGCTTCCTCAATATCCCCCAGACCCTATTTTGAATGACTGTCTTAGCAATTCTCACTTCACTTTGGAATCTTTTTTCACGCTCTTCAGGGAAGAAAGCCCTTATTTGTCTGATATTCCCAGTGTCTGACATCCCTACTAGAACAAGGCGCTTGCACTGCCTTGACACCAATCCACTGCATGTAATAAATATTTGTTAAATGGATGAATGAACTGCAACAACATATACACCATCTAACCTGGATTTGAAATACAGCTCTGTTTTAATTTTGAAGTCACATCTGTGTAGATAGAACGTCAGAGCTGCAATGGCAGGGGAAAGTCACGTGTTTTGTTTTGGTCTAACCATTGATTAGGAGGCCTTAAAATGGGACTTTACAGACTGATCTCAGACTGATTAAAAATATCTATGATGACTTGGTTATTATTTATGAAAGAGGAGGATGGACATAAATGATAGTATAAGTTAGTATTTGCACAGTTCCAATTTTCCACAAATATCAAATATTTGTGGCAATGAGTGTAAGTTTTGAAACTGAGAACAACATTTTTTTTTTCAAGCCTGAAATAAACTGGGCCCCAACAAAGCCATCTGAGGATGCCTTGCTGCCTGTGTAAGAGAAGATGGAAAGGCACATCCTAGAAGTCTTAATCACCTAAGACAAGGCAGGAGAAATTCCTGCTGAAGATCAAGTTTGCACTTAAATATGATGGGTGTAAACAAATGTTGGCAAAGCTCAGAGAGGCTAGTAGTCATGGATTTGGGCATCCTTGGTCGATCCTCAGAAGAGGTTTGAGTATCAACTTTGAATGGAGAAAAAGGTTTTTATTTTAATAGTTTAATAGTTTATCATACACATAGAATTTGGGGGAAAGGACCATTTTCATCTTTCACTATGACCTCAATACCTCTGTTGGATTGAAATTTCTCAATCAAGTTAATTTTACTAAATAGCTCTTTAATATACCCCCTGTGCTAATCCCCACTGCTTTTGGTGTGACCTCCTTTATCTCTTTCACCTAGACCACTGGGTGGCCTTCTGATTGGCTCTCATTTTATTCTGTTTTTTTCATTCTTCAGTAAATGTGCTGGATTTTTTGATGTAATCATCCAAAGCAGGAATTGGCACTCTTTCAGTAAAGGGCCAGGCAGTAAATATTTTAGACAATGGGCCACATGATCTCTGTTGCATCTATTCAACAAGCCAGTTGTAATGTGTAAGCAGTTATAGACAATACATAAATGAATGAACATGGCTGTGTTCCAATAAAATTTTTTTATTTTTTATTTTTTAAATATTTTATTTATTTATTTGACAGAGAGAAAGACAGCGAGAGGGAACACAAGCAGGGGGAGTGGGAGAGGGAGAAGCAGGCTTCCCGCCGAGCAGAGAGCCTGATGTGGGGCTCGATCCCAGGACCCTGGGATCATGACCTGAGCCGAAGGCAGACGCTTAACGACTGAGCCACCCAGGCGCCCTCCAATAAAATTTTTTTATGGACACTGCATTTCATATAATTTTCACATGTCATGAAATCTTCTTCTTCTGATTCTTTCCAGTCATTTAAACATGTAAAAAAACGTCTTGCTCATAGGTCATATAGAAACAAGAAGCGGGCAGCCTTTGGCTGGCAGGCCATAGTTTGTGGACCCCTGTTGTAAAGCAGATTTAACTGTAACGTCCCCACTTTCTATCTTTAAGTCCTCTTGTTACAGTTAGGTTAATTCACCTGCTGTGACTGGTTGCCACTCTACTTTGGTTTACACTGGATTAATGTTGATACTGGTTTGGCCTCCTTTATCATTTGGTTGAAACTGGTTTACACTGGATTAATGTTGATACTGATTTTTGTGTACCAGTCCAAGTGTAAATAGGCCCAGGGCATATGTGGCAACTCTGTGGAGCTGGGGTCCCAGGCATCTTCAATCTAGTTGCTCCCATTTTTAATGTGCAGCTCTCGTCTGCATGGTCCAAGTTGCTTTGCCATCACCACATTTACATTCCCAGTGGGAGGGAGAAGGGAAGGAGAGGGCAAGCTTCCTTTTAAGAACATGACTCCAAATTGCACACATGACTGTTGCTCGCTTCCCATTGTCTGGAACTTGGTCACATGGCCACATCTAGTTATTGAGAGAAGCTGGCCAATGCATTCTTTATTCTTTACATTGATGTGTCTGGTTTAAAATTATGAATGCTAATACTATGGGAAGAAAGAGGGAATATGGGGGAGAGGGAATATAAGGAGAGGTATCTGTTCTCTCTCCATTGTGTTCTAAGAGAATACCCTGGCTTTACTAATCTGGCTCCATTTCCCATTCCAGTCCAATTTTCCATCACTTCCTAGTTTGAGTCTGGGTTCTAGTTTTATTTAGTGTCTAGTAGTTCTTAAAGTCAGGGCTCCTTTCTGTTTTTGCCAAAGTTCTTTTCTTTGCTCCTTGCTTCCTTTCCACCTGGTAAAATGCCTAAATTCTTTCCAAGAGTTCAGATGTTGCTTCTTCAGGTAATTCTTTCACTAAATTCCCTTTCATATTGCATTGTTCCTTGCTAGAATATGAGCTGCCTGAGGGCAATATTTTATTTCATCTTTGTATTCCTACTACATATCACTTAGAAAACTCTCAATCTATATTTATTGAATGAATAAATGACAGGGTGCTTTTGTCCAGCACTATTAAGCTGGACTTTACAGGATGTCAGGACTCCATTAGATTGTGTGAAATGAAAAGGAAGGAGGATTTGTTAGGGTCCTCTGGTTGGAAGGAAACAAAATTCAGCCTCAAAAATTTAAATAAATTTAAATAAAGCAGAGCTTATCAGAAATATACTAGACCACTCATAAAATCAAAAGAACTGCTTACAAAAACAACCAGGCCTAAGGGCAAGAAAGAAGCAAAGGCGCATGGGAGATCTTGGAGAGTTCTAACAAGTGCCCCAGCTGCAATGTCTTCAGTCCCTCTGGGTCTCCATTTCAGTTTTCAAACACCTGGGAGAAAGAGGCTGACTGGCCTAGTTTGAATCAAAGACCACCTTGTGGGTAAGATATGGTGGACTTTGTCAGTGATAGTCCCAACAAAACATGGTGGGGTAAGGGGAAGTTCCTTAAAGAAAGAAAGGGATTCGCCTCACTATAACAACAACAACAACAGAAAATAGAGGACTATCACAAAGGTTTTGAGCAGCAGTAATACATTTCTAATGCACCATTGATCCTTGGAGATGCTACTCTTACTCTGCTATAGAGATAACGTATTAGTCCTGAAACTTTAACCTGAGATCTTGGCTTGGGGGCCAGGAGGCAGTAGAGACTTTCCTTTCCTACTCTGTCATAAGAGTCTTAGCTCACAGAGAGGACAGGCTCTGTCCCTGTGAATCTCACCAGGGCATCCATTGTGAAAACTTGCCAGTCTTTCTACTCTACTTACCAGGAATAGAAAGGAAGGATAAAAATGCAGAAAAATCCCTGATGACATTCCAAGGAGAGAAGAGTAAAGGAGCAAAAAATGCAGACTTCTTTTCTTTTTAAATAGCCCTTCCTAGATCTAATTCTGAATCATTGATCCACCTTTTTGATTGGTTAATTACTCCAACACAGGGAATGGAGATCATATTGAACAACCTTATTTTTGCTACTTTGTTGTTATTGTTATTCTTCTTCCATAAACTCAAAGCAGAAGGACTTATTGTAAAATTTATATTTACCCAAGATAAAAAAGGAAAACTATAACCTTGTCAAAATTGCAGAAAATATATATCACTAAATATCTTGAGCATAAAAATGGCATCAGGGTTGAGACACAGAAGGAATTTAAATAGAAATTTAGCAAAAAGCATGAGAGACTAACCTGCAATTAGACTTCAGAGAGGAGGCTCTTGGACAAAGATGTCCCTAGAATTCCTAGGACAATGACAGAAGACTGGTTGCAGAGCTTTGGAGGGGACCAAATTATCCTGAGGGAAATTGTGGGCAGACTTGTAGGCACTCGCATTAGGTGTACCATATACAGGCAAATGGACTACACAGAGAACAGTTGAATACACTGAAAAATTACATAAAATGTCATCCGTTGCATCAGTTAGGGTTCAGTGCAAGGAACAAAACATGCCATGCCTTTCATTAGAGATACATGAAATACATATGATGCTTATAAGTTGTTAGAAGGAAAGAAGTAGGTTCTAGAATGGGCCTCCAGGAATAAATTCCAGAAGAGTCCATAATTTATATTGGAGAGCTACCACCTCTAGTACTATAAGTGGTGCTACGAGTTCAAGAACACACCCCATAACTTTGATTCCAGATTAGTCATCTATAATAAACTAGTTCTGTAATGAAGCTGCTGCATTGTGGACAACTTCCTCTCATTACCCAGGAATCTGGAGAATGGGCCCATAACTGTGATCCAAAGATTAGAAAGAGATGACACAACCAATTCTTTATTGTATTTTATTATTTTATTTTGTTTTATTTTGTTTTATTTTATTTTATTTTATTTTATTTTATTTTATTTTACTTTATTTAAATTCAAGTTAGTTAACAGTGTAGTATTGGTTTCAGGAGTAGCATTTAGTGATGCATTACTTATATGTAACACCCAGTGCTCATCCTAACAAGTGTCCCCTTTAATACCTATCACCCATTTGGCCCATCCCCCTACCCACCTCCCCTCCAGCAAGCCTCAGGCCCCACCATTTCTTAACAACTACACAGCTGGTGAGCAGATCCTGGATCATGGCTATGGAGAGCAACTTCCCTTTCCATGGCACTGCTTGCCAGTTGAAGGAACCAAAAAGGAACAGACCAGTTCTTTCACCTGACTCTGTCTCCCAAATTTCACACAGGAGCATCCAATTGGCATAACTGAATTTGCATCAAGAATCTCAGATTCAAGGGAGTCTAAATATTTTGTTTTAAGCTGTCCTGCCTCTCCAACTAGAAAGATAGAATGGAGCTTGAAAAAGCTAAAGCTAACCTCCAATATCCCCACCAGGTCCCTCTGGTATTTACTTACGTGTGTTTATTTTTGTGTATTTGAGTCATGTAGATATATCATGTGTTTATATATTTGTACCATGTGAAGTGTAAATGTGCCTTATATATTTGTACTCTCTGTGTGTATGTGTGTAGTACTTAATTAGAAATGATTAAGTAGGCTTAAAGCATGGAGGAAAACGACACCTATAGGAAAACCATATATATATTTGTAGTTAGCTCTACTTGTCGCTAAAGAGGGAAATGAAGCAAAGTTGACATTCTGTGCAGCTTAGTAACTAATGGATTTATACATAAAACATGCTAATTTTTAAGAAAAGCTTCCGAAAGTCAATAACCTCCACCTTCAGTGATTCTTTGAGTCTTTTATTTATAGATTCTTTCCCACTCTCATTTCCCCCTTACATCACAGGAACTCTGGCCTAATATAAAGTGCTTCATCTTTGTTGAGGTATCAGCTTGCCCTTAGTTAGTCCTCTCCTTTATGCAGCAGTACAGAGCGAATATAACCACAATGAGCTAATTTTTACCTAATTTCCTTCTCCTAGGGAACAAGACAAGGGAATGTCGTTTGACCTCAATAAAACAAAATGGATTTGTATTAATGGCATACTAGGGAAAATCCATTAAAGTCATTTCAGATGATAAAAAATTTTGTTGAGATTTTCAAACCATATTGAGGTATTTAATATAGAGTAACTTTAATTTTTCTTATCATTGAAATAAAATTAAAGCACAGTTCTTTTCTCATTTCTCTGGTTGGAAAAAAAAAAGTGCAAAGGTTTGGGTTAACCATCCTACTGAGCTGAATATACACAAATGCAAGTGAAGCTTTTCAAGATGCTAGGGCAATTCATCGAGGAAACAAAGATTCATTTGAGGCTATTCTTTAGCAGTACTTTTTGAGCCAAGGGAAGCGGTACATTGGAGAAGGAAGAATCATGCTTGAAGAGTAAAGGATCCCAGATGTCTCAGATAAAAACAAATAAACAAATATTAATAACGTTTTGTAAAATGAGGCGATAAAAGGATTAGGAAGGAATGCTTTATGTTTGTTGCAACTGTGGGGATTTTTAATGGGCTTTTCCACTCAATGGGAGATAAAGACCATATTTAGTTCCCTTTCTTCTGCCTCAGAGAATGTCTCAAGCACCCTTTAATCACTGGGGGCAAGAATATGCATCAGGCAGACTCACAGCAGAAGGTCGTCAGAGCTAGAAGAGAGAAAAGCCATTCATGGTCAGCATTTTATAGAGCACATTGGTTGGAGAAAATATACTTAGGAATGAAAAAATGGATAAATAATTATAAGTCAGCTTTCAGCAAGTGCATAAATGGAGATTGAAAATGATACCCTTAAGGCAAAGGGGTGACATCCCAGAACAGGCAACAGGGGCCAGGAGATGTAGGACACTGTGGCAGAAACCAGATGAATACAGCTGTTCCAAATTCTTTTCCTTGGTATTTTGTTTTTCTAAATTTACCTACCTGTTGCATGTGATTCAGCTGGTCAATGGCATGTGGATAAAAAGGGTACATGCCATTATTATGAGAACCTGTAGATCCCTCTCAAATTTTGCTCATTAGCTGGTCTGCATCTAGAGATTCTAGGGATGGGCTCTGAGGTTTAGTCACTACTAGAGCCCAGCAGAGCCACCAGTTGGAAGGAGCCTGGTCCTTCAGGGATTGTGTGGAGTGGACCACTCTTCCATCTCACTCAGTCTGCATTGATTGTGACCCAAGCAAGAAAGACACCCTTCTTGGATTAAGCCACCTCAATCTATGGGTTGTTCATTGCAACATTCAGCCTCATAATAAATCTAATAATTAATAATCTTATATACAATAATCTAATAATATTATTAAATGTAATAATAGTAAATCTAATAAATCACAGAACAGCAGAATTTGGAATATGCAAGAAGAGGTGTTCAGAATAGAAACTACAATGGAATGGAGACTTACCTGATAAGGATTTTCTAGCAGAAATCCTTAGGTAATGTTCACAATCACTAACTACAAAATTTGGTCAAATTTATTCTAAAATTCTCATTCAGATTTTAGGTTTACTTATTCTCACTTGACATTTTGTATTCCCTAAAGTGTTCCAAATTAAAGACCCTCTCCAGATTTCATTAAATAATTAAACCATTTTACCAGAAGTGGAAATTCGCTCACATGAGGTTCTAATGCTCCCAGTAGAAATATCATTTGGGTATACTATGCATTATGAATGCATCCTGTGGTGCCATCAGAATCATTTGTTCATTAATTTGTTCATTTATTCACTCAATCAACAGAGAGAAATGAGCAACATATGTACTGGGCAGAGTGGTCAGGTGAGTGGGAGAGAAGGAATTCCTGCTTCCTTCCATGGGTAATGGCCTGAGTACCCCACCTGTGTTCCATACCCCATTATTGGGACACTTTTTTATTTCAATGTAGCATTTTGGATGGTTGCTTCTGGATCAGTTACTATAATTTTGCTCACTTTTCTCTAAGATATCCGTGTTTTAGACATTCGGCAGTTTCATGGAAAACAAAGAATATAAATCCTAAAAGACAAGATTTCAGTGAAAAGTGAAGTAAGGTTGGTAACCCCAGTTTTCATCATGATTTTTGGGTTTTCACATGTTATTAGTCCCTCTAGATTATTATGTCTACTTGAATAAAACAGATCAGCTCAGTTACCTATGCCTTCTAAGATGTATACGAAGAGGATATTTATTCGTCACAAGTAGGAATACAAGTCAGAGGAAAATATCTTTCATACACAGGTTTGTAAATATTTTCTTTCAAGGTCAAATGTTGGAGCAACAATTGTGCTGCAGACATTGTTGAATGTGAAATTGAGCTTTTGTTGCTTAAAAGGAAGAATGAGTCATTTTTATACAAATAACTGAGCAGAACACCAGGAATCTTAATACAGAATCACCAAATCAATTTTTACCCCACCAAGAAAATCTCATAATTGTTCTTCTTTAAAGCCAGTATTAATTACATTTCCCTTGAGCTTCTACTAGTTTCCTCCTCTAATATCTCTACAGGAAAAAGGCATTTCTTTATATATTGTGATTACCCTTGCTCAGGGTCTTCCTCACTAAAATTTATGTTCTTTATGTAGCTCACATTTAAAAATTCAGTTTCTTGAATAAATATCTTTATTGAACACTATGTTCCAGGAGGGGTGCTGATGACCATTAAAAAAGCCATGGCTTTGCCTCATGGGATGGGGAGATGATATTTATCAAAGAATCACACAAATAAAATGACTACATTGATAAGTATAATGAAGGGGAAACACATGAAAAAATGAGACTGGGTGAGTAAGCTGAGTGCTTTCCTGAAGTATGTGATCACAGAGCTGAAATTTGAAGGAAGGAATAGAGTATCTATATTTAACTAGTTGCAGGATAGGGTGCACCTAAGGGTCGGAGACAGATTTTTTCACCATGTTTTAAGTCCCTAAGGTGGAAGGAAACAAGGACTTATTGGAGAAATTGGAAGAAGGGGCATATAATATAATAGATCACAGAAAGCTGGAGAAGTAGGAGGCCCTAGAGAGGGGACTTATGAGATCATGCATTTCCACAGCATAGAGGCTCAGAGTTGTGTCCCCCTGCCATAATAATGAAAAATGAAAAACCATTGATATGATTAAGAAGGGAATTGGGGGTGGGGGTTCATTTAAAATGGTATAATTTATCTTTGGCTTATTTTCTCAGTTCAAGCTACTACTTGTTAGAAAATTAATTATAGTATTTCCTGTCATCACATACAGTGAAACACGCAAATAGGAGCTACTCCAGACATAAAAATAGGGTCAATTTTACTCTCCACAGGAGCAAGAGTATTCTTTTTTCAGAAACAACAGGATTCCAAAATTGAAGAATGAAGGTACAATTTTTGCATACTGAAAGCTTCCCAAAAGCAGAGATAAGCCAGTCCATTCTAAAAAGTATTAATTGTTTACTTGAAGGACCTTTGAGGTCTTTTCATTATCATCTTGGGTAAGATCATTCAGCTTGATGGGAGCTGTGCCTAAGAAAACACTTTGAAGATGGTAATATTATATTCCCAGGAGATTGAAAGATGCAGTTTCTGTTAAATTATGTAAAATATATATCAAAGAAGCTTACTGTTTATGGTGATCTGTACTCATAGATTAAGTTTTGTTGATATATGTACAATAGAATGAAGAGATTGAATAATGAATTATTTCTTGACGTTTCACATAAAAAGAGAGGGACTTTTATCAGTTGTCTAAGTGTCTGGACTGAAAATGTAAACATGGATTGGAAAGACAGGACTGGCAGGATTTCTACTCAGAAGAGAAAGTGGAGAGTTTCATTTCTTTGAGTGTTTTTTTTTATTATTATTATGTTATGTTAATCACCATACATTACATCATTAGTTTTTGATGTAATGTTCCATGATTCATTGTTTGCGTATAACACCCAGTGCTCCATGCAGAGCATGCCCTCTTTAATACCCATCACCAGGCTAACCCATCCTCCCACCCCCCTCCCCTCTAGAACCCTCAGTTTGTTTTTCAGAGTCCATCATCTCTCATGGTTCATCTCCCCCTCCGATTTCCCCCCCTTCATTCTTCCCCTCCTGCTATCTTCTTCTCCTTCTTCTTCTTCTTTCTTCTTCTTTTTAACGTATAATGTATTATAAGGAGACTTGGCTGATATCAGGGACAGCAACCTGGCAAAATTGTCTTCAGTCTAATGCCTACTCTGATACAAGGCAAGTAGCAAAGCTCCAATGCTTGGGAACACAACAGCAATGAGATTGGCAAAGAACCAAAGGGAAGAACGTGACACTATTAGGGACAGCCTGGAGTTGTACACATGACCAAGGGATGATTAGTCTTTCTTGACTTATTTTTTGAGCATTGATTTATATGTGTGGTACATAGTTTTTTCTCTTCCTGATATTCTCTAATTTATATTTCTAGATTCTATTTTTCCTAGAATGCTGTTATATATGCAAATAAGGTTTAATATTTTCCATGAAAATGACTCTCAGAACTTCTGTCATCCACCAAGAGTAGAAATCTGATATTTGTGTTGTTCAAGGAGGGGTATGTGTTCAATGTCACCTTTGGATAGGCTCTTAGTTTCTTGACAGACTTCATCCCATGGGACTTTTCACTCATGAGTCACAGTAGGTTCCCTCCTGCATTCAAGGATTCAGGTTTCTGTCTTTGGTAATTTTAAAGTGCTATCAGAGAAAAATGCTGGTTCTTTTCCTGTAAGGTTTGTATGAGGTGCAAACAAAGAATCCTAGGCTTTCTAAATTGAACAAAATCTCAGAAGTCCTCTCATCCAGTCTCTTGGTTTTAAAAATTTGAGGAAAATAAAATTTTAGTATATACAGTCTAATGAAAAGATGTCTGAACTTGAAGCTAGAAAATTTGTTTGTGCTCCATCCATTGATTCACCGTGCACTGTCTGCCTGGCCTTTCATCTGTACTATGCTTGACTGTGAGGGTATTAAGGGAAGACAGACTAATTTGTGTGATCTCCGACAAATTATGTAAACAGAGACTCTGTTTCCTTATCTTTTAATTGACAATAACAATAATAATCCCTTGAGGGCAGATTGGGTTGGAAGGAAAAACAAACAAGGTGGACAGAAGGTCCTTTACAAATTCCCTATGTTTCTGAAATGGTGGATGGCACTGACATAGATCTGGGCAAGGTTGATAAAAGAGAGCTGGTGGTCTCCACCCTCCTTTCTGCGGTAAGTAGAGAAGAGTTTGCAACTGCATCTGGAGTCTTTCCTCTCTTAGTCTCTGGCCTCTGGCTAAAGCCAAGGTTTCTCTAGTGTTATGGTTTGGAAGTTTGTTTGGAGGAAGGACAATTGGTTTTGCTATAAAAGGAGTGGAGTTGAGTTTGAATCCTGATTGCACTTACCAGTTGTTTGACTTTGAGCAAGCTTGAATATTTCCTGAATTTTGTTTTCCCATCACTATAATGGGGTGTTAGACATCTCTATGCTTTGGCTAGAGCAAAGAGATATATAAATAATTTTTTCTCTTTGTTAAGAGCCAGGGTTAATCTTTTATTAGGTAAAGTTAGTTGGGTGGTATGATTTGAGGGAAGGCCTAAAATATCATCTGATATTTCTTAAAATCCCACCAGTTATGGAGTATAAAATGGTAAAACATTGGAAAACTGTTTTCTTAGAAAGTAAATATACACCTACCTTATGGCCCAGGTTAATTACCCAAATGAAAACATATGTCTACATAAAAATTTCTACATGAGAGTTCAAAGCAGTTTTATTCATAATAGCCCCAAACTGGAAACAACCCAAATGTCTATCAACAAGTGAATGGATAAATCAACTGTGGTATATCCATGCAATGGAATACTCTTCAGCAATAAAAAGAATGAACTACTGGGGCACCTGGGTGGTTCAGTCGGTTCAGCTTCTGCCTTCGGCTCAGGTCATGATCCCAGGGTCCTGGGATCAAGCCCCCCATTGGGCTTCCTGCTCAGCAGGGAGTCTGCTTCTCCTGCTGCCTCTCCCCCAGGCTTGTGCTCTCTCTCTCGTTCGCTCTCTCTTTCTCAAGTAAATAAACAAAATCTTAAAAAAAAAAAAAAGAATGAACTACTGGATGCAATTGCAGCAACATGGATGAATCTCAAAAATACTATGCAAAGTGGAAAGAAGTCAGATACACACAAAGTATATTGTGTATGATTCCATTTATTCAGACTTTGAGAACAGCCAAAATTAATCTTTGGTGATAGAAATTAGAACAATGGTTATTTATAGGAAGGTTAGAATTGATTGAGAGGTAACATGAGGAAAGTTTCTGGGGTGGTCTGAATCTTGAGTGGGATGGTAGTTACATGAATGTAGATAATATCAAAACTCCTCATATTTTGTACTTAAGACCTGTGTTTTGCATATGCAAAGTTTACTCAATAAAAATATATCCACCAATAAAGATCCATTCAACCTGGCAAGTTAAAGAAGAGTTATGCAAGAAGCATAGTGAATCATTCCCTTCTTAGTGTGTATTAGTTTATTGATAATTGCTCCGTTGACCAAGAGAAAGTTTAGAATTTGAAACATTTCTGTTGGAGTAATCTCGGAGTTGGAGCATCATGCTGAAACTTTGAAAACAAGTATTTTCAATTTTATATGTATATGGCTCTAAAGATCAGCCTAAGATATGTTTGGAGTGATAGGTCTCACCTGAGATGGTGCAAGTAGGCTAGAAGCATATGAACTTCTTTGATCGCCAATTACAGGGAGTATAATTGACTGAGGGTCCCAGATGTCAAGCTCCGAAGTTCATCACCAGGTTTGTACTGAGGCCACGCCTCCCACAGGCTGCTCTCAGCCAGTGAGTGAGCTCGCCTGGGATGCTAAGGCAGGCCTCTCCCTGGGAGCTCTGAGACTCCCCCTACAGGCAACTTTGGCTTGAGGACCTTCCTGCCCACCCATCATGATCTTTCCAAACTTCCTTAAAATGTCCTGCTAAGACATGCCCCTCTGACCCTCCTCCCTTCCTTGTCTCTGCTCTCTCTCCTCTAGAGTGGACATGTGTCAACATCTGATTACCCTCTCGGCCTTTCCCCATTTTCTTTTACAGGTGGGTCCCTAATACATTTCTTAAATATGTCATTCTTCTGTGGTATCTGCTTCTTGAAGGATCTGACAAAAACATGTGTGTTATGTGAGTGTGTGGGTGGATGGGGGGAAACAAAATCATGCAGCATCTTCTAACCATTCCCAATCTCCTGGCCCATTTCTGTTGGATATCCATGGGTTTACAGAATCTTTAAATTTCAAACACCTTGACAATATTATAAAACATTCAGTAAGTCCTCTCATGCTCTATTAACAATAAATCTGTAGCAGAAAACAAAGAGAAGCTATGGCTAAAGAATAGTTCTTAGGCCATTCATAATATTTAATTAAAGCTAAATTTTCACCTATTTTAAATCTTGCCTACTTTCCTTCAGGCCCTGTGTTAGCATCTGTAGTTGTAGAGTGTAATTTTATCTGGTGTAAATCCAAATCTGGTTTATGCATACCTCTAGATTTTTTTCCTTAATAGATAAGCTCATTAACAACCTCAATCCTTGAAAGAAAAATGAAAGTAAATATAAGGGTTTAGTCATCCCTGGGAATAAATAATGGGGAAACCTGGGGATATTTTATTTTTGAAGCAAGAGATTTGTCACTTGAAATTTGATATTAAGAAGATACATTATTTCTCTCTGAGAATAAAATTTAAAAGGCCCTTATAAGATAATGTTTGAGTGAGCTGATTATGGTACACAGAACATTAAGAGTAGGGCTTGCTGAGGATTATTTATTAATAAGATATTTTTAAAAATATGCTTCTTTTTCCAAGTTGTGAGATGGTATCTACTGAGTCTAATGACTTGATTAAATCCACTCAGAAGATTTGGGGCATGTTAGGATTAATCCTTTCAGAGACCATGGTCTAAAACAAAAATGTGAAAACTCTCTTATTAAGTAAGAATGACTTGTGCTTTAGTAGAAAGGGCTTTCCTAAAAGGAGACTTGAAAATATGGAAAATATTTCTGAAAAGATGCCCTCAAAGCTATTAGCACTGAGTGCTTCTTAAGACTGGGACAGGGCCTGGGCTTGGTAGGAAATTTATACTTTGCATCCTATACCCCTGTATGCTGTTAAAAACAAAAACAAAAACAACGTAAACCAGGTGAATATCTTAATTTTAATAAATAAAAAATGTTCAAATAAAATCTAGGGCATGCAACAAAAGATGTAATAAGGATGTAATCCTGGTAAATTCAGCTTATAGTTGTAAATGGAGATCAGGAAAATGAGTAAGTGACTGGACATCTTCATGCTAACCTTTAGAAGAAAGAGTATGATTATTGCAAGAGAAATCAAGAAGGGGATTGTTCAGTTATGATATATCTAGAAGGCTTTTTATACAAATCATGGTTGTAATTCTATAAGTGAGTCATTTGATGTCGAGTGGTGATTCATAGCTTACTGGATACTCTGGTTAAAATGTCAACACCGCTTAGAATGAAAATGTGGTGGTATCAAAAAAAGAGAAAAGAAATATTTTGGGGAAATCAGCAGACCATTACTCCGTGACCACGCTCTGTTAAGTGAGCATGATCTCATAGGTTTTTGTGCAATCAGTCTCCATATATGGGAGAGTGATTAATATCATGCATTATGAAAGCTAATGCTCTGTATCTCTAATGCTTGTGACTCTATAATCACAGATTTTTAAAAAAATTAACATGCAGCACACGTAAAGAAATAAATTTCAAAGAACACTTACATATTGAGAAGCAACTTTATTAAATGGGGTTCCACATTTGTTTTCTTTCACCAGGTTCCAGAAAATCTTGTTGATTTTAGAAATTTACAGCTGATTTTTAAAAAAATCAACAAAAGGATCTGAATATCCAGCTGTGTTCTCTTTTGCTTTTCAATTTTCCACCAGAATGCAACTGTAAATTGTATGGTTCTTTCAACCATCCTGTGATAGACCCAATGGGGAAGGTCCCAGACATGGACTCTAGGTTATTTTAGTAAATCTCTAACTCACTGACCTTAGCAAATTTGCCCCTAATCTCCTTGTGCCTCATTTTCTTCCCTGTTCCTCTCTATTTTCTAGAGCATTTGTGAAATAAATGAGATGAGAGATTATCCAGAAAGTGTTTTTCATTCTTGGGAAAAGGGTATGATCTGTGAAATGAGTAGAATGGTAACCCCACAAAGGAGGCATCCACCCCTAACTTGTGAATGAGACTTTATTTTCAAAAGTCTTTCAAAGGCAGAGATTAGAGTTCTGCAGCCACAAGCCAAGGGATACCTGGAGCCACCAGAAGCTGGGAAAGGCAAGGAAAGATTCTCTCTGAGCCCTCAGAGGGAGTGTGGCTCGACTGTCACCTTGATTTTGGACTCCTTGTTTCCAGAACTATGAGAGAATAAACCTCCTATTTTAAGCCATCAAGTTTGTGGTAATTTTTTATGGCAGAAACAAGAAACCAATACCCTCTGGTCCCAAGTTATCGTTGTCATCTGATGTATAGTGATGATCAAGCATGTGAAAATTATTGGAAAAATTATTAAAGTGCTGCTATAAAAGTGGTATGATGTATGACAGGTTTTCAATTGGGGGTGATTTTGCCCCTAAAAGACATTTGGCAACATCTAGAGACATTTTTGTTGTCTAGGTGGGGGAGGGGCGCTGCTGGTCTCTATCTAGTGGGGAGAGCCAGAATGCGCTAAACATTCTGAAATGAGCTCAGTGAATCCATTCATTGTGGACTTACTAGCTATATTAGCTAAAAGTTCTGCTAGTGAAATGACAAGACAGGCCCACCCGCGCCCCCCTCCCCCCCATAAAGAATCACTCAACTTAGAAGGTCGAGGGTGCTGAGATTGAGAAATCTTCATGTAGGAGGAAGCCTAGCATTCTGAGATTAAAACCTTAGCTCTGCTATGAATATGTGAGCAAGATGATTTACTTCCTGGCGGTAAACTTTTTGGAGCTTTAGTCTTCTCGAATCTGTAAAACACGGTGATATTGATACCTGTCAGAGCTTTGCAAATTTCCAATGAAATAATGTTAGTCAAAGAATTTTATTCTTCAAGAGTTCTTTAATGGTAATGAAGAGGGTTTCATTATTATTCCTGTATTTCTTTTGTACAAACAAAAGCACACCTTTGATTTTTTTTTTTTTTTTAAGATTTTATTTATTTGACAGAGAGAGACACAGCGAGAAAGGGAACACAAGCAGGGGGAGTGGGAGAGGGAGAAGCAGGCTTCTTGCTGAACAGGGAGCCCGATGCGGGGCTCGATCCCAGGACCCTGGGATCATGACCTGAGCCGAAGGCAGACGCTCAACGACTGAGTCACCCAGGCACCCCACACCTTTGATTTTTAATTAATATAGCTAGTAAGTCCACAATGAATGGATTCACTGAGCTCCAGGGGACTCACTTTTATATGTCTACAGTTATTATCTCAAATAGGGTAGTTCTCAGAAATTTCATGACTATTACTGTTTAATGATGTTTTTCAGTGGAAAGGATACTTTGGAAGTACTCATAAAGTTTCTCTGGGGAGCTTATAGTTTATGTCAGATGAATAACAAGACCAAAGCCAAATCGAGGGTTGGACAGAATTTTAATGTAATGCGTATAATAAAGGTAGAGATAGCACCTTGTAGCCTTTAGAGTGCTTTTTGATATATTTTTTTCTAATGATTATAACAGCAGTCCTGTGAAGCTAGTTGGACAAGTGTTATCTTCATTTGACTTAGGAGAAAACTGAGGATTGGAGGAGCTATGTGCATAGTCAGCAAATGGCAGGGTTATAATTTTCTCTTGTACAATTTCTTTTGTACAAACAAAAGAATTTCTTTTGTACAAACAAAAGCACACCTTTGATTTTTTGTACAAAAGGAAATCTATAGATTTTCTCACCCTTTTTGTCACTACAGAGTATCTGTAAATGCCAGGCTGTTAGAATAGGGTTATGATAATGATCACTGAATTGTGTCCAGAAAAGTGCATATTTACCTGAAAATAAAAGGCAAGAAATTATTTGATAGACATTTGTAGGGAGAAAATTTTAGTCATAAGGCAAAACAGAAGAAGAATTAAACTTGTTTTGGAAGCAAACCAGGAAAATTTCTATGATGCTCAGTCCTGGACCTTCTTAGCAGAACTTTTAGTGAAACACCTAAAGTATAATGACCAGTGTCTTAGACACTGTGGGAAGGGCAGAGGGGAGAAGAAATAGGCATACTTTTTTATTCAGAAAGGTTGTATACTAAGAAAAAAATAAATCATTTAGATCAACTTATGCCAAAAGGCAATGTGGTATAGAGAATAAATACATTTAAGGTAGTGTTTTTAAAAAATAAGATTCATGAGACACTAGTACCTTGAGATATAGTTCTTTAAAAAGCGAGGGATTCTTCTTTGGTTAAACAAATTTGGGAATAACTATTGCCATTGATTCTAAGGTGAAATATGTGTGCATGTGTACGTGTGTTTGTATGTTTTCAAGTTTAACATGTCTGAACTCAAGATGTGCCTTTCAAATGTTATCAGCTAATTAGCAGGTTATATACAGGTAATATATTTGAGTTCTTGACTGGACCCTGAAAATTTCTTTGACATCTAATGAAGAAACATGCCAACATCAAAACATCCGGAATAGGTATAAGTGGCTTGGAAGAATATTTTAGAGATAATAGTGAAACACTCTTAAGAAACAGTGCATCATTAGTGCTCTAAGGGAAAATATTGTATGGAAAAATGATAGTGAACTAAGTCAAAAAGTGATTCAGAAAAGTCAGACTTTGAATGTGAAGAAACTTTGTTAATACTGTCCTTTTTCTATTTGCATGTGGGTGATACATGATTAAGTCTACCTATAAATCTACAAGAGCTCAGTCAGTATTTTAAAAGTCATAAGTAACTCAAAAAGCATCATGTCCTATTTAATTGGCATTATTATTTCTTATTTAGTGGTACCTAAAGTGATATGTCTTAGCATTAGATGGCATTTTAGATTCAATGAAATATGATATATTTCCCTCTTGGAATACATCGATGGGTATATACTTCTATATATTAGCATATAGAGATGGTAATGATTAGTATATTAAAGACTCTAAGTAGTTTTACAGTAGAAAAATTAATTTTTACATACATTTTATGATACCCCTCCTTTTTCTGTAAAACTTATTATGCCTCAGATGACTTAATTTTGTATTTTTCACACCAGTTCATAATACAACTTTGAAAAAGACATTCAATATAAGCCTACCTAACTTTTAAAATGGCATTTTTGAGATAAGTATTGCCTACTTTAAATAAGAGGATTATTTTTATTACCTTTAAAGTCAAGTACTAACATCAATCAATGCTATTTGTCTCCTTAATTTATTATGGGTCAGTCTCCTAATAGATTAGGAGCTTGAAATAAGTCCTTTGGAATTATTTTTATTAGATTATTAGTACTTGGCTGAAATAAAGAACACATATTTTAGAGTAGCAATAGCACTTGTGATGGCTAATGTTATGTGTCAACCTGACAGGGCCATGGGGTGCCCAGATATTTGGTCAAACATTATTCTGGGCAGAGTGTTTTTGAATGAGATTAACATTTGGATAGGTGGAATGAGGTAAGCAGATTGCCCTTCTTAGTGTGGGTGGCCCTCATCCAATCAGTTGAAGGGCTGAATAGAATGAAAAGTCTGACCCTCCCACAAGTAAAAAGGAACTCCTCCTGCCTGAGCCTGGACATTAGTCTTTTCTTGACTTGGGACACGAACTGAAACAAGACCTTCTTCTTGGCTCTTGAGCCTGCTGGCTTTCAGACGGGAGCTATACCATGGGTTCTCCTGGCTTCCAAATTGCTAACTTCAGATCTTGGGACTTCTCTGCCTCCATAATCATGTAAGCCAATTTCTTATAACCTGTCTCTCTCTTTCTCATATATATATATACATATACATATGTATAATTATATATGTTATATATAATTTATGTATTTATGTGAATTATATTATGTAATATATAGACATATATATATATATGTCTTACTGATTCTTTATCTCTGGATACAGGATCTCTCTCTGGAGAACCTTGTCTAATATAGCACTCAACCTCGATAATTCTTTTTATAATCCTGCTACTCAAAGATTGGCCCTGGACTAGCAGCATTGACATCATTTGGGAGCTTATTAGAAATGCAGAATCTCAGGCTCTCAGGCCCCATCTCAGACCCACTGAAGTAGAGTCTGCATTTTGACAAGATCCCCAGGTGATTTGTATGCACATTAAATTTGAGAAGCACTTCCTTAGAGTATTTTGAAGTCTTGCCTATAATCTGTGTTACTGAAGAAGAGTATAAAAGAACCTTATAATTATTTGACATTAATACTTCAGGAGAGACATAATAGGGAGATTGTAACACAAGGTTTTTTTTTTTTTTTAAGAATTCTGCATAACATTTGGTGATTAATTTTGCAATGACAAATAGAAAAAATTTACCTTTGAAATTTTTCTTCTTAGAAAATTTCTAGATTTATCAGTTTCTAAATAATATACTACAGTTGACATCTGCTTATCCTTAAGGATTAACAAGATTTCTGAAAATTTTTTTAAAGATTTTATTTATTTATTTGACAGAGAGAGAAAGAGGGCGAGCCCATAAGCAGGTGGAGTGGCACGCAGAGGGAGAGGGAGAAGCAGGCTCCCCGCTGAGCAGGGAGCCCAACATGACATGGGCTAGATCCCAGGACCCTGGGATTATGACCTGAGCTGAAGGTAGATGCTTAACCAACTGAGCCACCCAGATGCCCCAAGATTTCTGAAATTCATTTTGCAAATAAACCTTATGGATATCAGTGTATGCACCTCCAAGCACTTTAACATTTATTTAGAGTAGATTTCATAACTGGCTTATGATAACATATGGCCAATAGTCATGACCATTTAATAATAATATCTTGAATTTTCTAATGCTAAGAATAACATTTATGCAGCACTCTCTAGTTTTCAAAGTAGCTTTACATACATCAGTAGCTCATGAGATTCTTTGAGTAAACTTGTGAAATAGCTATAGGGTATTCTGAAATACTTTTGCAATTATTACTTCACTTGTATTTTTACCTTTCTCAAGTCAGAAAAAGTCAGCTCAAATTTAAAGGTAATAAATATTTATTGCCACGTTTGAATCATTTTATTATTTTCAAGTATTTTTAGTTCTACTTCCCACCAAGACTAGATCAGTTTGTTGTTGTTGCTGTTGATTGAATTCTACTCTGCTTTATATTTAATGTGGCAATGAACTCGGGCAGTTGTTGCTTTTCTTTTCAGCCCACTTGCCTCCTTTCGGTGTGCAATACCAATGTGTGATTCATCTGAGTCTCTGCTTCTGGTTTCTGGGGAAGTAACTGTACTTAGTAATCATAACCCAGAAGTGGCTAGCTGTTGGGCAGAGATGAAGTTGCTGTTGTATCTGCATGTCTAGGATAGGATTTAATTGTAAGAGAAAGTGATATTCTATTACACTGTAATTTTATCTTGCCCAAGGGACATTTAGGCATGGGAGGTTAGCAAAGGGATGTCAGGGAGCAGCTGATGCGGCTGAGACTGGTTCTGATCCTAGGGAATTGGGCTGCTAGCGCTAAGAGGGGTGACAAGGATGAGAAGGTACTCGTCCTGGTTTAGATAAGACAATATTTTACTCTGAATGCAGGAAATAAACTGCCAGTTTAGAATACTGCATTATAATACTTGGTATTTGGAGGAGCTTAGTAATGCAAGAAATGAGGAAATTACTTTTTGGTAGTTATTCTACTTCATAAGATACATTTATATACTTTTTAGGATACATCAGTGTGTTAGAAGGCAAAACGATTTGGAGGAAGTAGGAGTATCGCTGCTATGAGAAAAAAACCTTTAAAAGTTTTTTATTATAATAAATGATGTGAGCAACATCTGGTTGTTTTTTTAGAGAAGATTTGAAATTCCTTGGTGGATTTTTTTTTTAAATAATTTATAAATGTAGAAATGGGTCTACAATTAGGCTGATTACTCAGAATTTATATTTCTTCGTAAAACTAGTTAACTGTTCACAAGGGTATAATGGAATGAAAAAGACTTTGTTTTTATGAATGCAAAGCCATAAAAGCAAAGGGCAGGGAGACAAGAAGAGCTGACAAAGAACCATAGACTCATTCCATGCATAATTAAATGAAATTAACTCTTTGATAGAGAATATAAAATTGCTAATTATTTTTAATTAATGTTAAAACTTCCACTTTTTAACATTTACCATTGGAATCGCTTAGCTTCTATCATAACCCCTCCGATCTCTCTCCCTCTAGGTTTCTTCCTGCTTTCAAGCAAGTAGTTTGCCCACCTTGATACAAGAGAGTAAAACAAAACAAAAAACGCTTCTAGCTTGACCCTACTGTTCCCCTGAGGCCCCACTTGGTGTTGCTTGGTTCTTTCCCTGCCAAATTTCTCTGTCTGGTCTCCACAACCAAGAACACTGCTGGAAATTTTTCTTAAAACATTTCATGTGAGTAAAAACACCTAGCACATAGATGGCATTCAAACATTGTGCCTTCCCCTCTGAATAAAATCCAAGGGTTTATTTTCAGACTCTGTCTCTTCTCATCTCCCCACGACATTCAATACTGTTGACTTCCATCTGGTTGAATTTCTTAGGTTTTCCATGTTATCTCTCTTTTCAGATTTCTGTGTTTCACTGATACTCATTTCCACTTCCAAGTCAACATTGCACTGTCTTTCTGTGCATACTTTCTTTGACCTCCTTGATGACTCATCTTTTTCATCCCTCTCTTTACCAATAATCAGCTCATCTGTGAGGCTACAATCCTCTAAAAGTGAAAGACTCCCAATTCTGTATAGTCACTTCTAATCCTTAACCATGCTCTATTCTTTAAAATTTCAAACTGTCCATTAGAAATTTCCACTTGCAAGTTCTACTCTTAGCTCAATAGTTATATTTCTCCAGCTAAATTAATAATCTCTTATCCTAAATCAGCTACATCTACTTAATTCTCACTCATTCCTAGCATCAGTATTATTCTCATCACTCAGACTGAAAACTTTGTTTCACACTTGACCTTATTTTAGTCTTTCCCTCTTTTATTTTTTGGTCTTTTAAGAAGCCCAATCAGTCTCTAGGTTCAGTAATGTTTTCCTTGGGAAGGGGCTGTCGTTGATAATGCCATCATTTCCATCCCCAACACCAAAGTTAATACTTTTCCTAGGTATTTGTTCAATCAGAAGACACTCCCTTGGCAAATAGCAGACACATTTCTATTGTGTTAATCTGTGCATAGTAGAATATCAGAGTTTACTTTTTTTTTAATTTCTCTTGAGAGAGGTGCCAAAAATTTTGTCTTGGAATCATAAAAGGTGTCAACAACGTTCATCTTCCTACAAAGATATAAGGGTTCGTCAGTAGCAGGGTAAAACTATCTTTGACTCAGTGTTACCTTCCTCAGAGGAGAAGCAACTTTGGGTTTGGAGAATCTAAGATGAAAAGTAGCCTGACACTCTGGGGAGGGAAACTGAAGTGGTCTGTGGGTGGCTGACACTGAACCAATCCAGACCCCAAAATGTTGAAAGCTACAAATGTCGGGAGCTCAAGAAGGGCACTGTTGTTCTTAGTTGGCACTGAGGGAGTGGGCTCCTGTGGCCTGTGCTTGGATCTGGCTTGTCAAGTCACTACTTCAGTGGTGGACTGGCACTGACTCTGGAATTTTGGCAAAACTAGCTGCAATAGGGCACTCTGCATAGCAGCAAGAAGCAATGCACATGACTCCCGTGTTCTTACCACTTGGGTGTGCAAGTTGGGTTGTGTGAACATTGGAGGTTGTGGTTGATGGAGGGAGGATTCTAAAGAAGACACATGACTACCTATAAATAAAGAACTTAGGGGCTCAAGATATTATTTGGAAAAGTGGAAGAGATTTCATTGTATTTACATTCTAAGTTTTTAGGGCATTTTATACTAGTTTCTTGTGCAAGCATGCTATAACTTATCAGATAACACAGGTTTGCTCAGGACAGTCTTGGTTAAAAAAAAAAAAAAGGATAGTCTTGGTTTACACCTGTTAAACTGGGGTAATTTTGAATGATTTTGTCTTTTATCCTCAAAGATTTCCTACTTTGCAAGATATATTATAGTGCTACCCTCTCCATAAATCTCCAATTCTGGGGTGCTGGGTTGAAGAGGGGCTTTTTTTGGTTTAATTTTATTTATTTATTTATTTATTTATTTATTTATTTATTTATTTATTTAAAGATTTTATTCATTTGAGACACAGATACAGAGAGAGAGCATGAGCAGGGGGAGAGGCAGAGGGAGAGGGAGATGCAGGCTCCCCGCCGAGCAGGGAGCCCAATGCGGGGCTCGATCCCAGGACCCTGGGATCATGACCTGAGCCGAAGGCAGACATTTAATGACTGAGCCACCCAGGTGCCCCTGTTTAATTTTATTTTATGATGTTATGTTAATCACCATACATTACATCATTAGTTTTTGATGTAGTGTTCCATGATTCATTGTTTGCGTATAACACCTAGTCCTCCATTCAATATGTGACCTCTTTACTACCCATCACCGGGCTAACCCATCCTCTCACCCCCTCCCCTCTAGAACCCTCAGTTTGTTTCTCAGCATCCATAGTCTCTCACGGTTCGTCTCCCCCTCCGATTTTCCCCCCTTCATTTTTCCCTTCCTACTATCTTCTTTTTTTTTTTAACATATAATGTATTATTTGTTTCAGGGGTACAGGTCTGTGATTCATCAGTCTTACACAATTCACAGCGCTCACCATAGCACATACCCTCCCCAATGTCTATCACCCAGCCACCCCATCCCTCCCACCCCCCCCACTCCAGCAACCCTCAGTTTGTTTCCTGTGATTAAGAATTCCGAAGAGGGGCTTTTTACCTCCCATAGATTCTGGAAGTTTGGTCGTCAGACAAAAAATCCTGCATATTTTGAATATATATGACCAACTAGTATCCACTTGACCAACAAAAATGTACCTAATTAATAAGCTTCCCAACAAGGACCAGGAGTCTGCCCCACATGTCCATTGTTACGCAAAACAAAGAAGGAAGACAGAGGTTTCCAGCTTCTTCCCAGATGGGTGGGATGTGTGAACTCTGCTCTGGTGTGTTTAATTCACAAAAACAAGAAGTATATGATAGTTCTATAGTGAAAGAGCAGCCAGGCTAATTCATGCTTTTGAAGAACAGAATTCAGGCCATTGGCAAGACACAGCTCAGTGAATATCAGGCTCTGATCAATTGGATTCACTTCTCTCCTTTTTGGGTGCATGTAAGATTGTTGTCTTTAGCTCTTTATCCTCACAGAAGAAAGGAAATTTCATGGGCAATCCTTAAGATACATGGTGTATCTTCTTCAGGCTATGGTTTCCTGTTGGTGTCCTTGTTCCCCATGTATCTCTTTTCTAATACAGCCTATCCTTGATCACTGCAAACACAAAAATGAATTCAGTTGAACTTTCAGGGCCCTTCACTATGTAGACTCTGCTTATGACTATAATCTCACCTATTTTGTTATTTTAGGCCCAAGTCAAGATTACTTTCTCCTAACGATATAGTCTCAAATTTCATGGGCGTATAATTGATTTGGGGATCTGGTGAAAATGAAGATTCTGATTCATGGGTCTGGCTTGAGCCCTGAGATTCTGCATTTGTATCCAGTTTCCAGGTGATGAATTTGCCACCCGTCCTTTGTACTACAGTTTGAGTATCAAGGCTCGACAAGGCCCCATTAAAGGCCTATTTTAACCACATTTCCTCAGAACATTCAAATTAAGTGTTGCAAAATTGTCTTTGGTTGTTCTTAATAGCAGACTACTCATTTGTAGTTTATCTTCTCAAGCATTACTATTTAAGTGTTTTATTTTCACAGGCCGTCAGCCCAGGTAGACAAAAAGCTTCTTTAGAGCAGGAATGGCTCTCGAACCTTAGCAATTTCTTATAGTGGGGTCACACTGCCACATATAAATTTGCCAATTAAGCATTCTTTTTTTTTTTTTTTTTAAGATTTTATTTATTTGACAGAGAGAGAGACAGCAAGAGAGGGAACACAAGCATGGGGAGTGGGAGAGGGAGAAGCAGGCTTCCCGCTGAGCAGGGAGCCCGATGTGGAGCTCGATCTCAGGACCCCGGGATCATGATCTGAGCGGAAGGCAGACGCTTAACAACTGAGCCACCCAGGCACCCCTGATTAATCATTCTTAAGAAATGCCTTCTTACTATTCCACCCATGAAAACTCTTGAGATACATATAAATTTACACTTTGGCAAAAAACAGGTATTTTAAGCAAAATTATAAACTATATTGAAATGATGAAATCTTAGCAAACAGAAGAAAATGCTATATTTGAATTATTAAATTACAACGCTAATGCAAGAAGTAAAGGTCTTTGCTATATTAAAAATAATGTAAAGCCAAATAGGCTTTATGAACAAGGTTAGGGGAAAATATGTATTATTGTATTATTGCTTTGGATACTTGATATGTACTCTGGAAAACTCAGAAATCATGAAATTATAGGTTATAATCCTGAAGATTATTTCCAAAATTATTTTTTTAATTGCTATCTTAGACACAAATACAATCAACTTGTGTGGGTAGAGCATATCCTCACAGAGTTCCTGTTAAAGAATTTTGAAGGATTTCAATAGTGAGATGGTCTACAGAAATAACATGCTATAAACTCTCTTCTTTCTAGATCTTTGAAACAGACTTGGAAACCTCCCACAGACATCAGGATAAAACAGCCTGTAGAAGGGCTGGTGAAAAGTTTAGGAGGAAAAAAAGTAATAAAATGGTCATAAATCCTGACTACAGACTTTGGATTTCAGTTTTCAAATGAATATATTGATTGAATCATCTCCTATAACTCTCAAAGGAAGTCAGATGCTCCTGAGTAAATTTTATGGATATACATGTTTCAAAGCATGTGGTTTGCCAGGGGTTTACACTTGCCTTCAGTAGGACGAATATATGTCTGTGATAACTTTAAGCTTTTCCTCATGAAAATCTCATCACTTCTTAAGGATCTCAGAGTTCAGGAAATAAATTGGAAGGATGACATATTTTCTTATCATTTATCCATCATTCTCTGAGATTTTTTTGTTTGTTCAATTTTGCTTCATTTTTAAATTGATGAAATATTCTTTGGGCATGTGTTCTTATGACCAGCATTCCATTTATATTTCTCCACTCAAGCCCCTTTGGTAGCATTGGTAGGAAAGAAATGGTTCTTATCTAGATGTTTCTAGAGATATTAGTACAATTTTCTTGTAAAGGAGATAGTCATTTATCTTTACCGGCACCAGAAGCCATCATTCTAACTGGATACTGTGTACATCTAAGAGGGGGAGACTTAAATAAGCTTTGATTCTCATGTGGATTAATGATAACTGGTGTTAACACAGAACAAACATAGTTGACAGAAGTAGTAAGCGTCACCCTTTTAGGTGAGACTCCTGATTAAGCCGGGAATGAAACTGGCTTTGTAAGTGCTTATGACTTGAAGTTTATAAATTACTAGGAAAACCTCACCAGTCTGCAAAGCATCAAGGAGACAGACAGCATTTCACATCTGCTCTCCTATGACAGTTATTACAGGAGCTGAGATATGACTCCGCATTCCCAATCATGTGATTCAGTCCCTATCCGTCCTTTCGGGATCTCGGATTGCAGACTGTGACTTGAATCAAGTGTTTGTGCGGAAGTGTTGTACAGTGAGTAAAATGTCTGGGGTTTCAAAATGAAGTACCCTGGTTTGTTATAAACAGAGCAGGGGTGTTTATTAAGTTAAATAATATGTTCCTTTTAAGAAACAGTAAATGAGCATTTTCTGAGACTAGGATGTCAAAAGCCCATGTGTACATACATTCTCTCCTACCCATGCTTATGACACTATTTAGGTGTCAATAAGGGAGCATTTAAATAGTGGATTTTAATGAAATATCAGAAATGTGATAGCTCATTCTTATCACACATGTAGACTGAGCTCTCACATGTAATATATTAGGAACTCGGGTTTAAAAGTTTTTCATGCAGGAAATCACATTTACAGTATAGATTTAAATATCTATCTAATCTATATTACACAAACTATAATGTGTAGCTTGAGTATTTTGGGATTGCATGAAGTAATAGGTAGCTGTAGATTAGATGAAGTTAATGGAAAACCAGCTGTTTTCATCTTATTTTTAACTAATTATTTTGTCCAAGGGCTGTATCTTCTATTTGCCTGTTATTCATATATATATATGTATATAAATACATATTATTATATATATATAATAAGTTAACTTATATTATATATATATAATAAGTTAACTTTTCTATGTCTGAATTCCCAACAGCTATGGTGAAGGGGGCATTCTGTGAGAGTGGAATAAGCAAATCAATATGTTGGTCTGTGCTGGTGTTTTAGTTCCTAAGGGTACCTTGCCAAAAATATCAGCAGAAACCAATAACCCATAAATGGAAGCTAATGAAATTCCTCCCCAGATGGGCCCTAGTCAATCCCTTGGTACTAGAAAAAGGTACGGTCCTGTCACCATGCTTGGTGGAATAAAAAGGAGTAAAATTTTACTCATCTCTACCCACCCCCAGTTACTACGGAAGGTCAGGACTGTGCCCTCGCCCTCCTGTTCCATGTAACAGCCACTAGGACTTGGAGCTTTAAACACATAGAAGTGAACAGGATTCCTTGTAGAGGAAACACATTTTACAAAGACCTGTTGATTTGAAGAGCAAAACTCTTAGGTTTCGGAACTTTTCACCTATGCAACTAGATTCTCTACAGGGCTAAATAATTAAGGGGTGACACTAGCTTTCGATGTATGACTTGTTTTATTCTTGAGCTTTTCTTGAGAGTGTGGCTCTGTATTCACTGATAAGGTCAATTGAATGTATAATTCCTCTCCCCATATACTGAGCTACTCGAAAGTTCTCTTACCCGATTATTTCTGAAAGGAAAAGAGAACGTTCTTCTCATGGTGTGTCTACCTTGCAAACTTTAAATTTTGATTCGCACTATCAGTGTGAGGTGAGAAGTGATGAACTTTTTCTAACTTTATCTTTTCTCTCTATCCTCTGGCATGTGGGAAAAAAATCACTCTCTGTTCCATTTTATTTTCATGCTAGCTAATTCTTCCATTTCTGCTTGTTCCCCCCAAAAGAGAAGAAATCTGTGCAAGTAAGGGTTGACCAAGTATTGGAAATCAAAATCTTTTTTTTTCTCCCTACCATCTAGAAAATCTAACAGAAACAGAGCAGCTGCCTTGAAGAAATGGAATACCCTGGCTTATTTTGATTCCATTTCTATTTGTTATTTATGGGAATGTGGGTCTCCTAGGGAATTCTAAGTCATAAAGCTTAAGGCAGGTGCCCACTTCCTCTTATTTCATGATCTGGGTGTGACTCGGGGGTAGGGATTGATTGTTGCAGGGATTTTTAGAGAAAACCTTAGCATGGGTCAGTAGGATCAGCATCTGTGCAAATTTAGCCTAAGGAAGGATATTTTTATGGATCCCAAAATTCATAAGAACAAGCAAAGGTGATTTAATGTTGGAAAAAGACATTAATAAGGTGATTACATCATGGTTTCAAGAGTTGTATACACTGTACATGTTCTAGAGGTTTTTAATTTTACTGTCATAGTTTGCAGTACAGAAAAGTATTCATCGGCTACTGGTGTTCAACTGAGCACCTCTGAGAATCACACAGCCACTTACAGCTCTTAAACCTGTCCTTGTAGAAGGTTCTTGGTGCTGCTGATCTCCAGACCAACAATAAGGGTTGTTATGAGGCCTCTGGGAGAGAGAAATGTGATTCTGAGCACTGATGAGCACAGAAATGCAGGACGCACAGCTGGCCAGTCTTGCTCATTTTCTTCTGGGTAACCAAGGCTATAAACAAGGGGTAGTGGGAACGGCCTGGAAATCAATTTGCAGAATATTAAAAAGGTCACCATGGTGCAGAGAAGTGTGCTGCAATATTTGGAATATATGATGTGCTAAATGTGTGTGCCACGTCTCTAACAACAATAATTGTTACAGGAGAGGGGAACACATCGCCAATCTCCCGTTAATGGTTTTTAGAACAGACTGAAACCTATTTTCAGGACCCTCGTTGTAAGCTCTTTTCCTATTATGCCTTTGGGTAACTTATTTTGCAGCAATTTTATTAATCATTTTTTAATTAAAAATTTAACTTTAAAAAAATCTTAAACCTGCGGAAACATTACACATCTATTACAATTCACTTCTATTCACCTCTGTCACCTTTCATTAACGTTGGTCACAATTGCATCCTCTCTCCACATATATGTATATGGAGATACTTTCTTATTTTCATGGACAAATAAGACACAAACCTTCCTCTTCTTAAATAAGCTGTGTGTGTGTGTGTGTGACCATTTCAGTGTAAGTTCAGCTGACATCTCCAAAGAACAGGAACATTTTCTTATGTAACTTCACTGCTACTTTCAAATTCAGGTAGTTATCTATTTTTTTAAGAGTCCTCTGATTTGAAAATTGAGCTTTTTATTATCTTTTCCATGGAGATCAACTCCAAGATGAAACAACCCCAGATATCTGTGTATAACTGACACTGTCCAAATGAAGGCTACCTTGCCACTCACAGCAACTCCCTTCCCGAATGTTCCTACATGCCCTTCTTGTCATCATCTTTATCTGTTTTTTGTTCCCTTTACATTTCCCCTTCACAACTGATATTTTTAAAGGCCACTTACTGCTCTTCCCTGTTCACCTAAGCAACTTAATTACATTTCTTGGAGCTGCATTGCTTATATAAGTGTATATGCCTATAAAAAGAAATCTGTGTGACATTTTGCAGTTTGGTGTGACTATTATTTCCCTCCAGCCTTGGTAGGAGGAGACTTCATTCAAACTTGAAGAGCTTTCCAGAGGAAGTAGTTCAGTAGCCGATGCAGTAATTAACACTGCGGCTATTTGAGAAAGCACAGGCAAGCGCACGCTGGCAGATCACTCTTAGAAAGCCTTTCTCCTGTCAGCAACTTGGCACCTGATGTTGTGGCTGGCAGCTCTTTTAGGACCCTCTCCCCGGAGCTCTCATCTGTTAAACACAGAAATGCCATTGATCCTAAAGAAGTCTCAGAAAGAAAATGCAGTTTAGCAGTCTATTTTGGAACTTTTCAAAAGCAATTGCCAAGTAGAGAGGCAGGGTCTCATCCTAAGAAAAGGAGCTTATCCCCAAAAGATTCTCCCCTAAAGGATCCAGGTTAGTAGCCTGAAATCAATTCAGGCAGCTAAAAGGATGAAAGGAGATTTCATGGTCTGGGGTGTCTTCTTTTGAGTCTCTGGTTGGGGGTTTTCTTTGGCTGCCTGACTAGAGGCAAAGATTAGTGACACAGTGCTTGCTTTCAGTGACCTGCGCTTCTGTGCTTTTCCCTGGAAGGAAGCCCGGGCTGTGGGAACCAGGGGTTCTTTTAACGTTTGTAGGTTAGGATGGACAGGGTTTGCGTAGCTACTTTCACACCAAGGCACCAAGAAGAACAGTATTTACTTTTTGAGAATGGCCAGGTTTTTCTTTCTTCTTAAAGCTACTACAGAAAGAAGAGTCGCCTCTTTGGGGAAAGCAAATCGGCTCATTCGTGTAGCGAGTGAGGGCAAACTTTTCATCAGCTTTTATGCCCTGGATCTGGTGGTTTGTTTCGAGGAGAGAAGGGATCATCTTTTGTTCCTAAAGTTTTTGTGTGATTTAGTACAGCTGCTGAACTCTTCACAGCCGTGTCTATAACTGTGGTGCCCGCAGCTTTTAGTTCTGAATACTCATTTTTTTTCTTTTGACCCAGTATGTAAGAGTAGGTAAGAATATATATATATATATCACACACAATCCTCCCATAACCTTTTACTCTAGGGAATTAGGGACAAGAAATTTCTTTTTATAAGCTTGATGTGGCCACAACACATTGATTTCATTTTGAGATAAGTTCTGACGGGGAGCAGAATACATGACCCCAAACTGTGGAACTTGGGCATGTGGATTATTTTGAGCCGAAGGCAATTAAGACCCGTCAGACTCAAGGAAAAACACTTTTTTGTCTCTTTTTTTTTAATTAAAAAGAATTTAGATGGAAGACCTGGACCAGGAATGGATATCAAAGATAACTTTTGTATTAGAAACATTTATCTGTGTGGCATGGCAAACATTTGTCTACTAAACATTTGCTTTTCTCATCTTCCTGTGAATTGTCTTCTTCTCCCTTGAAGCCCCAGACCCTTAATCCCTTCTCCTTAGCTCAGGTTAGTGTCTGAGCCTCAACTAACTGCCTGTCTTTGGGGTCTTATGTCTTTGGGGCTCCATACATACAAAATTTGTTTTTCTCTTGTTCATCTGCCTTGTGTCAATTTAACTATTAGACGTGCCAAAGAAGCTAGAAGGGAAGACAGGACGTTTTCCACCCCTATGGTCCCCTTCGAAAACAAAAAATAAAACAAATCTCAGGATTCTTAATACTTAATTATAGGGACTGGCACATAATGGGACAGTGGTTCTCAAAGTGTGATGCCTAGTCCTGCAGCATTAGCATCACTAGAAACTTGTTAGAAATGATTGTCAGAACCACCATAGTAAGAGCTCAATAGATGTTTGCTGAAGGTAATGCTGAACTCTTAATTCTAAAGGAGAATGATGCCACGAATACCATGTTATAAGGCAGTGGTCCCCAAACTTCAGTGTGTATTAGAATAATTAGGAGCATTTGTAGAAATAGAGAGTGCTGGAGCCCACCACAAGCACTTCTGATTCAGTGGATCTGAGGTGGGGGTCAGAATCTGCATTTCTTGCACGTTCCCAGGTGATGCCCATGCTACTGTTCTGGGGACTGCTTTGAGAAGCATTGCTCTGATATAGTGATTCTTAACCCTGGCTCAGCATCAGAATCACCTGGGTTGCTTTTAAATATAGGAAGGACTGGGCCCCACCCGGACCAAATCAGAATCTCGAAAGGTGAGCGTGTGCATGGTAGCCTTTTACAATTTCTCAGGTGATTCAAATGAACAGCCAGGTTTGAGTTCCATTGCAGATCATCTCAAAAGATGTGATTCTCAGTCCCGCTTCCCCATTAAAATCATCTGGAAGGCTTTAAAGATCCTGATGCCAAGATGTCAAGCCTAGAGGTTCTGATCTAGTTGGTTTGAGGTGCAACTTGGGCATTGAGAGTTGTGATAACTCCGCAGGTGATTCCAGTATGCAGCTAAAGTTATGAACCACTTCCCTTAAAGATCCCCTCCAGCTGTCCGAATTTCATGACTTTAGCATAATCCTATGTAAAGGACACAACATTCAAGGAAAACAAACATCACTAGAGGAAAGTACTGATTTATTCTACAGTCATGTGGTTCCCAAGTTTATATAAGACTGATTTTATTAGCTATGAAAATTGGTATATTTATAGAAAATTAGCTAAATTTTTAATTGCAGACTTATCCCAAATGTCCATAATATCCAGTTACAAAAACAAGCTCACTTTTGTTTCGTGTGTGTGTGTGTGTGGGGGGGGGGGGGGTTGGATAAATATCCAAAGGGAGCACAAACTTTATTTATCATACTTTTAATATATTTACATATTTTCTTGCCAGTTAATGTTTACCTCTCTGATAGGAAAATGTAGTATAATGGAAATATAGACAAGTAAAGGACTCTGCTCTGGTCTTGCCACTATAACAGATGTTTATCTGTCTGATTTGGTTGGTCAGTTAAAAATCTATATAGCATTAAGGATATGATACAAAGGTAGAACAAGACCACTTAGCAGCCCCCAGAGAGGCCCTTCACATCAGTAGACTGTTGAGTCAGGGGAGTTTCAAAAAAGCCGTAGAGGTCTCTACCTTAGCCTGTGAACTAGACCCCCTTCTGGAGGGGAGGGGAATGAGAGGTCAAGTGATCCTAATCAAAGTAACAAAAACTTGTGAATGTTAACAGGCTACCCACTGAACTTATTTTTACCTGTGGAAAATTGCCTTTATGGTGCTTATAGTAAAGCATATCCTTCCCACCTTAGCTCCGAAACAGCCACCAAAAGGCTGTGCAATATTGAGCAAGCTCCTGAACTTTTCCATGCCTCGAATTTCTCATATGTCATTTAATATTGATCTTGCAGGGCTACTTTGAGGAATAGAGGAGGTAATAACATTGTCTTAGTCTTCTCAGGATGTTCTAACAGAATACCAGACCCTGGGTGACTTACACAACAGACCTTTAGTTCTCTCAGCTCTGGAGCCTGGGAAGTCCAAGATCCAGGCCCTGGCAGTTTCTGGTGTGCACAGACTTCTTGGTTCATAGACGGCCATCTTCTTACTGTGTCCTCCAATGGAGGAAGGGGTGAGGGAGCTCTCTGGGGTCTCCTTTACAAGGGCACTAAATCCCACTCACAAGGGCTCTAGCCTCATGACCTAATCACCTCCCAAAGTCCCCACCTCCAAATACAAGCACATTGGGGGGTGGGTTTTGACATATGACTTTTGGGGGGACACAAACATTGTCTATAGCAAGTATGCCAAGCCCTTAACTCAGTATCTGATATATGCTAAAAGTTAAGAAATGTTAATTCCCTGTTTTTCCTCTGTCCTTTCTAATGTTATTACTACTTCGCTTATGTCACTCTTTTGTCTTTGAACATCATTACAATCATCAGCAATGAAAAATGTCATCTCTCTTACTCTCATTTGCTCCCTCTGTCCCCTGCTCCCATTTACTGAGCTGCAACTTCTTGACTAATGTGCTAGGCACTTGGGGATACAGGGATAAATAAGCTATAGTCCCTGACCTTAGCATACCCAGGCTAGTGAGGAAGCAGACAAATAAATAAATAATTACTACACTTAAGGTGTGAAAAATGGGTACAGAGGCAGCACAGAGTGGGACCTAAGCTCAGATGTGGGACCTGGGAGTGTTTGGCAAGGCATCCCGAAGTTTTGTTTTAGGGGTTGAACAAGTTATCCAGATGGAGCAGTGGGACATGGGGAAGAGTGGAGGGAAGAGGATTCCTGGCAGAGAATAGCATTTGCAAGGTGGGGCTGAGTGGGTACTATTTGGAAAGCATAGCATAGGTTAGTAAATTTGCCTTGCTTGTGAACTGTGAGGTAGGTGGGAGCAATGAAGCAGGAGAAATAAGGAGGGGCCAGATAATAAATGATCAAAGCCAGTGGTTCTCAAAGTGTGGGTCCCAGACCAACAGCATCAACATCACCTAGGATCTTGTTAAGTATGTACATTCTTATGCCTCACCCTAGACCTATTGAAAGGGAAAAGTTGAGCATGAGTATGGGCCCTAGAAATCTTTTAATAAGGCCTCCAGGTGATTCTGATGCATGCTAAAATTTGAGAAACGCTGTTCTATTCCATAATAAAAAAAATGGCCATTTTCCTGAGGGAAATGGAGAACTATAGAAGAATTTTAGATAAGACTACTATATTTTGAAGCCTTGCTCTGGAAGCCAGGTAAAAGACAAACAAGATGGACATAAGGAGCAGGTGTGAGTACTGGGGGTAAGACTGTAGGGAGAGGTAAAAAAGAAATTTAAGACACCTGAGTTAGAATGTAGCCTCCGTGCTTTGTGCAGGGCTCATAAAAATATATAAGGTCTAAGATATAGCAGTAATACAGGACTCCTGCCCACAGGGTGTTGATAATCTAGACATAGATGCATTCCTTCTGAAAATACTTTCTATCAACCCAAAAGAGTGTCATTCGCATTTATTGAGCTTATTGAGCATCTGCTACTCTATACACAAGTGACTCTGTAGAATCAGTTTGGTTGATCTAGACAAGACCAAAGGGAGAGTCTCCTTATTGCCCCCCACCCCCCAAAAATTTGGGTTGAACTTGTACCACAAAAAGACTGTTAAGTATATAAAGCAGTGAAAGGTGATTGTTAGAATAGCAAAATAAATTGATTGGATTTTTCTGATGCTTCAAATAAATACATGGTGGCATTAAACCATGTAAATTTATAAACACATTCTCTTTGGACTGTGTGTTGGAAACAGCACAAATGTGAGCCTTATTTGCAACAGCAGTGAGAGAAGTGCCCAATGAAAGCTGGTTTAGCTAGGGATGGAAAAGGGCCAGATAGATGCTTCTTTCTGCTGGATTCTTGCTTTTTATCAGCAACAGGAGCAAGCTCGCATTCATGGCCGTAGAGAAAAGGTGCCGGCTGGAAGGTGGTCTGTGGGAGGATGCTGAACTACAGGTTGGAATATACCTTCAAGCCTGTTCTCCAGGGCTGAGAGAGAGAAAAAAAAGGAGATGCTTCGTTGGCTGAGAGAGGGAGAGAGAGAGAGAAAATAAGATTTTTCAAGATATTTGACAGCTATATCTTCCCGCCACCACCTTCCCTCCAAACCCATGTGTCTCTCTGCTTGGAGTCTGACATAAAACAAGGAAAGAACCTCCATTTGTCTCTGTGCTTTCAATGAAAAAAGTCGGTGCACAAGGACGAAAACGAGCGCAGCTGAAAATAGGTGCATGACTTGTTGAGCATACAAATCATTTCCCCCTTAGTCTCCAAGGGAGGGAAAAAAAAATTCCCTCTTACTCTCTCCTGGCAGCCTATGTTCTGCATTCCGGAGAGGAGGCCGAGGCAGGTCTTCACGCGCTCCCACCGCCGTCCCCGCAGGAAACTTTTCTCTCCGGGCCTCCTCTGTCCATCCCGCCCGGGCGGAGACGGTGGGCGCTCTGCGTGCTCCTCTCGAGGGCACTAGCCCCAGACCCCGCGAGGCGTCTGTCTCTTTAAATCCAGCTGCGCGGCTGGGAAACAGCGCCACTCGGCGCCCAGGCCGGCTGGCGGCTGCGAGCTCGCTCGCGCTCTCGCTCCCGGCAGCGCGCCGCGGAGGGCTCGCTCGGCCCGCGGGCTGCTCAGCGGCGGCGGCGGCGGCGGCGGCGCGGGGCGGGGAGGCGCGGCCCGGCCGAGGAGGGAAGAAAGAGCGAGCCGGGCCGGGAGAGGCGCCGCGCCCGGTCCCGCGCCCGCGCTTGGCGGCCCCAGCAGTTTCCTTCGGAGTGACGAGGATGTGCCTGGGCTGCGGGTTTTTTTTTTCCTTCTCAAGACGATTTCCATAGTAACCTGATCAAGTGGCTCAATATCGCAAACCTGAGGATTTCCGCGGCCCGCCGGCTTGACCTCAGTCAGGTAACGCTGGGCTCCCGTTCTCTTCCATTGCAAACCGCAGCGCTCCTTCCAAACTTCCTTTTGTGGAAAATCGCCCAGCCCAACGCAGCCCGGGGTATTTGCAACAGCGTGTTCCTTCCCAGGTGTCTGCCACGGGTCTTTTCCCTGCTGCTCCCCCAGGACCTATTATCACATTATTAAAAAAAAAATTTTTTTTGGTCGCCCCCTCCCCTTTTTGATTTTTCCATCTCTCTCTTTTCCCCAGACTAGTGATGGGGGCGCGGGGAGCAGTCGGGGGCGGGGGTGGCGAGCGCGGTCCAGGGAGTGGCGGGCTCGGGTGGGCGGGCTGCGGGGGGCTATTTGGGGGCAGCTCGGCTTGGCCTGCGCGAGGTTGGGGTCTGGGGGAGGGCTGTCCGCACCAGGGCGGCGCAACCGGGGAACCCCACGGCTCCAGACGAGCGAGGGAGGCAGGCTCGGGGGCGATGGAGCGCTCGGCTGGGTGGCTGGCGAGCGTCCAAACATCATAGATTTCCTTCCTACTCCCCCGCCCCTCTTCGGGTTTCTCTCTCTTTCCTCGTTCTCTTTTCTTTCTTCCTTTTCTCATCACCAGCTCCATTCTGTTCCCTCCCTTCCCTCTTTTTCCTCCCATCGTTTCCTTTTATCGTCTCCCTCTTAAAAGAAAGGAGGAATCGTTGGTAACCCTTCCGTTCTGCCAACATGGGAAGAGCTGTGAAACCTGCAGCGTGGCCACCTCAACGAGGTCGTTTTCAGACTTGTCCTCATCCATCAACATATTTGTTTCCTGAGTCTATTGATCTCCCTCGATTCTGCAGAAATGCATTCTGAGCTGGGCGTCTGTATATCAGAATCAGAGTTCTGCAGCTCGCTTCTGTGCTCCAAGTATGACATGTATTGCAAGGGCTGAATATGTTTTTAAATCCACATATGCCATGGATATCAAGAAATCTAGGTTTTAAAAAATCCAGTCTTATTCTATAGAAACTCCCCTCTTAAATTGAGAGACACTTTCCCCTCTTCGATATTTCATTTTAGGGGACTTGAGAGACAGCCCCTCCCCACCCCCCACCCCCCAGTTTATGAGGAACATACAACTACTGTTGCCTTAATTATCTTCTCTTTAACCCTCATTCAGTTTTACACCTCCCAGTTACTGGAATGAATAGATCATAATGAAGGTCCAGAACCTTGCTTCCCAAAGTCCCAGCTGGCTGAAGTGGCAACTTCTGGTGGAAGGTGCTAAGACAATCAAGGGGATGGGGAGTACAGACAGACCTTGCCAAAGATGAGATAAGGCATAGCAACTCCTGTGTGAAAAAAACGTAACTAGATTCAGACTTCAGTACTGAGGACATGATAGTACAATAAAACCAGACTTTTGTTTTTGGTTCTCAGCATGTGTCTAACTAAGCTAGGTAGGTATAAGTTAGAACTTATTTAAAAGTGGAGCCACTCCAGTACAGAACCCATTCTGCATTGTTTATGGTGAGGCACTTCCTCACACTGATTTTATTTTTCTTTGAAACATAAGATGTCTGTACCATGTGGAAACAAAGGGATAAGACAGAACAGCTTCTTTTTAACCAGAAATAGAATTTATATGGATTTGTTTGTTTGTTTGTTTGTTTCCCAAGAGATCAAGTTGTTATGCTCTCAAGTTTTCCTGAAGTCAAAATATTTCAGGGGTGAAAACAATACTAATCAGTGATTATCCTCTGCTCTGTTTCAGTGGTATATACATAGTTCATATAGGAAAAGGTCTCCGTTTTAGTGAGCTCCTCTTGCCTCCTTTCCTTTGTCTGCACATTTGTTTTTGAATTCAACTATCAATATAGAAGAAAGGGTCTTGGAGCAGAGAATGGATCAGGAAAAAGAGAAACTGCTGATAGATTGGAAAATATAACCAATCCTAATCTAGAGAAAATAATTACTGCCATGCCTCTCCACACTGTTGGCTTTGTTTTTGGCCAGTTAAGAAGCTGTAGGTTTTAATACGTATTTTCATCTTCTTAATTCTACACCTAATACTTTTCATACCGTAGGTCATATTTATCCAGTTCAGATGAATATTTACAAAAGACTTAAAATTCCCTTGCCAGTGAAATCTAAAAAAGCATGTTTTTTCTTTCAACATGTTCTTCCTTATAGTGAGCAATGATAGTAGTAGTGGTCCTACATTATTGTTTTTACCTGACTCCTGATTTTGGTGTTTCCTGGTTGGGTGGGTTCTCCTGACATGTACAAGATGCTCCTGGCAGAATGCATGGAACTTGAATGCACAATTAATTGTAGATGCAATAAAATGTTGATTTTTCTTGCTCTTGGTTTAAGAGCTATCATGCCCTCCTGTACGTTTAATATTTTGGTGAGACTGTCCCTCTTTTTGTATGTGTACATGAATGGTATAACATGAAGTCTCTTCTGATTAAGCCTTGCATGATTTGAAGTTAAAAGGTATATTAGTGACAAGCCATAAATTATTCTCTTATTTTAGTACATTGATCCTGAAACTGCTTTTCACCCTTGTGATTGCATCTATATATGAATCATTTAATGAAAGATTGGTAATAATGAGTTACCGGTTTTATAAGAGGGGGAAAAAAAAATCCCTCAAGTTTACTTACTGCAAGTCCCCATTTTCATGCAGAGGGATTAACAAATATTTTTGATCTGGTATTTTAATAGACTGTATTGCTGAGGACTGCTAATTACCAAGAATATATTTTGTTAATTCTGAACATGGTACAAGATAAGACACCTTTCAAGTTGTCTGGAGGGCTCCAGGTGACTCATCCTTGTAACCCATGGCAACAGGAAATGGTTGTCCTGGGTGCAAGCTGAAATGTGGACACAAATCCACACTTTGTGATCATTTGGGGACTTGATGGGAAAAGCGTGCTGGCTCCTATGGGTCGTCTGATGTTAACTTTTTGACTTCAGTCAGAACAGTGATTCCCAGGCCTGGGTTTGCAGTTCTCCTTAACTCCTTATTTCCTTGAGGAGTGTTCTAAAATTCTCAGAAGACACCTAAGTTGAATGTTATTTTTGTAATAGAAAAGAATTTATGGAGACGTGCACGTGTGTCTGACTGTGTGTGTAACTGGGATAATTAGGGCGAGAGTATCGCCAAATCAAATGAGAGGCTGTCAACTGTAGAAATGCTGGGAGTCAGGGAGCTGTGCATGAGGCAGGAGCCAAGAGATCAAGGTTATATTCCTGCTTTTCACTGTATCATGTAGTTACTCTTGGGGTGGTCTCCTTATTCACAGATGTCACTTAGCTTTGTTATATCCAGAAGAAAAATGGCATAATAATCTTTTTTCCTGTTTTTGAATTCTCAAAAAAATATATATATATATGACATAATCATATATACACACAGGTGTACATATGTAGACTTGGTAGATACTAAGATACATACCACACACATATTCAGAGGCAGCAGACAAGACTTCTGAACAGAGAAAGGAAATCTTCCCTTACACCATAGACAGATGGGTAATGGTGCTGAATATTTCCTTCCATTCAGGAGAAGGTGATTACTCTCTGTATTCTAGGGATATAGGTAGTAGATCCTTAATGGCTACTCACATAACCTAATGTGCAGAACTGAATAATCCCAGCAGGTATCACCCTTTTACTTGAATGCAAGTGAGTAATAAATTTCTCCCACTTTTTAAAAAAAAATTTAAGATCTCCTTCTCCCCCTCCCCCATTTTGTAAGGAAAAGTAATTTTCTGTAAGGTTAAGTGGACCTCAGGGTAGGAAAAACTCCCCAGAGCTTTCTTTCTGCTCAGACATCATTTTTCCTTCCAAGCCTGACTGTCAACAATAATATCTGATATGAGCCTCTGGTGGTGATGTTTCCATAGGTCACCATCCTTCTCTGTCCCAGATGAAGTCTCAGGATAAGCAATGCAGTAACATAGATTCTGAATTTAATGCATCATTCAAATTGGTTATGTAACTGGGCAGTCTTGTTAAAAAAACAAAAAAAAACAAAAAAAACTCCCAAGTCTTTAAAATTATATGTGTTTACTATTATCTTAAAATGATTTTAGAGTGTTCAGAGAAAATAAGCCTGGTCCCTGTAGGGATTTAAAAGCTGCTTGTTCATGTCATTAAACAGTGTTTGTACAATGATACTTTTTGTTAATCTGTGCAACGTTTTCATAAGAGCATAGCAGTTGGGACAATTGCTAGTTGTGCTTGTTTGGATAAGTACTTGACATAATGGGGACCTCGAGATTTCACGATTTAGAAATGCTGCCAATGACATATAGGGCCAAAGTTTTCTTGAGTAAAGAAGGGAAAAAAACCAGTGTTTTGACAAGAAGTAATTTATAACTGTTCAGGTGTAGTTCAGATTTGAAACAAACTTACATTTCTTTTGTCTTGTTTTGTATATATTTATATGTGGTGCATTTATATATGGAACCATGAGCCTCATATTCAGATTTCAGTTTTACGTACTGGGGAACATCATCTAAATCTCCAGCCTTACTTGGTGTCTTTTGGTAGGTTTGTAGGGATAGCGTTGAGGAAGAAATGGTATCTTTTATATGCTAATGTTGCAAATACAAATGAGACCACAAAGTCATACCATTAGGAGTTTTTTTCAATCAAAAGAAGCATTGTTCTTGAACACCCTCTTATGTTACTTTATTAGATGGGATCAAAACATCATGGCTGCTTGATTTTATGGCTCCATTTATTGCATAGCACTTAAAGATGCAGCTTCTGGAGTAAACTGCTTGAGTTTGAATCTCAAGTCTACCACTTATTATGTAGGTTATCATTGGTGATTATCTTAATCTGAGTCTGTTTCCCCATCTGTAAAATGGTTGTTGAGAAGGATTTTTGTGAAGATTAAATGAGAGAATATATTGATTTCATGTTTAGGAGTGTTCCTGGCATGCAATAAATATTCATTGCATAGTCCCTATTATTGCTGTTGTGGCTGTTTTCTGAACTGTATTAGAAGGCTATAGTTATTTTTATGTTACTTTTCCTTCCAAATCTGATGTGACCCATATAGAACACTGGTCCACGTAGGAGCTATCCCACCCCCTTCCTTCCTTCTTTCTCTGCCACCCCCATCTTAGCTTTTCCCTATAGTCTCAAGCTGAAAATAATGACCAGGTCCCTGGGAGCAAAGAGTACCTCTGTTTTTGGAGGGGAATCTGTTCTTCTAAGTTTCTAGAAAAGTTTATCCTAATCTTTTTTTATATGTAGTATCAAGATTATCCATAGATTTTTTTTTTTTAGTTCAGTAATTGAAACTGGAAATCAGGATTAGCTATGGTAGTATTATATCCACTAAAAACAATCTGACAAACAGAAAACTCCCAGCTTTAGTGTTCTGGTGCTTTTTATTCACAAACTACAACTGACTACTGTTACCCTAATGTAATCCTAAAGCAACAAGCCCTTGCTAAAGAAGGTTGCTGGATATATATATATATATATATATATATATATATATATATATATA